>NC_053490.1:78013239-78613239 GCF_905171775.1 Rana temporaria | reverse complement strand
ATGGGCCCATATCCTACGCTCTATCACATACCTGAAGGTGGCTGATGGTATGTGAGGCCGCTCGCATACCCCCCGCGGGGGGGGGGGGGGGGGGTGCGTCCGTTCATGGCAGGTCTCCCAGGGACCAGTGTTGCACCAGCAGGTGGATGCATTCAGGATGGTCGGCGGAGCTGAGAGCAGGGCGTCCAGAATTCCTCCTGTGCTGGCCGCGCGCCTGTCGGCGTCCCACGCGGCCTACTGCGCACGTCCGCCGGCTGGACGGCGCGCTCAAGTGAGGTCACTTCTGGCGCCGGTCCACGGCAAAATGGTGGCGATCGGCGCGGCAAATACAAACGGAGCGCTGTAGGAAAGGGAGCCCACAGTCCTGTGCCCTCCAGCGTTACCCTGACAAGAGCATCCTGGTGGTGGGCGGCTACTAGGGAATGGAGAAGGAAGGATCCAACCAGCCAGCACCAGAAGTCGCCACAGGGGGTGAGTGACTCAGCTGGTGTGGGGGGGTGTGTTTGGGGTGGCCCTATTCCCCTTCCCTCCACAAAGATGCCCTAAGAGGCAATGGCTAAGGGCTTTATCTCGTGTTTTGCAGATACTGAATGCCCTGCCCTGGAGACAACCAGCTTTAAATGTGTCTACAAATTAGCAGCCAATGAGACAGCGCAGACTGTGAAAGAATGCAGGTGCCCCTTTAAAGTGGAGGAAGAGGATAGGTTCTTTAAAGTTCCACGCCTAGATGCTTCGTTGGCACAAGTTTCCAAGCATTCGGATCTATCCTTTGAAGATTCCGGGAATATCTGGGATCCGATGGACAAGAAATCTGAAACCCTACTTCGCAGGGCTTGGGACGCCAATGCTGCAGCTATGGGCCCAGCATTGGCCTGTGTCGCCAGAAATGCGGACGCCTGGGTCCGTAGACTGACAGACCATGTAGCACCAGAGAGCAAATCTAAAGAGGTGTTAGACTCTCTGGAAGAGGTCGGGAAGGCAGTGGCTTAATTGGCAGATGCTGCGGTAGAGACGGTAAGGACAACTGCTAAGTCAGCGGCCCTTATCAATTCTGCTAGAAGGGCCCTCTGGGTAAAGACATGGGATGGAGATTTCACATCCAAGTCTCGTCTTTGCGGGATACCCTTTGAAGGATCCCTACTCTTTGGTTCAGATTTAGTACAAGTACTATCTCGGTCCACAGAGAAAGGCAAAAAGTTCCCGGCTAAAACCAAAAAAGATGAAGGGAAGACATTTTTTCGAGGCCCCCCTTCAAAGAACCGATATAAGGGAAGGAAGGACCAGAGAAAGAACTGGGGATTCCGTAAAGGCAAGGAAAAAGGTGGGATCCTTTATTCCAGCCCTACTACTTCCAATAAAGAATCCAAGTGACGCCAGCATAAAAGTTGTCGGAAAGCTCTTGTGGTTCTTTCCGCAGTGGGAAAATATCACTGTCCTTACATTCTAGATTTGATAAGGGAAGGATACAAACTGGAGTTTCTATCTTCTCCCTCCGTCAACCTTTATTTTGACCCATCTCCCCAAAGACCCATTAAAAGCAAGGGATCTCTTGGAGAGTGTCCAAGAATTGGCAGAACAGCAGGTCTTCATTCCTGTTCCAGTAGATCAGATTAGCCAGGGGTTTTACTCCCACATATTTGTGGTGCCAAAACCATCTGGAAAATTCCAGCTGATCATAAATCTGCACAAGCTAAACCAGTACCTGACTTACAAAAAGTTCAGGATGGAGAGCATCTACACAGTCAGACATCTCCAGGGGGGAGTCTTTATGATAACCTTGGATCTAAAAGATTCTTACTTGCATGTCCCTATTTCCCCGAACATCAGAAATTTCTGAGATTTGCAGTGCAGACAAGTCAGGGTGTCCGGCACTGGCAGTTCAATGCTCTCCCCTTCAGCCTAGCGGCCAGTCCAAGAATTTTTACCAAAGTTCTAGCCGAGGTGGTGTCATTTCTACACCTCCAGGGGATAGCCTTGATCCCATACTTGGACGACATGCATATTTTTAGCCTAGCCTTGGAACAGTTCCAAGCAGACCGAGACAAGGTACTATCCACACTAGAATGTCTCGGGTGGTAAGTCAGCAAAGAAAAATCCTCCCTAGATCCCGAACAATACAAAGGTTTTTCTAGGGTACCGGGTAGACTCGTCAGCCAAAAGATCCTTCTACCCCAAGAAAAGATCTCTAAAGTACAGGGCAGTTTCTGCTCTGCTTGGTGCCAGAGACCTCCCTAAGGACCCAGATGAGGATGCTGGGGCTCATGTCATCCTGCATCCCAGCGGTTCACTGGGCACAGTTCCATTCCTGGAGTCTCTAGGGATTCCTTCTCTCCCTCCTGGGACGGGAGAAGAGAATCCCTGGACGTAACAGTGCCCCTCTCAGAAGAAGCAATGAACTCCCTAGACTGGTGGCTCAACAGAGTTAACCTGTTGACAGGTTGGTCCTGGACCCAACAGAATCCGGTGACTCTGACTACGGATGTCAGCGCTTGGGGAGCTCACATGGGAGATCCCTTCACCCATGGTCCCTGGGACCGGGAGCAGAGCAAAGCTTCCTCCAATTTCAGGGAGCTGTACAAATCTTCTTGGACAATGCAGTAGCTGTTTCCTACCTAAATCATCAAGTGGGTACAAGGTCCAGCAGGCTGATGAAACTGACCCAGGAGATCCTGGGGGACGTAGAGAAAAACGTTCTCAGTTTCGGCGGTTCATGTAAAGGGGTCCCTCAACATTGAGGCAGACTTCCTAAGCAGACAGCCCATTCATCAGGGATAGTGGGAACTAAACAACAAGGTTTTCTCTCTGGTAAGCCAACACTTTGGCAGACCAGAAATAGATTTATTTGCCTGCAAGAACAGGAAAGTCCACAAGTACTTCTCTCTCACCAGAGAGCAGGACTCCCATGGGATAGATGCCCTAGCGCAGAAGTGGGAATTCACCCTAGCATATGCATTCCCTGCCCTGATTCTCCTCTCCCGGGTCTTGCAGAAGCTATCCTGGTCAAACGGATGTTTCATTCTGATTGCACCTTGGTGGCCGGAGCGAGCTTGGTTCCCCACATTGAGAAGGTGGTCGATGGCTCCTCCGCTGCATCTCCCGTCCAGACGCGATCTCTCCCAGGGACCAGTGTTGCATCTCGATCCAGGTTTTTTTTCCCCTGACAGCATGGTGTTTGAGAGGGAGATCCTCAGGCGTAGGGGTTGTTCGGAAAAAGTGATTGACACACTCTTGCAGCGTAGGAAACCAGTCACAAGAAAATATATCCGATCGCATATGCGGGTGCTACTCATGTATGTGTTCGCTTCTGCGCGCGAGCTTGGCGGGACAGGGTGCGTTTTCTGGCTCCTAACTTATTTAGCTGTCTCCTAGATTCCAAGAAAATTTTGTCAAACCCTGGGTCACTGGGGTATACCTTTTGTGGGTCTCCAGGTCCCGGTTATGGTCTGTGGGGGTGTCCAGGCCCACTCTCTGTGGGGGTAGTCTTTTTAGTGGGAAGCAACCACCGCAGCCTTCTCGCCCACATCGCTGTATTTGGGTGCAATTTTTCTGTGAGCTGTGCTTATTGAATTTCCCATTGGCGTCCATTTTGCTGTGGCCGTGCTGTGACGCAGGTTGGCATTGCGGGTGACCATTTGAAGTTGATTTTGGCCTCTTGTGCTGGACTAGCTTACTGGATGTTCACCTCACAGGATTTCATAAGACACATACTGTGTGTGTGAAAGGAGAGCAGGCAGCGGCGCTGAACAGAATCTGACTGGGTGGCGAGTCCCCTGGGTAACCCCAAGTCTGTGCAGCATAGGAGGGTGGACGTTTTTGTATTGGCTACATCCCTATGGGCTGTTAGTAGGCAACATGGAGTCAGTGGCTGACCTTGCTTTCCCTAACATCCCTGAGGCAACAACCGGTGCCCCTGCACCTGCAGTTCCCATGGATACGCTGTTGGCAGTCCTGGAGTCATTTGTTGCCAGGGTGGAAGCGGCGTGCGGGGGGTAAAAAGCGCCCCCGCCATCTTCTGGGGAATGCTGACTCGGATGCGGGCCTGGCTGAGGCACAGGACCCCAGTTCTGGACTGTAGGAGGGTCATCCGGGTCAGAGCAAGACAGGGCACTTGTAAGTGCACTTATCAATGCTGAGAGGGACTCTCCCAAGCTGGAGGCTACAGCTGAGATGTCCACGCAGGGCTCTCTCATTTGGGTCACACAAAGCAAACTGCTCTGTTAACATTTTTCCTTATGTGCATTAGGTGCTGAAAAGGCTTTTATTTTTGTAAAGATTGTATTCCATCTAGGGCTAGTTCAGAGACTACCTCTTTTTAAAGAATTAATGTCTTCTATGAAGGAGGTGGTAGCCTCCTTCCGGGCAGCAGGTGTGTAAGACGGCCACTTGGTCGTCCTTTCGCACGTTTTCCAAAATTTACAAGGTTGATGTGAGTTCCTTCAGCCGCAAGGTTTTGAAGGTGGCTGTTTAACCACCCAGCGGCCGCAAGGTGGCTCTAATCTGCCGGGAGGCCGCGTTTTTATGGCCTCCGGCCGCGCGCCACTGGGTGGCGCACGCGCTGCGTCACACAGGTGCCGATGCACGTGCCTGGCGGCCGCGATGTCCGCCAAGCACCCACGATCAGCAGTCACAGAGCCAGGGATCTGTGCGTAAACACACAGATCCACGTCCTGTTAGGGAGAGGAGACAGATGGTGTGTCCCTTGTACATGGGGATAAACATTGGTCACCTCCCCGTCAGTCTCCTCCCCCCCCACAGTAAGAATCACTCCCAGGGTATACATTTAACCCCTTCCTTGCCCCCTAGTGTTAACCCCTTCCCTGCCAGTCACATTTATACAGTAATCTGTGTATATTGGCACTGTTCGCTGTATAAATGTGAATGGTCCCAAAAATGTGTCAAGTGTCTGTTTCCGCCGTAATGTCTCAGTCGTGACAAAAATTGCAGATCGCCGCCATTACTAGTAATAAAATAAAGTAATAATTCTATCCCCTATTTTGTAGCCGTTATAACATTTTGCGCAAACCAATTACTATACGCTTGTTGCGTTTTTTTATTTATTTTTTACCGAAAATATGTAGAAGTATCGGACTAAACTGAATTTTTTTATGGGATATTTTATAGCAAAATAAAAAAAAAAATTCTCTTTCAAAATTGTCGCTCTATAGCGCAAAAAATAAAAACCACAAAGATGATCAACTACCCCCAAAAGAAAGCTCTATTTGTGGGGAAAAAAGGACGCCAATTTTGTTTGGGAGCCACGTCGCACGACCTCGCAATTGTCATTCAAAGCGTGACTGTGCCGAAAGCTAAAATTTTGCCTGGGCAGGAAGGGGGTATATGTGCCCAGTAAGCAAGTGGTTAAAATTGCAACTCCTCCGTTGAGGAGCTCTGCTTGTTTGGGGTGGAGTTCGTTTTTTTTTTATTGCTGTTCCCATCCCTCGTGGTTTTTTGTTTTTTTTTGTTGTTTTTTTTTTACACTGCTTGGATGTCCCACAAGTCAAGATTTAAGGAGCTTTGTCCGTCCGTGGACGAAAAGAGAAAATGGGATTTTTTGTACTCTCCTTTAAAATCCTTTTCTCTGTCCATGGACAGACACAGCACCCACCCCTCGAGTTTGTACTGCTTTTTACGAACTGAGCTGCTGATTGCATGGCTGATTGCATGGAGGAGGGTTATGTCTGGAGGGACCACCCCCTGGGCAGGGCTGTTTAAAGTAACATGTATTTAAATATCGAACATGTTCTGCCTAGTCCTCTCCTATAGAACAGGAACATGACCCACAAGTCAAGATTTAACCACTTCCCGCCCGGCCCATTGTCAAATGACGTCCACAAAGGACCTCTACCGATCCGGGTGGACGTCATATGACGTCCTGGGCTTTGTGGAGGGATATCTGAATGATGCCTGCAGCTAGAGGCATCATTCAGATATCCTTCTCTTCTGCCGGCGATTCTGCACAACGTAAGAACGATCATAGCGGCGATTCCGCCGCTAGATCGTTCTTACAGGCGGCGGGAGGGGATGTCCCCTCCCGCCGCCATCCGGTGCTTCTCCGGGCTCTCCCGTGCCATCGGGGGCCCGGAGAACGAATCGTCCGGCGCTGGCAGGAAGCATAGAGATGACTGGTGACCAGATGGTCATCAGTCATTTCTATGACCGTCGGAGGACCCGGGCGCGATGTGATGACGTCACGCCCGGGTCCCCATAAGTAAACAAAGCCGCAATTGCGGCTGCTAAGCAACAGCAAGCATGAGATCGTTGAATTTTTTTTCACCGATTTCATGCTTTCCAGCCTGGAGGAGAGATGTGGGGTCTTATTGACCCCGCATCTCTCCATAAAGAGTACCTGTCACACACCTTCCTATTACAAGGGATGTTTACATTCCTTGTAATAGGAATAAAAGTGATAATAAAAATAAAAAAAAGTGTAAAAAAAGCAATATGTAAAAAAAAGAAATACATTTTTTTTTTTAAACGCCCCTGTCCCCAGTAGCTCGCACGCAGAAGCGAACGCACACGCAAGTCCCGCCGACGTATGTAAATGCCGTTTAAACCACATATGTGAGGTATCGCCACGTGCGTTAGTGCCAGCAACAATTCTAGCACTAGATCTCCTCTGTAAATCTAAACTGGTAACCTGTAAAAGTTTTCAAAGCGTTGCCTATGGAGGTTTTTAAGTACCGAAGTTTGGCGCCATTCCATGAGTGTGCGCAATTTTAAAGCGTGACATGTTGGGTATCTATTTACTCGGTGTAACATCATCTTTCATATTTTACAAAAAAATTGGGCTAACTTTACTGTTTTTTTTTTTTTTAATTCATGAAACAATTTTTTTCCAAAAAAAGGTGTTTGAAAAATTATTGCGCAAATACCGTGCAAGATAAAACGTTTCAATGACTGTTGTTTTATTCCCTAGGGTGTCTGCTAAAAAAACATATATAATGTTTGGGGGTTCTGTGTAATTTTCTAGCAAAAAAATTATTATTTGTACATGTAGGAGAGAAGTGCCAGAATAGGCCTGGTATGGATGTGTGTATAAAAGCCCTGTATGGAACCGGTTAAGGAGCTGTGGCCATCCATGGACGACAGAGAAAAGGATTTTGCGGTGGGTACAAAATCCTATTTATCCTCCATCTGCAGAATCAAAGGTTTGCGGACACTGTTGAGATCAGGTGTCAGCGGATGTTCATCCGCTGACACCCGCTATCTCATAGGGATCAATGTATGTCCCTTTTTCATCCATAAACAGATGAAAAAGCGGACATACGGTCCGCATGTGTGAAAGGGGCCTAATGCGTTCTATGCATTAAGGTGAAAAACATCAGAGGAATGGCGGGCCCCCCCCCAAGCCCGTTTACTTACCTGACCCTTCGAAAGTTCCGCAAACGCGCAGGCTTCTCAGGTCATTGAAAAAAGGAGATGTTGCGCTAATAACTTAAATAAATCTAAACAATGAGATTGAAATGTGATAATTTATGAAGCCAGTAAACCCAAATCAATGGGGGACTAAAAAAGGAAGAACTCAGTCCCAATGTGTCCACAATAGTAAAGTTCATATGAGGGTGAACAGATGTTGAGGAGCAAATATGAAAACCACCACCACGAACCAGTAAAAAATTGGAGGCTTACCACATGGCAAGCAATGTATGCTTGCAGCTGCAAACCCCAGCCAGGGCCTTTAGGCGATCCTCACAGGGGGAGGTGGGAGGGGAAGATGATTGTTGAAGCCTCCAGCGAAAACAAGATTTTTGAACAGTGTCACAGAAAAAAAACACTCAATGGTGAAGTATGTTTAACCAGCACACACATGAGGTATAAAGTGACTTAAAGAACCAGCACCCTATAAGTAGGAGGCTTACCAGAACATGTATAAACATCAGCGGGTGGCTAAAACCCTAGCCTGGGCCTTTAAACTCCTGGGCTGTGATAGTATAGTCCTAAGTATCCTCCGTGTTAAGTAGGTACATAGAGGGAGTAATGGAGCCCACATAGTGAAGTACGTTTTAACACTGTACGTTTAATAGATAAAAATTGCACTTACAATATCACAATAGGGATAAAACAGAGAAAGGCCGGCTCGGAACAAACGCCCGTCCACTCTGAACAACACGTCCTGCGTCGGCACGCTACCTTCCCGACGCGCGTTTCGTCATAAAATGACGTCATCGGGTCATTCATTGGTTGACTGAAAGCAGCGCAGCCATTGGCTCGCGCTGCTGTCAATCATATCCAATGATGCAGGGGGCACGGCCGAATGATGGTGAGCGGCTATGGCCCCCTGCTGTATCGCAGGAGTGCGCCCGCAACGACTCCTCACCATGCTCGCTCGCATGAAGGTGATGAGTTTGTGCGAGGGGGAGCCGAGACAGCCGCCAAGGGACCCCAGAAGACCAGGTTCGTGGGGCCACTTTGTGCAAAACGAACTGCACAGTGGAGGTAAGTATAACATGTTTGTTTAAAAAAAAAAAAATCACTTTACATACCCTTTATATTGGTCAAAATGGTCCATTTGTGTATAGAATGGTAAATGCAGACATGAACTTCCTCATGCCCTCATCATGCATAGGAGAAAACACAATACTTTTGTGCAGTGTAAGGCCCCATGCACATGAGACGCTGGTAAATGCGTGTTCAGAGGCAGTTGGACAGCTTTTTCAACTGCTCCTGAACACTTTATATGTTATCCTATGTGTCCATGCACACAGTCACGTTTTTTGGCAGTTGCGTTTATCCTCGTTTTTTCAGAAGCAAAAAAAATGGGTTCAGACGCAAAACGCGGTACCGGCGTTTTACTGCAATTTCGTTTATAGGCGTTTTTAAAGGTGACCTATTTTACATTAGAAATCTCAAATGATGAAAAACCATTAAAAAAATCTAATTGCTTGCATTGTGGACAATTCACAACTTGTGGTAGGTGACTTGGCAAGTGGAAATTCCACAACTTGTGGCCAGGTGACGTGGCCAATCCACAACTTGTGGCCAATCCACAGGTGGTGTGAACAGCTGGCAATTCACAATTCCCGTGTGCATGGGGCTTTGGTGTCCATGCTTCACTATGTGTTGCCAACCAAAATGTAGTAGTGACATAAGTGAGATCATATATTATACTATCAAATATTGAATGGCTACTGAGGTACTTTCTTTTCCTTCTGTTCTTTGTAGGTGTTGATACCTGGTATCCCTGATGTGAAACACTTTAGAAACATGGTTGATTTTGGAAAGTGGCCTTTATTCACTTTGCTTTCACCCCAGGAGGTGTCCTCCATTCGACAAGCCTGTATTTTTGGTACTTGTGCCAATGAAGTTATCTACACTACTGATCATGAGGTAAGATGTCGGCCATTTCTCCCCCCCCCCCCCCATCACCTTCCAGGACAGCTACTTGAGAGAGAATTGGCTCTGCCCTATACAGGAAACACAAATCAGATACAATTTGAAAGGCCCCTCCCTTTCCTCTGACCCTCAGTTGTTTTGTGTTTCCAGACCCTCCAGGAGCACCAACACTTTTGTTTTTCCTAGGTCTAGTAACTGTGGTTGGCGGACTCCCCCGTTCTGGCAACATCCAGTACTGGTTGTGGCCAAGTCCTGGGTTTGTTCATTCCCTGTTTTTTCGGGCAGAAGGGTTACCTGTAAAGGTGGTGACAACTTCCTTCAGGTTTTTCCCCAGCTCTGCTGGTGGAAGCCTTGTCTTCCTCGGTTTCACCGAGGTGTACCAAAATGGCGTCGGAGGACTTCCAGTGAAGCGGCAAGTTGGCGCCGGAAGTCACGTGACGCATTTTCCGGCACAGTGTTCATAAGGAACACGGCGCAGTACACCGAGGACCTGCTGCTTGGGACATCAGCCTATTTTCACCGGCGGATCACCATTCACCAATGGAGCTTGAGGATGAGCGCACCCGCTCGGATGGAACCAGCGGCAGCCTACGGTTCCCATACTACCTGCTACCTTGTCTGTGATTTATGCAGCAGGGGACCTTTTTTTGTATGGGTCTTTTCTTATGGCTCTTCAGTGTTTTTTTGGTTTTTTTCTAGGAGAAATGCGGAAACTGTAGAGCCAGGCTGCCTGGTGGATATAAAAGGCTTTTTTGTGAAGATTGTATTCATCTAGGGCCAGTTCAGAGACTACCTCTTTTTAAATAAATAATGTCTTCTATGAAGGAGGTGGCAGCCTCCTTCCGGACTTTCAATGACAGGGCAGCAGGTCTGGGGCCTTCTTCCTCTGGTCCCAGAACTCAAGAACCTTTAGCTTTAGTTAGACCCCCTCCTCGGTCCGAGATCAGTGATTCACACTATACCTCAGATCTGGAAAAAGAGGAGAACCGGAGCTCTTCATCTGATGGGGATTCCGCATCAGTGGGGGAGGTGGGTGACCCCAAGTTTCTTTTTCCAGCAAACGATATCGATGAACTTTTAAAATCAATTTTATGCCTCTGAACAGATTGACATGCCACAGCAAATCCAATCTGTGCAGGATAGAATGTATAGGGGGCTTCAGGGGCAGAAGTCGAGGACTTTCTGAGTTCACCAGTTGCTTAAAGATATTATGCTTTCAGAATGGAAAGAATCTGAAAGAAGAATGTTCCAGTCTAAAGGGCACAAAAGATTTTCTTTAAATGTCCTAAGCTAGATGCCCCAAGCTAGATGCCCCTATGTCACAGGTTTCTTAAAAATCAGACCTGTCCTTTGAAGACTCAGGGGTCCTTAAAGAGCAAATGGATGAGAAGGCTGACTCCTTGCTTCGTAAGGCCTGGGATGCTTCAGCTTTGTCCTTGGGTCCAGCTGTAGCATCCACCTGTGGCTAGGAATTTGGATGTATGGGTTCAGCGTCTGAATTATCTTCTTTTGTCCGACACCCCAAAAGAGGAGATTGGGGAGTCCCTCCCACTCATTGCCAAGTCAGTAGCCTTGCGGCATTCCCTTTGGAGGCAAGCTCTTATACGGTTCCTCCTTGGTGAAGGTCCTTGCACGTTCTTCTGAGAAGATTAAACGGTTCCCTTCTCAAAAGAATAAGCCACAGGATAAGCGGCCTTTTCAAAGTTTCCAAAACAAGGCTAATTTTGGAACCAACAGGTGACAAAATTGGTCTTTTAACAAAGATAAGCAAAAGGGGGGGACTCTCTTTACTGCTTCAGCCCCTTACAAAAATCCCCAGTGACACCAGGGTAGGGGGAAGGTTGTCCCATTTCGTCAAGGCATGGGCAAAAATTTCCAACAATTCCTTTATCCTTCAAACATTGGAAAGGGGTTACAGGTTGGAATTCAAAAATGTATTCCCACGTCTTTCTAAATTCAGAAAGCCTCCGGCGGCTTCTATTTAAGCATCCTGAACAAATATATTCTCTACAAACTTTTCCGAATGGAAAACATTTTACTCTGTAAGGAATCTATTGTGACCAGAGGTATTCATGGTTACCCTGGATCTTCAGGATGCTTATTTTCATGTTCCAATCTGCCAGAATCGCCGAAAGTTCCTCAGATTTGCGATTCTCATGGACAACGGGCCAAGTCATTGGCAGTTCAATGCCCTCCCCTTCAGTCTCTTGGCAGTGCCCAGAATTTTTACAAAGATTGTGGCCGAAGTCATGGCCTTTTTTCGGATACAGCGTGTATTGATCGTCCCATATCTGGACGATTTTCTGATCTTTGCCCGAGACAGAGTCCCTTATCCGGGATCTGCAGTTGGTTTTGCGGACCTTTCAGAATCTAGGGTGGAAAGTCAACCAACGGAAGTGTTGTCTGGTACCCTCCCAGAGCATACTTTTTCTGGGTAATCTAATACTCTCTTGCTCAGATTTATATTTTTTTTTCTTCCCGAAGAGAACATTTTGAAACTTCTCGCCGTGCAGGCCTTCAAATTGCTCCCACAGACCTCGCTTTGGCGGATCATGCAGTTATTAGGTTTAATGACTGGGCCGAGGGCACCCCTGGGATGGCTGCAATTACACTCCAGGCCCCTTCATGCGTTTCTCTTGCGCCGTTGGGATCGCAGGAAGGATTCCCTGGATCAGTTAGTTCAGCTTCCAAGAGGATTCTCTCTCTCCTGGTGGGAGCAGCTGGAAGAACTGGGCACAACATGCTCCAGTGAAGGTGACTACAGACGCCAGTCTGTGGGGCTGGGGTGCACACTTAAGGCTGGCAGGCCCAATGAGCTTGGTTACCAGAGGAGGCAAGCCGCTCCTCAAATTTCAGGGAACTGCTAGCTGTAGGGAAAGCTCTCTTGGCTCTACGAGAGGTTTGGCTCAAAAGACCTTTTGGTGTTTTCAGACAATGCCACTACAGTGGTATACCTGAACAAGCAAGGGGCACTCGTTCGGAGTCACTTTAACGCTGACACAGCAGATTCTGTCCTGGGCAGAAATCAATGTGACCTCAATCAGAGCAGTACACATCAGGGGTTCAGAGAACACACTGGCTGACTATCTGAGCAGAGTGAGCATCAGTTCCAGCTGTTGGGAGTTGCATCAAGGCACGTTCCAGAAGATTGTGCTAAGATGGGGCCTTCCTGCAGTGGATCTTTTTGCCTCCAATCTCAACAGAAAGCTGCCGGCATTCTTCTCATTGGAGAGAGAGATGGCGTCCTTGGACGGATGCTCTCCTTCCTGTGGGATTTTGCTCTGGCCTATGCCTTCCCTCCTACCTCTGGTAGTTCGGAAAATTATTCTGGATCAAGCAGAAGTGGTTCTGATTGCCCCCTGGTGGCCCAGGAGTTGGTTTTCCCCCTCTAAAGACCCTGTGGATCTTCCTGGCCCATACCAGACCGGAAGGATTTACTCAATCAGGGACCAGTAGTGCATCCAAACCCTCAGACCTTCCATTTGATGGCCTGGAGGCTGAGCGGCACATCTTACAGTTGAAAGGGTGTTCAGAGAAAGTTATTCAAACTATCTTGTGCACTTTGGTGAAGGTTTACTTAATCTTCTAAACAACTGAGGGTCAGAGGAAAGGGAGGGGCCTTTCAAATTGTACCTGATTTGTGTTTCCTGTAAAGGGCGGAGCCAATCATCTCACAAGTAGCTGTCCTGGAAATACCAGTAAGACTTAAAGTGGAAAGGAGGAAAAAGACCCCCGTTAAACACTTTAATTGCTGCTAGGTTGTTTTAGATCAGGGGTGTCCAAACTTTTTTCAAAGAGGGCCAGATTTGATGAAGTGAACATGCAGGAGGGCCGACCATTTTGCCTGACATTCTTTGAACCATTAAAATTCGGTCTAAGTGTGTTCCTCTGAGCACTAATACACTGCCCAACAAGAATTCTCTTGCCTTTGTGGCTGTGTGGTGATGAGATGAGCTTGGGCGTATTATTTGGATATACCATATTTATTGTCGTACAACACACGCCTTCACTTTAAGAGCGAAGTTTCAGGGAAAAAATTTAAATCGAATGAACTGTAAAGCAAAATAAGGGTCAGTGCCCATCTGCAGCCCCACCATTGCCAGGAATGCGAGCCGTGCCACCATTTTTCCGGGACTGCACGAGCACCAAAAATTACAGGAGAATCTCCTGTTTACACAGCGGCCTCTTTAATAGAAAGTCCTGCCTCTAATGGACAGAAGTCGTCCAATGGCAGCGCGGGACTTCCTATTACAGAGGCCGCCCGTTAACAGGAAATTTTCCTGTGTGCGGCGGCACTCATCCCGCCTCGCTGTCCCGTTCCAAGGCATATATCTTTTGTGGCCCCGGTGCTGGCAGATCGTCAGGGGCCACAAAACGTATGTCTAAATAACCTGGCAGGCCAAATTAAAAAAAAAAAAAAATTGGACATGCCTGTTTTAGATTGACGAGGCTTCAATATCCCTTAGCAACCAATCTTGCTCTAAATGCTCAGTAAAGTTGGGTGGGAATAATGATCAGTAGCTTAAGGTCCACTGGAGTGAGAAAAAATCATGCATAAAGTGACTGTCATCAGCTTCTGGGTGATTTTTTTTCCAAAGAGTGCAACTCCGATTGGAAGAATGGCTCACAAGAATTGGGTGCAGAGGAAAACATTCCACAGGAACACAGATGGTAACCAAGAAAGCGAATTTTAATATTGTCAGGTTATCAAACTTGGCTAGAGTTTCATGCTAAATAGTGGAGCAACCAAATGTAGAATGTGAGTGCCAGGGTAAAAACTTCAGCCATTACCACTTGTCAACTGTTTTTGTATAAAAACTAGTTTGATGTGCACAGCCTTTTAATTGTCTTGTCATATTTTGCAGGTATTTGCATTTGGGCAGAATTGCAGTAATTGTCTTGGAACTGGAGATAATCAAAGCACTATGGTCCCAAGGAGACTTGATGTCATTTGTGGCAAGAAAATAACTGGCATTAGTTATGGCAGCGGCCCTCATGTCCTGGTCTGTACCGAAGGTATGTGATGCCATGCTTCCTTTGTGGCAAGAAAATAACTGACGGTTATGGCATTGGCCCTCATGGCCTCGTTTATACCGAAGGTACACTAGATGCTTTACCTCCCACCCTTCACAGAATTGTCATGCATGACTACGTTGTGCCTGTTTAACGGGCTTTCCCTATAAGGAAAGCCTTTGGCTCCTATGCTTCCTTATAGGTCTTGTATCTCCATGTGATGTGTGGTGTTTTTTTGTCAGTAGCATAAAGGTATTAACTGTCTTTGTACCGCTGCTATAAAATGTATTTAGTTAACTCCTTCACGCCAACTGTTCACATATATGCGGCCCTACAGCAGTGGGTATTTATCCATGAGGCCACATATACAGTTGTGTCCCAGTGTTTGTGCTGATAGCACGCTACACACCATGCTCCCGGCACAGACAAGGCTTTTACCATGTACACTTTTTTACTAGGCCATGTCAGTGTTGCAAAATTGTGTTCGTCATTAACGTTTGTTATACCCTCTGTCACAAAGGGGTTACATTGTAAATATCTTCCTATGAGGCTAATTCTCTTTCTGTGAGTGCAGAAATGATTTGGGGTGTGTACCTACTTGGTCTTAAAGGGGTTGTAAAGGTAAGTTTTCACCTTAATGCATTAAGTTGAAAAACATCTGCAGCCCCCAATTTACTTACCTGACCCCTTGAAAGTCCCGCACCGTGAACGCGTTGCTTCTCGCCCAGGCTCATTCGTTGGTTGAAAGCAGCGCAGCTGTTGGCTGGCGCTGCTGTCGTCAATCGCATCCAATGACGCGGCCGGGGCCAAGTGATACAGTGGGCGGCTATGGCTGCCGGCTGTATCACAGGAGCGCGCCCGCAAGAACTCAATCACCATGCGAGCAAGCTTGCATGAAGGTGAAGGAGTTCTTGCGAGGGGAGCTGAGGGACCCCAGAAGACTCTGTGCAAAATGAGCTGCACACTGGAGGCAAGTTTAACATGTTGGATAAAAAAAAATCCTTTACATACCCTTTTAAAGTAGGGGTGCAATGGATCATCAGTGATCCATTATCCGAACGGGCCGCCGCGTTCAGATCGAGTCCTCGATCCGCGTATTGGTGGCCATCTTGGAACACGCGGCAGCCTGGGGGAGATGTGGTGGACATTACTAGGGCCGAAACAACTAATCGATTATGAAATTAATCGGCCATTAACATAATGGGGTTAAAACTAAAATTGGCCCTTTACAGTACAAAAAAGCCAATCACTACTGTAAATATTACTTTCACTGTCCCACAGTAAAAAAAATTAACCCCTTACAGCAGGGGTCTCAACCCCCGGTCCGCGGCCCACTACTGAGCCACAGCCTGTTTGCTGGTGGGCCGCGAAGCCTGCGGTATCTGAGGTGCAGCGGTGGCGGGCGAGCAGAGATAACCGCCATCACCGCACTTCCGCCCACACAGCCCCGCCGCACTTCCTCCCACACAGTTGGGGGTGAATCAGGTGAGCAGAGATGACATTTTCTCCCACTGCTCGCCCGCATCACCGCTGTTCAGCCCGGCGCCCCCTCCCCGTGAGTGAAGCCAAGCGGCAGCGCTCGGACAACAGTGGCAGTGCTCGCATGTGACATCCAGGGCAGGGAGCGCGAGAGGTGAGCTGGGGGGGGATCTGCATCTGGTGGCATGTGGCTGGCAATCTGCATCTGGTGGCAGATTCGGCATTATGGTGAGTTTAACTATTTAATTTTATATTACAATATATAATAAAAATGTGCTTCAATCATCCTGATTAACCATGGTGTTGTGATGATTGAAGTGCTAATTGGCCGCGAAAAACGGTATCGTCGGCCCGCATCATCGGGCCTTGGCACAATTTTCATCCACAATGCCGCTCCCCGGTGCCAAAAAGGTTGGACCACTGCCTTACAGCGATTATTTGCTCTTTTTGTACTTATTTTTGTTTTTTTTAATCCAATTATGTTACTAAACATCTCAGGCTTGGGTTCACACCTGTTTGTTGGTGCTTTTTGCAGAAACACACTACAGCGTTTTCCTATGGGACACGTTCACATCCATGATTTTTTTTTAAAGCGGGGTTCCAACCACAATTAGCATTTTTTAAATGTATGTCCTTTCATCATGCGTTTTTATAATGTAAATCCGGTCACTTACTATTTTACAATCTGCCGCCGCTCCGCATAGTTATTCAAAAAAGATAGTTTATAAAACTATGTCCACACCGTTGTCATTTTGCTTGTGGGCAGAGATGTCAGAATCCTAGGGGATTCCAAAGGCAGATTTCGTGGGACCGCATAGCAACAAACATTTCCAGATGAGTAAACATTTTTTTTTTTTCTTTTTGGTATAATGAGCACAATGAGAAACATTTTTGGATGGAAACTCCACTTTAATGCAAAACGGTACTATTTTGTTTTTTTTGGTTCAATATACTTAAATGGAGAAGCTGCAGAAAAGCATGTAAAGTGTTTATGCAGCAATTCGTTTTTTTAGTAATCTGCCCAACAACAAATTGGCCCAAAAAATATATATATTTTTTTATTATTATTTTTATTTTTTTAAGGCCATTATCCGATCGATTGCGAAAATAATCGTTAGTTGCAGCCCTAGACATTACAGTGGGGCCTATATATGGTGGTCCAAAAAATGATCCGAACCATGATTTTTATTTGTTTTTTGATCCGTTGCACACCTAGTATTACTAATACTGTTTTTTTTGTTTTTCCCCTTAGATGGAGAGCTGTATGCATGGGGACATAATGGTTACAATCAGCTTGGGAACGGCAATACAATCCAGGGTACAGTTCCTGTCCGTATTAGTACTGAACTGATACCGAAGAAGGTGGTGCAGGTGGCTTGTGGCTCTCATCACTCTCTGGTCCTGTGCTTGGATGGAGAGGTAATTATACATTATCAAAAAGCTTCACACTAATTTTGCTTTGTAACATACATCTGTAAAAGCACTGGCATTTTTAGCAATAGACCATACGGAAATACTCCTGTATAGAAATCCCCTGTTCTGTATTTTGCCATAGATTGGGGTTTATTATGGCAAGAGTTTAAAGTCTTGGATGCCTGAAACTACCTCAAGCTCTGTAAAGCCTTTTGTACACAACTGACTTTTACCAACATATAAGTGACATTTCAGAAGGGTTTACAGTTCTAGAAAACCAGAGCTGTCTGCAGATTAACATTTTGCCAGCAGAACCATTCCTTATGCCGCGTACAGACGGTCGTTTTTTGTGATAGAAAAAAATGACGTTTTTGAAGCTTCATTTTTAAAAACGACGTAGCATACACACCATCGTTTATTCAAAATGCTCTAGCAAAGCACGGTTACGTTCAGCACGTACGATGGCACTCTGTTCCATACAAGCTTGCTTCATAACTTGCTTCTGAGCATGCGGGGGTTTAAAAACGTCGTTTTTAAACAGTTTTGCCCACACACTATCGTTTTAAATGACACAAAGACGTTTTGAAAAACGACACAAAAAATTCAAGCATGTTTGAATTTTTTTTTTTTTGTCGTTTTTCAGAAGACCTAAAACGACGTTTTCCCCACACACGGTCATTTTAAATGACGTTTTTAAAAACGACGTTTTTTTTCATCACAAAAAAACAACCGTTTTTAAGTTACGCTGTTGAAGATTTCTCTTCTGCAGATTGCCGCATTCTTGGAGAGGGCATCGCACACCATGCTTACTGCTGCCATCTGCAGAAGCCATGGCATTGTGCAATTGATTCTCCAAATCTAAAGACATTTCCCTGTTAATGAACATATAGCATTAGCAATTTTTGACAATTGGGTCAATCCAGAAGATTTTCACCCCTTCTGAAAATTGTTACTTGGCTGTATCAGTGCAAAAAGTTCTTAAAGTGTTTTGGTAGTAGATCCTGCCGTGTCGGTCAAAACAGATCTACCAAATGTCACAGGAAGGTTGTTCTTGCACAATAGGAAAACTCCAGTCCACCCCCAGGGCCCACAAAGCTCACCAAATCATTCTCAATCCTGTCTTCCCAGTGAAGGGATTCCATCATGTTTACAAGTTGGGGGGAGGGTAATGTCTGTTTGCTTCTCTTGGCCACAGACATACCAGACCATTGGTTTCAAGGGGGTACAAACTCATTTTTCTTCTCTCAGATCAACCAAAATCTGCCCAGGGACAGCCAATTTGCAGAATGCCTTGAACCATTTATTGTCCCAGGGAATAGGTGTGCCAGTACCCCTACAGGGTTGGTTCAATAGATACCGTATTTATCGCGGTATAACGCGCTCCCGCGTATACCGCGCACCCCTAAAGTGACCCCCAATCCTGTCAAAAAAAGTTATTTTTGTACTTACAGTTTTGGTGTCTTGCGCGGCGGCCTCGTCGGGTCCGGCGGCTTCGGGTGTCCTTCTGCGGCTTCGGGTGTCCTCTTCGGCGGGTCCGGTGTCATTCTGCGGCGTCCTCCCCACTCGTTTCCCGCGCCAAATTTTTAATACTGCGCCAGCATATACCGAGCGCAGTACACTCGGGCAGGCTCGGCAACTGTCGCGCTCACGTCCTGTACGTCCAGGACGTGATCGCGGAAGAAGCCGAGACTGGCCGACTATACCCGAGTGTACTGCGCTCGGTATATGTCGGCACAGTATTCAAAACTCGGCGCGTATATCGCGCACCCACGATTTTGCCCTGATTTTCAGGGCAAAAAAGTGCGCGATATACGCCGATAAATACGGTACTTTTTATGGTACCAAAGACCATCGGTGGTATTCATCCTATTCTGGACCTTAAAATCCCCTCGGTTACCTTCAAATTCCCACATTTTTCATGAATCCGCAAGGTCGGTTATTTTATTTTTTTTACAAGGGGAATGCTTTGCAGCTAGACATCATGGATGTCTACAAATGCTTATTCTAATTTATCCTCATCTGTGCTTTATGCTTTTTAGTAGGAGGAAATCCCTTCCAGTTTGCATGGTCATTTGGCCTGTCGTCTGCTTCCAGTGTTACAAAGGTCCTTGTAGCTCTTCTTGCCCTTTCAAGAACTCTGGGCATTCTGGTCACATGCTATCTAGATGGCCTTCTCTTGAAAGACTAGTCTGCCTTCATCTGTCTTCAAATGCGCACAGGGATTATCCAGATAATTCAGGCTTTTGATTGGGTGATTAACTTCTAAAAATCTGCTCTCCAACCCTCTTTGCCTGAAATACTTAAAGGGTCACTAAAGGATTTTTTTTTTTTAGCTAAATGGCTTCCTTTACATTACTGCAGTCCTGGTTTCATGTCCTCATTGTTGGTTTTTGCTCTGATGTTGCTGTAATTCTTCTCTGTTCTGGACACTTCCTGGTTGTCTTTCCTGATCACCACAGTACTGGGAGATTTCTCACTGTGGTGACTAATCAAGGAGGTGTGTCTAAAACCCCTCAGCACCAATCCAGTTTCGTTTTGCAAAACCTTGACTGCCCTCTATTGGCGCTCTGGCTCTGTACATCATAGAACCAGGAAACAACAGCAAAAACGAAACTAAACTGCAAGCACATTATATGATTGGTTTTTATCTATTTTTAATCATTTTTAAAAGGAATCGGTTAACTATTATGTCTCTATACCCTGTAAACAGTCATTTCAGCAAAAAACATTTTTTTCTTTTAGTGACCCTTTAAGTCTGATCCTGGACACATCCCAACGTAAGGTTTCCTTCTATGGATGGAACTTCCTCTTAAAGATTGGGACTTGAGGTCTTGAGGTCTGAGACATTCCTCAGATTCTCCATGAGTTCTAGGTCTCATAGTTGCCTCCTTTTTTGGGGCTGTTTGCCCAATTTAAGATCTCTCCAATACAGCATCTTGTTGCTGTGGAACAAGCGGGATCAATTTTTGACTTGACATGTTACTGTCCAAGCAAGGTATTCCCTAGCTTGGAGGATCTCCAACCCAGCATTAAAGCCATTTAGTGAACTTTATTTCATGTGGAGCAAGCTGGTCCATACAAACTTTTTCACGAATATGTGCATTGGTTGTCAGTACAGGGACTTCCATCCTGCTCCCAAAACAAAATAGTCTGGCTGAGCGGTGCTCAGCCATTCACAGGAAGCTGTTTTCTTAAAGCGGGAGTTCACCCATTTCTAAAAAATTTTTTTTTCTTCCCCTAGATTCCTGCTCGTTCGGTCTAGGGGAATCGGCTATTTGTATTAAAATAGGTGCAGTACTTACCCGTTTTCGAGCTGCATCTTCTTCCGTCGCTTCCGGGTATGGTCTTCGGGAGCGGGCGTTCCTTCTTGAGTGACAGTCTTCCGAGAGGCTTCCGACGGTCGCATCCATCGCGTCACTCGTAGCCGAAAGAAGCCGAACGTCGGTGCGGCTCTATACTGCGCCTGCGCACCGACGTTCGGCTTCTTTCGGAAAATCGTGACGCGATGGATGCGACCGTCGGAAGCCTCTCGGAAACCTGTCAATCAAGAAGGAACGCCCATTCCCGAAGCCCATACCCGGAAGCGACGGAGAGGATGCGTCTCGTAAACGGGTAAGTACTGCACCTATTTTTAAATAAATAGCCGATTCCCCTAGTAATAACGAGCAGGAATCTAAGGGGGAAAAGTGCCCTCTAAGGGTGAACCCCCGCTTTAATGCATACAAAGCTTCCTCTTATTGGCTGAGGTGGATATTGAGGTCATCTGCATGCCTCTCCTCCCAGATGAAGCTTTGTATTCATTTAGGAAATGCAATGGCTGAGCAGTACTCTTCCCAACTACATTTTTGTTCCAGGATGAGAAATCCCCATCCTACTGCCAGAATGCCACCCTGTATGTAGCTACTAACAGTCAATGCATGTGTTTGTGAAGGAAATGGTTTTAGGACCAGCTTGGTACAAAAAACTAGTTCAGTTCACTAAAACCTGGAACAACGAGGAAGGTCCTCCTTTCCTTACAAAGTGCTGACTGCACATTCCAGTCTTTCAGGCTGGGGAGGATTGGTCCAGTCCACAGTTCAGGGAACATGGTTATTGTTGAAATCTA
Organism: Rana temporaria; assembly: GCF_905171775.1. Classification (NCBI taxonomy): domain Eukaryota; kingdom Metazoa; phylum Chordata; class Amphibia; order Anura; family Ranidae; genus Rana; species Rana temporaria. The sequence goes on along the minus strand of NC_053490.1, from coordinate 78,591,896 downwards.
AGCCCCCCCTGGGGGCAAGCTTACTGAGATGAAACAGGAAGTGAGAAATTCAGACAAGGAAAAAACATTTAAAAGGGATATTTAAGGAAAAGGTTAGTGAACCAACAATGCACTTATTTAGAAAATAAAAAACGAACCTTTACAACCACTTTTAAATGGCATGGATGTTGACTCCCGGGTTTTTAAGGACATAAGGGCCTCGGAGTCATTTGTACTTTGAAAGCAAGTAAAGCTACCTCAGATGTACTCCTGTACCTAAAATCGACATGGTTTGTACAAAGGCACTTCAGCACCAGAGATTATTGTGCCTTGTATGCTTTTTTTTTTTTTTTTTTTTGTCCTTTTGTTAGAAATCTGACCTCGCCTTTGTCAAAACTTTTATTTAAATCTTTAGTTAAAGTGGTTCTAAAGCCTCAAGAATTTTTACCTTGATGCTTTAAAGGTAAAAAATAAAAACCTGTGTTGGAAAGCCCCCTAATTTTTACCTGAACCACGTCCAATCCATCAATGTGGACAAAAGCTGCGGCTCTTGCTGCGGTCTCCCTCATTGGGCAGATTGATGGCTGCTGTCAATCAAATGCTGTGATGAAGGGAGGGAGGCGCAGTTGCACAAAGCAAGCAAGTATAACTCAGCAATCTTGACAAAGTGGGTATTGGCCTTCATTCAGAAGTGACTAGGCAGAAAACTTGTTAAGTGTTAATCACATCACTCACTGTACAGTACCGCCCAGGGGGCGGTCCCTCTGGGTATAACCCCTCTCCCTGCATCTCAATTTTTTTTTGCCTAGCAAAGGACAAGGACATGGCTCCCTTCGGGCCCATAGGCCTGGAGGTTTATTTCTATTTTTATTGGGGAGGGTAGTGCTGCGCTAATCAGTGATGAATGGATAAGTGAATAAGCAGGTGGGGGAGGGGAATGAAAATAGGTGTAATTGAAATGAGGAGCAACATAGCCCAAATGGCATCAGCATAAAAATAAATATAAATGATCAGTGAACAATGACAGTAATGGTGCAAATCAAATAACTACACAGGTTCCTCTTAATGTGATGAAATACACTATAAGTAATGGTGCAAAAAAAATTCCAGGTAGCTGTGCTAAGTGACACTCCTATACTGGTGATAAACAGTCCATCAACAGAGTTTGAAAAATATTAGCAAAAAATATAAGTAAAATTTCATAAGTCCAAGAAAGCAAAAGTGCAAGTGTAGGTCCGCAATATGGAGTGAGAGGGAAATGGGTATCCAGTGATCCTTTTAGGGTAAGTAAGGATGTCCCCTTACCTTACTGCTGTAAGGTAACAGCATATAGATCCAACCACATTAGATGGTTCACTCGATGGGCTCTGATCCAACAACGGCAGGTCCTCCTTGGAGTTCTCGTCCCAGATTGGTCAGTTTCTCGCCCCAAAGAAATAAAGCATCGATGGTGTGATACCGTTTTAAAAATTTTAATTCTCAAAGAAAATAGACAGGGGTACTCACATAATCCAAAATACAATTGAGCATGTAAAAAAGAGGGGCAATCTGTCGCCAACGTCACCTCCGATACCTCTCAGTGGACTCATGCGCATTCGTCACTATCATGTGACTTCCTCAGGAGTAGTGAGAGGCATAAAATCCATTACTTACCCTAAAAGGATCACTGGATACCCATTTCCCTCTCACTCCATATTGCGGACCTACACTTGCACTTTTGCTTTCTTGGACTTATGAAATTTTACTTATATTTTTTGCTAATATTTTTCAAACTCTGTTGATGGACTGTTTATCACCAGTATAGGAGTGTCACTTAGCACAGCTACCTGGAATTTTTTTTGCACCATTACTTATAGTGTATTTCATCACATTAAGAGGAACCTGTGTAGTTATATGATTTGCACCATTACTGTCATTGTTCACTGATCATTTATATTTATTTTTATGCTGATGCCATTTGGGCTATATTGCTCCTCATTTCAATTACACCTATTTTCATTCCCCTCCCCCACCTGCTTATTCACTTATCCATTCATCACTGATTAGCGCAGCACTACCCTCCCCATTATCAATTGCTTATGGTTTGATACACCTTCCAGTGCCGCAGCTGTACCTCCACTTCTCATCACTTTCATTTCCCCTCCCCCTTTCTTCCCCTCTCTGTTTCCCCTCCTTTGATAAGCGCGGTAATATCCATTTTTCCACTTATTTCTATTTTTGTTTTTTTTTTGTTCCTGTGATCTGTGATAAACTGCTGACTGGGTGACGGGCTGTATCCCAGATCCTTGTAGTGTCCCCAGTTTTGGCCAACAAGCGTGTGCCAACCTTGGCTACTCACTGGGTCATCCACGACATGCCCGTCTCTCTACGGATGGCCAGTGAGCTACAAGCTCCGGGGCACGCATATGACCAGTCTAGACAGCTGAGTCACGGCGAACTGGGCTGACAGTGGAAAAATGGGTATTACCGCGCTACCAAAAAGAATAGGGGGGGGGGGAGGGTGAGGGTTTACAGCTGCGGCACTGAAAGGTGTATCAAACCATAAAATAATAGCAAAGAAAATAGCGCTGCGCTGTAGGTGGGGGATGGGAGAGGTATGTAGAGGAAGTAAAATGGTCTGTATGTGATAATAGCACTACAAACAATATAGCATCAAAGGATAATCAGTGAACTGGTTGACAGAAGTAAATCACTTCTATGCATAAGTGCTAATAGAAAAACTTCATGAGCTCTATATAATGAAGTGAAAGAAAACAATGAATAAGTGATAACAATACAATTATAGATCTGCAGTGTGCGTCACACAACACCCAAGTGGCTGGGATAGGCTAAGCTGAAAAGTCCATGCAGCAGAGCTTAATATTAGAAACGAGAATATAAATAATAATCAAAAGTCCAAATGAAATCCAAAGTAGGGAGTGCTGGTGTAGATCCCAACATGTAAGGTGAGAGAAAAGGATGGATATCCAGTAATCCCTTCAGGGTGAATGAGGATGTCCCCTTACCTTACTGCTGTAAGGTAACAGCATATAGGTCCAAGTAAACTTGCCAAACGTATCTGTAAAGGTGGTTATCCAGATAGGCTCTGATTCAAGGAAACACAGGTCTCTCTTGGTGGTCACGTCTCAGGATGGCCAATGACTCGCACCCAGAGGGATAAAGCACCAATAGTGTGATACCGTTTTTAAAATGTATTTAGCAGAAAGAATACAAACGGATACTCACATGGTAAAAGGTAAAAACAGGCATATAAACAAAGGAAAATAGTTCGCCAACGTCACCTCCGGTACCTCTCGGTGGACTCTTACGCGTATTCGTCACTCTGCGTGACTTCCTCAGGAGAGAGAGATATACAGAGGGTCCTTTATATAGGGAGGCTTGTTTGGTGGGCTGTCAGTGAAAACAAATGGCCATTTTCCTATACAGGAAATGGAGCATCGGCCATTTTGCTGTAGTCTATTAATTGTAATAAATATTAGTGTATTACGCCCCATAGAAACAGCTATTTATATTTAATTACACATGACAGAGGGGTGACAATCTTACCCCCCATCTGTCAATTGTTTTGAAAAAAAAAAAAAAAAAACGATCGTTTGGTCCCCATCAGCATAATCTTCTATGCTGGATAATGTCACCGGAAGTGGGACGGCCGCCATTTTGCCGTAGTTCAAGTATAGACGTCGCCCTGTGTCCCAAGAACACTGGGCGTACGTCTCGAATACCTGTAGCACGGGACCGCTCGCCTGGCTGACAGCCAGTGCGGGGTCCCGCGATCTAAAAAGGGGACGTTAGCAACGGTCAGAAGACGACAGTAACGTTCATTGAACAGAGCGCCGCCGGAAGTAGGGCAGCGGCCATATTGAAGCCAACCGGAAGTGGGGCTGCCGCCATGTTTCTGTAGCATATAAGCAATACAGAACGGCATAACTGTAATCAATGAACGTGGAGCAACAGGAAAACAGAGGAAGGGGGATGGCTGATAAAAAATAGCCCCATGATAGGCTATAATGTTAAGGGCTAACAGGCTTCATAATTATATGACATAGAAACGTTTAATGATCAAGAGCCAGGGTAAAAAATATGGAATATATTAAAATTATTAAAAATATGTATAAAATATTAAAACCATAGGTATATATAAAATTACTTCATAGAACCCGATAAAATAAATGTATATGCCACCTGAGGTCAAAAACCGTAAATGACGTGTGCGGACTAATCCACATATAAATTTAAAACATTCTAGAACATTCGTGATGAACTTAATTAGAAAGAAAAAAGAAAGAAAACGGAGGGAAGGAGCGGGGTGCTATAGGGAGGGTAAATCCCAAAAAATCTTGTTTTAACGGTCACTAAGAAAGCAGTTGAGAACAAAATCTATATTCAAACCCCGAGGTGCAAAGGTATCTAAAGTAAATATCCAGCGAGATTCTAGCTGGCTCAATGTTCTAACTTTGTGGCTACCTCGCCAGTGTCTCACATAGGGTTCTATACCCCAAAACGTCAACTGTGTCGGATCTTTATTGTGATGAGTGAGGAAATGTCTTGATACGCTGTGTTTGTCAAAGCCTTTGAGAATATTTTGCACATGCTCTTTTATACGTACTCGTAGTGCTCTTTTAGTTCGACCTATATATTGTAATCCGCAGCTACATTCCAGTGCGTACAGAACTCCCTCTGTATTACAGCAGATAAATTCTTTTATTTCGTATACGTCTCCTGTGCTTGTGCTTAACCACCTTTACAGATACGTTTGGCAAGTTTACTTGGACCTATATGCTGTTACCTTACAGCAGTAAGGTAAGGGGACATCCTCATTCACCCTGAAGGGATTACTGGATATCCATCCTTTTCTCTCACCTTACATTTTGGGATCTACACCAGCACTCCCTACTTTGGATTTCATTTTTGGACTTTTGATTATTATTTATATTCTCGTTTCTAATATTAAGCTCTGCTGCATGGACTTTTCAGCTTAGCCTATCCCAGCCACTTGGGTGTTGTGTGACGCACACTGTATATCTATAATTGTATTTTTATCACTTATTCATTGTTTTCTTTCACTTCATTATATAGAGCTCATGAAGTTTTTCTATTAGCACTTATGCATAGAAGTGATTTACTTCTGTCAACCAGTTCACTGATTATCCTTTGATGCTATATTGTTTGTAGTGCTATTATCACATACAGACCATTTTACTTCCTCTACATACCTCTCCCATCCCCCACCTACAGCGCAGCGCTATTTTCTTTGCTATTATGAACTGGGCTGACAGTCGCCTCCGTAACCGCATGGAAGATGGTCTGTCTGGGATTCTTCAGCATAATCCACACAGGAAGGTTGAGTAGTAATCCCCTGCTTCGGCAGGAGGGACATAGCTGGACATTCCTGGGGAGGTAGAGTAGGGGGGGTTCCATCCTACCTTTCCTCCCTGGGCTCTGTGAGCTAGGCTGGGGGGCTCCATCTGTGGCAGGAACTGCGCTGTGCATCTGCTAGTGGGCTGCCATTAAGGGTGTCAGTTTTTGCTCACTTTTTTTTTCTGCCTAGCATAGAATGACATGGCTCCCTGTGGGCCCATAGGTCCTGGGGATTTTTTCTACCTTTTTGATCCTGAGATCTATCAACTGCTGACTGGGTGACAGGCTAGATCCCCGATCCTTGTAGTCGTTCGCGCACCTCCAGTTCGGCCATAGAGCGCGTGCTGACCTTTTTAGCTACGTGCTGGGTCGTCCATGACATACCCCGTCCACACATATGACCGGGCTCTGTGTCAGTGTGCCAGGCTGACAGCCATGCCGTAACTGCGTTGCCGTTAAGTCTGGCTTGAATGCCTTCAGCTGATCCCCGCAGGATGGGCAAGTAGCAGTTCCCCAGCTCTGCAAAGGTGGTACGGCTGGGCATTCCCGAGAGGTGGATGGAGGGTCCCACCCTTCCTTTCTCCCTTCTTCCCCCTCCTCCCTGAGTTCTGGAAAGACGGGATGGCTGTGATTCGGGGGCTCCATCTCCATCCTATGGCTGGGGGCTGCGTGGCAGGTCTGCTCTCGGGGGGGGGGGGGGGGGGTACTTTGCTTTAAATTGGTCTTGTAGCCTGTGCGCTTTGCTTAGAGTGGCGGGGCGGCGGCCATTTTGGGAGGTGTTTTTGCCTCTAGTGGCCAGAATATCGGCGCGAACAGCTCCAGCACACGAACGGCATGGGGAGAGCACCTTGGGAGGCTTGGGTGGACGGCAGCTGTGCGGTACCAGGTCTGGGTGGGGAGTCCTCTGGGGGGTCCCTTGTCCCTGTGGCAGCTAGGATGGTCCAGTTATCTTGCCTTGTGCCTCTAGAGGTGCTAGGCAGGTGGGTCAGCATGGCGTCGGAGCCAGACGCCTCTTCCCCAGACATACCTGAATTGGCAACTGGTGCCCCTGCACAGGCTATTTCGGTGGACGCTATGTCGGCGGTCCTGGAGGCCTTTGTCCAGGCGCTGCTTCCACCCTGGCAACAAAGGGGGTAAGAATCGCTCCCGCCATCTTCCGGAAACAACTAAAACAGAATCTGGCCCAGCTACTGCTCCCGGCCCTGGTTCTGATGTGTGAGGATGCGGACCTCGACCGTACGGACAGTGAGGATGACTCTGGATCAGGGTCAGCGCTTGTAGGAGCACTTATCACCACGGTGCGGGATACTCTGAAAATGGAGGCTACGACAGAGGCGACAGATGACGGTCCTTTTTGGGTTCCGTAAGCCGGCCCGCACTGCAAAGTTGTTTCCTTGTGTACCATATCTGGATAATCTTTTGTACACTTTGGGGCTGAAAAAAAAAAAAAAATGTTTAGTGGTCTGTTACCCCTTTGAGGAGAATTTCCTGAAAAAAATTGACTTCTACCCCGACTGAGGACCCCCCTGTGTCCAGACTGACTAAGGCGACCACAATACCAGTGGAAGGGGCTCCTGCCTTCAAGGACCCCGCAGACAGGAGGGCGAAGGCAATGGCCGCTCCCTGTTCACAGTGGTGCGGTCGGCAGTGCGACAGTCGTGGCCGGGGCTCTAGTGTCTCAGACACTTGCAGAATGGGCAAAAATGTTGCACCAGGAGTAAAAACATCAGGCTTCCCCGGATTGTGTGGCACTGGCCGACCTGTTGCTACAGGGCCTTAAATTTGTCTACGAGTCAGCCCTGGATACGATTCCTTTGCTCTCCAGAGCCTCGGTCTATGCGGTGGTGTTGCACCCCCTGGTGTGGCTGAAGTGTTGGGCCGCAGACCAGTCTTCTAAGAAGGCCCTGGTGGACTTTCCCTTTAAGGGTGAAAGGCTTTTTGGGCCATCTCTCGATGGCATTAAGGATGCCACGAGAGGTAAGGGCACTCTGCTAATCCAGTAAGGGTAGGGCTCCTCGCCGTAGGCAAGGGCCCTATTTTACCGCTCACAAGCAGTTTTTTTTTCCGTTTACCCGGTGCTGCAGGTGAACGATTCCAAGCCGCTAAGGTGCCGACTGAAGGACAAAAGCATCCCTGGTTCTGTAAGTCCAACAACCCTGCAGAAAAATCTGCGTTTGCATGAAGGTCTGCCCCCGCCTGACGCTCAGGTGGGGGGCCGTCTTTGCGGCTCGATGGACGTCTCTGCTCTCCGACTGGTGGGTTTGCAAAGTAGTTTCCTTGTAGTACAAGATAGTTTCTCTTGCCCACCGAACAGATTTTTTTTTTTTTTTTTTTTTTAATGCTGTTCCCACCCCTCGGTTTTTGACACTGCTTTGCGACATCCCACTTTATCAAGATTGCTGCTGTGTCCGTCCATGAACAAAACATGGGATTTTTGTACTCGCTGTAAAATCCTTTTGTCTGAGTTCATGGACAGACACAGCACCACCCCTCTTTAAAGCGGTTGTAAACCCTCCTATCTTTTTCAGCCAAGGAAGCTGCCATCTTGGCCTTTGTTCAATCTTCAACTGCCATGAAGCTGCACATGTGATCAGTTATGACACCATCCATTGGATGGTTTGACAGTTTGGTTGAGAGCACAACCAATGTGCAGTTAGCATTCCCGGCATGCCGGGAATGTTAAGTTTTTTAAGTGTTACATCGATGGGTTTACTTCCGCTTTAAGTTTGTACTACTTTTTGATAAACTCCCCCCTGGGCGGTACTGTATAGTGTGATGTGATTAACACTTTCTAACAAGTTTTCTGCCTAGTCACTCCTGAATGAAGGCTAATGCCTACTTTGTCAAGATTGCTGCTGTGTTTGTCCATCTCTGAGAAAAGGATTTTACGGTGAGTACAAAAATCCTATTTTCTTTATTTTTTTTTCTTTAAGGTGTACCTCGTATCATGCTTGCTTTGCAGCACTCTGCTCTTTCTTGGTATCTCGGTATGGCTCTCTACCCTGCAAAAACTGCCCTTTGTACCCATGAGTGAAATTCTCAATTATTTTTCCTGCACATGGCCGGCTTGGCTGCTATTGCCCCTGTCATAGTCAGATGACCTAAGCCTTCTTGTAAGGAGCCATTCCTCATGCTTCACAAGGACAAGGTAGCCTCTACGCCCAAGACCATCCGTTCTTCCTAAGGTGGTATCTGTCTTCCACCTTAATGAAGACCTAGTCTTTCCATCTGTGCTCCACTCTAAAGCACCCAAAGGAAATGCCCGGGCTGTGGTTGGAGCCATCAGTCTACCTCAGTGGTCAGGTGCATGTAGGCAGCCCTAATGAATGCCCTAATGAATGGACATGTATCGGCTGAATGTTCTCTCGCACAGCCATGTTTGGCAGGGGCACAGACCTGGACTTGTACAGCTCTTAATGCTGCATGAGGCTGAGCACCCATATGGGCTCTAAAAATTGAGATACATTTTTGTGTATGGAAGTCATGAATATAATTTAGCAGCATAGAATGATATGCAGATCAATGCTGGGGTGCAGTGAGTAAGATTGTCGCACTGGAATAATGCATTGTTCATTGCAAATGGTTATGCAGCTATCCTATTACTAGTGCAATTTAATAATCTATATATTCACACCTGACAACCATAGGTTAAGGCCACAAAGTTGTCATAAAATTTTGCTATAACACTTCTCCAAGTTGAAAATAAGTTACAAGGCTTACAATCATTATTGCAATTGAAATGCATCACTTGTGTCTGAAGTATGGAACCTTTTTTATATTTCTAAATGCCTTTTAAATAAAATGGGTGTTTATTGCCTAATGCTAATTGATTGGTTTTCATAACTTAGGTGTATGCCTGGGGCTATAATAATTGTGGACAGATTGGCACAGGGACCACTACCAACCAGCAAACTCCTCGGAAAGTGTCTGCACAGCTGCAGAGCAAGGCAGTGGTTGCTATTGCAGCCGGTCCAACGTGTTCCATGGCTATTACAGACAATGGACAGGTGAGTTCAGTGTAAGCAGTCTAATTTTCCTTCCTTGTGCATAGACATTGGGTTCTGCTAATTGGCATTGCACTGGTATCTGTGCCGATACTAAGCATTTGCACAAGTATTTGTGCAAATGCACCAATGCTAAAACCAATGGCTTTAAGTTGCCACCAATGGAACCATTCAAATCGTTGCGACTGAAGTCGCAGCAACGTTGAAAATGGTTCCTGCGCTACTTTTCTGAATTCATTTGCAACTTGCATTGACTGCGTTTAAACAAGGACGCAAGCTGCCATTAAATCGGAGGTCCAAATCATACTGATCTGCAGCTTTGCAATCTTGCTGAAGTAGTGCAATTTCATAGCCGAACTGGTGTAAACAAAGGCTAAAAGCATCCAAGGGCAAAATGATTATCAGTATTTGGTATTGGCAAGTACTGAGTGTCGGTACTGTCATGAACTGGTATCAGTACATCCCTAGTGCTGATGTAAAAAATTGGATTCCTGTAATGCTGTCGGTGTTCTATGGCTTACGTGTGTGTGTTAGGTTTTGCAGCTCTACTTGAATGCAGAGATCTCAACACACACGTGTGTGTGTGTGTCCCCAATGGACAAGATTCGGGTGCTTAAGTGTTCAGCATCTGTCAAAAACTGCAATTTGAGCAAAGTTAACATATTGCATCCCATGTGATCATTTAAGTCTCCACTCAGACCACTAACTTTTACCACCCCTTCTTCCCACCTCTAATCCAATGCTGCAATGGCACCCCCCAGACCACCGGTCACCCATTGCACCACCACACCCCCTTCCATTAGGTCAGTTTTCTTTGTTTTGAGAGGTCCCCACTGGGACCATATAATAGTGTCCATGTCACACAAGTAGTGACGTAGACGCCTAAACCCAAAGCAGGAAGTAAACCAAAATTACTCGGGGCTGTAGCGTCATGTGACTGCAGGTTAAAGGGGTTGTAAAGGAAAGTGTTTTTTTTTTTTTTTTCCAACCTTAATGCATTTCTGTGCCATAAGGGGAAAAAACATCAGTCTACTGGCCCCCCGTTATACTTACCTGACACCTCGAAAGTTCCGTTCTTGGCCCTGACATCCTCTTCGCCACTCAGCCTGGCCGTTGATTGGCTAGAGAGGATGGATTGAAAGCAGCGCAGTCATTGGCTGGCACTGCTGTCAATCACATCCAATGAAGCGCCGAGGAGCGGGGCCGAGTTATAGTGAGCGGCTATGGCTGCTTAATGTATCACGGGAGCGCGCCCGCAAGGACTCCACACTATGCGAGGGAGCTTGCATGAATGTGTGGAATTCTTGCGGGGAGGACCAGAGACAGCCGCCGAGGGACCCCAGAAGACGTGGTTTGGGGCCACTCTGTGCAAAACGGGCTGCACAGTGGAGGTAAGTAGAACGTGTGTGTATGTGTGTGTGTGTGTGTGTGTAGATATATATCAAAAAAATGTAATGTTTTCCTTTACAAATCCTTTTAAGGTAAGCTGTGTGTGTGTGTGTGTTAGTTGGCAATCAGAGGCAAGTGGGCAGGGGGTGCTGCTTCGGTGTTAACTTTGTTCCTTTTTTTTTTTTTTCTCACTTCTTGACTTTTTCAGGTTTATGGCTGGGGTTATAATGGCACGGGCCAGCTTGGGCTGGGTAGTACTGGAAACCAGCTTATACCTTGTCGAGTAGTGTTTGTCCAGCAAGTTTGTGTGGTACAGGTATGTCTTATCTATTAAATCGGCATCGTTAACATAAAATTACTTTTAGTTCAAATTGTGTATTCAGACATGTGGCCTAGCTATAGATGGCTGAAGTTGCATCTGTTCAAAGGAGAAATATATAATTTTTATTTATTTTGCTGTATTTCTATGGATCACAGGAGTGCGGTTCCTTCTGCACTCATGTCTCCCTTGTTCAGACAGCTAAAGCTCACTGTTGGCTGACGTCACAGTGCTAGTTAAGGTTCTGAGAAGATTTAGGCAATATAGTCGGGATCCACTCAGATGCCTGGTTCGGCAGCTGGCTCAGCCCCTCTGAGCCAGCTGATCCTGTCCCCTTCACAGCCCAGCGCTCCAGTGAGTGCTGGAGGGCAGAGCAGAAAGCCGGTGACTGACAGCCACCACCTCTGCAGCCTGAAGAGCTGAGGTTTTGATCGCTCAGTTCTTGGTCTTATAGCAAGCGTGTACAGATGCAACATCTGACAATTTTTAATTTTTTTTTAAATCCAGACCTTTAATTTTTAATATTCAAAGCAAACTGATCCGTTCTTTTCTCCTTGCAATATTTTGCGACATTACTTTGTATTTCTAGCCATGGCCATCTTAAATAAGGGCAGATTGATGTTGCACTTATTTCCTGGAATCCATCTGCTCTTGGCGAAGACATGCAGGCGTAAGGATGTGCTTGGCGAAGAAGGCCCCCGCCTCTCCATGATCTAGGTTATTTCTTTGCATGTTTTTGTTTTTACACTTATGTATGCAGCCCTAAACCCAGGGCCATCTTACTGAGCGGGCACCCCTGGGCACAGCAAAGGGGCCCCACGTTCACCTGGGGCCCCATCAGAGCCAGACAAATGGCACTAGCCGGGGGAGTATCAGTTGGTGCGCTGAAGGACTACGTCGGCCACTCTATAGGAGGAAAGAAGTGAGGGAGCTTGGTAGGGTGCATTTATTCCTGGCCATTCCCGGGTGTGCTGTGGCTGTTCCGCGAGCGGAGGAAGGTGTTTCTGCTGCTGTGGAGAGCCTTAGCTGGTATCTTCGGCGGTGTACAGCTCCACATCCCAGCCGAAGATCCAAGCTAACTAAGGCTCCCCACAGCACCAGAAACGCCTTCCTCCGCTCGCGGAACATCCGCAGCACATCCGGGAATGGCCAGGAAACCCGTAGTTCAATTCAGCTTCTCTCCTCCCCCTCCTTTCATGGTTGCTGAGCTGCTCCATTCTCACTGCTCCATTCTCACTGCGCAGTGACAAGCGGCTCGGGAGGTGTGGATGTCCTAGAAGGGATCCCCACGCCGCTCCGTCCCATTCAAACCAGCATGACACACATCTCTCTCCCACCTCTCTCCCTGCATGTGTGCCGCTGCGTCTGTGAAGGGGATGGGGGGGCAGGAAGATTAAGGAGCCAAAAACCACAATGAGAGAAGTCGCTGACTGAGAGCCCCTGGGGACCATTTAAGTAAGTGAGCACTGTGACCAGACCCCCTCGTCTTCCCCCTCGTCTTCCCTCTCTGAATTTGGTGGCAAGTGACGCGCTGTAAAGTAGAAATATTGTACTTCCATTCTTGAGAGTAGGTGTGTAAATTTGGGCAACCTTGTAGGGGGGGCCCCATAGCATTACTTTGGGGCCCATGATGCTATTATTATTTATTATTATTATTATACAGGATTTATATAGCGCCAACAGTTTGCGCAGCGCTTTACATCAGGGAAGACAGTACAGTCTCTATACAGGAGGGATCAGAGGGCCCTGCTCGTTAGAGCTTACAATCTAGAAGGGAGGGTCAAGTGGAACAAAGGGTAGTTAGCTGTGGGGGATGATCAGATGGACTCAAATGAAAAAACAGTTGTGTGGGAAGGGTAGGCTTCTCTGAAGAGAAGGGTTTTCAGGGATCCTCTAAAAGCTGATGGAGAAGGAGATAGATGGATAGATTGGGGTAAGGAGTTCCATAGGCATGGAGAGGCTCTAGAAAAGTCCTGGAGACGAGCATGGGAGCAGGTGATGAGAGAGCTGGAGAGTAGGAGGTCTTGAGAAGAACGAAGAGAACGTACAGGTTGGTATTTAGAAACTAGGTCAGTGATGTAGCTGGGGGCAGAGTTGTGGATGGCTTTGTAGGTAATTGTTAGTATTTTGAATTTAATTCGTTGGATGAGCGGAAGCCAGTGGAGGGATTGACAGAGAGGAGTAGCAGAGACAGAGCGGTTGGTAAGGTGGATTAGTCTGGCAGCAGCATTCATGATGGACTGAAGGGGGGATAGAGTATGCAGCGGTAAGCCAATGAGGAGGGAGTTGCAGTAATCGAGGCGAGAGATGACCAGGGAGTGAATTAAGATTCCCCTGGCCCTGCCTAAACCCTCTGTGCCAGAATCTCACAAGAGTGGGAACATTTTCAAATATGTATGATCTTGTTTAGGGCTGCATGATTGTTAATCAAGATCGCAATCCACCCCCCCTTATGAGCCTAAAGCATTTTCCAGATTCTTTCTTTTAGAGAAGGTCAAGTCAACAGCTGTCAAAAAAACAGGCAGTCTACAGTATCAACCTTCCTCAGCTGCTGAGCCAACTATAAACATTGTAACATTGTGTTCTTTAGATAAAAGGAATGAACATGGTCTGTAAACAAGGAAGTTTAACCACTAAAAGACTAAACCCTTTTCTGACCCTTGTTGTTTTCAAGTTAAACATTTTTTTTTTTTCTTAAAAATTACTTAAAGCGGGAGTTCAACCATTTCTTTTTTTTTTTTTTTTTTTTTTTTTTTTTCCCCTTAGCTTCCTGCTCGTTCGGTCTAGGGGAATCCGCTATTTGTATTAAACTATGATCCGTACTTACCCGTTTTCGAGCTGCATCTTCTTCCGGGTATGGGTCTTCGGGAGCGGGCGTTCCTTCTTGATTGACAGTCTTCCGAGAGGCTTCCGACGGTCGCATCCATCGCGTCACTCGTAGCCGAAAGAAGCCGAACGTCGGTGCGGCTCTATACTGCGCCTGCGCACCGACGTTCGGCTTCTTTCGGAAAATCGTGACGCGATGGATGCGACCGTCGGAAGCCTCTCGGAAGACTGTCAATCAAGAAGGAACGCCCATTCCCGCAGCCCATACCCGGAAGCGACGGAGAGGATGCATCTCGTAAACAGGTAAGTAATGCTCATATTTTAAAACAAATAGCCGATTCCCCTAGTAAAAACGAGCATCCATCTAAGGCTAAAAAATGCCCTCTAAGGGTGAACCACCGCTTTAAAACCCCCAAACATATGTGTTTTTATTTAGCAAAGACCCTAAAGAATAAAATGGTGGTTGTTTTGTCACAGTGGTCTTTCAAATGAAATCAAATTATTTAATGAGTTTAAAAAAACTAAAGTGGCCACATTTTTTGTATGAAATGTTATGCCATCAGACTCGTGATTTTTATTCTAAGCAAAAAATCAGGTTTCTCATTTTGGCCAGAATTGTGCAGCTCTAGTCTTGTTTGGTTGGCCAGGGATACAGTGGCTGTTGATGCCTGTGGAAGGGATCTTCTGGTCCTACTTGGCTACATCAGGGGAATTTGACTTGTGCAAAATAAAAAATGTCACATACCATTAGTGCTTGTTGAACAGATGAAGGCTTGGCTCGAACTATATGAATACTGGATCTGTAACCTTGGCTTTATTGAGGGGGGGAATAAAGTTTTATATTTGTTTTTGCAGATTGTATGTGGCTATAGCCACACTATGGGCCTGACAGATCAGGGTTATCTCTACTCCTGGGGAGCAAACATGAATGGACAACTGGGCATTGGCAACAAAAGCAACCAGCTCTCTCCAGTGAGAGTAGAAACAGATGAGCGGTAATGTTTGTCCTCCCTTTTTTATTTATTTTTTTTCTCCAATGTATTTGCCATCGGCCAGTTTTTAAATCCTTCACTCGCATGTAAAGTCAACTTTTTCTTAGAAAATGACTTTGAACCTCCAAACATATTTTCTGGAAGCAAAGGCGCTAGAGAATAAAGAGATTTTTAATACAGCTTACCTGTAAAATCTTTTTCTTGGAGTACATCACGGGACACAGAGCGGCATATTCATTACTATATGGGTTATATGGAGTACCTTCAGGTGATGGACACTGGCAATCTCAAAAACAGGAAGTGCCCCTCCCTATATAACCCCCTCCCATAGGAGGAGTACCTCAGTTTTGTAGCAAGCAGTATGCCTCCCAAAATGGTCCCCAAAAGAGGGGTGGGAGCTCTGTGTCCCGTGATGTACTCCAAGAAAAAGATTTTACAGGTAAGCTGTATTAAAAATCTTTTTCTTTATCGTACATCACGGGACACAGAGCGGCATATTCATTACTATATGGGATGTCCCAAAGCAATGCTTACAATGAGGGGAGGGAGAACATCTTCCCAAGACGAAAGGATTTAATTTAGAGATATACTCAAATCATAATAAATCCAACTTAGTTGAGAAAAAATAATTTTAAATTTAACTCAAAAGGGAGCCCCCGGAATCCGAGGGTCTCAAACTGCAGCCTGCAGCACTGCCTGCCCAAAGGCTGTATCAGTATTCCTTCTTACGTCCAACTGGTAGAATTTTGTAAACGTGTGGACTGAAGACCAGGTTGCCGCCTTGCAAACTTGAGCCATAGAGATCTGGTGGTGTGCTGCCCAGGAGGCGCCCATGGCCCTAGTAGAATGAGCCTTTAATGATAACGGAGGAGGCAACCCTTTCAAGCCGTAGGCCTGAGTGATTAACTGTTTAATCCACCTCGAGATGGTGGATTTTGCAGCTGCCTGCCCCTTCTTGGGCCCATCCGGTAAAATGAACAACACATCTGTTTTCCGGATCTTCTCTGTAGCTTTAAGATAGGCCTTCATGGCCCTGACAATATCCAAGGTATGCAGCAACCCTTCCTTTCTGGAAGTAGGTTTAGGAAAGAAGGATGGTAATACCAAATCCTGGTTTAGATGAAAACTGGATATAACCTTTGGTAGGAAGGAAGGATGAGGGCGGAGAACGACCCTGTCCTTATGCAAAATAAGATATGGTTCCTTACAGGATAAGGCTGCCAGTTCTGATACTCTTCTGGCGGAAACTATGGCGACCAAAAATACTAACTTCCTTGTCAGTAAAACCAAAGGAATTTCAGCCAACGGCTCAAAAGGTTGTTTCTGTAACCTTGACAAAACAAGATTTAAATCCCATGGACAAAGCGGGGATTTAACTGGAGGATTAATACGTAAGACCCCCTGCATGAAGGTCTTAACCAGCGAGTGGGTGGCCAGCGGCTGCTGAAACCACACTGACAAAGCTGAAATCTGTCCTTTGATAGTGCTTAATGCCAGTCCTTTATCCACTCCTAGCTGGAGAAAACTTAATACTCTATCGATGGTAAACTTACGAGAAAGCCATCGCTTGGACTCACACCAGCCTACATAGGCCTTCCAGACCCTGTAATAAATCACCCTAGAGACCGGTTTCCTGGCTCTGATTAGGGTAGAGATTACTTTCTGAGACAGACCTCTACCCCTGAGAATCAGGGATTCAGCTTCCAGGCCGTCAAATTTAGATGCCGTAAGGCAGGGTGGAGGATCGGACCTTGCGACAGCAGGTCTGGCCGTAGAGGAAGAGTCCAAGGGTCTCCCACTACCATCTTTAGGATTAGTGAATACCATGCCCTTCTGGGCCATGATGGAGCTACCAGGATGACTGGTATGTGCTCCACCCTGATCCTGCGCAGCAGGCGGGGTAGTAACTGGAGCGGGGGAAAAGCATAAAGTAGTTTGAACTGATGCCAAGGGCAAACCAGCGCATCGGTTCCGCAGGCCATCGGATCCCTTGAGCGGGATATGAACCTGTCTAGCTTCTTGTTGAGTCTTGATGCCATGACGTCCTCGTCCGGCACTCCCCATCTCTGGCAGAGTGTCTGAAAGACCTGTGGATGTAGAGACCATTCCCCCGGCAACAGAGTCTGGCGACTTAAAAAGTCCACCTGAAGGTTGTCCACTCCTGGAATGAATATTGCCGATATGCAGGGCACATGAGCTTCTGCCCACAGGAGAATCAAGCTCGCCTCTCTGAGCGGCTTGACTCTTGGTTCCCCCTTGGTGATTTATGTATGCCACTGCCGTGGCATTGTCCAATTGAATTCTCACCGGGAACCCCTGCAACTTGGCCGTCCAAGCCCTGAGGGCTAGTCGAGCAGCTCTGAGCTCCAAGATGTTGATGGGCAACTGTTTCTCTGGCTTTGCCCAAGTACCTTGGCGAGTGCAACCATCCAAAATTGCTCCCCAGCCCGTCAGGCTGGCGTCTGTGGTTACTATCTTCCAAGCCACTGGGCTGAAAGACTTCCCCTTCAGTAGATTTTGAGGGTCTAACCACCAACACAGACTTTGGCGGACTCTTGAGGAGAGCGGCAAAGGGATATCCAAGGCCTGTGGCCTCCTGCTCCATGCTGACAGGATGGCTGCCTGCAGGATGCGAGTGTGGCTCTGGGCGTACGGTACCGCCTCGAATGTGGCCACCATCTTGCCTAGTAACCGCATACATAGGCGAACAGTTGGTTCTTTCTTGCTTAGAACCAGTAGGATTAATTCCTTGATAGCTTTGACTTTTATCAGAGGTAGAAACACCCTCTGTTGTTCTGTGTCTAATCTCATGCCGAGATATTCCAACTGCCTTGTGGGCTAGAATGCTGATTTTTCTCGATTTAGGACCCAGCCGAACCTCTCGAGGTACTGAACTGTAAGGGCCACCGCTCGTTCCAAGCCCGGGGACGAGTGATCTATGACTAGGAGGTCGTCCAGGTATGCTAGGATCGTGACCCCTTTGATCCTTAGATTGGCTCGGATTGGTGCTAGGACCTTTGTAAACACCCGGGGGGCCGTAGCCAACCCGAAGGGAAGCGCCGCGAATTGGAAATGACGTAGAGCCACCGAGAAGCGTAGAAATCTTTGATGTGGCTGGTAAACTGGAACATGAAGGTAAGCATCCTTTATGTCTATGGATGCCATAAAATCTTCCTTCTGAAGTGCGGCAGCTGCTGACCGCACTGATTCCATCCGAAATGAGCGGACCTTTAGGTATGAATTCACCATTTTTAAGTCCAAAATTGGCCTGATATCGCCGTTGGGCTTTGGGATGATGAATAGGTTGGAGTAGAAACCTAGCCCCTGTTCTTGGACTGGTACCTCTACTATTACCTCCTGAGAGTAGATGATTCAATGCCGCTATTAATGCGGCTCCCTTCTTCGGATCGTTTGGTACTCTTGACTCCTGAAAATGAGGAGGAGGAAACTTTAGGAAGTCTAGTTTGTAGCCTGTAGCCACGGAAGACCGTACCCATTTGTCGGGAATGCTGGCCTCCCAAACCTCTGCAAAGAGACGCAGTCTTCCCCCCACCTTCGTGGGTGGGGGCGCCCCTTCATAAGGCCGGCTTGGGGGCTGGCTTTGCTGGCTTGCGAAACCACTGCTTCTTGCCTCCGGCGGCCTGTCCCTGCGACTTGTTAAAGTTTGATCTTGCAGGAGGCCGTCGATACTGTTTGGTATTGGAAGGCCCCTGCCCAGGGGAGTACTGTTGTTTAAACGCAGGCCCCCGAAACTTTTTCTTGGTGGGCAACAGAGTACTTTTTCCGCTTGAAATGGTCTGAATGTATTTATCCAGGTCTTCTCCGAAGAGTCGTCCTCCATGGAAGGGGAACCCTACCAAGAGCTTTTTGCATGGGGGCTCTGCCTCCCAGCTCTTTAACCATAAAAGTCTTCTCATATGGATAAGGGATAACGATAAACGTAATCGCATCTACCGTAAAGCGTATGGCCCTAGGGACGTCCGAAAATTCTTCTGCCTGCTGGGCAGGAATAAGTTTAAGCATCTGCTTAGCTTGATCCGATAATGCTTGTGCAACCCCAATTGCAGCCACAGCTGGCTGCACTACTGCCCTCGCAGTAGTGAAGGATGTTTTAAGTAGCGTTTCCAAGCGTTTATCAACCGGATCTTTGAACACCCGTATGTTTTCTACAGGGCATGTTAAAGATTTGTTAACACATGACATGGCTGCGTCTACAGCCGGGGCTGCCCATCTCTTGGAAAATTTCTCTTCCATAGGATATAAGGCAGAGAATCTTTTTGGCGGTACAAAGATTCTATCTGGCTTGGCCCAGTCTTGGAACATAACTTCCTCTAGTAGAGGATGGATCGGAAAAACCGCATTGGTTTGAGGCGCTCTTAGTGAGCCCAAAGCTGAGACCGTTGATACTTGGAGATCTGGTACTGGCAAGTTGAACGTCCTATGGACCAAGTCTGTTAAAACTTGAACCCACCAGCTCTCCCCTTGGGAGGCTGCGCCAGACTCCTCCGTACCCGGATCCTCGATCCCTGAACCTACTTGGTCCTTGTCCAAGAGGTCTTCCAATTCTCCTGCGGAAGGAACCTCATCTGAGGGTTCACACTCGGGCGACGGAGATCTATTCCGTTTTCTGCCCCGCATAGCCTTGGCTATCATTTTTTCCATTCTTTTTTTTTCCATCTCCTTTAGAGAGGTGGACAGTACCTCGTCCGTGACCACCCTAGGGTTGGACTGACCCGTGCCAGCTCCAGCCCCAGATCTCGATGGTCCCACCAAGGCTCCCTCTGGGGAAAGTAGCGGCATGCCTTTGTCTGAGACCTCAGACCCTCTGGGGGAATCCCCACCTCTTGTACCCTCTAAACCAGATGCCATGGTACAATACTGAGGTACGCCCGCTACTTAACGGTGTTTGGGAAAATAAATAGTTGTTGCCCAAAAAACCCTTCTGGGGAAAAAATGCCTTCCTTCTTATTAACTTGGTTTGTTTCTTCTTTGGTTTTTCTTTCTTTGGTTTAAAAAAAAAAAAATTCTGTCCCCCTTTAGTAGTATTTGCCAAAAAAAACTGCTGAAAAAGACACCCTATCTCTAGGGTAAAAGACAGTCCTTTTGAAGACTGTAATACTCTTCTTTGGCCACTGTGTGTCCTCGGCGCCCCACGCTGCCGCTCTGGTCCTTCCTCTCTGTTCCACACTTCACTGAGCTGGGAACCTTTTGGAAGGGCCGCCCCTTCCTTTTACCTACAGGCCCGCCCTTCCCCTGTCAGCAAACGGCACGAAATTGCGCCCATATCACGGGGACGCGCGCGCGCGCCGGGGGGGGGCCACACGAGGAGGTCAGAGGCTGATCCTGCCATCCAGGCCAGGATCCACAGAGCGGCATCTATATCTGCAGCAACCGCCTGGACCTCTCTGAGCAGGCTTGCAGGTAGGAGCATTCACTCCCTTTACATAAGAAACCTCAGTAGATTCCCAGGGGCTTCTCTTAGAGAGAATTGTCACTTACACACAGGCCCCTTTTCCAATGCTTGCTAGCACCAGTTGCAATACTAACAGGGAGGTCACGATTATGGGGAATATATACATACAGAGTCATCCTATCCTAAGATATGTGACTCACCTTGCCAGATGCAGCGCATAAACCATAGGCATGTCCCACTGTGACCTTCCCCCAGAAAAAAACCTGCTGCGAACCAAGTTCCGCAAGTTTCCCCTTCACTTACCTGCTCCATGCCGCAGGACTTTGCACAGCAAGAGGTCCAATCTTCCCCCATCTCCGTGGGGCGTCTAGACCTTCAGGCCCTGGGTTCCTATGAAGGATCCACTGTCCTGGGCCCATATAGCACCCTGGCAACAGAAACATTAGGCCCCCAAAGGTTTCTAAGTTCTGGGCCCAGGGTCCAGCTCTCTGTGACAGAAAGCATTATGGGCTATACCCCAATGGTTTGGGGTCCGGTTGCTGACCACTTTAGCACTGAGGCCTTTGGACAGAACCGGTTAGCCCACCTTAATCCCAAGGATGTGGAGGCAAGCTAAACCATGACCAACACCTAAGACACTGGCGTAAAAACTGAGGTACTCCTCCTATGGGAGGGGGTTATATAGGGAGGGGCACTTCCTGTTTTTGAGATTGCCAGTGTCCATCACCTGAAGGTACTCCATATAACCCATATAGTAATGAATATGCCGCTCTGTGTCCCGTGATGTACGATAAAGAAAAAATGGTGGCTTTTAAGTCATGCAATTCGTGCAGCCAATGGCAAAAAGAGCATTTAGGTTAATGACAAGCAAAACATTTTTTTTTTCCCCTCTTGGGATTAACCTCGGTGCCCTACTTTTTGCCATTTCCTACTTTGAGGTGATCCTGCCCAGATCTTATGGGAACTGCAAAGGTGAACCTTGTTCCATCAATCAACTCCATTAATTCATCTATTTTTCATCCAACCCTTTACCGTTCATCTACTATTGCTAGAATTGGTTATACCACAGGCTCAGTTTTTATCCATGGACTAATTGTCATTACATTGTACAGGGCAGCACTGGATGTTTTGTGTGTTTTTTTTTTTTTTTTTTTTTTTTTTATACTTCTTTTTTTTTTTTTTACATGTATAGTGTTACCATTTGTGCAGCCATTTATCAAACAGATTTTTTGAAAAAAAAATCCTAAAATTTTAGGGTTTTATGAATTCTAAATTGCATGTACCTGAGAACCTGCCCCTGATGTTTTATAGGCGACTTATTAGAAGCCTTTACAGGTTAATAGTGTAATTGTGAGTGAGTAAAATATGGAGGCTGCTGCTAACCTTTCCTGAAACTACTTACCCGGCTACTTTTTTTTGTTTAATATGTTTTTATTGAAAGAGAAAGAAAGGTACATTCAAATACCACAACAAAGTAAAATACAAGAGAAATAAAGCATACAAAAAGTATACTGATAAATGCAATCAACATAATATTACAAAGAACCATAGCGGCTCATATCTATATAAAATCAGTTTTTATCAGGAAAATAAAAATAAAATAAAAATAAATAATTAAAATTAAATTCAGAGTAAGAGAGGGAAAAAAGGAGAGAGATAAAGGAGAGAGGTATCAGGGGGAGTGGGAGTGGGAGGGGGGGGGGGGTGAAGCCGGCACACATGGCAATAGTAATGGACAACTGGCAGAATCATTATATTCAGTAAAACCTCAGTGAAAGGGCAGGGCCACTACATTTAGTACAAGCAGGGACCCAAGTCAGTGGTATGAGGTTTTATGAAGTTTGAGAATCATGAGGGGGTAGGGAAATTATATCTTTATAGCGTTGAGTAGAAATAAATAAGGACCAGGGGGTCCAGGTTTTGGAGTATTGCTCACTAGTGTCTCTGGCAATATGGGTGAGTTCTTCCATGAGTCTAATCTCGGAGATTCTTTGTAACCATGATTTGATGGTGGGGATTGTGGGTTGGCCCCAGAGACGGGGGATGACAGCTTTAGCTGCATTAAGGAGGTGTGGGACAAGTGAACGTTTATATTTACCTATGGGTCTTGAAGTGGCATGAAAAAGAACTATCCACGGATCAAGGGGCAATTTCACTTCGGTGATCTGGTGTATCATATCTAATATTTCCACCCAGTAAGGCCGAATGGAAGGGCAGAGCCACCAGATGTGGGCATGGGTAGCATTCTGACCGCAGTTCCTCCAACAAAGTGGAGAGTTATTAGGGAACATGTGATGGAGTTTAACAGGCGTGTAGTGCCATCTAGTTAGGAGCTTGAAGTTAGATTCAGCCATGGAAGAAGCCAAAGAGGAGACATGTGTAAGTTTAAGCACTTTGTCTTTTGCTCTATCCGAGACACTAGCTCCCAAGTCTCCCTCCCATTTGGACAAGTATCCCGGGTATACAGGGTATTGCAAATCAATAAGGGCCCTGTAAAATTGGGAAATACAATGTATAGGGGGGTCTTTGTGGAGAAAGACCTGTTCTATACCATTGAGATCCTGAATACCCCGTAGTGGATGTGGAAGGGATCGGATGAAACAACTCAATTGATTGTATCTCCATCTGTCCAAGAATGAGGGTAAACCATGACCTAAAATCTCGGACAGAGGTCTAAGGCAATTGGCAGAGACAACATGATGTAGAAGGAGAGGTCCACCTGGTGACCATGCTTGAAAACCTGGGTCAATGGAACCTGGTGCAAAGTATTTATGGAATACTAATGGGGTTAATGGAGAATCGTATGACCATGTGAATTTCTTATGAAGACCGTCCCATACTTCTAAGGAGATTAGAGTAAGAGGCGAGGTATTAGGGGAAAAAGTTCTAAAAGAGCGTGGAATCCAAGGGGTCGCAGAGAGATCAGAATCGCTCAGGGAGTGCTCCAGTTGAACCCATAGTTTGGAGGAAGAAGCATACTTCCAGTCTGCCAAACGTGAAAGTATGACTGCTTGATAGTACATTTTAAAATTGGATAGAGATAGTCCCCCGGAGCATTTGGCCCTAAAAAGAGTCTCTCTGGACACCCTAGGACGCCCATCTCTCCAAATGAAGCGGGTGATCATGGTCTGTAAAAGAGTAAAGAAATCCATAGGAACTTTTATGGGGATCATTTGCAATATAAAGAGAACGCGGGGAAGTATGTTCATCTTGATTATGTTAACTTTACCTAACCATGAATGTGAAAGAGAGGACCATTTTCGGAGATCGTCTTTAATGGCGTTAAGGAGAGGGATATAGTTATGTCTAAAGAGGGAGTGAAGGTGAGGGGTCAGGTAGATGCCAAGGTATTTCATGCGTGCTGGTTCCCAACGAAAAGGAAATGGGGGTTTCAGCTGATCAGCTATAGGTTGGGGAACTGTTATATTTAGAATCTCAGATTTAGAAAGATTAATCTTGAAATTAGAAAGAGTCTGGAAGAAGGAGAATTCTGACATCAAACTTGGCAAAGAGATACGAGGCTGTTGAATAAAGAATAGAATGTCATCAGCGTAAGCTGCATATTTATGAACTCTAGTGCCAACCTTAATGCCATTAATGCTCCTATTATTTCTAATTGTGGCTAAGAAGGGTTCGAGCGAGATAGCAAATAAAAGAGGGGATAAAGGGCAGCCTTGTCTAGTTCCGTTATGTAATGTAAAGGAGTCGCTTAGGGAGCCATTGATACGTACTTGTGCAGTGGGGTTAGAATAAAGAGAAAAAATGCGATAAAACATCTTAGGGCCAAGACCAAAATGACGGAGAGTAGTTTTAAGGTAGTCCCAGTCCACCCTGTCAAATGCTTTTTCAGCATCAGTGGAAAGAAGGAGGGTGGGCTGGGAGCACCTCCGAACATAATGGATCAAGGACAGAGTGCGAAGAGAATTATCTCTGGCCTCTCTGTTAGGGATAAAACCAGTCTGATCAGCCGAAACCCATTTGGGTAAAAGGGGAAGTAACCTATTCGCTATAACCTTGGCAAAGAGTTTGGTATCGGTATTTAAAAGGGAAATGGGCCTATAACTACTGCATAGGGTAGGGTCTTTGTCTGGTTTAGGAATGACTGTGATGTGGGCAGATAAGGATTCAGGGCGAAGGGCAGACTTATGGGAAACGGAATTCGCGTAGGCCACAAGATGAGGAAGTAAAATATCACCAAACGTTTTATAATATAGGAGTGTGAAACCATCAGGTCCAGGGGCTTTACCTGAAGAAGAGGATTTCAGTGCACATTGAAATTCTTCTATGGAGAAGTTGGCTTCAAGGTCATTAAGGGCTGACCTAGACAGTTTAGGAAGGTTGGCCTCTCTAAGATAAGTAAGGATCCGTTTACGTTTTTCCGAGAGTGGTAAAGAGGCCAAACCACCTTCAACATTATATAAGGCTGCGTAAAATTCCTTGAAAGCCTTCGAGATTTGGGGAGTGGTGTGTACTAAATCTCCCGATGGTAGTTTTATTTTGTACTTACCCGGCTACTTGTGTTTTTTTTTTTTTTTTACCCTTTTTAGAGTCGCTGACCCCCAGCTTTCAGGTCAATAATTTAATTTCACTAAGACTCAAGACCCTTTCACATAAGCGGTCCACCTGTATTTTCAGGTGGACCCGATCAGGCCCTCTATTTTCTATGGAGTGGCAGATGTAAAGGATCCTGTGTCCATTTACACCTGCATACCTAAAATCCAAACTTGCAAAAACAGAAGGTGATCTGTGTCCTGTCCCTCCCCCCTCCGTCTGTATCAGAGGGCAGTTGGGTGTAAATGGACAGCCAGTTTACATCTGACTGCCCATAAAGCAGAGCAAGCTGAGGCCGTGTCCACTCTGCATAGGTGGATTTGGCTTTAATCTGTCATTTGCCTGCTCTCCTCGTTTCAGCAGGGGGTCGATGCAAAGATCCCCTGCTGAGAACCTGATCTGGCCTGTGTGAAAGCGGCCTTAAGTTGTACAGTGGTTTTTAGGGGAATATTGGAACCAGAATCTGGCAGTTGGCACTTTTGGAAGGCATGAGCATATAAAGGGAGCTAGTGCTATAAGAATTGATCGTATACAGATGGATCCTACTGACAGTAGAATTCCTAAAAAGCACATTTTTAATTGGTAAATACATAACGCTGCCACACTTTTCTATGATTGAAACAGTTTTGTTACTTTGGGTGGGACATGCATAAGGGGATATGTGGCATGCTTGGAAGTTAAAAATGTGAAACCCTGGGAACGGAGACATGCATACAGTAAATAAGTGAATCTTGGAAGAATTTCAAGTTTTTGTGAAACTACCTCCTGTAATCTGTACCAGTTTCCACGTATATGGCGCAATTGATGTTATGCACTTGAAGCAGTTGACTGGGCAACAAATCAAGACATTGGGTGACCCCTGACACTCCTACTAAACTGTTTCTCTTATTCAGCCTCACTTTATCTGAACCTCAATGTAATCTCGCATGTCTGAATTTAAATGGGCTGTAAAGGTTTGTTTTATGTTTCAATAGTTTTTATTGAAAGAAAGAAAAAGTATTACAACAATATAGATGCATCGCCACATATTCTGGAAGTGTCAATGAACACCTGAGAGGTCTCGATCACAGTACATAACACCTTATATTGTTTGGCATCATCATCATAACAAATAGGAAGAATACATAACAAAATACTTCAGGGTAAAACACAGGGTGTAGTCCCCCCCCAAATATTCAATGACCCAACCTAAGTAGGCCCATGACCCGTCAGTCAAGGGTCCCGGATCTGGAGACCCCAAATCCATCCTACCACCAATATTGCTATCCAGACGGGAGGGCCCGTATTAAGAATCTTCCGTAGGAAAGGTGGAGGCGCAAAGAAATGGGCAGAAACGTATATAGTAAAGAAAAAGTTTGTTTTAAAACAAATTATATATCTATCTATCTATCTATCTATCTATCTATCTTCGTTTCTCCTTAGTAAGCTTGCCCCAACATTTGGCAGGGGAGTTAGTCAGCCAGAACGGCTTACTGAGGAAAAAGAAGTGAAAAATTCAGACAAAGAAAAAAACATTTAGAAGGGTTCACTAAATTTTAAATTTCCAACAATGCACTAGCTTAAAACAAAAATATTTTCTTCTTAAAGTCTGACAGTAGCTGATAACGTAAAAAATAATGTTTTGCATTATAACTAGTTTGATACCTGTTGAAATCGAGCTGTTTTATTCACCTCCAGCACTCCTGAATCGTTGTTCTCACTAACTTCCTGGTTTGCGGTGCACATTCATTCTTGCTACATCACGGCCTATGAGAACTACAGTTCCCATTGGGCTTAGCCTCCATGCCTGTGAGGGATAAGAGAGCATCTTCACGCAGGGCTGTAGTCATAGGGAGGGGGTGAGCACATTCTGCTTTCCACCATGCAAAACGGCTCAGATGCTGGTGGAAAGCAAGAAGAGGAGTGACAGGAAATGACATTTTCAAACCTGGATTACTATATTTTGGAGGTCAAAAGGAAAAACGAGGTAAGTGATATTTAAATGCTCTAGCTTACAGCAATCAATTGATCTAATAAACTAACCTTTAGTGTTCCTTTTAAAGGAACCCATTTCGAAAATGATGAACGAACCTTTACAAACCCCTTTAATTCCCTCCCAATGCTTTGACCTAAATACTATAATAACTTCAATGGCGGTGGTAATATGCAATGACTAATAGTTTTTCTGCCTATTGCAGTATTGTGGAGATTGCAGCTTGCCATTCCTCTCACACTTCTGCTGCCAAGACCCAGAGTGGACAAGTATACATGTGGGGCCCATGCCGTGGCCAGATCGTCCTTTCTCCTCTGCTCACAAACTTTACTTGTACGGATGACGTGTTTGCCTGTTTCTCAAATCCGCCTGTGATGTGGCGAATGCTTTCTATAGGTAACTTTATTTAGAACTTTTGGAAATGCAGGTATCAAATGAATCTGTCAGATCAGTCAGCCCTAGTACACGGTGAATCAAACCTTTGTTGAATATAAGCTGAATCACATGTCTGCTTCTTTGTTGATAATGAAATCTGCCCAGGTTGCCAGTTCTGTGTACTTGACACAAGCTATATAAGTGGTCTCCATTTTACCGATTTTTACATTACAAGGAATCTAGCCAGAGGTATTGCATTCTGTTTAAGACCACTTTCACACTGAGGCGCATTTCAGGTGTTTTCACGCTAAAAACGGCGCCTAAAAATCTTACAAATTTATTTCCATTTAACCACTTGCCCACTGGGTTAATTCTGGCACTTCTCTCCTTCATGTAAACATCACAATTTTTTTTGCTAGAAAATTAATCAGAACCCCCAAACATTATATATTTTTTTTAAGCAGACACCCTAGGGAATAACATGGCGGTCATTGCAACTTTTTTTTTTCCGCACAGTATTTGCGCAATAATTTTTCAAACGCTTTTTTTGGGGGAAAAAAACGGTTTCATGAATTAAAAAATAACAGTAAAGTTAGTCCAATTTTTTTTGTATAATGTGAAAGATAATGTTACGCCGAGTAAATAGATACCTAACATGTCACGCTTTAAAATTGCGCACATTCATGGAATGGCGCCAAACTTCGGTACTTAAAAATCTCCATAGGTGACGGTTTAATTTTTTTTACAGGTTACTTTTTTCGAGTTTCAGAGTAGGTCTAGTGCTAGAATTGTTGCACACGCTCTAACGCACGCAACGATACCTCACATGTGGGGTTTGAACAGTGTTTACATATGTGGGCGGGACCTGCATGCGTGTTCGCTTCTGCGCGCGAAATATCGAGGACATGGGGCGTTTTGAACATTTTTATTTACTTAATTCTTATTTTTACACTCAAAAAAAAAAAAAAAAAATTTGGATCCTTTTGAATGTAAACATACCTTGTAATAGGAATCACTGTGACGGGTCCTCTTTATGGAGAGATATGGGTTCAATAAGACCCCACATCTCTCCTCCAGGCTTACAAGCATGAAATCGGTGAAAAAAATCACCGATCACATGCCGACAGCCGCGATTGCAGCTTTGTTTACTTCCGTGTACCGGGCGTGACGTCATAACGTCGCGCCCGGTCCTCCGACGGTAATAGAGATGACTGTGACCGTCATCTCTATGGTTCTGCAGCGGACGCGGACCGATTCGCTCTCCGGGCCCCCGATGGCACGGGAGAGCCCGGAGAAGCACCGGTGGGAGGGGGGGGCGTCCCCTCCCGCTGCCTATAAGAACGATCAAGCGGTGGAACCGCCGCTTTGATCGTTCTTATGGTGCAGAGAATCGGCGGCTGAAGACGGGGATATCTGAATGATGCCTGTAGCTGCAGGCATCATTGAGCTATCACCGCTCAAAGTGGAGGACGTCCCAGGGACGTTCTTGGTGGGAAAGAGGTTAAATAAATTAATGCTTTCACACTGGGGGAGTGTGCTGGCAGGGAAGTGGAAAACTCCCATATCCATTGAAATTAATGAAAAACTCTTCAAAAGAGCTCAGTTACTGGCATTACCTGAGGCACAATCTATATTTCAAGATATGCACACTGGAGAGGCTTGGCTGGGTTGTCAATCCCCAGAAATCTGGTTTCAGCCCTCCAGCTCAACCAGAACATTTGGTGTGTGCATGTGTTTTCAGGCCGATTGGGCACATGCTTAATCACTTATATACAGGGCATTTTCACCCCCTTCCTGCCCAGACCAATATTTATTTTCCAACGCGGTCGTGCGACGTGGCTCCCAAACAAAATTGATGCCCTTTTTTTTCCCCATAAATAGAGCTTTCTTTTGGTGGAATTTGATCACCTCTGCGTTTATTTTTTGCGCTATAAACAAGAGCGACCATTTTGAAAAAAACACTTACTTTTTGATTTTATAAATATCATTATTTTTTCCCCTCAGTTTAGACCGATACGTATTCTACATATTTTTGGTAAAAAAAATCGCAATAAGCAGATTTGATCAGTTTGCGCAAAAGTTCTAGCGTCTACAAAATGGGGAATAGAATTGTGGCTTTTTTTTTTTACTAGCTGAATACCCGGCGTTGCCCGGTCTTCCTATCTTAACCTTTTGGGGAGGAAAATCATAGTAATATAAATATACCCATCTTTTATATAAGGGTGTAGGTAAGGGTTAATTTAACTGTCATATATTTTTATTTGGCATATAAGTAATATGTGTACCAGGTATTATTGAAATATCTCCAGGCGTACAGAAGTTATGTGGGAACATACATTTCCCATTGATTTGCATGGGACTTTAAACAAAAACCCCGACCCTCACAAATGGGGGTAGTTAAGGGATAAATTAACTATCCTATAGTTTAAGTGGACATATAAGTAACATGTGACCAAGTGTTATCGAAATATGTACAGCCGTTTGGAAGTTATGAAGTAACATGTATTTCCCATAGAGTTGAATGGGACTTTAAAGGAAAACCCCGACCATGGCAAATGGGGGTGGGTAAGGGTTAAACCACCTATCCTATGTTTGTTGCTGACATATAAGTAACATGTGTGCCAAGTTTCATGTTAATATCTTTAGCCGTTTGGACGTGATGCTGGAACATACATACATATGTTGAGTTTTTTATATATATATATATATATATATATATTAGTAATGGCGGCGATCTGCGTTGTGTTTTTTTTTTTTTTTTATTGTGACCATGACATTGCGGCAGACATATCGGACACTTTTGACACATTTTTGGGACCATTTACACAGCGAGTACTGCTATAAAACTGCACTGATTACTGTGTAAATGTGACTGGCAGGAAAGGGGTTCACACTAGGGGGTGCTGAAGGGGTTAAATATGTTGCCTAAAGTGTGTTCTAACTGTTAGGGGGACTCACAAGGGGAGGAGATCGATGTGTTCCTCTGTACTGGGAACACACATCAGTCTCCACCGCTGACATGGCATGGATCTGTTTTTACACACACAGATCCATGGTCCTGCAGTGATTGTGGGCGTGCCCCCTAGCGGCCAGAAAAGCAAGGACGTCATATGACATCCAGTCTGAAGGACGAAAGGTTCCCGCCGACGTCATTTTACTATGACTCGGTAGGTAAGTGGTTAAAGTGTGATTGGGGTTATCAGGAGGTAGTTGAAATTGACTGCTGCAGCCAAGACTCACAATTTTGTCCTTGTAGAAGGACCATAGAAGGGGTCATGCAGCTTTTGAGTCCTGCTTTTCAGGTTTGGGTTTCTCACCCTATCTCTAAAGACTATGGTTTAAAAGGAAAGGTTCCACCTTTTCAACTGATCCCATTCTACTAGTATTGGTGACTCCTATACCAGCTGTAGGGCGTCGGTGGCTCAGGTCTACCAGGCTGCAACCTGGTCTTCGGTTTTCTTTTGCAAGACTTTGCCAGGTTGTATGTTGGAGCTGTTGCACATGCTACCTTGGTTAGCAGTATTTTGCGGACTACTGGGTTTTTGGCTTGTCGGCAGTTTCCATGTGTCCCTCCCCTCACAGGCATTGTTTTAGGACATCCCTATGAGTAGGGAATATGGCCAATGTACGATAAAAAAATCGTTTTTGACTTTCCCGTAAAATCCTTTTCTTGGGGTACATTACAGGACACTCTGTGCTTGCTAAAGAACTGAGGTACTTGTGCATTGGAGGGGTTTATAGGCGAGAGGAGTTTGTCTTTTTGCTAGTGTCCAATCACCTGTTGGTGGCTCATAACCCTATGAGTAAAGAATGTGTCCCTGGGTCCTGTGATGTACTACAAGAAATGGAGTTTACAGGAAAGTAAACAATCCAGTTTTTCTGGGACCTTTTCATATGTGGTGGGAATATCCTATCCTATCCCTACCATGTACCTCTGCAGAAACATCAGTTTAAGGCTTGATCGCACAAACTCATTAAAGTAATGCACATTAAATGAATTGGTGTGATGCATTGCCATTTCTTAATGGCACCCCAGTGCACCTGTCAACAGATGTGCAGTGCGCTTCCAATATGTGCATGCACAATCTTTGGGCAGCGCACTGTAAAGTTCTCTATGGTCTACGTCCTTTCTCATGCCGTAGGAAGTCAGTTATTCTGCGCTGTGATCGGCTTTTATTAGTGAACAATCGTTTGTCATTTATTGTAGTAGGAGCTGCTAAGATCACAATGCGCGCCAGCAGAGATCACTTGGAGTGTTTTTAAAAAAAAATAAAAAATCATGCTTTGCTTGAGTGACCAAACAATGCATGTTAAAGTGTGGTCTGACCATCAGCAAACAGTCTCTTGGCCAATTTCATTCGCATACAGCAGGGGTCTCCAAACTGCGGCCCGAGGGCCAGATGTGGCCCTTTGCTTGCTTCTATTCAGCCCTTGGGGTGCTATTGCTTCCACTGATATGAGGCACTATTCCTCACACTGACACCAACAATGGGGCCCTATTTCTTCCACTGATGCCAATGATGGGATACTATTCCTCCTAATAGGGGCACCACTCTGCCTATTGACCACCAATCCTGAGGCCATATTTATTGTCACTAATGCCAAAATGTTCTGCCCCTGCTGGCCACAAACCGGCCCTCCTAAAGTCTGAAGGACAATAAACTGGCTCTTTGCTTGAAGTTTGGAGACCCCTGAAATACAGTATCTCACAAGTGCGGACATCCCTTACCTTTTTTGTAAATATTTTATATCTTTTCATGTGACAACACTGAAGAAATGACACTTTGCTACAATGTAAAGTAGTGAGTGTACAGCTTGTATAACAGTGTAAATTTGCTGTCCCCCCTCCAAAATCAACACACAGCCATTAATGTCTAAACCGCTGGAAACAAAAGTGAGTACACCACTAAGTAAATGTCCATTTTGGGAGACTGGCGAAATTTCAACCCACACGGAGTACGGCCTGCCCCATGTGTGCCGCCGATGCGGCCTCATTCTACCACTTGTTGTGGCACTGCCCTGATGTGCAGGCCTATTGGCTGCAGGTAACACAGTTTCTCCATGACAATATGGGATCACCGGTGGGTATGGACCCCAAATTATGTTTGCTGGGACTGGTCCCCGATGTGGACATAGATAAATACCAGAATATTTTCATTTGTGAAACACTATTCATGGCCAGAAAGGTGGTGGCAAAGGCATGGATGAGGGATAGGGCCCCAACACTGGAGGACTGGAAAAGGGAGGTGAACACCACTCTTCCCTATAGGAAGATGATTTACATTCATAGAGGGCGCCCACAGAAGTTCTCCAGTGTGTGGGACAGGTGGCTGGAGGATGGGGAAACTTGCACGGTATGAGTCTCTGGCAGGTGGTGACGGTATGGAGAAAGAGGGTGGCGAGGGTGAGTTGGCACTCGGGTTGGATATCTGGAGTGTGTAGGGTTTCTTACTATAAGCCTGGGAATGCTGAGCTCATGTACACAGGGAGAGGCGTGAAATGATATGTGAGCCTGAATTGTACACTGTTTATTTGTACAAGTGTGTCAGATACTGATCATTGTCGATCAAATGCATACCATGTTTGTACCTCTAATTTTTCTACATCTTAATAAATTTGATTTTAAAGTAAAAAAAAAAAAATGTCCATTTTGGGCCCAAAGTGTCAATATTTAGTGTGGCCACCATTTTTTTTTTTTTATATTTTTTTTTTTTTCAGCACTGCCTTATCCCTCTTGGGCATGGAGTTCATCGGAGCTATACAGGTTGCTACTGGAGTCCTCTACCACTCCTCAATGACGACATCATGGAGCTGGTGGATGTTGGGAGACCTTGGCAATCTTATAGCCTAGGCCATCTTTATGTAGAGCAACACAATATATATATATATATATATATATATATATATATATATATATATATATATATATATATATATATATATATATATATATATATATATATATATATATATATATATATATATATATATATTTTTATTTTTTCAGATCCTCAGTTCTTTGCCATAAGGTGTCATGTTAAACTTCCAGTGACCAGTAAGAGCGATAACAAATTCAGCACAATTATTCCCCATTCACACCTGAGACCTTGTAACGCTAACGAGTCGCATGACACTGAGGAGGAAAATGGCTAATTGGGCCCAATTTGGACATTTTCACTTAAGGGTGTACTTGCTTTTGCTGCCAGTGGTTTAGACATTAATGGCTGGTATTTTGAGGGGACAGCGAATATAGTGTGTTTTTTATTTTATTTTTTTTAATACAAGCTAATTTACTTTGTAGCAAACTGTCATTTCTTTAGTGTTCGATGAAAAGAGAAAATATGTACTCACCTTTGTGAGATATCGTACATCTGATTTTTATCTGAAGTCTATGCCCATCTTATGTGTGTACCGTATTTGCCGGCGTATAAGACGACTGGGCGTATAAGACGACCCCCTAATTTTCCAGCTAAAATTTGGGTTTTGGGATGTACTCGCTGTATAAGACTACCCCCTTCCTACTAGTCATGCCTTACCTCACTGTGTCCCATTGCATGCCTCACTGTGTCCCATTGCATGCCTCACTGTGTCCCATTGCATGCCTCACTGTGCCCCATTGCATGCCTCACTGTGCCCCATTGCATGCCTCACTGTGTCACTGCTTACCTTATCGGTGACCTGCAGACCGCGTCCGTCCATTTTTCAAAAGCCGCGCCCCTCGTTCTGCTGTTCCATGATAGGCCGAACACTCCGCTTCCCAGGAGACACTGTGTTTAGTGTTCCGCCTATCACGGATGCCCTCTCGTCCTCGGACGAGAGGGCATCCGTGATAGGCGGAACACTAAACAGTGTCTCCTGGGAAGCGGAGTGTTCGGCCTATCACGGAACAGCAGAAAGAGGGGTGTGGCTTTTCAAAAAAGGACGGCCGCGATCTGCATGTCACGGTCCGGGATAAGGTAAGCATTAGGTTACCGGCGTATAAGACCCCCGACTTTGAAGAATTTCAGGGGTTAGAAATTCGTCTTATACGCCGGAAAATACAGTATGTAATTTTAGTTATTTTTGTGGTTCTCGTACAAATGCAACCACTTAAGAATGCTGACATTTGTAAAGTTTGACTAATTTTTTGAATACTTCATCTAGAACCTGAAGAGTATTTAACCGTTGCAGAGTCTCTGAGAAAGGAGTTTGATAGTGAAGAAACATCTGATCTGAAATTCAGAGTCGATGGAAAAGATATACACGTTCATCGGGCAGTCTTGAAAATAAGGCCAGTATATAACTTTGTAGTGAGTTTCTATAGCTTTTGAGCCAGTTGTGCTTTGGTCTATG
Source organism: Rana temporaria (assembly GCF_905171775.1). Taxonomy (NCBI): domain Eukaryota; kingdom Metazoa; phylum Chordata; class Amphibia; order Anura; family Ranidae; genus Rana; species Rana temporaria. The sequence continues at coordinate 78,557,386 of NC_053490.1, read as the reverse complement.
CATTTAATATTTTTTTCCTAAGGTGCTTGCTGCACATTGCACCTGCGATCAGCAGATCATGGGTGCAATGGCCAGATCCTGCGGTCTCCTTGTACGAGCAGTCGGTTAACTGAGAGCAGGCAGATCAATGCACTACAAGGACACTCGCCAGTGCCCTTGCAGCCCATTGAAAACTGCAAGTCGGCCACAATGGATGACTGTACTTGTAGGCATTCATTTACAGAAAACTGAACGAATGATGCAGTTGTCTGGGCACAGCTACAATGTTTTCAATTGAAAGGGATTGTGGGGAAAGATCCCCAGCCTGCTATCACAGGGAGAGGGGAGCAGGTGAAACATGTAGCATATTCCAAAGGAGAACTTGTTGTTTAAGGTGAGAGGAGCGTTGCGAGTGATAAAGGCACGTAAACTGAGCACGGTGTCGGGGCTCGGCAGCCATGATAAACTGTGCTCAGTTTACAGGGTAGAGGGAGGGTAGGATCAACCAGGTATATTAGAATTGTATAAGGGGGCCAAATTACACAAAACAAGCGCATGCTTTAACCACTTAAGCCTCGGACCATTTTGTAGCTAAAGGACCAGGCCCCTTTTTGCGATTCGGCCATGCGTCGCGGGGGGGGAGAGAGATATACAAAATGGGGATCGTTTATGGCATTTTTATTCTGTGACTGCGACATTATGGCGGCCACTATTTTGGGACCATTGTCATTTTTAAAGCGATTGGTGCTGTGAAAATGGCAGTGAAGTGGTTAACCTGTAGGGGGCACTGCAGGGGTTAAGTCTTCCCTAGGAACTGATTCTTACTGTAAAGGGCGTGACGTCGCTGATCGTTGTTCCCTATGTCGGGGAACCGATCACTGGCACTATAAAGAACAGGGAAAGGTTTGTTTACACTTGCCTCTCCCCGTTCTTCAGCTCTGTGACCCAATCGCGGGACACCGGCGGCGATTGGGTGCCACGGAGCTCAGGGCCGGGTCGCGGGGCGCATCCCACGGCTGCGATCTTAAAGGGGGTGTACATGTATGCCCTTGTGCCCAGCCTTGCCATTCTGCCGACGTACATTGGCGTACGGCGGTCCTTAAGTGGTTAAGGGAACGGGATCCTTTTTTATTTTATTTTTTTTCCACAGATGCTCGATAGGATTGACGTTTTTTTCACTGTATTTCTCCTCTTAGATGTGAGCACTTCCGCACCATGTTCCAGTCTCACTGGAGTGAAAGCTCCATGGAGGTTATAGAAATTGACCAGTTTTCCTATCCAGTGTACTATGCCTTCCTACAATACCTCTATACAGATGCTGTAGACCTGCCGCCAGAGGACGCCATAGGTATTCTTTTTAGAAATGTTGTGCAGATATGGTGTGCGCCTTTTTCCACCATTAGCAGTTAATATGCCCCCACACTGCCTTTTTTTTATTCAAATATGTATGACTGTTGGATATAAGTAATGTAATTTTTAAAGTTGCTTTGAAAATTAGACTTGTAAGATGTACAGGTGAAATTCGAAAAATTGTGCAAAAGTTAATATTTCACTAATGCAACTTAAAATGTGAAACGAATATGAGACTCATTACATGCAAAGCAAAATGGTTCTAGCCGTGATTTGTCATAATTGTGGTGATTATGGCTTACAGCTCATGAAAACCCCAAATCCACAATCTCCGAAAATTAGAATATACATGCAAAAAATAAAACAAGGATTGTACATAGAACAATATCGGACCTCTGAAAATTATAAGCATGCATATGTACTCAGTACTTGGTTTGGGCCCCTGTTGCAGTAATTACTGCCTCAATGCAGCGTGGCATGAAAGCTATCAGCCTGTGGCACTGCTGAGGTGTTATGGAAGACCAGGATGCTTCAATAGCGCCCTTCAGCTCTTCTGCATTGTTCAATCTCATGTCTCATCTTAATCTTGACAATGCCCTATAGATTCTCTATGGGGTTCAGGTCAGACAAGTTTTCTGGCCAATCAAGCACAGTAATCTAACGGTCATTGAACCAGGTTTTGGTATATTTGGCAGTGTGGGCAGGTGCCAAGTCCTGCTGGAAAATTAAGTCAGCATCCCCATAGACCTCGTCTGCGGAAGGAAGCATGAAGTGCTCCAAAATCTCCTGGTAGATGGCTGCGCTGACCCCGGACTTAATGAAGCACAGTGGACCAACACCAGCAGATGACATGGCTCCCCAAATCAACAGACTGTGGAAACTTCATGTGTGCCTCTCCATTCTGTCTCCATACTCTGGCTCCTTGGTTTCCAAATGAGATGCAAAATTTGCTCTCATCAGAAAAGAGGACTTTGGACCACTGAGCAACTGACCAGGTCTGTTTTTCTTTAGCCCAGGTAAGACGCTTCTGACAATGTGTGTTCAGGAGGCTTGACAAGAGAAATACGACATTTGAAGCCCATGTCCAGGATCCGTCTGTGTGTGGTGGCTCTTGATGCACTGACTCCAGCCTCAGTCCACTCCTTGTGAAAGTCCCCAACACTTTTGAATGGCCCTTTCCTGACAATCCTCTCCAGGCTGCGCTCATCCCTGCTGCTTGTGCACCTTTTTCTTCCACACTTTTCCCTTCCACATAACTTTCTATTAATGTGCTTTGATACAGCACTTTGGGAACATCCAACTTCTTTTGTAATTACCTTTTTTGAGGCTTTCCCTCCTTATGGAGGGTGTCAATGATTTTTTGCACAACTGTCAGGTCAGCAGTCTTTCCCATTTCTTGTGATTCCTACTGAACCAGAATGAGATCATTTAAAGGCTCAGGAACCCTTTGCAGGTGTTATGGCTTAAAGGGGTTGTAAATGTTTGTTTGTCTTTTATTTTCTAAATAGGTTCCTTTAAGCTAGTGCATTGTTGGTTCACTTACCTTTTCCTTCGATTTCCCTTCTAAATGTTTTTTCTTTGTTTGAATTTCTCACTTCCTTTTTCTCCTCAGTAAGCTTTCCGCCATCATCCGAGCGGTGGAAAGTCATTTAGAACACCTTACTGAACAGCTTACTGAACACCTTACTGAGGAGGAACAGGACGTGAGAAATTCAGACAAGGAAAACAAAAAAAGACATTTAGAAGGGAAATGGAAGGAAAAGATAAGTGAACCAACAATGCACTAGCTTAAAGGAACCTATTTAGAAAATAAAAAATTAACCTTTACAACCCTTTAATTGGCTGATTAGAGTGGAACACTTTGAGCCTAGAATATTGCACCTTTTAACAATATTCAAATTTTCTGAGATTGTGGGTTTGGGGTTTTCATGAGTTGTAAGCCATAATCATCACAATTATGACAAATCACGGCTAGAACTATCTTGCTTTGCATTTAATGAGTCCATTTCATATTAGTTTCACCTTTTTTAAGTTGCATATTTTAAAGTGTCTGCTGCCAAACAATGTTTTTATAAATGGTCTCCTGTAAAGTATTGAAAAGGTTGTAAACCCTTTACAACCACTTTATGCTACAGGTAAGCCTATAATAAGGCTTTGCTGGTAGCTACCCAGGATATCGTTTATACCTCCAAGGTTCCGGAGATATCCCCTGCATGTGCTAATGTCAACGGCACATGCAAACTGAAGCAATGGCACTTATGTGCCGTTGCTTCAGTCAGCGTCGGAGTGACATCATTGCGGCTCTTGGCACCGGAGCCGCGATGCCTGGAAGTAACCCCCGGAAGAGATCCGCCGGGGGGGTTAAGAGGACTGCTGTGGGGCTTTGATCTAAGGTAAGTAATTCATAATGAGCTAGTATGCATACTGGCTCATTATGCCTTTGTCTTGCAGGGTGTGTGTTTTTAAGGGTTTACAAAAACTTTAACACTACTTGTATGTTCCTTGAGTTATCCTCAATCTAGCTGAGCTGCAGAGTAGACCTGCACGATTAATCGCGGAGAGAATCGCGATTTTGATTCTCCTCCTCCGCGATCTCCCCTCAGAATGACCGACGATTCTCCTACATGTCACCGCCGTCCACGTAACCAGTGTGGAACGCAAATGCCGCCGACATCGAAACTGACGTCAGCAGCCTGCGCCGCTGGATAGATGCCTGAGCTTCTCTCACAACAGTAGTTTGTATCCATGCGCCACCCAGTGGTTGCCGGCGGTACTGCTTCTGATGTATTAAACCTTCTCACAGTTCTGTACAACTGTGTGTATGCATGCGCCACCCAATGGTTGCTTGCAGTACTGCTTCTGATCTATAAAAAAAGAGACCAGTGATATGTGTATAATGTTAAAGACCATATAACTCCTATGAAAAAATCTGAATCAAAGTTTTATTCTGCTTTTTTCATAGGAGTTATATGATCTTTAACATTATAGACATATCACTGGTCTCTTTTTTTATATATTCATATTTTCAGATAAATCACAGGTTTATTTATTATTTTTTTTTGGGGGGGGGGGGGGGGGTTCTGGCATTACATTTTTGAGAATCGTGAGAGAATCGTGATCTTTTGTCTAAGCAAAAGAATCGTGATTCTCATTTTGACCAGAATCGTGCAGCCCTACTGCAGAGGATGAATTTTCATCTAGCTGACAAACTTCGGTATTTTAAAGTATTTAGGGTGTCTGGTCCCCTGCTGCATAGTATGGCTTAACCCGCTGGCCTGCTACATTATTATAAGGCACTGTAGCCGGCTGCGGTATCCATAGCATTCAGAGCGGGCATTAAGACCCCCAGATGTGTCTTGGAGAAGATTAAAGATGCTACTATTGGTTAATACTTTTCATATCCATAAACGGTTTACTTATGGTGCCTTTGCTATAACTATTCCTTTTTTTGTAGTTTTCTTCACCCACTAATACTTTAGGAGCATCTAAAGGCTTTCTCTAGGAAGCCCCTGCACTGGCCCTGACCTCGCCAAGGTGAAGCTGTCTGAAGTTCCCAACAGCTGAAGTTCCCAACAGCTGAAGTACATGACAGCAGTAAGGTCCAATGGTTGGCACGGGCAGAGAAATTGTACGGTTTACTTTCTGGAGGCTTCACAGGCAGCATCAATGTGGGCTGTCAAGTGAAACCTACAGGGCTATTGCTATCGAAAAACAAAACGAGTTGCTATAGTAAGGGCACCATCAGTATGTGTTCTCATTTATGTGAGCAGCTTGAAATGTTTGACGGGGTCTTTAAAATTGACCTGTTCTTCCCTACTTGGTCAAAAAACAAATTCACATTGAAATCTGGACGTATAGAGTATTTATGGAAAGCCAGGGTTAAGAATACAAAGATGCAGATTAGCAGAAGGGATCGAGACTGGTCAGAAGATGCATTTCATATACTATGGAATAGACTATAGATGCAGGAAGGAAGCGGTCTCTGCCCATAGAAATATGGAGCTTGACCTAAAGTGGTATTGAAGGAAAATAAAAATTGCGAACATGTATTCTTGCTCTGTGCAATGGTTTTGTACAAAGCAGCCCTGATTCTCCTCTTGGGTCCCCCGCCAGTGCTCCTGGCTACTCTACTTAGAGTGCCCAATAGCAATGACTCCCACAAAAGCTGCTTGGGGTGGGGGGGCATGCTCAGGAGGAAAGGGCTAAACGCACAGGCGGAGAACCCAGAAATTGGAGGATCGGGGGCTACTCTGTGCAAAACCATAGCACAGAACAGGTAAGGCTAACACAATTTAAAGGCCAAGTTAACTTTTTTTTTTTCACATGGCAAAATGTGTTTGCTTCTGTGTTTTGGTGTGCCGTTGCCAATTAATGTCACTAAAAGCACAACTAGTAATTTTAGGTGTATAAAGGTGGCTATACACTATACAATCTGATTGTACAATCTCCTTTAGATTCCCAAAATGTATATCATAGGACGAAACTACTATCTAGCCAATCAGGCAGGCCCTTGAACTACAGAATTGGCAGATCCAAAAGAGGTTGTACAATTAGATTGCATAATGTATGGCCACCTTTTATACACCTAAAATTACTAGTTGCGCTTTCAGTGCCATGAAGACACCAACACACATTTGGCATGTGAAATGAATGGCAAATGCTGCAAAATGCATAGTAAACACGCAGCCCACATCTCTAAAATGTACCACAAGCCACATATAGCACAGCCCATTTAAATCGGCAGGCTGCCCTATGCGTGCGACAGGAAAAACGAGACCCAAAATGTGCGTTCCCACTATGCTAGATGTGAATGGGAGTAAAATCGCCTCCAGCAGTTTGTGTCTCCCTCCCCGCGTTCTCCTCCCGTCTTCTCAGCGCCGCCATCTTCACCTGCCTCCTCACCCTCGTTCTGGCGGTACTGTGTGAGCTTCGCTGCGGCTGATTGACTTTTTTTGAGGGGGGGAAATGGTAGCGGGGGCGGCAGCCAGAGCAGGGCGGGAAGAAGGTCTTCAGGCTGATATCAGGGACAGGGCCCAGGAGGACGAAGATGGCTGCGGACATCCGTGTATAGGCCAAAGCCGCGGACTTTCCTGAATGCCGCCGCCGTATGAGAGGGTCGCCGCTCCGTTGGGGCCGCTGGGTGTCCAAGGCCAGGCAGGATGTAAGGAAGGACTCTAGGCCCGAAACAAGAATGGGGCCCAGCGTTGCATCCGGAATTGGGAGGACCAAGATGGGCGCGGACCTCCATGTGTAGGCCGAAGCCGCAGTTGGGGAGAATCGCTGGGGCCGCCAGATGTCTGGATAGCAGAAAAGGTCAGGGAGGGTGTACGGAGGGTCCTCAGGTAGGTAGTCGACTTGGATGGGAGGATAAACAGTGGAGGATTAATAGTTAATAGGAGTACTGGATGGAGCCTAGAGTACACACGTCCTACTCCATGCTGTTGCAGGGCACGCCTCCCGCCTCCACCCTCACTAAAGAAAACTCATGTGGGAATGCGAGTTCCTGCTATGCTGAGATGTGAACGGGGCTTGACAGCTGAGTTTCTGTCCACTTCCTCCTATTTACTTGTATAAAGATGGCCATACACTATGCAATCTGATTTGTGTATTTGGTGAGAAGGGGTGATCACTGATTGCATTTCATTTTAAAAACGTGCAGCTGGGAATGGGAGGGTGGATGATGCAGGGTGTGTCAACTCCTTCCTGTGTCATGACCTACAGTCAGTAAGGACGTAAGACAGAAGCAATAGATATGTTTTGAATCATGACTGTAGGACAGGAAGGCACGTGTCTGTAGATTTTCTGGAAAGCTTTGATTTTGCAAATGAAATGAATACTATATTGGTGCATAGGGGAGCTGGAATTTAGAAGGAAAAAACTTGAAACATAACTTTGCCTTTAAAGTGGGAAACTATGTAGTTGGTGATTCTAACGTTGTGACTGTCTGTGTTCATATGAGGCATTCTTTTTGTATAAATTGTGTATTGTGTTTTTAGGTCTCTTAGATCTTGCTACATCTTACTGTGAAAATAGACTAAAGAAGCTGTGTCAGCATATTATTAAACGAGGGATCTCTGTGCAAAATGCATTTCTCCTGCTTTCTGCAGCAGTCCGCTATGAGGCCCAGGTAATTATTTCAGATGCCATCTAAATACATTTGCATGTTAGTCAACCTTCCTCTCGCCACCTCTGCTTTCTGATGTTGTATAGGCTCTTTAGACTTTTCTTTAAAAAATTCCTTCTGTAGGTTGGATTCCGTCATCCCCAAGGATCCTCACAATGCTGCACCTGCATCTATGCTCAAGAAGCTGGCAAATCCAGTGACTTGTAGTAACCCAATTCCTGTAATGTGGACGAGAAGGCCGGGCTCGCAGTATCCACTCATTGATCCCAAAGGTGTGCCATCAGTTGAGGTCAGGACTCTGTGCAGGCCAGTCAAGTTCCTCCACCCCAAACTCGCTCATGAACGAGGACTTCTCATCCACAAAAAGAAACCGCTCAGGTGTGGAAATCTTCCGAATAAATGCTTCCCCCAGGACCACAGGTGCAGGCAATGCATATGAGATTGCAAAATAAGAGGATTCTTCTGGACAGCCGCACTCCGAACAAAAGTTGCTAAAAATCCAAGATGGAAAAACAGCACTACATGTCACAGCATACCGGCAGAGCTGACGTGTTTCACATTGTATTTAGTGTTTAACCACTTAAGGTCCACCTCCTGCACATTTACGTCGGCAGAATGGCACAGCTGGGCACATGCACATATAGATACGTTCTGTGCTAGTACCCAGCCATGGGTCGCAGGCGCGCGCCCGCGACCCGATCGCCGCTGGAGTCCCGCGATCGGTCCCTGGAGCTGAAGAACAGGACGTGTAAACACAGCTTCCCCATTCTTCACTGTGGCGGCATCATCGATCGTGTGATCCTTTTTATAGGGATACACAATCGATGACGTCACACCTACAGCCACACCCCCCTACAGTTGTAAACACACATGAGGTCGCACATGACCCCATAAGCGCCCTCTGTGGTTAACTCCCAAACTGAAATTGTGAAAATGACTGGTCCCAAAAATGTGTCAACATTGTCCGAAGTGTCCGCCATAATGTCGCAGTCACGAAAAAAAAACGCTGATCGCCGCCATTAGTAGTAAAAAAAAAATTAATAAAAATGCAATAAAACTATCCCCTATTTTGTATAAACGCTATAAAACAAAACAAATTTTTTTTTTTTACCAAAAATAGGTAGACTAATACGTATCGGCCTAATCTGAGAAAACAAAGTTTTATATATTTTTGGGGGATATTTATTATAGCAAAAAGTAAATATTGCATTTTTTTTTTCAAAATTGTCACACTATTTTTGTTTATAGTGCAAAAAATAAAAACCGCAGAGGTGATCAAATGCCACCAAAAAGCTCTATTTGTGGGGAAAAAAGGACGCCAATTTTGTTTGGGAGCCACATCGCACGACCGCGCAATTGTCTGTAAAAGCGACGCAGTGCCGAATCGCAAAACCTGGCCGGGTCCTTTAGCTGCATTTTGGTCCGGGTCCTTAAGTGGTTAATCATATGTATGATTAAACACTAAATACAGTGTGAAATGCGTCAGCTCTGCTGGTATGCTGTGACATGTAGTGCTGTTTTTTCTATCTTGGATTTTTACAATAAAGGCAACTTTTGTTCGGAGTGCGGCTGTCAAGAAGAATCTTTTTCTTTTGCGACTTCTCACCCCCTGTCAGTTGACGGCTCAGCGGGGATTTTACGGAGGATCCCTGCTGAGCTGACGGACACATGGAGGTGGATCAATACTGTGTGTCAAAAGTGACAGAATCCTGTAAACACTCCCTTGCTAGTTGCAGTGATCAGATTTCAAAACGCATATGGTGCTTCACTCCACATTAGGTGTGCAAATGGGCTTGCCAGAAAGCCATGACCCTCGTATAACAAGTGATCGTAGCAAGCTTTTAAAGTATGCACAAAGTTTTTCTCTTTCGTTCATAGACGGACACAGCCTTCATTGACCTTAGGGTTATGCTTCTTCCTACCAGGAGATTTAGGCAGAATTCTACAGCACTTAAGGTGTTAAAAACTTCCCTTCATGCCGCTCCTCCCAGGGGGCGTGGCTCCCCCAGGCATAACCCACACCCTGCTCTAGCAGCCCCAGTTTGTTTTCTGCCTAACGACAGGAGGTCAGGCTCTCTCTGGAGTTCCTGGACTCTGGAGTTTTTTCTTGCGATTTTTCTCGCTTTTTATTATTTTGTTCCTGCATTTTTGAATCCTGTGATTCTTCTATCAACAGCCGAATGGGTGACAGGCTGGGTCCTCGACCCTTGTAGTCCCCCCATGTTCGGCCTTCGAGCGTGTCTCGGCCCTCAGCTCAGCTTTGGGATGTCCACGACAGGCCCCGTTGCTCCAGGGGCGGCCGGGGAACTTCGGTTCTAGGGCGCACATATGACCGGTCTCTATGGCTTGGTCACAGTGTGTCTGGCCGACAGCCATGCCTTTCGCGGACATTGGTTTTGTCTGGGATACCTCCAGCCGGGTAGTCGCAGGTAAGTAGTGGCCCCTTACTCAGGTAAGTGGTCTGGCTGGAATGTTTCCCTTGGGAGGTCGACTGAGGGTCCGCCCTGCTTTCCTCTCCCCTTCCTCCTTCCCCTGACTGGGTAGTGGCTGTGAAGGGGGGCCTCCTGGGTTTTCTTTATTACCACCGGGGCCCGTGTGTTGGGGGACTGTGTTGTTACTCTGGGGGGTGCTGCTGTGTGCTGGTGTGTTCTATGAGTTGATTTTTACCTCAGACGACGGCCATCTTGGAAATCTCCTTGGTAACGCTGTGATTCTTCCCTGAGGTGACTCAGCACAGCCTCTGGTCTCTTCTACCAGTTTTAGTGCTGTCACAGTTTTAGTGCTGTGAAACGCTGTGAATCTTCCTTGAGGTGACAGAAAACATCACAGCCAGCACATCAGAGCACACCTCAGGTTTTCAGCTCCCTCTGCAGCTGGGTGGGGTGGTGAATACCAGGGGCCCCCATGCTCTGCAATAGCAGCAAGGAGGTGACCAGTGGGGTTTTTTTTTTTTGTCCTGCCTTGCAGGGTGGGTGACTCAGCGCTGACACTATGAAACCTGAGCCAGGTCTCCCTCTCAAGCTATGCCTGAGTTAACCCTTAACGCCCCTTCCCCTGCCACATCTGTTATGTTGGCTGTCCTGGGTTTCTTGCCAGGTTTGAAGCAGCTAGTGCCCGGATGGGGGGTAAAAAAGCCCTCCCTGAGCCTGCTTCTAAGGATGACACAGAATCGCTGTTTTTTTTTTCTAGTTCTGTTATGTCAGAGGCTGCGGGTTTAACCCTTATGGATAGTGAGGATGACTCTGCTGCAGTCAGTTGCTGGCAAGAATTTGTTGGAGCTCTTGTTTTCTGCGGTGCGTGAGACTCTAAAAATTGAGGATGTGGCGGAGACACCTCCGTGTCAGTACCAGCAGACTACCACGCACCGCTGAAGGGTTTCCTTGTGTTCCTTATTTGGACTATATGTTATACAAGGAATGGGATGCACCGCAAAAAGTTTGTCAAACTTTGCAACCCGTTACCCCCTTGAGGGGGGCTTTAAAAAAAAAAAAAGTAGGTCTCTCCTCCGCCAGTGGACCCCCCTGTGTCCAGATGTGGAAGGGGCTCCTGCATTTCAGGATCCCGCTGATAGGAGAGTGGAGGCCGTGGCCCGCTCCCTATTCACGGTGGTGGGTTCGGCAGTGAGGCCGGCTCTGGCCAGGGCCCTGGTCAGGCCCCGACTAAAAGGGCGAAGCTCCTGCTGCAGGAGCTGGAAGAAGGACCTCTAAGGTGGCCTTGGTGATGGCCGTTAAGGGTGAACGGTCCTTTTGGGACTTTCCTGAATGGCATCATTGAGGATGCCACGGGTGGTAAGCGCATGCTGTTCCCACAGTCTGGGAAGGGCTAGGGACCTCGCCCTGTGCAAGGACCCTCCTTGCCTACCTCCGAGCGTTTTTCCGCTCGCCCTGTGCGATGGGGGTAGGTCTACATGGTGCTTGAATCCCCGCTGCGGGGTAGTAGCGCACCTGATACCGCATGCCTAACGAGTCTGCGGACATACCTGCTTCCGCCTGAAGGTCTGCTCCCGCCCGTGTCTCGGGTGGGAGACTGGCTTCGCATTGCGAAGTGTTTTCCTTGGGGTACAAGATTGAGTTTCTCTCTTGTCTGCCAAACAGGTTTTTTCCTCCGGCTTCTGGCCTCCTCCGGTTCGCCGGTTGACTCTGTCAGGGGCTGTCCAGGATCTTCTGGTCAGGGGAGTGATTGTGCCAGTTCCCTCGTTGGAACGGTCTTGGGGTTTTTACTCCATTCTGTTTGTGTCCCCACAGAGGATGGGGCCCGGTCAATCCTGGGCCTCAAGTCCCTAGTTTGTTTTGTCAAGGTGCAAACTTTTGGTGGTGTCGATTCGCTTGGTAATAGCGGCACTCCATCAGGGGGATTTTCTGGCATCCTTGTAAGGGTCCGTTCCGGCTCTATCGGCCGGGTACATTCCGGGAATACGGAATTGGCTAGCCGACTACCTAAGTCGCACTGCACGGGGGCCAAGGAGAGTGGTCTCTCCACCCGCAGGTCTTTAGTTTTTTTTTCTGTGCTGAATGCGGGGCACTCTGGGCGTGGACCTTCTAGCGTCCCGTCTCTATCGGTAGGTGCCACGGTTCGTGGCCAGGTTTAAGGACCCGTGGGCGGACGCGTCAGACGTGTTGGTGGCTCCTTGGGGTCACTATCGCCTACTTTACACCTTCCCTCGGGAGCTTCTTCCTCGCCTGCTGCGCTGAGTGGAAGCTGTGGGGATTCTATCAGTTCTGATTGCTCCGGTTTGGCCGCGTCGCTTCTGGTACGCGCACCTACTGCGTCTGGTGGCAGATGCCCCCTAGCGTCTTCCCCTGGAAAATGATCTTCTGATACAGGGTCCGATCTTCCACCCTGTTTCACAGCCACCGGCCTTGGCGGCGCGGCTGTTGAGAGCCAGGGGCATAAGGACCGAGGTCTATTGGGCTCGGTGGTCTCTACCGTGCTGCGTGCACGGAGGTCTACCTCACGTAGGTTTTTTTCCTCATACATGGAAGGCCTACATCTCTGTGTGTGGGGAGATGAACTGGCACCCCCGTACTTACTTGGTGTCCCGGATCCTGCTGTTCCTGCAGCGGGGAGTGGACTAGACTCTTGCCTTGAGCAAGAGTCAGCTTTCTGCTATGGCTGTTTACTTTCAGCGTCCCTTTGCGGCGCACTCCTTGATTCGCACGTTTGTGCAGGGGGTCCGCCATGTGGCCCCTCCGGTGCGCCCTTCACTTCCTTCATGGGACTTGAATTTGGTCCTCTCGGCGCTTCAGCATGCTCCCTTTGAGAACATTCGGGAGATCCCTTTGCTGACTATTGTCGAGGAAGGTGGTTTGTCTGGTAGCCATTACCTCTATCAGACGAGTGTCTGAACTGGCGGCCTTGTCCTGCAAGGCCCCCTACTTGGTTATCCATCAGGATAAGGCGGTGCTGCGCCCGCAGCCCTCTTTTCTTCCGAAGGTCGTTTCGGCTTTTCGCATAAACGAGGACATTGTTCTTCCATCCTTATGTCCTCAGCCGAAGAACCCGAAGGAGGCCGTTTTACATTCTCTGGATGTGGTTCGGGCCCTTCGAGTTTACTTGTCGGCGACGGCTCCATTCCGCAAGTCGGACTCGCTGTTCGTGTCCGGTCCCAGTGAGGGCCTGGCAGTCTCGTCGGCCACCATTTCCAGGTGGATCCGACAGGTTGTGCTTCAGGCCTATGCCCTGAAGGGGCGGGCACCCCCCTTTCGGGTCACGGCGCATTCGACCAGGGCGATCGGGGCCTCTTGGGCTTTCCGACACCAAGCCTCTGTGTTACAGGTGTGTAAGGCTGCGACCTGGTCGTCGGTCCACACTTTTTCAAAGTATTACAAGGTGGATATGAGTGCATCTTCTGATGCCTCCTTCGGCCGCAGGTGTTTCAGGCGGCAGTTTAAGGTTGAAGTTCCTCCATTGAGTGACTCCGGTTTTTGTTTGGGGTGTAACCTGTTTTTCCTGTGTTATTTTTCCCACCCCTCGAATTTTTTGACACTGCTTGGGGACGTCCCTAAGGTCAATGAAGGCTGTGTCCGTCTATGAACGAAAGAGAAAAAAGGATTTTTGTACTCACCGTAAAATCCATTTCTCTGAGTTCATAGACGGACACAGCACCCACCCCTCCTTTGTTTGTACTGCTTGTTACGAACTGAGGCTGCTAGAGCAGGGTGTGGGTTATGCCTGGGGGAGCCACGCCCCCTGGGAGGAGCGGCATGAAGGGAAGTTTTTAACACCTTAAGTGCTGTAGAATTCTGCCTAAATCTCCTGGTAGGAAGAAGCATAACCCTAAGGTCAATGAAGGCTGTGTCCGTCTATGAACTCGGAGAAATGGATTTTACGGTGAGTACAAAAATCCTTTTTTTGGCTATACTTCTCTTGTTGGTTACAGGATTGTAGTTCTGCACTCCTGTGACCCTGTCCAGCCTCTCAAGAGATCCCGATCTCATGGTCAGGATCCACCCAGAAACCTGGATCGGCAGCTGGCTCAGCGTCCTGCCACAGCCCTCCTGTGAGTCACCAGCTTTCTGCAGGCTTAGCTTGAACGATCAGCAGTGTTTGATCTCTCAGCTCGGTCTTGGAGACTGGGGGGCAGCTGCAGATGGGGTGTGTGTGTGTGTGTGTGTGTGTGTGTGTGTGGTTTTACAATTCCAATACTTTTTAGGCAGCAAACTCCTCTAGGAAAAATTATTTAATACTACTCCAGTCTCCTAACACCCCAGGGTGGATGAGAATATAGAGCTCAAGGGACTCCAGTTCTCATAGTATAAAACCTTTACAATAAACCCTTTATCAACGGCGCTGTTTATAATATATATCTCTAAAACGCCAGTATCCAAGATGGCTGCCGGACTGCATGGTGACGTGTACACTGGTGTTTTTTCAGAGATATTGTAAACTGTGTTGTATTCTGTGAAATGTTCTGTGAGTGCAAGTTTAATAAAGGGTTTATTTTGATGTTTTTTACATGGTTTTAATGGTACAATGGTTTTACACTGTACCATTAAACACACTGTCTCGTGTGCTTTTATATCATGAAATCTTGAGTTGCCTAAGCGGAGGAGGTTAGGCGATTGGCGGAGCGTTGAGTCGGTTAGTTTTCCTGGAGGAGTTTGCTGCTTAAAAGCTTTCTATGACCACTCTTTGAAGGTCATGGCTTTCTGGGATGCCCGTTTGCACGCTAAGGCCCAGCCATAGACTGTTTGTATCTTGGCCGGTGCAATAGAACCTGGCCAAGATTCAAACCATGTATCTGCAGGCTAAATGTACCCAGGTTGATCGCTTAACTTGGGTACAACCTGCCTGCTGGCTTTTGTATGTGATTTATCGCTAGTGGCTAGTATAGCTGCTAGCAATCGCTTGTTTTTTAGCGGTGGGTCGATAGTGGGCGCAGGAGCGCCGACCCCCTCTCTCCTGCACCGTCCCTGAAACAATGCATAGATTCATGCATTGCATGAATTTATGTATTGTCGCCGCTGCCCACTATTCAGATGGCTGGCCCCCTGGTGAGTGCCGGCCATCTGAATAACAGCAGTTGGTTTGTTTTTGCAAGGGTCTATCAGAGCCAGCGGCTCTGATGGGCTTCCTGATTACAGCGGCTTCCAAATGGTTAACCAGGGGGTGTGCGTTCCCTGGTTAACACTGACAGGCGTCTCAGCCTATCGGGTTCACCGGGTCTGGTTACTGGTAACCTGATTGGCTGAAGCGTCATCGAGGGTGGGAGAAGACATTGAGGGACAGTGGAAGGATGGCTGACCCCAGAAAGGTAAGTGCTGGGTGGGGGGGCAGTCTGGCGGCAATTCATGGGCACAGTGGTGGCGTGTGTGTATTTGTTTTTTTTGTGCCCCCAAAATTTTTAGCACCAGCCGCCACTGGTTTTTAGTGTCACATTATGTTATGTGTTTGTATTTTGATTGTGTGTGTGTGTGTGTAAGGCATATGTATTTTTAATTTTGTGTCTTGAATTTTGTCCATAAGAGATGAATTATAATTTGGTGCGAACATAAACTGTCAAACCATAGATCATGAATTTAACAGGCCTTCTAAGATCCCACAATAAAACCACTTGTTTATGGCACAAGCTTTTTTCCAGGCAAGATCTTGCCAATAACCTCCCCAAGATTTCCACCTGGCCAAGAACATAGAGGGAGATGTTGCTTGTGTACACATTTAGGCAAACTAGGGTGATTTATTTAAATTGATCTTTGAGTGGCCTAATCGTCAAACTGTAATAGACTTCCACAGGAAGGACAAGATGTGGTTACTTTAGTCACTTAAAAACGAATAAAGTACCACCGTTTTATTCACTGCTGTATTCAGTTATAGGGCTTAACTGCCGGCCACTTCCTTTTTTTTTTTTTTTTTTGCATACGATCACTAGTCTGTATCCCAATCACTATCAAATTAGTCGCGGCGCTGTACTGCACTGGTGACAGTATAAAACATAATTTTTTTTTCACAATTTATTTTTTGCTTTAATTTCCCCAAAACATTGTGACAAATGACAACTTCATCAAACTTGCTGTGCTTCGTTACTAAATACCTCAGTCTACTTTACAAAAAGGGTATCTGTATTGTCCTGTCATTTTAGGTGCCTCAAATGAGATGTCAGTACATCAATCTATAATAATAATAAAAGATGGCTAATCTCTACACTTAAAATGTCAGGTTTCTGTGATCTAAAAAAAATTGAAAGATAAAATTCAGAACTTTATCCACCTTTTTAATGCATGGGTGCTCAACCTGTGGCCCTCCAGCTGTTGCAAAACAAAGTCCCATAAGGCATTGCAAGGCTGACAGTTACAAGCCTGATTCCCAAAGTAAAAGAGGCATGATGGGACTTGTAGTTTCACAACAGCTAGAGGGCCACAGGTTGAGCACCCATGTTTTAATGTGATGTATAAACTGTACAACTCAGTTGAAAAACATACTGAAATATTTTGGGTTGGGGGCAGGGGGGTAAAAAATTGACTAAAATGTGGTTGCAAACGTGTGCACACTCTTATAGCTGTGGCTGTAGCGAAAGAAGAGCTGTGGATGATTGGGGGCACATAAACTGACCATGCTGTCAGGGCCCAGCAGCCATTAATTACTGTGGTCAGTTTTCAGAGGGGAGGGTATAGCAAGGCAGGATCAGCCACGTTTTTTCGGTGATAGAAGGGGCCAAATAATACGGCACAAGCACTGTGCTGCCCATACAAAAAGAGGGATGGGGAAACCTTAAAGAAGAGAACCCCAGAGCATATAAAGTGGCTACTAGGGTAGTAATGAGGGACAATACTGGAGTATGATAAAATTACAAAAGGTTTATTACATTCAACAAAATTTTGTATAAGTGACCTTAAATCTCACGTAAACTGAGGCTAACTTTTATACTGGTTATAGTTCATAAGTCCCACATTACTAGGGTAGAATGTGGTACATAGAAGAGACATACAAACAAGTAAAGACAAATAACAAAGGTCCAGACGCCAAGTATCCATACACTCAGAGATCGTCTGCGGTAAATACCACTTTATGAGGTTGAAAAATCTCTAATCTAGGCGATCCATGCCCCTGGGGGGCCATACCCATAGTTTGCGAAATAAGGAGCCAGGTGGAAGGTGACCTGAGAAAATTAGATTCTTTTAGATGTAATTGCAAGCTTTAGACTCCTTTCACACTAGGCAGACTCCGTTGCTACGGAGTTCACCTGCTCCCGCCAGCTCAGTGGGAGATCTGTCCGCAGATCTCCGCTCAGCCGACGGATGACAAGCTCCTTTCTGCTCACTAAGGGGAGGGGCTTGTTGGGAGCGCCGCTGTCTCCTATGGAGCGATCAGATGAAAACGGACTGCATTGACGGGATGGGGACATATCCCCATACGCCTGTTTTTATCAGATCGGGTCAGAGGACATGTCTCCGCTGACATCCGACGCTCCATAGAGATGCGTGGGGCAGGCCGTTCAGGTCCGCCGTCAAAACTGACCGTGTGAAAGGGGCCTAAAGGGAACTAGATCTGTTGCCCTTTTAAAAAAAAAAAAAAAAAAAATTATAAATTTTTCTCCCAGTTAACTTTTTTTTTTATTATTTAATATACAGGATTTGGAAGACTTCTGCTTTAAATTTTGTGTGAGCCACTTGACGGGAGTGACACAAACAGCTGCATTTTGGAACATGGATGGCGCATTGCTCAAAGACTTTGTTATAAAGGCTGGTAAAAGTGGAGGGTTTAAAAACTAACCTTTCAGCTTCTGTACTGGATATATGAAGTATTGGGCATTGATGTACCCAACTGGGGACCTCTAGAATTGCTAACCCACTTAAAAAAAAATGCACTAGGAAAACTTTCAGTGAAGGCGTTCAAACTGCCGCTGTATATTAAAAAGAAATTATGTTGTAAGTTTTTAAACGTCAGATTTTCCTGTTGAATGTGCACATTAGCCACTGTGGTTTTGTGCATATTGGCAGGGATCTGAGACTCCTGCACTTTCAGGTAGACCCACATACTGAATGTGGGTATTTTCCAAACCTTCGTGGCATTTATAAATGGTAGTTTGTCTTTTTGATGTAAGTGTTTTTATATTCATATCTGACATATCAAACATGTACACTGATGGTCTTCGCCTACAGAATAGCTACGATCGTTGCTAGTGACTAAAGTGGTGGTAGTAAACCTCCTTTAGGTTGGCCATAGACTGAGCGAATCTTTCCTGCGACCTGTAAATTCACTTGCTTTCCTTCATCAGACAGTGTTGACAGGAGAATCCCTCCCATGGAGCCATTTTGTTCTTCTGACAGGGGGTTAGGGGAAGCCAACCCCCCCCCCCCCCCTGGGAGAACAGTGATTATTGCTAGTGGCTAGAACAGCTGCTACCAATCACATGTAAGAACTGGCAGGCTGGTTGCACCCAAGTTTATCAACTTGGTTTACATTCAGCCTGCCCATACATGGTTCGTATATCTGCAGTTCCTGCTGAACCGGCTGAGATTTAAACAGTCTATGGCTCACTTGTCGAAGTGATATGGTGGCTGCTATTGCTAGTCTAGGTTTCTAGTCCAATCTTCAGTTGCTAGATACTTGTGCCAGGTCAGTGTCTTAAAGTACTGATGAGTGCCTGATCTATAAGGTTTGGTGATCTGGTTTTGACTCTGTTCAGGAGGTATGGCAACTAACAATTTATAAGATTGGTAATAGCAGCCCACATTTCTATGTATGCAATTATATAAGATCATAACTGAGACATGAGGCACATTATATTTCTGGGCTTCATTCTCATACTAGATGTACATGTAAAGTTGTATATTGTAAATAGCCTTCACATTGTCTAGCTGGCAGTTAGTCCTAAATGTGAAGGTAAATGTATTGTCTTTTTTTAAATGTTTGCAAACATACAAACATGCTAAACTGCAAATGCAGTCTCTAAGGATCCTGGAAAAATCATTGAACTATCTTGTAAATGTGAACGGGTGGAGGTTATTGCCCATTTTGACCCAAGCATCCATTTCTGAGCTCTATGGCCGACTTTCAAGAAAATACAAAGTGCACTTTGAACTTAAAATGTAGAGTTTTTGGGTGAAGAATGCTTGGGGTACCTTGCCTTTGCAGTTCTGTCTAAAACCTACCTCCAGGCACAAAGTATTTTAAGTGCCCCATTCCAGTCAAGCTGAAGAACTAAGGTGGACGTTGTTGGGAAACTTCACTGAAGATCTGGAGGAAAGTAGCCTTTACCAAAAGTAAACCGTGTCTTAGAATAAAATGTATGGCTTCCCCCATTAACTGGCCAGGATGGTAGTTTTGAAGACTGGGCTAATGTTCCTGAAGACAGCCATGTTCTGCTATGCACTGGGTGCCTCAGCTATGATGTTGCTGGTTCCCAAGGAATGAATGGACTGCCTTATGAATATTTTACTCAGTCCTCAGAGTGGTCACTTGGCTTTGAGAAAACATTTTGAATGAGTACGTTTTATTGCATGGGCAAGAAAGTGTTCATGTCTTTTGAGGAATCCTAATGTTTAGCAAGAATTCAATAAATTAAAGTTTTTATTACATGTGTGGTATCTAAATTGTTTAATTTCTACTGCTGTGTTTAAAGGATAGTTTCACCTTTTTTACAATAAAATACTGAATGCAATTTTTTTTTTTTTTTAAGTAAGTGTCAATCAGCAGATTGCTGGTGCCATGCATGTCTCCTGCAGATTTGTCTGTGCCTGTACATCCCATACTGGCAAGCAGATGCAATCTGACAGGAAGAGGGAATAAACTACCATATTCTGCTGCTGGACCTTGTAGGTTTTTTATTGGAGGGGAGGTTGACTGTTTGGCACAATGCTACATCCTGAATATGTGTGTAACATTTTGGGGTAGGTGAACTTGTCCTTTAAAAAACCCTGAAGTAACAATAAAAAACCCTGAAGTAACAATCTAAAAGGTAAGTTGACTGAAGTAATAGGACTTAAATGTTTAATTTCTATCATGCATAAAACCAAAATACAAAAGAAATTGGCAAAAAAAAATTTCTCTCTAATAAAACTTGCCTTGAAGAAAAGCCCTCCTGTGGCAATGTATAAATCTAAAAAAAAAAATCTAGATTACATAATTGTATTATCTTTCATATGGATCCTTTTAGTACTCTGTATGGAGATTGTTGGCGCATCACTATTTTTGGCTTGCGGTGACCTGCTGTAGATTGGGGATAGAGGGAGATCATGGACGTGCGGTCACCCTGCGCCGTGGTTCTGGTGGAGGCCATTGTTGGTGGCATCTGAGGAAGCTGCCCGGGGTTCTCTCCCTCAGCTTTTTTCCCCTTAGTGTGTCTGTGGGTAGTCCCTCGTTGCGTCCTCGAGGAATCATTATGAGCTTGGGGGGTCCCGCGTGTGAGCAGTATTGGCAGCTGGCAAATGATGACCCTAGCAAGACATGAAACGGATAAAAGGTGCCTCTCGCAACTTATAGCGCACACCACTTGGGTGGAGGCCGGTGTTCGTTTCACACTAAACGGAGATGATATGAAGATTGTTGCTGGGGGGATGAGGAGGATTATTAATGAGGCGTTTTCTTACGATCATGGAGGGTACTTTTTGGTAATTAGCTGCTGGATTGTTTTACATGCTGCCTGCCTAAGCTCTCTTGTCCCAATAGAGAGAGAGAGAGAATATTTCTGGCTGACCATAGAGATAATGTAGGACCAGAAGGTCCCCGATCATCTCTATGGTCTAACAAACTGGAAGTGAAGAGTATTTTGTCACTTCCAGTTTGTCACCATTTTTTCTCTCTAGGGTCTTTATAATGTTTGGGAGCTCTAAATCATTTTCTAGCTAAAATGATTTTTACATGTAAGGAATAGGCTTGGAAGGCAAATGGTTAAATTGGTAGTAAACTCTCTACCATGTAAAGCACTTGCCAAACAAAAGACCGTGGGCTTAATCCAGCCTGCCAACTTGCCAAGTAATTTCTGTGCTCTTTGCACTTCTACTGCAGCAGCCTCCTTATTGCCACCAAAACCTTTCCTCGGCAGTAGAGAGGACAGATACTGCACACCTCCCCCTCAGAAGTAGGAAGCAGAGCATAGGACTGAACTCCTCCTGCATTTCTCTGTGCAGCTACAGAGTGCCATAAATCTGCTTACCCCCCCCCCCATCCCAGCAGTGAGGATAGAACTCTTACAGCTTCTGCACTTCTCGGTGCAGCTGCGGAGTGGCATGTCTCTCCTTCCCTTCGTCTTAGCAGCTGGCAGCAGAGAAGACAGAACCCCTTTTACACTTCTCCATGCAGCTGCAGAGGGGCACGTCTCTGCTTCCCCCATTTGTCCCCACCTGCTAGGGAGTGGATGAATTTAGTACCCCTTAAAGCGTAAGTAATCCCATATAGTTAAAGGGTATGTAAAAAACATGTTATACTTGCCTCCACTGTGCAGCTCGTTTTGCACAGAGTGGCCCTGAACCTGGTCTTCTGGGGTCCCTTGGCGGCTGTCTCGGCTCTCCTTTGCAAGAGCTCATCACCTTCACGCGAGGTGATGAGTTTTTGAGGGCACGCTTCTATGATATAGCCGCTCACTGTATTACTCGGCCTCGCCCCCAGTGTGCAGCGTCATTGGATGTGATTGACAGCAGCACAAGCCAATGACTGCGCTGCTTTCAATCAACCAATGAATTTGCCGAGAAGCAATTGCTTTCACGGCGTGGGACTTTCGAGGGGGCTGCTAATCCGCAGATGTTTTTCACCTTAATGTATAGACTTTTACAACCAACAGTTTAAAAAAACAGTTACATTCCCTGAATGTAACTGTCACATTAGATGTGCTCTCAACCAAACTCAAAACCATCCAATGGCTGGTGTCATAACTGATCACATGTGCGGAATCATGGCAGTTGAAGATTAAACAGAGGCCAAGATGGCAGCTTCCTTGGCTGAAAATGGTAGGAGGGTTTACTTCCATTTTAATGTATCCCCCCCCCCCGGCCAGTTTATCTCCTGGGTGGACATCCTGTCCTGTGCAGCCTCTAAACTGGTTAGATGGAGGCAACCTCAGTCTGGTGGTCTTGATGTGTTGGCCAGCATTGCTAAAAGCTTTTTTCTAAGAGTTCCTTTGCTGCGGTTCTCCTGTAGCTCCATTTTCTTTTCCCTCATTTTGTTATTTTGCCTTTCTGAGTTTTGTAGTTTTCCTTATGCATGTGTCTTTTTTTTTTTTTTTAAATTGGCACCCACATCCCAAAGGCTTCTCCACATGCGTGACTGGAAATGGCACCAGCCTCTCTTTTACCTACCTTTGATATTGTGCCAGACCCTGGCATATGTGGCGTTGATGCCACTTTGGTAGCATTTTTAATAGCCTTTGCCATATCCCCTGCCTTTACTGCACTGGCAGTATCACTTGGGAAGGTCAGAACTGTTCACCTCTCTGGCTCCTCTCCACTGTGACTCTCATGGGAACCCTGCATGTAAGCGTCTGTCTCCATATGTTCTGGCATGTGGCTTCTAGAATGTGTTTACACTGCTTCAGCCTGGTTATTCTGTACTATGTGTTCTACGTATATGGGGTTGCTGTCTTTTTCTCATGGAGACTGCTGTTCAAGTAGACCATCCTCAGCCTACAAGGTAAGAGGATAGGTAAGTAGTGAAAGATGGATGAAAAAGGGCCATACTGTTAATTTGATAGCCCTCCCAGATCACCATCCTCCACATCCAAACAGAGAGAACATGCATTGCCCTTTAGGTAAAGACAATTAAGAAGTCACTCAATAGCCTCCTCCTGCCACCATCGCTCTCACCAAGCAAGGTCACCATTGCCTCATCACGATCTGTCCTGTTATGGCGACCACTCATGCCAAAGGGATAATGCTTGTTGGGTATGTGGGGGCACCAGCGCTACCACACAAGCTGGCCTGCCATTCCTGCTTTGAGGAAGAAACCAAAGTAAAGTATGCAGATGTCGGAGAGTTAATGGACTTAATCAGAGAGTGTCAGGGAGTCGATCTTGGAGGTGTCTGCTTCTGATTTAGATGCAACAGCATAAAGTACTGCTACTTTAGCCCCTTGAGTACTGACAAAAATCGAATAGCTCTTCTGAGAATGAACAAACTGAAGACATCAATGGGTTCAACTTTATTGATTTGGTGAATAATTCCACCAAAGTAAAGGAGACAATTGGTTGGGAGGAAGTGGAAGAAACGCCTCTCAAGATTAGAAAATATTTCCTCTTAAAAAAAATAAAAAATAACCAGAATCCTTTACCTTTATTGATGATGAGCCGAGCCCATCCAGGATGAATGGCAAAAGTGGGACAAGAAAACAAGTCTCAGCAGCAGGCTAGCAAGACTGTATCCATTAAATAAGCCCAAGGTGAACCCACTCATTTCAGCTCCAGTCGGTGACACATGTTAGATGCTTTTAGCTAGACATGTAACCCTTTTAGTGGTGGACATTCAGAAACGTATTAAACTGAAAAATAGATCATGACCTGAAGCGTGCATTTGCAGCAGCAGGCGGGCCTGTAGACCGGCCATTGCGTTAGTGGTGGTAGGGAAGGCAGTATCTAGCTGGACATCCAATGTTGAGAGGAATCAAGAGAAGGTAATATCAGCCCTGCAAGAGCTTATATTATTGGGGAATTTTGTGGCGGAGGCATCTGTGGACATAATTACATCATCCGCGAGAGCAATGCTATCTTCTGTCATGGCCAGAGGGGCTCTATGGCTAATACCCTGGGCAGCAAATGCTGCGTCAAAGTCTAATCGGTGTAAAATACCTTACAATGGGGTTAACTTGTTTGACTTTAAGGATTGGTAGAAAGTCTGGTTTGATCCTGCCAGATAAAAAGCATCAGAAGGGCCCTTCTTACAAGCGCAACCTTCCAGACAAATACAGAGAAGCAAGATCCTACAGACTGGGAAAGGAGTTTAAAAGGAACTGGAGAGGGACCAATCTTCTCTCCTGGGTCTGTGTGCTCAGTTACATACAAGAACATTTTAGAGTTCATGCCTTGTGCAGTGGGATAGAGCATCGATGCATCAATCAATTATCATCCCAAACAGGGTGAAACGGTCACTGTGGTGGTGGACTCAGTTCATGTATACTTTTTCACCCGCCAGAGTTGGCTTCATAATGGGACTTAAAGCTAAAGTGTGTTTTCTCATTGCCGTAACTTCAGCAAAGAGAGTATCAGAGATGCAACACCTAGCCATTAAGGAATCTCATTTTATTATTTATCCGGATAGAGTAATTCTGACACCATCAGACCAGTTCATCCCTAAGTTAACCACTTCTTTTCGCTTTAATCAGGTAATTATATAGCCATCTTTATTGTTTTAATAATTTTTTATTTAGTATTTTGAAAAAGGCAAAAAGTAAGTGAGTACTTTACAGATTATTGCAGTTACTATATATTAGGGCAAATGTCATCTTCTGCTAATGGGTCTGCAATGCCAGCCTAGAAGTTTTCTTGTTTCTGCTGCTGCCCAAGCACCACTGTAAGTGGAAACTGTTATTGTAAAGCTTTGTGTAGCCTGTTAACCCACTCACCACACAGAGTTAGATAATGTGAACTGCTTAATCTGGTGGGAATGGTGGGAGCAAGTTGGACCTCTTGGGAGAGGAAAGGAAGGAGGCTTTTTTCCAGGCTCAGGGAGATGCAATAAGAACAGTGAAGGCTAAGTTCACCCTTGGAGAAAAAAAATAATAAATGCACATATTTTTGCACAAAAGAAAAAAAAGGTCACAGAGCAGAGACCTTTACCAGTGTTTGGAGGAACTTTATCCTGAGCACTCAAACATCAGAGTTGGGACCCAACATGCTGGCCATCATGGTAAGGGTTTAATATAGACTGCTTATTTGTTGTCACCATCCATATATCTTAGCTGACATTATTTTACATATCAGTTGAGTAATTACTGTTTCTTGATTCCTTTTAACGGTCGGGGTATTGTTTATATTTGCAATTAATATTCCCCCTTCAGTCCAGGTGTGTCCGAGTGCGTGGTGCACTCCAAAAAAAAGACCTGGTCTTATATTAATTTTGGCTATTTTTAGGGGATGTCTTATTAGTATCAGCATTTTGACATAATTTTAATCCCCAAAAAAGCATCTTGGTTAAAGTGATTATAAAATTATGTAATCCGTTTTTATAAAAAAAGAATATACTAGTATAAGGTGCAGTGTGTCTCCCTTTGTAACTGTTTAGTGAAAAATTCATTTTTTACAGCACCCCTGGTCGCTTATGTGATGACCTGCCTGAGCTCTTCTTCTCTGCTCCAAGATCCCCACTGACATCAGCCCACTCAGAGCATTGCCGATGGAGGGGCAGCACAATAAGCGTATATTTTTTTTGCGCAAAAGTTATAGCGTCTACAAAATAGGGGATAGGTTTATGGCATTTTTATTATTATTATTTTTTTTTTACTACTAATGGCAGTGATCAGCTATTTTTATCAGGACTGTGATATTGCAGAGGACAGATCAGACACTTTTGACACATTTTTGGGACTAGTGACAATTCTTGTCAGAGAAATATCAGAAGCCTGAATTGCCGCTATCTGCGTTTTCTCGCGCGCATGGGCAGTAGAATGGCGTGGTAAGGTGCGCATAACGTGAATTCCTTTGCTGGCCTATAAAAAGCTGCTCAGCCCCATGCTAATTGCTGGATTGTCTCTCAGCTTCCTGTGTTCCTGCCATCTTGTGATTACCTGTTGTGACCTGGATTGACCCTTGCCGCTATCTGCGTTTTCTCGCGCATGGGCAGTAGAATGGCGTGGTAAGGTGCGCATAACGTGAATTCCTTTGCTGGCCTATAAAAAGCTGCTCAGCCCCATGCTAATTGCTGGATTGTCTCTCAGCTTCCTGTGTTCCTGCCATCTTGTGATTACCTGTTGTGACCTGGATTGACCCTCACCTGCTCTGATCTCTCTCCAGCACTTTGACCTTGGCTTGCTTAAGGACTCTGCTTTCCCTGTCTGCTCCCTGTGTTTGACCCCGGCTTGTAATAAGGACTTCCTACTCTCTCATCTGCCTGACCACTTGTGTATGACCCCGGCTAGTAATACGGACTTGCTCCTGCTTCTTTTACCTGATTACCTATGTATGACCCCAGCTAGTAATACAGACTTGTCTCTGCTTCTATTACCTGATTACCTGTGTTTGATCCCGGCTCTCTCCACGGACTCCTCTGCAACTATCACTTGCCTGGTCTCCCGGGTTGGAGCCTCAGCCAGGCTTCTTACTTAAACTGGTGTCAAGCCTACCCACTGCACAGCGTTACAGCTCTCCCAGGACTCATCTCATTAAAGTGGTTTCCCCGTGATCATTACCCAAATCCTGCTTAAGCCTGCTGGTGACTCGTGCCTCTTTGTGCCCTATACCCTCTGTACTACTTCCAGGAATATAGTGCGCAAGAAGAGCCGCTTCCAGCATCTCGGCCTCTGTAAGGTATGTGACAATTATACAGTAATCAGTGCTATAAAAATGCACTGATTACTGTATAAATGTCACTGGCAGGGAAGGAGTTAACACTAGGGGGCGATCAAGGGGTTAGCTGTGTTACTTAGGTGTGTTCTAACTGTGGGGGGGATGGGACTGACTAGGAGAGAGAGATCGGTGTTCATACTTAGTATGAACACACGATCAGTTTCCTCTCCCCTGAGAGAACCGGGATCTGTGTGTCTACACACACTTCTCGCTCTGTCACGAGCGATCGCGGGTGCCCGGCAATCATCGCACCTGCCAGGCACTCGCATCGGCTACGGCAGAAAGGCCGTGGGCACGCGCTCGTCCCCTAGTGGTCAAAAGGGAAAGCAACGTAAGGTAACGTCTTTTCGCCCAGGGGAGCTAACCTGCAGGGGTTAAATTAAGCTTTGACTATAACACCTGGAAGCCGATTGGTTTCTATGCAGAAGTGAGCCTGATTTTGCACTCTGCAGCTTAGTAAATAAACCCCAATGTGTGTAGTTCTCTGATATAATTCAAGAACAAGAGGATACAAAATTTTCCTTTGTTACATATACCAAGATGATTGAAGAGCATGATCACCATGACAACCAACAGATCAGGCAGAAATCCAGTATTTAATTTAGTTTCAGTATAAAGTAAATAGGTTCCTTAGTTCATCCACTGTGAATATACTTTAATAGGATTATTTTCTGGATTTAGTAAATGTTGCTACCTCCTCATGCGATCCTCAATAAATACTGAAGAAGCTGTTTGAGAAGCACATTGAGTTAAAGCGGAATTATACTCACCTTGAGTCAAGTGATGCAGTGTCCTGGAGGACACCAGTCCACAATTCCATGTATGTGTAGCAAAGCATCTTCTCATATCAGAAGTATCTGTGTTGACCGGGAACAGAGGGAAGCGCAGATGGGCTCACAAGAAATGAATACACAGGAGTAGATGAGTCATTGAGCCATTGTGCCCATACTTTATCAAACTTTGCTTTTACTATCCCTTTTTTCTTAAAAGTGTCCAAGTAGAAGGGTACGTTTGAGTTAACCAAACTTTTCCAGAAAACAAGAGGACTGAAACCTTCTAGTGCTTGGTAATGAATTTTCTAGCATAGCAAGTAGCAGACCTAGGAGTGTCCGTTTGGCCACAGTAAGGGGCTGAGTCTTTGACCAAGCCCAACAGGCACATTCTTTTGCGTTGGGGTAAGACGAACGTGGGTTACAATTTTTATTGTGTCAAGAAATTCCAGCCAAAACTGAGAAATAAATGGACAAGTCTAAAAGATATGGAGAAAATTCCTAGCCTTAGCTTGTGGAACTCGTAGGGAGTGAAATATGCCATGTGCAGAATTTTAAATCTGATCAACCTGTTCTTAATAGAGACCAGCTAATGGAAGGGTGCATCCCAAATATCAGTGCAGTCCTTATCGTCCATTTGCAGTATATCCCTGTGCCACTTTCTCTGTAGGCCAGAGAGATCTGAGAGGGTATTCAAGATGATGTGTTGGTACAGGGACAATGCCGGTTTGGAGAGTTGGTCAGTATGCAGTAAGTTCTCTAGTGAGGAACAGCCTTTTGACAGTCCCTGACATGGAAACTGGCTATAGAAGGCATGGGAAAGTTGCAGGTACCAATTTACAGGTTACTAGTTAGGGTAATAAGATGGTAGGTTTTAGTTTTGACAATAGGTCATTGAAAGACACAAGTCAATAATTTTCAAGAATATTCGCCAGAGACTTAATTTGAAATTTGGCCCAGAAGTGGGGGCTGGGGAGCATTTGAAATGGGAAAGGGAGGGGTTTTTCTACAGTGAAATGAAGGGGAAGAAGGTAAGGGAGACTGCCCCTTCAACTAATGATCACCAACCAAGCTCTGATGGTGGTTTTCATCAGGCGAAGAGGATAAGTGGCTCTAGTCTAGGGCCACTACTTCTGGATAGGCTCTCAGATAGCCTAGCAGCCAGATGTCCCCGGGATAGGCCTTAGGTTTCTGGCCTAGCAGCTTAGGGCAATATGACACGTCCACCCAGACAGTCGTCCAGGTGGCACAGAACCCTCATCACCTGACTCCACCAAAATAAATAGGCTCTCCCAGCAGGCCAAGGGACCCAAGAAATCCCTGCCCATTGGCTGAGACAGCCCAATCATTCCTAATCTGTCCTTGCAATGCCCTTGTCTTATCTTTTTTTTTTTAATCAGATACTTTTTTATTGAGAAGTTTACAAGACATACATATAAAAAGACATATACAAACATTTTCCTCCCACCCCCTTCCCCCCCCTAAAAAAGCCCTTCCTAATGTATTACGAGACTTATTTCAAATATCATCAGGGAGACAAAAAGAAACAATACACCATATTTATATTCTTCACCACTACATGTGATAAATTCAGTCTATCCAGGAGCATTACTGTTATATTGTGAATGTTCTCTCCTTAGGGGCCCAACACCGTATACCCTATTTCTCTTGATAAGCTACTTGAAGACATTAGTAACTATCCCTTTCTCTTTTACCTGTTAAGTCTTAATTCCATATCGCCATCTAATTAGGTAAAGTAGCCGCTGCGGCTCTATCTCCATAGATCCTGCTTTGCACAAGCCGTAGTGGTACCAGGCCTTGGGTACCCAACCAGGGATCCCATATGTTTTCAAACTTCCCCGGACTACCCCAGTGCTTATACGTAAGTTGTTCCCTAACAAGGGAATCATTTACCGATGTGATCCATTCTATGTGTGTGGGGGCTGCTACAGACAGCCATTTTCTAGCAATAAGTTTCCTGGCCAGAAATAAAACCCTTAGAATAGCGGTAGAGGTGTGTGACCCATACCGCTCTTCATCTAGCCACCCCAACAGACAGATTTTAGGATCAGTAGGCAGTTGAAGGTTCCATATGCTGTTTATAGTAGCCACTACCGCTGCCCAATAGCGCTGCAGCTTTGGGCACCTCCACAGCATATGCACAAGTGTCCCATTATCCACCAGACAGCGGGGGCAGAACGGGTCGTCTCTTCTATGCCATTTATGCAGCTTTTCCGGTGTACGATATGTACGATGAATAATAAAGAGCTGTGTAAGCTTCTGAGTTGCTGACAATGATACCTTGAGAACATTACCCAGTATTACTTTCCACTCCTCATCGGAGAGTTGTCCTATATCGTCTCCCCAGCCAGCTCTACATCTCAAGGTCATTGCCCCGGAGACATGGTCAAGTAGAGAGCCATACAAGGATGAAATTTGTCCTTTCCTGGAGGGCTCCGTAGTTAGTTTAATAAGTACTACCGGTCTAGTGGGCTCCCATATGGAAATTGTGGCCTGCGCCAAAATAGCATGTCGCAGTTGTAAATATTGAAAAAAGGACGTGTTGGGCAAGTCAAATTTCGCACGCAGGGATTGAAAGTCCCTAAATATGCCTTCACAGTATAGTTGTGAGATATACCTTATCCCCCGTCTTTCCCAATTGGAAACATTTTGTAGCTTATTAAGTTCTAAGTAGTTCCTATTCTTCCATATACGTGACCATTTAGTATATCCAGTGTATTGCAAATGCTGTTTAGTTTTGTTCCATACATTATCTATAAGTATAAAAGTGGGGTACTGGTCCCTAGCACCCAGTTCCCCTGCCTCTATACATTCCACCAGGTTATTCCCCATTACCTGGGTACTCACTATGTTTCTAATAGGGTCTAAGTACTCTGGATATAACCATCCTGTCAAATGTTGTAGCTGTGCCGCCAAAAAATAAAAGAATGGGTTCGGTACTGCTAGCCCTCCCAAGTCCTTTGTCTCCTGTAGAGTTTCCAGTTTAATTCTTGGGACTTGTTTCCTCCATATTAGTGCCCGGTATATGGTATTACATCTTTTAAATACATGCGTAGGGATCCAGATGGGAGCATTATGGAGCACATAAAGTAGTTGGGGGTTCCAGATCATCTTGATGCCCTTGTCTTATCTAATGCCACCAGATACCTGGCCATCTAGTGAAAGAAGAGAGAAGTACAGCAATTCCAGAATTACAGTGAAATCAATTGACGTCCTATCAATTGGCCAAGGCAACTATCACTTGGCAAATACATTTAATAGCAACCCTGCCTAAACATCAGGGTGCTACTTCCTCCCCCTGCCTAGGAAAACTACGTCTTGGAGTTGCAGAAAAATAATTTGAGCTCTCAAGCCTGAGAGCGAATGTCCTGACAAAAACTGGGATGGGTGAGGAAACAGGAAAATAATAATGTTATGGAATTATTTCTGATTGGGGCTCTAAAAACAGAAGTTAATACTGCAGCTTCAGGAACAGATACATAGGATGCAATCTCTGTGTGTAAAATGTCCGTTCAGTGCCAGAATCTATTAATACATGTTATTTTATATATAGATAAAGGGGTGGTGTGAGATGTTATTAAAAACTAACAAATAGAAATATGTTATTAAAAGCTAACAAATAGAAACATATTATTAAAAGCTAGTGAATAGAACATTTGCAAAAGTAAAACCTTGAGAGGGGAGGGGGGCAAAGAGACAGAGAGAGCTTCTAGCAGAAGATGTGTCTGTGTGTTAGGTGAAGGTTACAGAACACATTTCAACAGCGTGAACAAAATGGAGTCTCTTGTGCTTAAATGAACAATACAGTGTTCACGTAGTGGATCCCCTTGTCTCGCTGCTTAACCTGCTGGGAGAACTGTCCACCTACGGAGAGGTGTCCAACTTCCGAATTAGTTATGCTAAATCTGAGATTCTGCCGATTACCGTTTTTTCGGCACTGGCTTCCTGTCTGAAGGTTTTTTTCCCCCTCCATGAGATATTTGGGCATCCAGTTTTCATCGACTTGACTCCCTATACACACATAACTATGCCCCTCTACTCAGGAAGATTTGCCAAGATTTGCAGTCCTGGGACAGAGCTTCATTCACGGGTAGGCTGTACAAATCTCCTTAAACTTATGATACTGCCCCGCATACTCTTTCTCCTGCAGATGGTACCTGGTCAATTTAAGTTTGTGTGGGGCGGTAAGAGGCCAGGCCTTGTCATGACGTTATTACAAAGATCTAAGCTAACGGGGCCTAGGCATACCCAATGTATTCCAATATTACCGGGCGATTGCATTACAGCGTGTCCTCAACTGGAGGTCCCATCCAACCCTTAAGCTCTGGGTTCCCCTAGAAAAGACTATAGCAGGCCGCGACTTGGCATATGTGCCCTGGGTCCCCTTGGGTGATAGGGGTTTCTCTGACTGGGTGTCTCCACTAACCGTACATTCCCTGAGGGGATAGAGTGAATGGACGTTTGGCACTGGCACCATGGACGTCCCCGCTGACACCTGTGGGCGGGTACCCGTGGTTCCCCCCAGGGGAGCAGGTGTCCTTCCCCGGTACCTGGGCGGACGATGGGGTCATTAGCCTGGCATGAAGGTCATTCACTGGTACCACTTGCCACCCTCAGGGAGCGATACAGTGGCCTCCCCTTTGATTTTTGGAGATACCTTCAATTAGCGGATATTGTAGCCAAGTGCAACAAAAACTCACAGATTAGGACTAACCTTACCAAATTTTTTTTTAAAGGTAAAATCCTTACCGAATTTGAACGTATGTGGATGGCTGGTGACCCACTACCCCATATGATTTCAGTCCTCTACAGCAGTGTTTCTCAACTCCAGTCCTCGGGGCGCACCAACAGGTCATGTTTTCAGGATTTCCCTCAGATCAAACTGCTGTGGTAATTACTAAGGCAGTGAAACTGATAAAATCACCTGTGCACAATAATGGAAAGCCTGAAAACAAGACCTGTTGGTGCGCCCCGAGGACTGGAGTTGAGAAACACTGCTCTACAGGATGCTGGAGATAGCTACCCCTAGCCCTGATCCCCTTTTCATAAAATAATGGGAGCGCAACCTCCAGTGTGAATTCACAGATAAACGGATGCATCACCTGTATCGCCTGACCCATTCGAGTTCTGTAGATTCCAGAACTCAAGAGAATAATTACAAACTCTTATCAAGGTGGTACGGGGTACCCTCATCTCTGGCTGGAATTTTCCCCTCTGCCTCTGACCGGTGCTGGAGGGGATGCGGAATGAAGGGAACACTTCTCCATATATGGTGGGAGTGCCTTGTGCTAACACCGTTTTGGTCTATGGTTAGCAGGCACATGTCAGATGGTCTGGGTGTAGACCTCCCAGCCTTGCAAAACATTTTTTGCTCCACATCTCCCACATGCTTCTATCTCGTTATAAATGTAGCGCTCTCCCTCATCTCCTCAATGCTGCTCAACGCCTTATACCAATACATTGGAAAAGCTCCCACATATCAAGCAAGCTTGAGTGGATTGGGAAGGTGGGGGAGATTATGGAGGCAGAGGACTGGTTGGCTACTTGTAAAGGCACTCGAGAACAATTCAAACTTACATGGGCAGCCTGGAAAAAACACGTACATGACACGCCCACAGTCTCATCCAGCCTAGACATTGCTTTACTGGCCTTAGAAGATCCCTCCTTTAGGAGACTTGTCCAAGCAAACCAACTCCCAACGACTAGCAGCTCAACATAGGATGTGTCCAATCAGCATATGGAGGCTCGGTGGAGGTCTCTTCTTTTCGACCGTTGGGTTTGCAAAGTAGTTACCTCAGGGTATAAGATAGAGTTTCTCTCTTGTCCGCCAAACAGATTCTTTCCTTCCAACCTCCAGCTTCCTCCGGTTCGCCGGCAGGCTCTGGCGGGGGCTGTCCAGGATCTACTGGGCAGGGGAGTGATTGTGCCAGTTCCCTCGCAGGAACGGTTTCAGGGGTTTCACTCCAATCTGTTCGTGGTCCCCAAAAAGGACGGGTCCGCCCAATCCTGGACCTCAAGGCCCTCAATTGTTTTGTCAAGGTGCAAAAATTCAGGATGGAGTCGATTCGCTCCGTGATAGCGGCACTCCATCAGGGGGACTTTCTGGCGTCCTTGGATATCATGGACGCGTACCTACATGTCCCCATATGCATAAAGCATCAAAGATTTCTGCGCTTTGCGATCGGGGAGGACCACTTTCAATTCGTGGCCCTTCCGTTCGGCTTGGCCTCGGCACCACGGGTTTTCACCAAGGTGCTCACCCCGATACTAGCCCTGCTGAGGCAGCGAGGGATCGCTATCGTGGGATATCTGGACGACCTTCTCCTGCGAGCTTCCTCAGGCTCAGAATTAGAAGAGAACGTGTCTATAACGTGTTAGACTCTCCAAGAGTTTGGCTGGCTTCTGAATATCCAGAAGTCAGTGTTAGTTCCGTCCCAGAGACTGGAATACCTGGGACTATTCCTTGATTCTGTGGAAGCGAGGGTTTTTCTCCTGACGGGAAAACTGATGACCCTGCAATCTGCAGTGAAACAGTTGTCGACCCAGAAGTGGTCGTCTCTTCGTTTCTGCATGAGAGTTCTGGGTCTAATGGTGGCCTCTTTCGAGGCGGTCCCGTATATGCCCAATTCCACACCAGGGAGCTACAGAAGGAAATTCTGTCACGTTGGGATAAGCTCCCATCTTCTCTGGATTACCAGATTCAGTTGAGCCATCTGCTCAAGTCTTCCCTGGTGTGGTGGTTGATGTCTCCGGTGCTTCGGACCGGGAAGTCTTTTCTACCGTGCCGCTGGACAGTGGTCACGACGGATGCCAGCCTCTCTGGTTGGGGGGGTGTTTGGGGCACCCAGTCAGCCCAGGGGCGTTGGACTCAGGAGGAGTCCCGCCTACCGATCAATATTCTGGAGCTCCGAGCAATCAAGCTGTGCCTTGCCAGGTGGTCCCTGGATCTGCAGGGCCGACCGGTCAGGATCCAGTCCGACAACGCCACAGCTGTGGTGTACGTCAATCATCAGGGAGGCACAAGGAGCTCAGCTGCAGCGACGGAGGTGGCGCACATTCTTCGGTGGGCCGAAAGGTCCGTTCCGGCTCTATCGGCCGTGTACATTCCGGGAGTTCAGAATTGGCAAGCCGACTTCCTAAGTCGCACAACTCTGGATCAAGGGGAGTGGTCTCTCCACCCGGAGGTGTTTTAGAGTCTGTGCAAAAAGTGGGGTACTCCAGACGTGGACCTTCTAGCGTCCCGTCTCAACCGGAAGGTGCCACGGTTCGTGGCCAGGTCGAGAGACCCGTGGGCGGACGCGTCAGACACGTTGGTGGCACCTTGGGGTCACTATTGTCTAATTTACGCCTTCCCTCCTCTGCAGCTTCTTCCTCGCCTGCTGCACAGGGTGGAAGCTGAGGGAATTCCAACAATCCTGATCGCCCCAGATTGGCCGCGCCGCTCCTGGTACGCGGACCTGGTGCGTCTGGTGGCAGACGTCCCCTGGCGTCTACCCCTGAGAGAAGATCTTCTGTAGCAGGGTCCGATCTTCCATCCTGCTTTACAGTCGCTGGCTTTAATGGCGTGGATGTTGAGAGCCAGGTGTTGAAGGACCGGGGCCTATCGGGCTCGGTCGTTTCTACCATGCTGCATGCACGGAAGTCTACTTCACAAAGGATTTACCATCCTACGTGGAAGGCCTACATCTCTATGTGTGAGGAGATGAAGTGGCACCCCCGTACATACGTGGTGTCCTGGATTCTGCTGTTTCTACAACAGGGAGTGGAACAGGCTCTCGCCTTGAGTACGGTCAAGAGTCAGATTTCCGCTCTGGCTGTTTACTTTCAGCGTCCCCTGGCAGCGCATCTCCTTGATAGGGGGTCCGGCATGTGGCCCCTCCGGTGCGCCCTCCACTGCCCCATGGGACTTGAATTTGGTCCTCTCAGTGCTTCAACAAGCACCGAGCAAGTCTGAACTGGCGGCCTTGTCCTGCAAGGCCCCCTACTTGGTCATCCATAAGGATAAGGTGGTGCTGCGTCTGCAGCCTTCTTTTCTCCCGAAGGTCGTTTCGGCTTTTAACATTAATGAGGACATTGTTCTTCTATCCTTATGTCCTCAGCCGAAAAACCAGAAGGAGGCCACTTTACATTCCCTGGATGTGGTTCGGGCCCTTCGAGTGTACTTATCGGCGACGGCTCCGTTCCGGAAGTCGGACTCACTGTTCGTGTCGGTGACTGGTCCTAGAAAGGGCCTGGCAGTCTCGTCGGCCACCATTTCTAGGTGGATCCGACAAGTTGTGATTCAGGCCTATGCCCTGAAGGGGCGGGCGCCTCCTTTTCGGGTCACGGCGCATTCGACCAGGGCGATCGGTGCCTCTTGGGCTTTCCGACATCAAGCCTCTGTGTTGCAGGTGTGTAAGGCAGCGACCTGGTCGTCGGTCCACACTTTTTTAAAGTTTTACAAGGTGGATCTGAGTGCATCTTCTAATGCCTCCTTCGGCCGCAGGGTGTTACAGGTGGCAATTTAAGGTTGGAGTTCCTCCGTTGAGTAACTCCGGTTTTGTTTGGGGTGAAGCTTGGTTTGCTGTGTTGTTTTTCCCCAACCCTCGAATTTTTTGACACTGCTTGGGGAAGTCCCTACAGTCAAAGGCTGCTGTGTCCGTCCATGAACGGAAGAGAAAATAGGATTTTTGTACTCACCGTAAAATCCATTTCTCAGAGTTCATGGACGGACACAGCACCCACCCCTCCTTTGTTTGTACTGCTTGTTACAAACTGAGGCTGCCCGGGGAACCACGCCCCCTGGGAGGAGCTGTACTGAAGAAAAGTTGTTAACACTTTAAGTGCTGTATCTCTGCCTAACTCTCCTGGAAGGAAGCGGATATAACCCTACAGTCAAAGCTGCTGTGTCTGTCCATGAACCCAGAGAAATGGATTTTACGGTGAGTACAAAAATCCTATTTTTGCACGATATTCTAATTTTTTGAGTATCACCTGTATCTAAACTACACACATATGAATGAAAGTGGGCCCCATCCTCGTCCGAAGATGCCACCTGCTTTCACAACTAACCAACAGAAACTTTCCTTGGTATGTTCTTTCAGATATACACATAATATGAATAAAGGCTCACTCAGATTGGCACTATTCACGCCACCTGGTGACCATCATAGGAAACAATCCTGGTACATTGAATAGTCCATCATTCAAAGGTAAGGTGAGAATTTGCCACAGCTTATTCTACCTAACTAGCTAAGCACCCCAGTGTCCTTGACTTTTCACAGTCTATCAAAAAGAATGTTTTTCACTCAGAGTAAAACAATATTTCCCAGTCTCCCTTCTTCTCAGGGACAATTCCAGGGACAGGAGGCATGGCTACAGTCAGGCAGCAATGGTAATCTCAGTCTGTCGGTGTGACAGCTGTGGACTGAGAACTATTTCTTCATTGGTTGAAGACCAAACAGGTTGAAAGTCATATTAACAGGTTACTTTTCAGAGGGAGGCACACTAGCAACTTCACAGCACTAGCCAGCGTGACTCAGGTGGGCACTCCCTATATCTGCAGGCAGCATTCAGTCCAGCACAGTCCCAGCAATATAGCTAACAGGAGTGTTACCCACTAGCAACACGTATTGTACAAAGGGTGGAGTGGTTACTCAGCATAGCATCTTCACTCCATATAGCACACATTTGTAATCCACAGTGTCAGGAAAACACAGTCCGACATCATTTACCAGTAATACCTGGGATCCAGGGTGAAAACTCTGCGCCAGGTGAATAAATATATAGTAGTAAATAAAATAAGCTGCTCCCCTCAAAGAGTGAATGCTCCTAGTGATATGGGTAAAAGATAGGGGGCACTAATAATTAATAAAAATAACAATGAAAATCATAGGACTGCACTCCTGAAGTCACTAATCCTTATAAAAAAAAAACAAATGTGCACAAAACATTATCAAACAACATATGATTAAAAAATATTGTGAAATATCAGAGTGCAAATATTCAGTCCCAATCTTAAAGGGGAGTTCCACCTAAAAATGGAACGTCCGCTTAATCCACTCCTTCCCCCCTTACATGCCACGTCATTTTTTTGGGGGGGGGAGTGGGGGGGTCAGGAGGAGTGGTACTTTCTGTCCCACTTCCGCCGAGGGGCTGGTAAGGCGAATAGCTTAATCGCCTTATTGCAGCCCCTCCCTGTAGGCGAGCGCCTGTCCAATCGGACGGCGGCTCGCGCATGCGCAGTGCCACTCACGCATGCGCAGTGGGTGCCCGCCGTGAAGCCGAAAGCTGTCACTGCCGGGTGGCCAAACAAGGAGCGGAGCCCCGGCCGGCGTGTCGCTGGAACCGTGGAGCAGGTAAGTGTCTGTTTGTTTATTAAAAGCCAGCAGCTGCACTTTTTGTAGCTGCTGACTTTTAATAAACTTAAAAAAAGGCTGGAACACCCCTTTAAGCACAAAAAAATATTATGATAATAAATCAAAGTCCATAAAACACCAAACGTCCATTCCGTGAATAAACACCCAAAGTGACTGGATAAGTAATCTGCTTACCAGAGCACATTGACTCCTTTACTCAAAAAGAGAGTCAATGAGAGCTTATGCAGGATAATGCCTGCTCACATAGGCTGTAATGGGTATATTAGGCGACTTTCTCCTTAAAGGTCTCGGCCGCATATGAAATAACAATGGAAACATCCATAGCGTAATTTTGTTTATTAAAAAGTGAGCAAAGATAAAACTTAGCCAAATGGCTACTCACATTTAAAAGTGCCTATCCCGGCACTGGGGCTGCTGGCTCTAATCAGTAGTCAGGGGATCTGCCGTGCTCCCACCGCCTTCCACCGCACTCTCTGTCTGTGGCGTGTGTTCCACC
Organism: Rana temporaria; assembly: GCF_905171775.1. Classification (NCBI taxonomy): domain Eukaryota; kingdom Metazoa; phylum Chordata; class Amphibia; order Anura; family Ranidae; genus Rana; species Rana temporaria. The sequence goes on along the minus strand of NC_053490.1, from coordinate 78,519,363 downwards.
TCACAGGAACCAACATACAGCAGGGCCAGAAATGATGTACGTAGCGTGACCCCTATCTTTTACCCATAATACCTGGGATCCGGTAACTTCAAGGCCTCTCCTTTAGCGTTAATGTAGTGTTGAATGTCTGCCTTGTTAAGCTTGTGGATGATTACACTATCCAAGTGTAGCGATACCCCCCGGGAGGAGCTGCTGGTTTGTTTTGGGTGGCACATTTACCTCGTGGCTCTTCCGAATTCCTAGGGGTGAATGGTGCATATAGCAATAGTAAAGGAATGTCCGCAACAAGTGTCTTTTCTGTGCTCTTTATTACCCAGCCGGGCAAAAAAAATGAACCGGTGATGAAAGGATAGAGTTTGGAAGAAGAAGAAGGAGAACACTCAGATTCAGGCGTAGTATTTGGAACAGTCCTGCTCCCATACGTAACACTTTCCCCACCACTTCTACCTGAGTGGGCTTAGCGTACCCGGACAGGCCTCTCTCACTGACCTGGCAGCCGGAGTATCACTCGAACCTTTTGAGGAAAACTCTCTGCCACTGACCCTCCTTGGAATGAACTTGTATTTGTGGAAAAGTCTCTGCCACAGACCCTCCTTGGAATGAACTTTAGGGAGACACCTCTGCCACAGGCCCTCTGATTGCAAATGCAGAGGCAATCCTCCTCGGAAGAATTATGCCTTGATCTCCTTAACGTCGCCCAGGTACTGACTGACAGGTGATCATTCCTTCAGTGTCCAGCTACCTTGATCCCGGGTGGTTTGTCGAAATCCTTTTGGACCGCTAGCCTCTCATTGGCGCTCCTCAGACGGACTCCCCACCAAACAGCTCTACCGCTTGGGATCTTCAAAAGTGGGAACTCAGTCGATCACTGGGTCCCCGCCGTTGCTCAAACGTTCCAGACCAATATGGTCCCGGGAACCAGGAACACCGCGTGGTACGCGCACCCCGGCCAGGTAGGCCATAACGCCGGGGTGCCGTGATGTGGTCACCCTGAAGACCCAAACTCAATGGCCTCTGTCCCATAAGTACCCTCTCCCAGCATGCCCAGCGAGGACACTCCCTCCTGATTGGCTGCTGGAAAAGAACACCCAAGTCTCGACTCTGCTGCTGCCACCTGTCGCCCTGGGGTGGGATAGCACCCCAATAACAACAGAATGAGCCCACAGAACAGCCAAGCTGAAACAGAGACCCTATTTGAACATTGTAATTTGGAACAGAGTCATTAGTACTCTGATCGCCCTCTAAATTTTAATAGCACTGGTACTTGTAAGTAACCAGGCGCTACACAAGTTAATTTTGCGACCATAGCCTCAGGTGTGCAGCACTGACAGACACTTCTCAGCTATCTTGGGCGACAACTTTGGGAAGTCCACCCACAGAGGGATCCTAAGAAAACTTTGCACAGCTTCATCTATCCATTGAGTCTCTTTATCCTGGATCTCTTCCTCTAGATGGGCGGGTATATAGGGATACAAATAACCCCATCCCTCAGCCACTTTCTTAATGCTGATGCACTTTACTTTGGACAGCCTGGGCAGTGTCTTAGGGCAGTGGTCATCAACCTTGTCCTGCAGGGCCCACTAACAGGCCAGGTTTGCAAGATAACTGAAATACATCACAGCTGATATCATTTGCTGCTCAGTGATTGCAGTATTCTAGACTGCATCTCCCCAAGGTAATACATAAAACCTGGCCTGTTAGTGGGCCCTGCAGGACAGGGTTGATGACCACTGTCTTAGGGTCTCCTAAACCCGGGTAGGACCCGTGAATCTAGAGCACACTGAGCCAGGTATCCCGCAACATCAGGTTTGCAATTGGACTTAGTTGCCTCTATTGGTTTAGAGGAAACAACTGGGTGGAGACCCAATGTTCCCAGCGATCCTCCTTAAAAGACTTAATGATAAGCACAGTTGGTGCAACACTAGCAAATAGTTTAATAATAACTCTTGCAGCGGGCCCATGAGGATTCTCATCTTCCTCCAAATCACATACTTGCTACTCTTTGCTATCACTCCACTTTCGAATCCATGGCATTGTCTTCCATTCACAAATGAGGGGGGGCAGGTCTGGCCACAAGTCATCAGGATGTCTGCCTACTGAACCTTGACAAGCCAGCAGCTTCTCGATGGCAGCGTGGGACACGATCAGTGTGAGAAGTGCTGGATTAACTGGGTTTGAGTATCTGAACTGTGAAGTGGCTGCAACCTGGTAAGCAGGGGTAAAAAAAAGAAAACAGTGTGTAAGGGGGGGGGGGGTGAAGATTTGCTTTAAAGGCATTATAAACCTTCCTAACTTCCCCTTGTGCCTCTGATCATGTAGTTTCATGATGTTGTTTGTTGCCCATACACACAGCTTATAGTGCTGTAAATCTTTACATTCTTGTCAGATGTTTCTGGGTGTAGAAACATGAGGCATGTGGCATGGCACTGCACAGTTTAATGCATGTCTCTGTCGGTAGTGTGAGAACCAACATTTCTTGTGAAGAAACTACAAATCCCTGGGACTGTCAGTCTAGTGCTGATGCAGGTAAGAGCTAGACACAGGCAGAGTATTTTGGTTAGCAAGAAATGCCGGCAACTCGATAACTTCTTCTTAAATCTTTATTGAGCACTAACAGCAGTGAGACAAGTGCTAACATGTTTCGACCGAAGCCTCCCTCTTAGCACTGCTGTTAGTGCTCAATAAAGATTTAAGAAGAAGCAATTAAGTTGTCGGCATTTCTTGCTATTTTGATGTTTATGGGACACAACAAGCCTGAGCACCGTTATTCGGCTCATCATTCTACAATCATGAGGTAGAGCTTGGATGAGTCTTTGTCTACATTCGCCTATTTCTCTTAGGCCTCGTACACACGATAGGATAGCCAGAGGACAACGGTCTGTAGGTCCCATAGGTTATGTCACGTACCTGGTTATGGAGCTCAACGTGCAGGGAGCGGCCTCTCGTAAGCCTCCGACTCAGGACCTCCTGGTAGTGTAGACAGAGGGTCAAAAGTCCGGAGGGGCACAAGTGCCTGATGGTAAGCTGGGTAGCGGACCGGAAGTGGCAGCAGGCAGGCGTAAGCGGGTCCAGGTGAGGTACCAGCAGCAGACAGGAACGGTTGGAAGGCACTCTGTAGTTACAGGAATCAGGCAGGTATGTAAGCCGGGCGAAGCACCGGTAAGTGGTACTGGAACCAAGGTAAGTCCAGAGAGTGGTCAAAGTCCAAGCCGGGTCGGTATCACAGGCGGGCAGAAACAGAGCCAGGGGTTGAGCAGAAGCAGTAGTCAGGTGAAGCCGGGGTCGAAGACAGGTAGCAGGCAAGGAAGGTCACAGGAAGCCGGGTCAGGTAACAGATCAAACAGGTGCAGATTCTCAGGTAAACGCTGTAGACTGGTCAGCAAGATGGAGAAGCACCAGACTTGTTTAAATAGCGTCCTTTGGCGCCAAACGCCGTCACCGCGCGTGCGCGCCACGCACGCTGCCGCGCGCACCGGGCACATTGATGCGCGCGCAAACGCGCGCCAACGCGCATGCGTCGGGGCAAAACTTCCCTGCTGTTACTATTGACAGCAAGACCTCTGGATCATCTTTCGTGACATTGCCCCCCCTCTACGGGCAGCCTCCGGATGCCCAACTGGGCCAACTTCCTTGGGTGAGTTCTCTTTAAAGCCAGGATCAGTCTCTCTGCATGAATATTGGCCTCTGACTCCCAGGAATTCTCCTCTGGGCCATAGCCCTTCCATTTCACCAGGTATTGGACCTGGTTACGTCTCTTCCTACAATCCAGGATAGATTCCACTTCGAATTCCTCTTTACCGTCAATAAGTACCGGTTTAGGAGGACCGGTATTCCGGTTGACGAAGGGATCCGGGACAGTGGTTCTGAGCAACGCCACATGAAAAACTGGATGAATCCGGTAGGAGGCAGGTAGCTTCAACTCGTAGGCCACTTCGTTGATCTTCCTGAGTATCGGGAAGGGACCCACAAACTTGGGACCAAGTTTCTTGGAGGGACAAGCCAATCTTAAATTTAGGGTGGACAACCAAACTTGGTCTCCTGGTGCAAGGTCAAGTTCTCCCCTCCTCCTCCTGTCGAACACCTCCTTATTGCGTTCTTGGGTCTTTGCCATTGTCTCCTGCAGTAATTTATTATTCGTAGAGAAGAAGTCCAAAGTTTCTTGAACAGCCGGTACTGAGCATTCTGGTATGTTATTGGATAGGAACAGAGGGTGTAAACCATAGTTAGCAAAGAATGGAGACTGGTTGGTAGCGGAATGGACAGAGTTATTATAAGCAAATTCTGCAAGGGGCAATAGAGAGGCCCAATCGTCCTGAGCAAAACTAGAGAAGCAACGCAGATATTGCTCCAGCGTCTGGTTAGTATGCTCGGTCTGACCGTTGGACTGCGGATGGTATGCAGATGAGAAGGACAGTCCAATTTCCAGGGCTCCGCAGAGTGCTTTCCAAAATTTTGAGGTGAATTGCACCCCCCGGTCAGACACAACGTTTGCGGGTACACCATGGATTCTCACTATCTCTTTGATAAAGATTCTTGCGGAAGGGGTTCCTATCATGGGCAAAAAGTGGGCCATCTTGGTCAGCCTATCCACCACCACGAAGATGGTGGTATAATCTTCTGATGGTGGTAGCTCGACAATAAAATCCATGGATATCATCCTCCATGGTTTCTCTGGAACAGGCAATGGTTTCAGTAACCCCCAGGCTCTAGTTCTACTGCCTTTGTTTTGGATACAGGTGGTACAGGATTCCACATAGCTTCTGCAGTCCCGAGGTAACTGTGGCCACCAGAAGGTGCGCTGGAGGAGCTCTGACGTCTTGTGAATACCGAAGTGGCCGGCTAATTTGTGGTCGTGGCAGGATTTGAGGACCGCTACCCGTAGCTGCTGAGGCACAAAGATCCTATCCTTATTCCACAATAGGTCGTCTTTTAGCAGTAAGGCTGGATCTGATGACATGGAAACGTCTGAGGAAGCCTGTTTAATCTGGGACAGGAGGTCCTCCTGTAGCATGAGGAAGTTGCCGGGTGCTAGGATGGTGTCTGGAGATGAAGGGGCTTCAGGCTCATTAAACATCCGGGAAAGTGCATCTGGTTTAGTGTTCTTAGATCCAGGTCTATAGGTAATGTGAAAATAAAATCTGGTAAAAAAGAGTGCCCACCGGGCCTGTCGTGGCTTCAGTCTCTTAGCAACCTTCAGATACTCTAAATTTTTATGATCTGTATAGATCAAGATAGGATGGGCCGCGCCCTCCAAGAGGTACCGCCACTCCTCAAGGGCGGCTTTAATTGCCAAAAGCTCTCTGTCTCCGACATCGTAGTTTCTCTCGGCTTCCGATAGTTTACGTGAGAAGAACGCAACTGGATGTAATAAGGACTTGGGTCCCTGTCTCTGGGAAAGCACTGCACCGACAGCTACCTCGGAGGCATCAACCTCCAAAATGTAGGGTAAGGCTGGATCCGGGTGTTTCAGGATAGAAGCTGAGACGAACAAATCTTTCAGGGTAGAAAAAGCAGCTTGAGCTCCAAGGGACCACTGGAACCGAGTGCCTTGCTTAGTCAAACTTGTGATGGGAGCGATGGAGGAGAAGCCTTTAATGAACTTGCGGTTAAAATTTGCAAAACCTACAAAGCGCTGAACCGCTTTCTTGTCAGTGGGAGCAGGCCAGTCCGTAATAGCTGTAACCTTTTGTGGGTCCATTCTGACGCCATCTACTGAAATTATTAATCCTAGGAATTGAATGCTCTCACATTCAAATTCACACTTTTCGGCTTTGGCGTAAAGACTGTGCTGGCGGAGTCTGGCTAATACCTTTTGGACATGCTTCCGATGGTCTGACAGAGAGGAGGAAAAGATCAGGATGTCATCTAAGTAGATTATAACGAACAAGTCAAGGTAGTCTCTGAATATGTCGTTAATGAAATGTTGAAAGGTGGCAGGGGCGTTGCACAGGCCGAAGGGCATAACCAGATACTCGAAGTGTCCGAATCGAGTGCGGAAAGCAGTTTTCCACTCGTCACCGTCTCTAATACGGACAAGGTTGTAGGCCCAGCGAAGATCAAGCTTGGTGAAAATAACAGCGGTTCCAAGTCTCTGGAATAGTTCAGGAACCAAAGGAAGGGGGTACCTATTTTTGATCGTGATTTTGTTCAGATCCCGGTAGTCTACGCAGGGGCGTAGAGAATGGTCTTTCTTCTCCACGAAAAATATTCCAGCTCCAGCGGGGGATGTGGAAGGTCGTATGAAGCCCTTTTCTAGATTTTCGTCTATATAAGACTTAAGGGTGCCTAGTTCCAGTTCGGTTAAGGAAAATATTCTCCCAAATGGGATTTCTGCCCCGGGGAGAAGTTCAATTGGGCAGTCATAGGGCCTATGTGGTGGTAAAGTCTCGGCGCCCTTTTGGCTGAACACGTCCAAGAAGTTGTGGTATGACTCCGGAACTAGCTGGCGGTTTTCAGTTTCAGTTTCCAGGCACAGCAAAGGAGAAGAAGAGGCTGTAGGTTTTTGGAGACAATGTTGGTGACAATAGGAAGAAGAGAAGTGGATCTTTCCAGACTCCCAGTTAATCTGCGTGTTATGAACCCTCAACCAGGGCATGCCCAAAATGATGGGAAACATCGGGGATTCTATAATGTCCAGGCAGAGTAACCCCCAATGGTTGTTGAGGATGAGGGCATAGAACGGGACTGTCTCTTGAGTAACAGGGCCGGATCTAATGGCGGATCCATCGGCTAGATGGACAGCGAGTTCCTGGTGCCTGGGTCGAAGAGGAACTCCATGTCTGATGGCAAAAGATGTGTCCATGAAGCCGCTGCAGGCACCCGAATCAATGATAGCGGGGGCCCGAACGTTCCTTCCTGGGAGCTGCAGAGAAATGGAAATAGCCAGGTGAGTATTATTGCTACACAAGGTGGAAGAGAGAGCAGGTGGGAGAATTGTAGACTTACGGAACTTGGCGGGGCAAGTCCTTACGTAATGCCCAGATTCCCCGCAGTACAGGCAAAGGTTGTTAGACCTGCGCCGTTGGCGCTCTTCCGTGGTCAGTGATGGCCGAAATACGCCCAGTTGCATGGGCTCTGAGGTATCGGTGGAGGCTGGTACAGGATTTGGAGGAGGCGGATAAGGAGAACTTGATACTCATGGCATCATCCACACTGGGCGTGCGGGGCCGGATGTGCGCTCAGCCCGCCGTTCCCTTAAACGTCTGTCAATCTGAACTGACAGGAGAATTAAGGCTTCCAATGTTGCGGGGATGCCCACTCAGGCCAGTTCATCCTTGAGTGGTTCTGACAGACCCATACGGAACTGGTGGCGCAGGGCGGCATCATTCCAGTTAGTATCGGAACTCCATTGTCTGAACTCTGCCACATAGTCCTCTACCGCCCTGTGCCCCTGTTGTAGTGCGCACAAAGCCGCTTCCGCGGAGGCCGTTAATTGGGTATCCTCATAGATAAGGTCCATGGCCTGGAAGAATGTATCCAGCTGATTAAGGCTTTCTTCCTTCCGTTCCAGAAGACGGTGTGCCCAGGTTTGGGGCTCGCCGGATAGTAGGGCAATGACGAAGCCCACTTTTGTGGCCTCCAGTGAAAAAGTCCTGGGTTGCAGGGCAAAGAACAGTTGGCAGGCATTGCGAAAGGCCCTGTACTTGCTGCGGTCCCCAGAAAACCTTTCCGGAGTGGGGACCCTGGGTTCCGGTGGCAGCATTACCACTGACGGGGGAGCAGAGGATCCGGATGCTGCGGGAGCTGCCGCAGCCAGGGTCTGGACACGTCCTTCCAGACGGGTGTATCCCTCCTGCAGGTTTCTTACGGCAGTGGTGAGGCCGTCCAGATGGCGGCATAAGTCCTCCATGGGCGACGCTCCCTGCGTGGGCTCAGACATGGCTGACCAATACTGTCACGTACCTAGTTATGGAGCTCAACGTGCAGGGAGCGGCCTCTCGTAAGCCTCCGACTCAGGACCTCCTGGTAGTGTAGACAGTGGGTCAAGAGTCCGGAGGGGCACAAGTGCCTGATGGTAAGCTGGGTAGCGGACCGGAAGTGGCAGCAGGCAGGCGTAAGCGGGTCCAGGTGAGGTACCAGCAGCAGACAGGAACGGTGGGAAGGCACTCTGGTCAGCAAGATGGAGAAGCACCAGACTTGTTTAAATAGCGTCCTTTGGCGCCAAACGCCGTCACCGTGCGCGCTCCCGCCGCACGCGCCGCCGCGCGCACCGGGCACATTGATGCGCGCGCCAACGCGCATGCGTCGGGGCAAAACTTCCCTGCTGTTACTATTGACAGCAAGACCTCTGGATCATCTTTCGTGACAGGTTATTTAACCTTAGGTTAAAAAAAATTGAACTTGCTTTAAAATTTAACCGATGGACTGGTAACCGATAGGTCAAAACCGATCGTTAGTATGCAAAAGCATCGGTTAAAAACCTGCGCATGCTTAGAATCAAGTCGACGCATGCTTGGAAGCATTGAACTTCTTTTTTTTCAGCACGTCGTTGTGTTTTGCGTCACCACGTTCAGACACGATCGTTTTTTTAACTGATGGTGTGTACGCACGACGGACCATCAGTCAGCTTCATAGGTTAACCTAAGACAACGGTCCTTTAGACCGTTGTCCTCTGGCTATCCTATCGTGTGTACGAGGCCTTACATTATCACTCACATATTTGTGATGCGACACAGAGTGGATGACAAGGCACTGAACCCGGATCAGGAAGTTGTCTTGTTTCTTTGGGAATTAGGGACAGGCTGGCTGTAAGAAGCCCTGGACTTAGGGGAACTGATCAGCTATGCCATTATATACTGTACATACAAAGTAAGGAAAACAAACAGCACAGAGAAAAAAAACGACATTAATTCCTAGTTAAAACATTTGAAAATGCACAATGCCTTTAAAAGAAAAAATGTTTTGCTGCAATTCTCACCTTCAATCTGGAGCTCAATCCCATATCACTTCTTCTCCTCCACAAGATGTCTCCAGTATTCCATACTGAACTGAACTCAGTGTAATTTAAACCATTTTCTGTGATCCCAGGGCATTAAGAACCTGACCTCTGGGGGTTTGTCTTCCAGCTGCCCTGGGAACACCACCAGAGGAGAAGGAGGAGACACCATGATGGTATGAGACCAGACCAAAGACACCCAGAACAAAACATTTATATTCAGGTTTTTGTTTTTATTAAAAAGGGTGAAGGGGGTGTTTTAAGGTGTGTGTGTGTGTGTGGGGCTGGATAGGGACGACAGAGCAATGAGGTTGGGCTTTAGAAAACTCCATTAGAGCAGTTATTAGCCAAAACTGATTGGTATAACAATCTCCACTCCCCACAGAAAAGCTTGGTATAGTATTCTGCAAAATTGTCTTTGTTGTAGGTATTATCAAAAAATTGTCCCCATCGAAGTTGCTGCATTGTGAAATTCTACAACATTAGGTTTTAGACTTACAATGCTATAAAAGAAAGAAAAAAAAAACCCAGGAATAAAAAATGTGTAGAGAAATAATGGCTGACATTTGTTTAGTCTGTTCAGCACGCTGTCAGAGCGGCATTATATCTTGGAACTGCAGTAACATTAAATCAGTGAGCTATGTACTATAACAGCCTTTACACCATTTCCAGTGTGTGAATCAAATTATAACAGCAAGAAACCGAGCAATGAGGACAACAGATAAATCATACATACTGCACTCATTTAAAGGGCCACTAAACCCAGAAAACAAGTTGCTTTATATTAGGTAGCTGTAATAAAATGTATAAATGTATTTTATGTGAAGATTCTAGAAAACCCACGGTTGAAACAAAACTCCTTGGGGCCTTGCTGCAAATGTGATATCACAACATCTTATTTTAAAGTGGTTGTATAGTGCTTTAATTATTCAATTATTCAATTTATGCTTTAGAAAAAAAAACATCTTTTGTTTTGATGCATTTGAAATGTATTTAGATGATTAAACTTTTGGTTCATTCAGGCTTTAAGGATGCAATGGGCTTTAACCCCTTGGCCGCTAGAGGGGCGCTTTTAACTCCTGTTAGTGACCAAAGAAAGGGTTAAAACCACCGGTGTTGTGTTACTTCCGAAAAGTTTTTAGGCATTAGAGGTGTTTTTCAGGTGCTTTACAGGTGCTATAGTGTTTCTAGTTTCTAGTGCTAAAATGCCTGAAAACCACCCCAGTGTGAAAGGGATATTAAAGCAGTGTTCCAACTACAATCTATTTTTTTTTTAACCCTTTCAGAAGCTTTTAAATTAGCATTTGAACACTCACGTCTTTTGTAAAATGTGTCCCCCGATGTCCGGATTTATCTCTTAAATAAGGTTTGTTAATCCTTTCTTGGCCGTTTTCATTTTGCTTGTGGGCATGTGAAGCCCACGAGCATCCTGTTCCAGGATACAGTGCCCGTTCTCTCTCCAATCTCGCGCATGCGCATTGATTATATAAAAAAATTAACATCTTAAAAATCCCTCTCTATGCTCTAACAATTGTTATTTACCGTTGGGATGTGGTGCGTTTATCCTCAAATCTCTAGTTGATATTCAAAATGTTGAACACATTTTGCTCCTCATCCAAGTTACTGACTGTCATGAACATGCCTGAGCATTTATAGCATAAAAATCTTTTCTGTTCTTGTATAAATATTTTTAAGATCTGACAGAACTGTAAAAGCCTTTTTACCTATTTTTAACAGCATTGTTTGAGTCACCAATTTTCTATCATGGCAGTATTATTATTTTCTATGCACTCATTTAGTGTTGTGTAATCAGAACAGTTTTATTTACGCCTGAAAATAGAGAGGTTTTTGCAGTTTGTTATAAAACAAGCCTTTATGCACACAAGAATACTACATTTCATTTCAACTGAAAATAAGCCAACATGCAGAAAATTAAACAATATATCAAGTACTGAAAAATAGATAAAGCCAAGTAATGCTATAACTCAATAAGATTGTAACTGTCATCTAAAAAGGAGAAAACACAGAAATAAACATCAATTTGTTCATGCATTGAAAATGGTTCAATGGTTCAATGGTTTGAGCAGGGCCGCCATCAGGGGTCGGGAGGTCCCCAGGGCCCCAGATGGAAACCCCCCTTTTTTTTATTTTTTTATATATATTTATATATTTTTATTTTATATTAAAGGGCCAATTTTTTTTTTTTTTTAGAGGTCCGGAGGCCCCCGGGTGGTAACCCCCCCCCCCTTTTTTTAATAAAAAAAAAACTTTTTTTTTATCTTTTATTTTGTTTATATATATATATATATATATATATATATATATATATATATATATATATATATATATATATATATATATATATATATATATGTATGTGTATGTGTGTGTATATATATATATATATATATATATATATATATATATATATATATATATATATATATAATATTATTATTATTATTATTATTAAAGGGCCCAGAGGTCCTCAGGGCCCCGGATGGCAACCCCCTTTTTTTATTAAAAAAAACGTATATTTTAATTATTTTTATTTATATATAAATATATATAATATCATTTTTTTTATTAAAGGGCTCAGAGGTCCCGAGGGCCCCATGGGGAAAACCCCCTTTTTTAATAATTTTTTTTATAAATGTTTATTTTTTTATTTTTGTATATATATATATATATATATATATATATATATATATATATATATAAAAAAAATTTTATGAAAGGGCCCAGGATGCAACCCCCCCCCTTTTTTTTTTATATATTTTTCTTTATTAAAGGGCCCAGAGGTTTATTTTTTAATTTTTTTTCATTAAATGGCCCAGAAGTCCCGGATGGCAAGCCCCTTTTTTTGTAATTTCTTTATATATATATATATATATATATATATATATATATATTGTACAGGACGCCAGGGTTGGGTCCTGGACGGGTGCTATACAGCACCACTATTTGGGCTATGGTCCCTTTAATAGCGGGAAGAGTGTTCAGGGGGTCACCCAAAGTGGGTGAAGGATTCCAGGTAAGAGTTAATCCAGAGAGGACTGGCTCGCAGTTCTCTCTGTCTTGATAGAGTAATTTGGGGCCTGGAATTCTGGAGGCTCTAAAGTGTTATTTGGGTGGGAAAGAGCCTCCACTCCTAAACACTGAGAGCCAGCACACAAGGTGTTAACACTCCCAGAGAACCACCCATTTAAACAGGAAGTGGTGTTGGAGGTAGTGAGGGAGTGTGGAGATTACACCTGTGAAGACAAGCTGGGAGTCTGTTAGCTGCTGTTCAGAATACAGTGAGGACTTTTTTGGAACACAGGGGGCGAAGACCCGTCTACCAACGAACTGTATGTGTTTTGTTTTTGACTTACTTTTGGTGCTGAAGATAAGCAGACTTTATTTGATGCTGAAGCTAAGCGGACTTTTTGTTTATAGTTTTCCTTGTGTGCTGAGAAAAGCCTTATTTTTTGTTGACCTATGAATAAAAGCCTTTTTATGTTCAGGTCGAACGGTTTGTGCACTTAATCCCACCGAGCTAAAGCCCCTGAACGTTACAATATATATATATATTAAAGGGCCCAGAGGGCCCCAGATGGCAACCCCCCTTTTAAAAAAAAAAAAAGAAACATATATTTTTTTATTTCTTTTTATTAAAGGGCCCAGAGGTCCTCAGGGCCCCAGATGGCTACCCCCCTTTTTTATATATATTTTTCTTTATTTCTTCTTTTTTTTTGTAAAGGGCCCCCCCCCCGCTTCTCATTTCGCGGCAGCCCCCCCGCTTCTCAATTTCAGGCGGCAGCACCCCCCCCCCCCCTGGTTCTCTGCTCCCTCCAGGGGGCCCATGCCCGAAGCTGTGTAAGGGACTCTGGCTGCAATGTGGGTGAGGGGACTTTGGCAGCAATGTGGGTGAGGGGACTCTGGCTGCAATGTGGGTGCGGGGACTCTGGCTGCAATGTGGGTGCGGGGACTCTGGCTGCAATGTGGGTGCGGGGACTCTGGCTGCAATGTGGGTGCGGGGACTCTGGCTGGAAAATGGGGACATTTTGCTGCATTGGTAGACATAGGCAGGCTGCATTTTTGGGCACGGATTAAGTTGTTGTTAATATTTATTACTTAATTCTACATAAAACATTTAAGTGTAATTTCATGAGATTTATGAGGGCGTGTCTAGGGGTGGGATTAGGGGCGGGACATGGTAGGGGTTGGGCGGGGCAACTGGTGGCGAGTATGCCTTGAGGCCTGGCTAGTAGCTCAGGACTTGAAATTTTGAGCCCTGCCTCAAAGACATTTTCCTGATCTAGGATGTTTGGCAAGCACTTGGCCATGGGCCCCCATATTTTGTACCAATCTGCCAAGTGCAGAACTGCCCCACGGGTGTTTTTCCCACCTGTCAACATACAGAAGATTAGCTCTGCCATAGTATCAGTAAATACAGCATATATAGCTGACATCAGGCCTTTTTTAATGGGGCTCTTTAAGGTAGTGGCTTTCAAAAAAAGGAATTCTGGTCGGGCAATGGCTACGACCAGAGCTTCTGAAGTCTCTGAATCAAGTAACCCCTAGTGTTCTTTCGGATATGATTATACTTTATCCACTGTAAAGAGGGCATGGACAGATATGATGCCCTTCGCCCCGCCACCAGTGAAATGCCGATGGGTCTTCGTAAGCGGGTATGAAGGGGGGGCTTGTAAAAAAGGCCAACTAAGGGTAAGTGGAGGAGATAAGGTACCCAGAGTTCTTAACAAGAACCCATTGCTGCAACGTGTACATACAGACGGGTCGGCAATGGGAGGCCTCTAAAGAGGGGGCATCCATATAGGTTTATATATTGGAATAGGGAACAGTTCACAATGGTAAAGTGGGTTCAAATGAGAAGTTCCTATGTGGCATGCATAGAAACTAGGGGCTCAATCTGAGCAGCAGCGAAGTAACTGTTCAGGTTTGGAACCATGAGGCCTCTTGCTAGCCTGCAATGGTACAGAACTGAGTTAACTGTGGCCTGCTGGAATGTCAAATGAAATTCATAAGTTTCCATTGCTCGATATGTAGATTACCCCTCTTTTTTGGCTGCAGTCAGAATTCACAATCTGCAATCTGGTCTGAGGTCAGATGTTGAAGACAATGGATCCTGACATTCAGAGAACCATAACTTTCAGGTGGAGAGATCAGAGATTAGATCATCCTTCTTCCTCAGTATAGGTTTATTTTAACGTATAACTAATGGCAAAACTTTTTTTAGACAGAATGGAGATGGATAAGAACACCTGTCAGTTTTTATCTGTGGGTGTGCCTCCGTTAGGGAGATCTACCCTCTTTTTTTTTTATCATATTTACTATTATCATTGAAAGTGAAAGTAAAAGATAAATCACAAATTTCGGGTTGTCCCCAGAAAAATAATAGCGGTGAAATCTTCCAATAGGGACACTGGCTCTGGTAAACTGGGGGTCCCCAAGGATTTCCCTTAATTTACAGGGATTTTCGCTTACCTGTTTGGCTATGGGACAGGAAGTGAAGGTGAATCTCTCCAATGAGACACAGATGGCAAACAATAGACAGACAGGGGTTATGACCCTTTTTTACTCTATCCAAAAGAAAAAAAAAAGTTTTGCTTATAGTTCTACTTTAACTGCTGATAGTTTCTAAAGCCACAGTTTATCATCGAAGACATCAGAAGGTCACAACCAAAAGCCATCCATTGGGCAAGTTAGAAAGTCTGTCTCAATCACATTACCCTCACTCCCCTTAGTAGGCCATGAAATCCTCTTACAGTAAGCTTCATTACCAACCAAAAAAGGGTACACTGGCAATAATGGAGAATGGACCCTCTGTACACTGTAGTGGGTATGAGCCTGAAAAAAGCCTAAGGCCGCGTACACACGATTGGTCCATCCGATGAGAAGGGTCTGATGGATTTTTCTATCGGTTAACCGATGAAGCTGACTGATGGTCAGTCGCGCCTACACACCATTGGTTTAAAAAAACATTGTGTCAGAACGCGGACACGTAAACCACATACGACGGCACTATAAAGGGGAAGTTCAAATCCAATGGCACCACCCTTGGGGCTGCTTTAGCTGATTTTGTGTTGGTAAAAGACGTTTCGCGCTTTTCTGTCTGTTACAGCGTGATGAATGTGCTATCTCCATAACGAACGCTAGTTTTACCAGAACGAGCGCTCCCATCCCCTAATTTAGTCTGAGCATGCATGGATTTTTAACCGATGGTCGTGCCTACTAACGATCGTTTTTTTTCTATCGGTTAGGAATCCATCGGTTACATTTAAAACAAGTTTGGCTTTTTTTTTAACCGATGGTTAAATAACCGATGGCGCCCACACACGATCGGTTTGGACCGATGAAAACGGTCCATCAGACTGTTCTCATCGGTTTAACCGATCGTTTGTACGCGGCCTAAGGTGCAGAATCAAAGTGTATGCCACTTGATCTTAACCTGAGCACCCCACAAGAATTGATGGTCTGAGGGTATACTATGTTGGGCCCTCATCACAACTCTGCAGATGGCAGCTGACCTAAGGCTACAACCAGAGTATGGTACAAAGTCAACTGTCAGATACAGAAACAGAGCAAAGGTCACCTAGGGGAGTGAACAACCACCGTCAATATAAGCTGAAGTCAGTAACCAGAGAAGAAGGGAATGCAAACTCGCAGGAGCTAATAAAGGCTGGAACCTTGGGCTAGGAATATAACTTATTGCTTAGGCACAGGTGTTCATTTGAGCACAGCTTAAAGAATAACTCCACTTTTGTTGAGGAAATAAAAAAAAAAAACTTCCTTTCTGGGTGATCTAGGTACATTGCAAGGATTTTAACAAACATTGTTGCATATTACTACCTTTTGCTATTCTGAAAAAATAGCTGGTGGTTTGCCTGTGTCCATGTGCAAAGTGAATGTGAATGCCTTTTTAAAGTATCAATCAGCTGCTGCACCTAGGGTTCTAATAAGGAAAGTGGTAGGGTCTAAATCTCTTTAGACGTGATTTCTCTTTAAGAGTATCTCTCCAAAAATTACATTTTTTGTTGCAGATGATAACCAAATTCTGACTTTTGTCTTAGTGCAGACTTCTGGGAAAATCAGTAAGCCAATCTCACAAGCAGGAAATTACATTTTCGGTGGTGTCCCAAACACCATGCATGTACAGAATGCCTCCAGGTTGCCATAATGTATACAGAAAATTACAACACTGCAGATTGAAAAGGAAAGATCATTTTTAATAATGTTCAGTTACAATATGACTTGTGTAGCAATCGTATCAGGGATGTGCAGTCAGGGGAGGCAGAGCTCACAGTGCCTCTCACTTCTTGTCAGAAGCACTAAGCTCAATGGACAGCTTGGAGTTTTGGACCAATGGTAAAGTACCATTAGCCCCAGCTGTCCAATAAAAATGCTGCAGTGGAGGCACGCCTCTCACTGCAGTGTCATAGAAGGGGGAATGTGTCTAAAAGACAAATGCTCCCTTCCAGCCCAACTAGGGTGACCACATTTCCAAACTACCATTTAGGGACACCCCCCCCTTTCCCAAAAATCAGCTTGTGCAGGGGGCGGGGATTGTGCTCTTCCAGGCATTCCAGGCCAGGACAAGTACTGTTAGTGAGTAAAGCAGTGATGTGGCGGCCTTTTTGGGGGCATCAGATTGGCCCGAGGGGTAGGTGTGTCAGTTTCGTTCCAGGACACTGTATTGTCCTGGAATGCGGTTGCCCGGGACAGACCTGCAAAATGCGGGACTGTCCCGGGCAATCCGGGACACGTGGTCACCCTAAGCCCAACCCTCTTAACTACAAGGAAATACATGTGTTTATGGGTATAAGATTTACCCACTATCCCATGTTTTTCTCACACAGTTAAGAGGGAGAATGAGAATCTGCTGCTGTTGAAAAGGTACTGTTTTAATCAAGCTAAATCATATATTTATATGCTATATGTTATAACACAATAATGCATTATTTATCTATTTACTGAGAAATTACTGGTTTGAGTTATAAATTCAAATTTCAGAATTCATATTTCAGTAATTTCTCCATTAAGCAACCTGCTTGAGTACCATTTTTGAAAATATAGTAAGTTACCTTAAAAACAATATATATAATAATTTTTTGTATATTACTTATGGTAATTAACTCTTTGCCACACAGGCCAATTCTGACACTTCTCTCCTACATGTAATAATCATATTTTTTTTGCTAGAAAATTGCTCAGAACCCCAAAAACATATATATATTGTTTTAGCTGACACCCTAGGCTTTTATGTTACACTGTATTTGCGCAGCAACTTTTCAAATGCGTTTTTTTTTTAAACGTTCATGACTATAAAATAGAAAAAAAAACACTAAAGATAACCCTTTTTTTTTGTATAATGTGAGAGATGATGTTACGCCAAGTAAATAGATACCTAGGGCCAGCCGCGGCGCAGTGTAACGTAACCCGTTTACGTTACACCGCCGCAATTTTTCAGATTTAGTGCCCGATCCACAAAGCACTTACCTGGAAATTTGCGGCGGTGTATCGTAAACACATCCGGCGCAAGGCGGTCCAATTCAAATGGGGCGGGTACCATTTAAATTAGGCGCGCTCCCGCGCCGGACGTACTGCGCATGCTCCCGTCGCAAATTTTCCGACGTGCTTTGCGCGAAATTACGACGCGCCGACATTTTGTGAGGGTCAACAAAAAACTTACGCCGGGAAAAAGAAAACATTTTAAAATAATTCAAAAGCGACGCGGGAAAGACGGGCATACTTTGACATGGTGGAGTACTTTTCCACCATATTAAAGGTGCCCTATCTTTGTGATGGAAATCTAACACTTGCGACGAAGTAACAACGGGAAAAATTTGTGGATCGCCGTAACTCCTCATTTGCATACCCGACGCTGGTTTACGACGCGAACTCCCCCCAGCGGCGGCCGCGGTACTGCATCCTAAGATCCGACAGTGTAAGTCCATTACACCTGTCGGATATTCTGGCTATCTATGCGTAACTGATTCTATGAATCAGTCGCATAGATACTCTGAGAGATACGACAGAGTATCTGAGATACTCCGTCGTATCTCCTTTGTGAATATGGGCCTTAGTCCCTCCTGTTCCCTGCTGAACTGACAAAAAATAATGGATTGTAGGGCTCATTTAAACATGTGGTGCCCTCTGAACAGCAATCCACAGTCAGGTCGTTCATCAGAGGGCATTTGACAGGTGGTAAGGTGTTATATTGCCTCCTCACCACCTGTTTAACCACATCAATACCGGACACTTTCGCCCCCTTTCATTCCCAGACCAATTTTCCGCTTTCAGCGCTCTGGCATTTTCATTGACAATTGCGCGGTCATGCAACGCTTTACCCAAATGACATTTTTATAATTTTGTTCACACAAATAGAGCTTTCTTTTGGTGGTATTTATTCACAACTCCGTTTTTTATTTCTTGCAATATAAATGAGAAAAAAGTGGAAATTTAAAAAAAAATAAATATATTTCCTTCTTTCTATTTGAAAAGAAATCCAATCAAATCGAATTCTGTCATAAATTTAAGCCAAAATGTATTCTGCTACATGTTTTTGGTAAAAAAAATCTAAATCCTGTTAAGTGTATAATAATTGGTTTGTGTGATCATGGACTTATGTATGCAGATGATCATGTACAGATGTGCGCAGGTGATCACGGACATATGTGTGCAAATGATCATTGGGACATGTGATTTTACTGTTACATATGTGGGGGACGGGTGTTTTTCGTGCAACGTTGTACCCAAATAAAATTTTGATCATTTTTTTCCCCACACAAATAGATCTTTCTTTTGGTGGTATTTGATCACCTCTGCGGTTTTTATTTTTTGCGCTATAAACAAAACTAAGACCGACAATTCTGAAAAAAAATGCAATGGGGTTTATTTACTAAAGCCAAATCCATTTTGCACACTGCACTTGAAATTGCACTGAAAGTGCACTTGGAAGTGCAGTCGCTGTAAATCTGAGGGGTAGATCTGAAATGAGGGGAGGCTCTGCTGGTTTTATTATCCAATCATGTGCAAGGTAAAATGCTGTTTTTTTTTTTTTCCCTTGCATGTCCCCCTCGGATCTACAGCGACTGCACTTCCAAGTGCTCTTCTAATGTACTTTCAAGTGCAATTTGCACTTGTGGTTTGCACTTGTAGTGCAAAGTGAATTTGCCTTTCGTAAATAACCCCCAATATTTTTTACTTCTGTGCTCCTAAAGCTGGCAATAGACAGTTCCAATCTCTGCCGGTTCAGCAGGGACTAGCCAAGATTCTAACCATGTATGGGCAGGCTGATTACGGGCTGAGTACAACCAGCCCCTCTGATTTTTCATCGATTTATTGCCAGCCAGTGGGTCGGCAGGCAATCGGCATTTTTATACAAAGGCCAACAATAGTCATCCGTGTGTCCCTGTCATGTTGAGTTTATTCATTGTCCCTGGCACAAGAGTTTTGAACTTTTCTCTCTATAATTTGATGTTGTATAAAGAAAAATATGTGAAATGTAGGTGAAGGTGCTAAATCTAATTCCTCTCTTTTTTTTTTTGAAGATGTACACGGTATTTACTACAGACAAGGCTCACATGGCAGGCCTGTCGACCATCACATTGAGACGCCGCCAAAAAGTGATGTTAAAATTCAGACTCCACCAGAGTGCGACCTAGACATGGCCACTCCACCAGAGTGCGACCTAGACATGGCCACTCCACCAGAGTGCGACCCTTTTTGGGGCCTCCACAAAAAGAAACGTCATGTTCGCTTTATGCTTACTCCATCAGTCCGCCTGTTTGATCCTCCAGAAATGGACGATGAAACTGATACTCAACGAAAACATAGCCGTCGCTTTGAGAAATACCTTGACTCGAGGATTCCACTAAAACGTCGTGATCGATCTACGCTTCTTCTTCCAGAAAGCAACGTTGACACTGAGACTCCACAAAAAAGTGACGTTCGCTGTCAGAAAGCAAAAAAGAAAGAAATTCAAAGCCCAGAAGTGTCATCAGCCTCAGGACAAAAGAAAAAGAAACAAAAAAAGAAACAAAAATACAAAAAATAAAAGACAGTATGACTTTTTTCTTTTCCTGTAGGCGTGTGTTGGACCGGCTGTGAGGGGAGGTATAAGGCCGGAAACTTTTCTTTTCTTGCAGGAGTGTGTTGGACCCATTGTGAGTAGGGATGAGCTTCGAGTTCGAACAGCAAACCCTCCTGGACCGTACCAGGCCACATGCCCTTAACATTGGGAGGATGCTTTGGGGGTCTGTGGTCCCCTCAAAGCACCATGTCCCCATGTTGATGGGGACAAGGGCCTCATCCCCACAACCCTTGCCAGGTGGTTGTGGGGGTCTGCGGGCGGGGGGCTTATCGGAATCTGGAAGATCCTTTTAACAAAGGGGACCCCCAGATCCCGCCACCCCCATGTGAATTGGTAATGGGGTACATTGTACCTCTACCATTTAGCCAAGAAAGTGTAACAATTGTAAAAAAAACAGACACCGTTGGGAAAGTCCTATATTTAAAAATAAATAAAAAAAAGATTCCAGAGGTGGTAATCCACTCTCGGTCTCCGCTCCAACGCTGTCGGCATCCTGCGATGGGTGATCTCCTCTCCGGGGTCCAGCGATGAGAAGATCTCCTCTTCATTCAGGGGGGGGGAGCGCTCTCTCGTCGTCCCCACTCTTTTCCTGTGGCCTGCCAGGTTATGTGCTCGGATAAAGGGTCTGGTGTGGATTTTTAGGGGGAACTCCACATATTTTTTTCCCTTAATATCCATAAAAGACCTAAAGGGCATGGTAATTGAATTTGGGGGGACCCCCACGCATTTTTATTTTTATGAATGACTTTTCTCTGTATTGCCGGGAGCCGACAATTCATTATAGCCACGAGTGATTTTAGCCACGAGTGATTTTAAATGACTTTTTTTCCTTCAGAAATGACACTTTGTGCAGAGACGGTTCTAAGCACAGGAAACAAGCGCTACTTTACAGGCATACTATACGCCCCCCCCTAGGTACGAAATTTAAAGGAATATTTCAATTTTATTGTTTCACTTTAAGCATTATTAAAATCACTGCTCCCGAAAAAACTGCAGTTTTTAAAAAAAAAATTGCATTGATACATGTCCCCTGGGGCAGGACCCAGGTCCCCAAACACTTTTTAGGACAATAACTTGCATATTAGCCTTTAAAATTAGCACTTTAGATTTCAAACGTTCGAGTCCCATAGACTTTAACGGGGTTCTAAAGTTCACACAAACTTTTGGTCTGTTCGCAGGTTTTGGTGCGAACCGAACGGGGGGGTGGGGGTGTTCAGCTCATCCCTAATTGTGAAATTGTGAGGGGAGGTTGGAGGCCAGTAGACTTTTTTTTTCTGCAGGCGCCTGTTGGACTGACTGTGAGGGGAGGTTGGAGGGCAGTAGACTTTTTCTTTTCTGCAGGTGTGTGTTGGACCGGCTGTAAGGGGAGGTTGGAGGCCGGTATACTTTTTTCTTTTCTGCAGGCATGTGTTTGACCGGCTGTGAGCGGAAGTTAGAGGCCAGTAGACTTTTTTTTCTGCAGGCGCTTGCTGGATCGGCTGTGAGGGGAGGATGGAGACTGGTAGACTAGTAGCCTTTTTGTGCAGGCATGTGTTGGACCAGATATGAGGGGAGGTTATAGACCGGCACCTTTTTTCAGGCAGGTGTTGGACCAGCTATAAGGGAAGGTTGGAGGCTAGTAGGAGGCCAAGGGGTGTTTGAACTGGGTGAGGGACACTCAGTTACATCGCTGGCCTGGGCTGTACACCGAGAGGGACAAGGGCAGACTCAGAGCATTGTAACCCCCCTGTACATTGTAACCCCCCTGTACATTGTAACCCCCCCCTGTACATTACAGTTACATTGCTGGCCTGGGCTGTACACCGAGAGAAACAAGGGCAGACTCAAAGCAGAGTAAACTGAACGAGCAGCGCTGCATGTTCAGTGGAGAGGGGAGGGGCCGATCCATGCAGCTAACCTGGCTTCAGAATTGTAAAGAGAGAAGCCGATTCATTGGCTGCATGGATTGAGCCTCCTCCCCTCTCCACTGAACACAAGGGGAAGAGATCTCTCGGCGGTGCCCGTGGACATTTTTTTTGGAGCCAGCTGCTGCAGAGCCGAACATTCCCGATTTCCCTGGACAAAAAGGCAAAATCCAGAATCGTGACGGCATCCAATCGGTACGAGTTTCCCAAAATCTGGATTGTCCCGGGACTGTTGGCAACTATGGAAGTCTGAAAAAAAATCCAGGCCTGAAGAGGCCTGGGATTGTACCTGGGGGAAATTATCTGTTACCTAAAGTTGGGTACAGATGGGATGGGACCAGGGAAAGTTTGTATTTTTAGAGTGTCCTGGAAGAAAAAGAGATTGTGGGGCTGAGCAGAGGATGGGCTTTCAAGGATGCGAGGGAGGAAGAATGTGAGGGAAGTTGAAGTAGTTGACGGGTCCTGATTTAAGAGGAGCCAGTCGTTTTTTCAGGCATGTTTTGGAACTTTTTCTGCTAAAATGGAAGATGATTTCACATATGATTGCAAATATATGCAACCAATAATTTTTTTTTATGAATTTGTTGAACTAGTTTAGCCTCTCAATGAATTTCTTGCTATGTATGTCTCCATTTGGAAAAAATGTTAGAGTAGAGTTAGGGACCGTACTGTGCAGAGGAGCCTTGACACGGCAGTGCGGCTTCACATATATTTGCAAATGTATCCAATGTAAACCAAACACACATAGGTAGATTCAGGAAGAGTTAGGCCGGCTTATCAGTAGATAAGCCGACCTAACTCCGAATCTACGCCGCCGTATGTTTAAGCGTATGCTCAAACAGAGATACGCTTAAGCGTATGCTCAAACAGAGATACGCTTAAACATATCTAAGATAGGTCGGTTTGCGCCGTCCTATCTTAGATTGCAATTTTTCGGATGGCCGCTAGGTGGCGCTTCCATTGCGGCCGGCGTAGATTATGTAAATGAGCTTGTACGCCGATTCCAGAACGTAGGCCAGGCCGCCGCAGTCGAATTACGTTGTTTCCGTAAGGCCTTAGGCGGCCTAAAGTTATTCCACCTATGAGGTGGAATAACAATGTTAAAGTATGGCCGCCGTTCCCGCCGCGAGGTTCAAATTTTTTACGTTGTTTGCGTAAGTCGTCCGCGAATTGGGAGTTACGTCGTTTACGTCCACGTCGAAATCAATAGGCCCGTGCGGCGTACTTACCCGCAATGCGCACTGGGAAATGTAGGCGCCCGGCGCATGCGCAGTAGCATAAAACGTCAAAAAACGTGAGGTCAAGCCTCATTTCCATACAACACGCCCCCCTCCAACCAATTTGAATTAGGCGCCCTTACGCCCGCTCGTTTTAGGCTACGCCGCCGTAAATTAGCAGGTAAGTTGATTTAGAATCATTACTAGCCTAGCTAATTTACGACGGTGTAGCCTAAACAGGCTAAGCTACGCCGCCGCATCTTTAGGCTCACGTACCTGAATCTACCTAAAACTGTTCAAACAATGGAAACTTTTTTATTTTATTTTGCTGACTGGCTGGTAAGTGTTCCGGTGGATTCTGTGTATTGTATTGTTTTGTGAATTGCCATGCTTAAAGCGGAAGTCCAGCTGTAAAAAAATAAAAATAAATTGTAAACGTTTTTTTTTTTTTAGCCTTTTTGTCTATTTTTTTTGTTTTGTTTTAAGGGTGGACCTCCGCTTTAACACTGAATCACACTTTTTAGCCTTATTGCAATACGTTATCACATGTTAAATGCTTAGTGTGTTGCAGTGCCATTCATTGTCAATAGTACCATAGCACATTGAACAAGCGTACTTCCAACATATACAGTGCCTTGAAAAGGTATACCTCTTGAAATTTTCTATATTTTGTCATGTTACAACCAAAAACGTAAATGTATTTTATTGGGATTTTATGTGATAGACCAACACAAAGTGGCACATAATTGTAAAGTGGAAGGAAAATGATAAAAAAATCTTATTTTTTTTTTTTTTTTTTACAAATAAATATGTGAAAAGTGTGGCATGCATTTCTTTTCTGCCCCCCTGAGTCAATACTTTGTAGAACCACCTTTTTCTGCAATTATAGCTGTAAGTCTTTTTGGGGATGTCTCTACCAGCTTTGCACATCTAGAGAGTGACATTTTTGCCCATTCATCTTTGCAAAATAGCTCAGGCTCTGTCAGATTGGATGGAGAGCGTCTGAACAGCAATTTTCAAGTCTTGTCACAGATTTTCAATTGAATTTAAGTCTGGACTTTGACTGGGTCATTCTAACACATGAATATGCTTTGATCTAAACCATTCCATTGTAGCTCTGGCTGTATGTTTAGGTTCGTTGTCCTGCTGAAAGGTGAACCTCTGCCCCAGTCTCAAGTCTTTTGCAGACTGTAACAGGTTTTCTTCTAAGATTACCCTGTATTTGGCTCCATCCATCTTCCCATCAACTTTGACCAGCTTCCCTGTCCCTGCTGATTAAAAAGCATCCCCACAACATGATGCTGCCACCACCATGTTTCACAGTGGGGATGGTGTGTTCAGGGCGATGTGCAATGTTATTTTTCCGCCACACATAGAGTTTTGCTTTTAGGCCAAAACATTCAATTGTGGTCTCATCTGACTAGAGCACCTTCTCCCACATGTTTGCTGTGTCCCCCACAAGGCAAATGGGACTTCTTATGGGACTTCTTTCAACAATGGCTTTCTTCTTGCCACTCTTCCATAAAGGCCAAATTTGTGGAGTGCACGACTAATAGTTGTCCTGTGGACAGATTTTCCCACCTGAGCTGTGGATCTCTGCAGCTCCTCCAGAGTTAACATGGGCCTCTTGGCCGCTTCTCTGATTAATGCTCTCCTTGCCCAGCCTGTCAGTTTAGGTGGACGGCCATGTCTTGTTAAGTTTGCAGTTGTGACATACTCTTTACATTTTTGGATGATGAATTGAACAGTGCTCTGTGAGATGTTCAAAGCTTGGGATATTTTTTTATAACCTAACCCTGCTTTAACCACTTCAGGCCGGAGGATTTGGCTGCCCAAAGACCAGGCCATTTTTTGCGATTCTGCACTGTATCGCTTTAATTGTGCGACGTGGCTCCCAAACAAAATTGACACCCTTTTTTTTCCATAATAAGAGCTTTCTTTTGGTGGTATTTGATCACCTCTGCGTTTTTTATTTTTTGCACTATAAACAAAAATAGAGCAACAATTTTGAAAAAAATATATATATATTTTTTTACTTTTTGCTATAATAAATATCCCCCAAAAAATATATAAAAACATTTTTTTTCCCTCAGTTTAGGCCGATAAGTATTCTTATATAGATTTTCCGTAAAAAAAAAAGAAAATCGCAATAAGCGTTTATTGATTGATTTGCACAAAAGTTATAGAATCTACAAAATAGGGGATAGTTTAATGCCATTTTTATTAATATATATTTTTTTTACTAGTAATGGCGGTGTTCAGTGATTTTTATTGTGACTGCGACATTATGGCGGACACATCGGACACTTTTGATGCTATTTTGGGACCATTCACATTTATACAACGATCAGTGCTATAAAAATGCACTGTTACTGTATAAACGTGACTAGCAGGGAAGGGGTTAACCACTAGGGAGCCAGTAAGTGGTTAAGTGTGTCCTAGGGAGTGATTCTAACTGTGTGGGGGCAGGGTTCACTGTGACATGACACTGATCGCTGCTCCCGATTACAGGGAGTAGATGTTCAGTGTCCTGTCACTAGGCAGAACAGGGAAATGCCTTGTTTACACAGGCATCCCCCTGTTCTGCCTCTGTGACCCGATCACGGGACACCGTCGGACATTGAGTCCACGGGTCCCGCGGACACGCATTCTTAAAGGGGACGTACAGGTACGCCCATTTGCCTACCGCTGCCATTCTGCCAACGTATATCGGCGTGCAGCAGTCCGCAAGTGATTAATCTTCTCCACAACTTTATCCCTGACCTGTCTGGTGTGTTTCTTGGCCTTTATGATGCTGTTTGTTCACTAAGGTTCTCTAACAAACATCTCAGGGCTTCACAGAACAGCTGTATTTAGTATTTATACTGAGATTAAATGACACATGGGTGCCATCACACTATTTACTAATTAGGTGACTTCTGAAAAAACAATTGCCTTAACTAGATTTTAGTTAGGAGTATCAGAGTAAAGGGGACTGAATACAAAGGCATGTCACACTTTTCAGATATTTATTTGTGAAAACTTTTGAAAACCATTTATAATTTTCCTTCTATTTCACAATGTACCACTTTGTGTTGGTCTATCACATAAAATCCCCAAAAAATACATTTACATTTTTTGTTGTAACATGACAAAATGTGCAAAAATTTCAAGGAGTATGAATGCTTTTTCAAGGAACTGTAAAGTGCATCTGGAAAGTATTCACAGTGCTAGACATGTGCATTTTGTTTCGTTCCAAATCAAAATTCGGACAAATTTTTCATTATTCGGAAATTCGTATGTTTCTGAATTTCCGAATTACAAAAGTAACGAATTGAAACAAATCTGAAATAACGCAAACGAACGTCAAATCAAATTCAAAAACATACTCGCATCGAAATTGGAAAACAAATTCAAATCGAATTAGAAAACAAATTCAAATCGAATTAGAAAACAAATTCAAATCGAATTTGAAAACAAATAAAGTAATAGAATAAAAAGAATAGTAAAGAATAGAATGTAATAAAATAGAACATAACCGTCTTCCTTAATTCGAATAGTATAAATTAGATATATAGATATAAATATATAGATATATAGATCTCTCTCTCTCTATATATATATATATATATATATATATATATATATATATATATAAAATCATCTTCTGAAATTAGAATTTCAAATTTCGCTTCTCCACCCTTAATAATAACCCCCCCCTCCCAGCTACTCAACCCTCAATAATAATCCCCCTACCCGCTTCTCCACCCTCAATAATAACCCCCCTCCCCACTTCTCCACCCTCAATAATAACCCCCCTCCCCGCTTCTCCACCCTCAATAAAAAAAACCCTCCCCGCTTCTCCACCCTCAATAATAACCCCCTTCCCTGCCTCTCCACCCCCAACAATAACTCAAATCCCTGCCTCTCCACCCCCAACAATAACCCCAATCCCTGCCTCTCCACTCCCACCAATAACCCCAATCCCTGCCTCTCCACTCCCAACAATAACCCCAATCCCTGCCTCTCCACTCCCAACAATAACCCCAATCCCTGCCTCTCCACTCCCAACAATAACCCCAATCCCTGCTTCTCCAACCCAACAATAACCCCCCTCCCTGCTTCTCTGTCCTCAGCAATACCCCTTCTTACTACAGGAACAGCAGAATGCTGATGGTTAATAAGTGGCGATGTAGTATGGAGCCCCCTCCATACTACACGGTGTAATCATGGAGGTATTATGGGGGAGGGATCCTGTGTAGTGATGGGGGTAGTATGGGGGAGGGGGTCCTGTGCAATGATGTTGGAGGAGGGTCCTGTAATTATGGGGGTCCTATGTAATGATTTGGGTAATATGGGGGAGTGAGCCCTGTGTAATGATGAGGGGGGGCAAAATTGCATGGGGGGCCCAAGAAAATGTTTGCCCAGGGTCCAATCAATATTAAAGATGGCCCTGATGTGACCGGTTGTGTTCAATCACAGTGGATCACACGTAAATGCGGAAGTGACAATAATCAGCTTTCCTAGCCTCACACTGACAGAGTGTGTGGTGAGGAGTGCCGATCAGCGGCATCCCCTTGAAGAAAAGGCCAGGGCAGATAGGGCCCTGTTTACAGGAAAGCAGTGCCCATAAGTGATGCCTTTCAGTGACTGCTCATCAATGCTGCCCATCAATACCCATCAGTGCCTCCCATCAGTGCTGCCTATCCGTGCAGCCTATCAGTATCTACCACTGACGCCCATCAATGCCACATATCAGTGCCGCCTATCAGTGCAGCATATTAGTGCCTCCTCATCAGTGCAGCCTATCAGTGCCCATCAGTGCAGCCCCATCAGCGCACATCAGTGAAGGAGAAAAATTACTTATTTACAAAATTTACTGACAAAAATTAAGAAAACATTTTTTTTTAAAAAAGGTTTTCTTTGTTTCGGTAATAAAATTTAGTTTTCTCTTTCACTGATGAGACAGCACTGATGGGCACTGATGAGGCGGCACTGATAAGGTGGCACTGATATGTAGAATTGATGAGCACTGGTAGGCGGCACTGATATGCAGCACTGATGGGCACTGTCACTGGTTGCAAGATACCAGGCAGCGATGGCCCTAGCAACCTGTTCCGGAAATGTAGTTATTAGTTAGTAGGGGGTGGTTGTGTCCTCTTATTTCATTCCGGACATTACTTTGTCCCAGAATGAAGGTGCCTGGGCAATACGGGACACGTGGGCAGCCTAGTGTACCCCAAATATGTGTTCAGGGGTGTGTGCTTAATGTGAGTTACTATATAATGGGCTAAATGCATATACATTCAATAAAGAATCCGGAAAGTGAAAAAGTATGAAACATACCAAAAGATATATCAAAGTGTTGTATAAAGTGCTATGTGTGTGTATATATATATATATATATATATATATATATATATATATATATAAATATACAGTATACGAGAAATGATCCTGAAAGTAAAACAAGAGATAAGCAAACATAAATTGGCCTAAATGAATTGCGCATGAAATGTTTTTTAAGAAAAAACCTTCTAAAAGCCAAAAGACTTGAATGACCACATGGAAGTCCCTAAAAATGAAAGTTCAATGTATCATGCTCAGCTCCATAAACATAATCACAGGATGCTGGAGTTCATGAGGTGTAATAATGAAACCGAAATATACAGGGTGATATTCACACACAGCACCCGGGAGTGTGCATCCAACACCAGGGAAGGGGGATGGGTACTCTTACCCCAAGCTGTGGACACACACGCCGGCGGCGGTGGGTAAAACAGGCAAAGATGATCGTCAGGAACTCACTCTCCGACCTGAACTCCTGCAGAGGGATTGGTGTACGCCTACACCTGCATCCATAGAGCCAAGGGTGACACGGAGACGTGGGCTGCAGTGGTAATGTTCCTGGTAGAAATGGTTCTCTTTACATCCGCAAAGCAGCGTGGATCAGAGGAAAAAAAGAAGGCCTCCACACAGTGCAGATAAATCTAACGTTTAAAAATGTATTCAAATAAAAAATGAAATGTATAAAACGGTACAAACATCGCATCAGATGTGTACAAAGCGTGATCACAAAGTAGGTAAAAAACAAGCATGGTGTGTAGAGCTGAGCAGGATATGTACCCGATATGATTTAGGCCCCTTTCACATTGGGGCGTTTTTCATGCGGTACAGCGCTAAAAATAGCGCTGCTATACCGCATGAAAAATCATGCCCTGTAGTCTTCAATGTGAAAGCCCGAAGGCTTTCACACTGAAGCGGTGCGCTAGCAGGAACGCTCCAAAAGTCCTGCTAGCCGCATCTTTACCACGGTATAGGAGCGGTGTGTTCTCCGCTCCTATACCGCGCCTTCCCATTGAAATCAATGGGAAAGTGTGGTAATACCGCCCGCGTTGCGGGCGGTATTAACCCTTTTTCGGCCGCTAGCGGGGGTTAAAACCTCACCACTAGCGCCCGAATATCGCGGTAAACACGATGGTATAGCCGCGCTACAAAATAGCGCGGCTATACCGCCACCGCGGCTCGACGCTGCAATGTAAAAGCAGCCTTATACAAAAATACTTCAACTGGGGCATGAACCTGCTACAATACACCACACAATATATAGTAATCTGTACAATTAAAAACCACATGTTCCATTACAGTTTCAAACAAAACACTTTGATGTCTACAACTCCCCCTGGTCAATCAGGCCAATCAGGGGAGTCCGGCGTCAAAATTGTGTAATCGCGTTGCCACCGTATTACGTCATTACGCACTGTGCATATAACATTACAGCTTGTGTTCCAAGCCTCTCACTGATTCACCTCCATGTGAGTTAAATACGAGAGGATATAATAGGCTGGCCAGGCGCTCTGTGACAAGGTGATGCCAACCCATCTGGCAAGCTTAGCAACGTCATGTGATAACCATTAAGGCCCCATGCACACGAGACGCTGCTAAACTCGAGTTCAGAGGCATTTGGGCATTTTTTTCAACTGCCCCTGAACACATTTAATGTTATCCTATGTGTCCATGCACACAATCACGTTTTTTGGCATTTCAAAGCAGTTGGGTTTAGGGCCGTTTTTCCAAACCCAAAATTTTGGGTTCAGAGGCTTTCAGCTTTCGCGTTTTAGACGCAAAATGCGGTACCGGCGTTTTGCCGCGATTTCGTTTATAGGCGTTTTTAAAGGTGACCTATTTTTTTTACATTAGAAATCTCAAAAATGATGGCAAATGATGAAAAACCATAAAAAAAAACATAAAAAATGTAATTGCTTGCATTGCATTGTGGACAATCCACAACGTGTGGCAGGTGACGTGGCCAGTGGACAATCCACAACTTGTGGCAGGTGACGTGGCAAGTGGACAACCCACAACTTGTTGTAGGTGACGTGGCCAGGTGATGTGGCAGGTGACGTGGCCAGGTCACGTGGCCAATGGACAATCCACAACTTGTGGCAGGTAACATGGCCAGGTGACGTGGCAAGTGTACAATCCACAACTTGTGGTAGGTGACGTGGCAGGTGATGTGGCCAGGTGACGTGGCAGGTGACGTAGCCAGGTGACATGGCAAGTGGACAATCCACAACTTGTGGCAGGTAACGTGGCCAGGTGACATGGCAGGTGACGTGGCTTGGTGACGTGGCCAGTGGACAATCCACAACTTGTGGCAGGTGACGTGGCCAGTTGACGTGGCAGGTGACGTGGCCAGTGGACAATCCACAACTTGTGGCAGGTGACGTGGCCAGGTGATGTGGCAGGTGACGTGGCCAGGTGACATGGCAAGTGGACAATCCACAACTTGCGGCAGGTGACGTGGCCAGTGGACAATCCACAACTTGTGGCAGGTGGGGTGGCCAGGTGACATGGCAGATGACGTGGCAAGTGGACAATACACAACTTGAGGCAGGTGACGTGGCAAGTGGACAATCCACAACTTGTTGTAGGTGACGTGGCCAGGTGATGTGGCAGGTGACGTGGCCAGTGGACAATCCTCAACTTGTGGCAGGTGGCGTGGCCAGGTGACGTGGCAAGTGGACAATTCACAACTTGGCAGGTGACGTGGCCAGTTGATGTGGCAGGTGACGTGGCCAGTGGACAATCCACAACTTGTGGCAGGTGACGTGGCCAGGTGACGTGGCAGGTGATGTGGCCAGGTGACGTGGCCAGGTGACATGGCAAGTGGACAATCCACAACTTGTGGCAGGTGACGTGGCCAGGTGACGTGGCAGGTGGCGTGGCCAGTGGACAATCCACAACTTGTGGCAGGTGGCGTGGCCAGGTGACGTGGCAAGTGGCAATCCACAACTTGTGGCAGGTGACATGGCAGGTGGCGTGGCCAGTGGACAATCCACAACTTGTGGCAGGTGGCGTGGCAAGTGGACAATTCACAACTTGGCAGGTGACGTGGCCAGTGGACAATCCACGACTTGTGGCAGGTGACGTGGCCAGTTGACGTGGCAGGTGGCGTGGCCAGTGGACAATCCACAACTTGTGGCAGGTGACGTGGCCAGGTGACGTGGCAGGTGACATGGCAGGTGATGTGGCCAGTTGATGTGGCAGGTGACGTGGCCAGTGGACAATCCACAACTTGTGGCAGGTGACATGGCCAGTTGACGTGGCAGGTGGCGTGGCCAGTGGACAATCCACAACTTGTGGCAGGTGACGTGGCCAGGTGACGTGGCAGGTGACGTGGCCAGGTGACGTGGCCAGTGGACAATCCACAACTTGTGGCAGGTGACGTGGCCAGTTGACGTGGCAGGTGACGTGGCCAGTGGACAATCCACAACTTGTGGCAGGTGACGTGGCCAGGTGATGTGGCAGGTGACGTGGCCAGGTGACATGGCAAGTGGACAATCCACAACTTGCGGCAGGTGACGTGGCCAGTGGACAATCCACAACTTGTGGCAGGTGGGGTGGCCAGGTGACATGGCAGATGACGTGGCAAGTGGACAATACACAACTTGAGGCAGGTGACGTGGCCAGGTGATGTGGCAGGTGACGTGGCCAGTGGACAATCCACAACTTGTGGCAGGTGACGTGGCCAGTTGACGTGGCAGGTGGCGTGGCCAGTGGACAATCCACAACTTGTGGCAGGTGACGTGGCCAGGTGACGTGGCAGGTGACATAGCCAGGTGACATGGCCATTGGACAATCCACAGCTTGTGGCAGGTGGCGTGGCCAGGTGACGTGGCAAGTGGACAATTCACAACTTGGCAGGTGACGTGGCCAGTTGATGTGGCAGGTGACGTGGCCAGTGGACAATCCACAACTTGTGGCAGGTGACGTGGCCAGGTGACATGGCAGGTGACGTGGCAGGTGGCGTGGCCAGTGGACAATCCACAACTTGTGGCAGGTGACGTGGCCAGGTGACGTAGCAGGTGACATAGCCAGGTGACGTGGCCAGTGGACAATCCACAACTTGTGGCAGGTGGCGTGGCCAGGTGATGTGGCAAGTGGACAATTCACAACTTGGCAGGTGACGTGGCCAGTTGATGTGGCAGGTGACGTGGCCAGTGGACAATCCACAACTTGTGTCAGGTGACGTGGTCAGGTGACGTGGCAGGTGATGTGGCCAAGTGATGTGGCAGGTGATGTGGCCAGGTGACGTGGCAAGTGACACGCTAAATACACGTACACTGCTGCTCTCTCAGCTGCTCTGGTCTCACAAAATAGCTGAAATGGTTAAATAATATTGTTTTTTGAGCTTAGGGAGGGTCTTATGATGTTTCTTAACCAAATGCTTCTAAACGCGGTAAATCGCGGCAAAAACGGGCGTTTTAAACGCCGGTTTTTGCGTTTGAAAACTTGTGTTTAGATGAGTTTGCATTTGCTTCTCGTGTGCATGGGGCCTAACAGTCCAAGGCTGGACCTATCACGACACGGCACACAGTCTGTGTGATAATAGGCCAATCAGTGGCTGCTCAGAGGACACATGGCCTAAGTCACATGACCAGGAAGTGTAGTCTCTATCGTTATTTAATGTAACTATGCAACAGGGGCCAGTAACTTGCAAATAATCTGCCTGTATGTTCCCATGACAGGCATCATCGCTCAAGAATCGCTAGCAACCCAGCTGATCCTGACACCTTATATACATAAAAGGAGGACCCCACTGCCTATAATGATATAGACGGGCTAATATAGATTATTAGTGATACATTCATAAACAGAATGGAAGGCACAAAAAATAATCATGGTAAAATCCCCACTTTATATACAAAGGAAGAAGCACATAAATTAAAACTGAGTTCCACCCAAAAATTGAACTTCCGCTCATCGGATTCCTCCCCCCCTCCGGTGCCACAATTGGCACCTTTCAGGGGTGAGTGGGGAGAAGATACCTGTCTAATACAGGTATTTGCTCCCACTTCCTGGCATAGATAGCCGTATTATATAGATACACGTCCAGCACCCCCCCGCTGTCTTCTGGGAGACACACATGTCCCAGAAGACAGCAGGGACCTTTTGACTTGCGCATGCGCAGTAGGGAACCAGGAAATGAAGGCTCGAGGCAGCATCCGAGAGCCGAGAGAGAGATCGACTTTGGGTGCTGACATCAGGCAGGTAAGTGTCCTTATTTTAAAAATCAGCAGCTGCAGTATTTGTAGCTGCTGACTTTTAAAAAGAATTTGGTGGACCTCCGCTTTAAAATCGATTGGATTCTAACCATGCAGGCCATGGTGTGATGCACAATGCAAGGTCTAATAGGTGCTAACTGAACCTCAAATCCCGCAGTGCATGAATGTAAGATAAAAAAAATATGAAAACAAAAAAAAAAGAATCTATACTAGCAGCTGAGTTGCAATGCAGCAAGAATTGCCGGTGTATAGAATAAAAAATGTATAGGGAACTGACCAGAAAAAAGAGAAAACAGAAACTAGGCTTTATGAATGAAGGCATTAATATCCCAGTCAATATTCATCCCATATGGGGAGTAGCATCTGAGCTCATGGATCCAGAACGTCTCTAACTGTGAAACTCTCACACATGTTTCACCTCTCCAATGGGGGACGAATTTATCAGCAGCCTATCCCCGACGACGTCCTGTTTGTGAGGAAACGCGTAGGTGTGGCCTAGCTGGGTGACGTCACCACGCACTACACAGAGATACGCGATGACGGAACTGAGCAGACGGAGGAAGGCTAGAGGAGACGCCATCCTATCCAACCTTTATCTATATTGCGCTGAATCATTCACCTAATTGCAAGTGCAATTTTTATTCAATTAAACCCCCATTCAAAGCGGTATTACACTATGTGGTTTCCCGTCATTTCTTATTACATGGGAGTTTACACTGGTACCTGATTGGTGGAACACATACAGTCCGGAATTGTTTCCTACACTTTCCAGTCTCAGAAGCAGTCTTATTGGGAAGACTTTTTAAAACATCCCTGAGCCCTATGAGACCGCTGCGATACCGGTCTTTTCTTCTGGTAAGGAGACTACATTCTCACTTATCGGGTGTCCCTTTCGGTGGAGGATTTCTATTTTAATCAAGCTATATATGAATTACACTTATGAACTTTCTTCATCCATTCATTTGGATTTTGGAACATGTTTTTGGACTTTTCTTAATTCTTTCTTTTTTGTCACAGATTATTTCACTAATTTAGTTTTCATTTGTTTTTTTGGTGGTCAATATAAATTTTTTAGCGCTGTACTATCTTGGTTTTCTGAATTTATCAATGACCTGGAATTTAGTGTCTAAAGGGTTTTTATCGTGATGGTACAAATAATGTCTAGGTACACTATGATTAATGCGACCCTTCTTAATACTAGCAATGTGTTTGTTCACCCTAACAGAAAATGATCTAATGGTCGGTCCAACATATTGCTTTTTGCACAGGCACGTGATAAGAAAGACAACATAGCGTTTGGCATTTTGATTGCCCTCAAAAGGGCCCATTGTATCTGTAAGATTAGATGTCCAGCGCATCCCCTCCCCTTACATTAGATGTTAGGAGACACCCCACCATCAGAAGTTGAGTCCCCCACTCTCCCTTATATCACAGTGCACCCACCTTTCCTTATGCTGCTGCTGAGAAGAAGCTGGATGCATTGCTTAAAAGCAGAAAGTAAGGGTCTGGAGGAGGACCAGAGGAGGGTTGGAGCTATCCTGCAGCTGCAGGAGAAGTGCAAGTGTAGCGATACCCCCTCAGGAGCCGCTGATTGTTTTGGGATCGGCGTATTAAGTTACCTCTAATCGTTGTCTAGGAGTGATGGTAGTGAGTAGAGCAGTAAACTAATCAGCGAATAAGGTTTTTCTTGAATGCTTTATTTCTCGACCCAACAAGACCAACATCAACTCGAGGTAGATAGAAAAGGTTGATGAAGTTAAGGAACTTTGCGGTATCAGGCTTGGATAGAAGGAAAGCAATCCTGCTTTCAGCAACAGTACAGTTCGTCATCACTCCAGCCAGAGTGGGTGAAGTGCCCCCGGACAGACCCATGCCACAGGCCTGGCAGCCGAAGTGTCACTTTAAGGTTGCTGGGAAGGAACAAGTCCCTGCCACGGACTTGGCTCTGATTATATTAAACTTTAGGTGCCAGATGAGGCCTCTGCCACAGGCCCAATGCTGACAATGTGAACAGCAGAGCGAATCCTCCCAACAAGTTGCGCTAAGGTCACCGGTTGACAGTGGAAGTGTACCTGTCAGTGTCCCGGTCACCAGATCCCCGATGGTTCATTCAAGTCTCTTAGACAACCTGCCTCCAGGTTCTCCTTGAGCCGATCCCCCACCGCACAGCACATAGCTTAGGATCTCTTCAGTAGAGCTGGGGACCCAGTAAGTCACTGGGGCCCCTGGTAGCATCAGTTGCTCCAGGCCATGAGGGCCCAGAGTCAGGAACTCCGCGGTGCGCGTGACCCCAGGCCAGGTAGGCCATAGTGGTGGGGCCCGCGATGTACGCACACCCTAAAGGTGGGTGCCGCACCCGGAACCAGGAACCCACAAAGAACCCAGAACAACAGCCTTCGCCACAGAAATACTCCCTCCCAGCATGCACAGCGAGGCTCAACTCCTCTCATTGGCTGCTGGGAAGAAGTGACTCCGCCTGGACCCCTCTGGCGCCACCTGACGTCCAGGGATGGTACCGCATCCCTGGAATGTAGTCTGACCCACAGAACAATCCAGATTTGGCGACAGCAAAATTTAACATAATTAGGAATGAATGAATGAATGAATGAAAAACTTATATAGCGCGGCACATGCGAACTGAATCGCCTCTGGGCGCTTGATGTTTCGTGTCTCATGACATCAAAAGAGCAGAGTTTTGATCCGTCTTCTGAAGGTCAGGTGGTTTTCCTCCAACCGAACGCTGGTTGGTAAAGCGTTCCATAGTCTCGGACCTTGAAAAGCAAACCTTCTTTCTCCTTTGGACTTGTATTTGGTTTTTGGAACCTTGACCAGATTTTGGTCAGTGGATCGCAGAACGCGATTAGAATTGTGAGGTTCTATCTTGTCGCAAAGATATTGCGGCGCCTTCCCATGGATGCACTTATGTGTCAGGCAGAGTGCTTTAAATACAATTCTGTCTTTTACTGGCAGCCAGTGAAGGGTTCTCAGCGAAGGTGAGATTGATTCCCATGTCCTTTTCCCAGTCACCAGTCTGGAGGCCGTATTCTGTACGACTTGCAGACGAGCGATTTGGTACTTTGGGAGCCCGAGGTAAAGGGCATTTGCATAGTCCAGTCTGGAATTCACGATTGTTCCCACCACGACTGCTACGTCTTCTTTGGGGATAAATGGAATAAGTCTGCGTAGTAGGCGCAACAAATGGTGAGATCCGCTGACTACTGACCCTATTTGTGCGTCCATTGTCATGAAGGTGTCAAAAATGACTCCTAGACTTTTGACTTTGGAGCTAGGGGTGATGCTTTGGCCCAGAATGGGCGGCGGTGTCCAGGTTGTTGCCAGTTGACTCTTTCGGCTGGCGTGAAACATAAGAAGTTCTGTTTTGGAACTGTTGAGTTTAAGATAACTCTTAGTCATCCAGTTTTCTATCAAAGAGAGACATTTCTCTAAACTGGGATGATGATCCTTTTTGTTGCAGATGCGAAAATACAATTGCGTATCGTCTGCATAAGAGTGATAAAGTAGTTCTTGGCTACTGATAATATCAAAGAGAGGGCGAAGATAGATGTTGAACAGTACCGGTGACAGGGGGGATCCTTGGGGGACTCCACATGGCACCGTGCGTTTTTCCGACGTGAAAGATCCCAGTTTCACTGTTTGTGATCGGTTTTCAAGAAAGGAGGAAAACCATGGTAAATCACCTTCTGCGATTCTGGCTACCTCGGCCAGTCTCATCAGTAACATTTTGTGGTCTACTGTGTCAAAGGCTGTGCTTAGGTCCAGCAGAACCAGTAGACAGGATTCTCCCTCGTCTGCGGCCTCGAGGGCATCGTCCCATATTTTGAGTAAGGCCGTTTCTGTCCCGTGTCCGGGACGGAAGCCTGATTGAAATGGATCGAGTAAATTGTGGGTATCCAGATGCTGTTGCAGCTGTTGTACCACTATTTTCTCCATTATCTTGGAGAGAATATTTAGGCCTGTTATGGGGCGGCGGTGAGTTGGGTCCTTGGGATCCAAGTTAGGTTTTTTCAAGATGGGCTGGATTGTGCCCTCTTTCAGCAGGGATGGCACTATGCCTTCTTTAAATGACTGATTTATAAGCTGTGTGATGGGAGGCGCCAGAATGTCGGCGCATTCCTTCAGCAGCTTGGTGGGAATGATGTCATTGGGTGCTGTGCTGTTCCGCAACGCACCAATGATATTTTTGGTGGTATCGATGGAGATGGGTTCCAGAGTGAACTTAGTTGATTGTAGAAGGTTTCTGTTGGTGTTTTGTAGTTGATTGAAGAGGGGGCTGAGGGGGGTTTTATTTTGCAGAATACTTACCCGGATTCTTTCGATTTTGTCGATGAAGAAATCCGATAGTTCATTACAGAACTCTTGGGTGTCTGAATTGGGGACTTCAAGACATCCCGGATTCATGGTCTGGGTGACCATCTTGAAGAGTTCTCGGGGGCGGTTCATGGCGCTGTTAATCGTCATAGAAAAATGATGTTTCTTGTCTTTGAAGATTTCTTTATGATATCGTGTTGTTATTGCCTTGTAGATGATGAGGTGATCTTCTGAAGGGCTTCTTTTCCAGGCGGCTTCCGCCCTTCTGCGCTCTTGCTTCAGTAGGGACAGCTGGTTGTTGAACCAGCCGGACTTTTTTTTCCGGATGCGGACTTTGCGTTTCGGTGCTACTAAGTCGGCTGACTGTAGCAAAGCTGCATTTATGGCATCCAGTGTATCTGAGGCTGTTAACTGAGGATTTCGATTCGGTTTCCCAAGGTAGATTTGAAGAGTTCCGAATGGAGCTTCTTCTGAGATCTAGCCCAGTGTATTGTCACCGGCTTGGGTGCTTTTATAACTGGTGGAATTTTGGAAATTATGAAACTAATTGCATGGTGGTCTGTCCATGGCAAAGGTTCATTTCCCAAAATGTTTATTTTCAGATTTTGTCTGAAAATTAGGTCGAGTGTGTGACCTGAAGCATGCGTGGGTCCGCATATAAGTTGCTGTAGTCCTAATCCTTCCAGGTGATCGATGCAGGCATCCGCAATGGGATCCTGTGAGGAGTTGGCCCACAGATTGAAGTCCCCGAGCAGCAAAAGATGTTTGCTGTTAAGGGTATAAGTGGATATGAACTCCGTTAATGATGGTAGAAGCTGCGATTTTGGCCCAGGTGGCCTATAGCAGAGGAGAATGTGAACAGTCTCCTGGGGGTTAGTTTGAAGTTGAAGAGTAAGGGTTTCCATAAATGGAAGAGGATTTTGAAGGACCGGCTTAGTGATTGCAATATGAAACTTATGGATCACCGCCAGGCCTCCTCCTCTTTGCCCTATTCTGTTTTCCGTTATAATTCGATAATTTTCTGGCACCAATTCTCCAAGAATGGTGTTGCAGTCGTCTGAAAGCCAGCTTTCTGTGATAAAGAGGCAGTCTAGATCGTTTTGTAGTAAGAAATCGTGGATTTCTGATCGGTGTTTTACTGCCGATCTTGTGTTGATCAAAGCACATGATATGTGCTTGAGCTGGGTTAAATGGTTGAAATTTTTGATGGTCGATCGTTGATCGAATCTCAAAAGTTGGTCTATTTTTAAGGCCTTTTTGGTGACGGCTGGTAATACTGTTGCGAATTGTCTCAGACCCCAAATCGTTTCTGCAGAGTATCGCAGTTTAACCATTGTTGCCAGTCACCGGGGGGGGGGGATTAATTGCAATAGGAGGGAAGATTCGCTGAATCCTCTCGCTTGGCCTTGGTCCAGAGGAAGGCAAAAAAACCCTGGCAGTGCTAAGCCAATTTGCTGCCGCAGGGAAAAAAATTCCTTCCTGATCCCTGAAAGGCGATCGGACGAAACCCTGGATCAAGTGCTGTTTGGAATGGGGGGGGAGGGGGGGAAGAAGGGTGTCACTGTAGCTGAGGAGTACAAGATGGCCGCCGACCGGGCCACATGCCTCAGGTTTGGGGGCTGTTTGGCTTGGTGGGTATGAGCTGGTTGTTAATCCAGGGAAGGATGGGATCCTCCAGGGATAGGGGGATGATCCCTGACAATTCCAGGAAAATTTCCAGGCTGTCAGTGCTCCTTTTTTGTGGCCCGCCGCTAGGCCGCGGCTGAAGCCGCGGTCTTTCCTAATTGCGGCGGCCGCGAATAAGGCCTGGTCTGGCGCGGGTGCGGGAAAGAGCCGCAGATCGCCAGAAAAAAGCGCTGCTATGCGCGGCGGGTGGCCGGGGTGATTATGGGTGACTGATTGGGGTGCATGCGGCTCTAAGAGAAGGTAAACAGCCGCAATTTGGATCGCTGGAGTGGCTGTCCTGAAAAGGACGGTCACTAGCGATTCCTGGGGGTGGAAAGATGGCCCTGAAAGATAGGGTCTTACCTGAAGAGAGGGGCCCACGAAGGGAAGGAAGGAGCCGGTCCTATGGGCTGCAAGTTGATTCATGCAGCAAAGATTGTAGGAGCCTGCCTGCCTGTCTGCGGTGTCTAGCTGGCTATCTGTCTGGTCCCTGGAGAGAGCAGACTCGTCGGGAAGCGTCCTACTCCCTCACTGAACTGACACTGACTGATTGAGAGCAACTTACCTCCCCCATTCCCCCACTAACTTTAGAGTAGCGCCTTTACTGAAAGTAAGGGGGCGCTACATAAGGGCCACATGAAATGGCCTGGAGGGCCGAATTCGGCCCCCGGGCCTTGTTTTTTGTTGTTTTATTATTTAAAGATAAGACACAGATACAAGGATAAAAAAACTTCACATTACCGATAGATTGTAATGAGCATATTAAATATAATGACCATACAAAATAGTTGCGTGTGGGTAAGGGTCACTATTTAGTCAGAGTCCTACCATTCGCTGAAGTCTAATACAGGGTAAACATAAACATCTGTGCTCATCACATTTTGTTTATTTTTTATTGAAAGAAGCCATAAAAAGAAAGAAGAGAAAAAAAAAAGAAGAAATAAAAAAGGGAGAGAAGAGAAAAACAAAAACAAAGGGGGGAGTGGGGTGACAGGAGGGAAGGGGCAATTACCCCAAGGGAGCCCAGATCGTTAACGCTGAACTGGCACTGGGGATCCTATACGATGGATCCTGCCATGCATTGGGTGAATTCGTCAGAGAAGCAAAAGAGGTTCCAGTGAATCCATCTGGACTTATGTTCCTCCGACTTATCTCGGAGCGCAGAGGTCAGATCTTCCATTAGCTCAATGTCCCTCACTCTTGCGAACCATTGGGCCACCGTTGGCGCAGACTGTTGCTTCCAGAGAGGTGGGATGCTGGCCAGAGCAGCATTATGGAGATGTTTAAGGAGGGATTTAAGGTAACGTTTCCTTGATAGGGGAGTAAAGTTAAGGAGAACCGCAGGTGGGATATCCTGAAGGGAGATGTCCGTGAGTTTCTGTATGAGTTTAAGTACCGGTTGCCAAAAAGTTTGGAGCACAGGGCAGTCCCAAATATATGCAATAGGGTGCCTGGGTGTAGGCCGCAGTGCCAACATCGGTCAGTTTGTAGAGGAAATATCTTAGCCAGTACAGAAGGAGTTCTGTACCATCGTGTCACTATTTTATATCTGGTGTCTTGATATTTGCTGCATAGAGAAGATTTCTGTGCGAAAAAGAGTATGCAGTCTTTTTGGGGTTCTGTGAAGGTGACTTGCAAGTTTCTTTCCCATCTGGGCCTTGTGTTTGACACCTGTGTAGTAGTGGATTTAAAGATCTCAGACTTTCTTCTCCTGCATAGATTGTGTATGCAAACATTGCATTTCTGGCAAGGGTAATAACCCTTGAGGTTGTGAAAAAAAGATGGTCTTGTAGGGGGATGTCACAAACTTTGGGCTGCAAGAGAATGGCCTGGAGAACTCTGTGTTATAATGTGTTCTTAAGTTATCCAGACAGGGCTGGTCACTTATTGCTTGTGGCTTCTAATGCAAGTTAGTTCTATGAGGGAACAGGACTGTCTAAGGAGGTTATTGTTATGATAATAGGACTAGCTCTACTGTGTAAGGTGACCTTTGTCTGAAATAATGGGAGTAATCCTTATCTGATGGTTTGCTGTATAAATTCAGTATGTTTCAAAAAATAAAGCAGTTCCTTTTCTGGTGTACTCCAAGACTGGTATTGTCTGGTCCTTGTGGCTTCTATAGCCAGATCCATTGGTATTAGGGTGACCACATTTCCAAACTGCCATTCAGGGACACACCCCCTCTCTCACCTTCCCCAAAGAAAGATGAGGGGGCGGGGGGTAATGTAGTCTCAGGGTTGACGAAAAAAGAAATTACTCAAAAAAAGGGTAATCAATGGTCTTTAGAGGCAAAACAGACAGGAATATCGAAAAATATATAGTTTTATTACAAAAGTAGAAAATATACAAAACAACTCAATATACAAAAATAAAACCATACAGGATGTAGAGTATGAGAAATATTCCCTATGCGTCGCCTACGCGTTTTGCCGTGAGGCTTCTTAAAGGGGAGTTCCAGCCATTTGTATGTTTATTAAAAGTCAGCAGCAACAAAAAGTGTAGCTGCTGGCTTTTAATAAACAGACACTTACCTGCTCCAGCGCTCCAGCGACGCGCCGGCCGGGGCTCCGCTCCTCTCCCCCCCTCCCCGGCCGGCGTCTTCATTCTCAGTGTGGGCACCCGGCCGTGACAGCTTTCGGCTTCACGGCTGGGCACCCACTGCGCATGCGCGAGCGGCACTGCGCATGCGCGAGCGGCGCGGCGCCGTGTAATTGGCCAGGAGATCGCCTAGGACCTGTGACGTGTCCTAGGCGATCGCCTACAGCAGCCCCTTCCTGTAGGCGATTAAGCTTAGTCGCCTACAGGAAGGAGGAAGTGGGACAGGAAGTCCCACTCTTCCTGAAGCCCCCACTCCCCCCCCAAAAAAATGACATGCCAAATGTGGCATGTAAGGGGGAGAGGAGTGGGATAAGAGGAAGTTCCAAATTTGGGTGGAACTCCTCTTTAAGGACGAGCAAAAGAAGGTAATAGTGGAAAAATACATTTCACTATCTGAAATGAAACATATTATATTAACATACTAAAAGTAAAATAAATGTAATGTTTAAAAAAAAA
Source organism: Rana temporaria (assembly GCF_905171775.1). Taxonomy (NCBI): domain Eukaryota; kingdom Metazoa; phylum Chordata; class Amphibia; order Anura; family Ranidae; genus Rana; species Rana temporaria. Next base: position 78,476,614 of record NC_053490.1, on the reverse strand, counting down.
AACAAAAAAAAAGGAAACACATGAACATGCATTATGGTTCTCACATTGCGCCAAACTGAATGGCATATATCCAATATTACCTTAAAGTAATGCCTGGCAGGGCCGCCCCTAGAAATCAGTTCCGCAAATGTAGTTATTAGTTAGTAGGGGGTGGCTGTGTCCTCTATTTCATTCCGGGACATTGTATTGTCCCGGAATGAAGGTGCCCGGCACCCGGGACAGACATGTCAATTGCGGGACAGTCCCGGGCAATCCGGGACACGTGGGCACCCTAATTGGTATCGTGTTCCAGGACTTGGGAAGCAGCTTCTTGGTGGAAATACCCAACAGGATGTCTGGAGTCTGTCACAGGGGATTTGTCACATTAGGGGCAATCTTACTTCTTAGGGATGGGGCTCCCCTATATACAACTTCAGCCTTGTCAGGAAGGGCAGGGCCCAGCAATGGATCATTCTTAAGTACCCTCCAGTGAAAATATATATATATTTTTTTGCTTTACAGAGAATTTGGTGATAAAGGACCATTTAAACTCAGCATCGACTATGTTTAGGTTGGTCAGTAGTTAGCATACACCGATCGATCAACGATATCTATATTTGTTGGAAGATATCCTTTTTCAACAAATCTAGACTTCAAGATTCCTGCCTGTTGATGAAAATCGGATAGGTTCGCACAATTACATCTAATGCGTAGTAGTTGGCTACGCGGTACTGATTTCAGCCATGAGCTGTAATGGCAGCTGTCAACCGGAATATAACCATTCTGGTCGGTAGATTTGAAGAAAGTCTTAGTGACTAGCTGGTGGTCAACAATGAAAATTTCTAATTTGAGAAAATGTATTGTGGTAGGGCTGGTCTCATAACTCAACACAGTGGGCCTGATTTACCAAGCCTTTACTCCATGACTCATGGAGTAAAAGCAGGAGTAGCAGCCGTTTGGCCATTTACTAAAGAAATACGCTGCTAGTGCAGTGTATTTCCCTAGTTACTAATGTGCTCCGTGCGCCCAGGAGAGGGTGCATTGTGCACCAGTACAGACCTGGCGCACGGCACATTAAACTATAAATTGCGGGGGTTCGGGCGGGAGTTTATTAAGGGGGGAGGTGGGGGGATGCAGGGGAAGTGAAGTGACATGTGTTTTGAAGTGTTTGGCGGGCCGAATTGAAAGGGAAAGTGTTTTTTGAAAACAGATCCCCGTACGCTTGCACAGTGCGCCTGAACCTCGGGAGGTTCATTTGCATACTGGGCATGCGCAGAGAGAAAAGTCAGGGATTCCCGTGCGCCCTGTCAGTACGCCGTGAAAATCTTGGTAAATACCAAGCGGCGTACCCGTGAATGCGCTGCGTGACGCGGCGCACGGGAATCTCCGAGCTGTTTTCAGCCCTGAAGGGGAACTCGGCGCCAAATTTCAAACTTGAAATCGGCGCGGGTCCCCCTTCAGGGCTACATTAGGCTCTTAGGCTTGGTCCGGAACGTGAGGGGTTAAACCCGCGCCGATTCGGCGCGGGGGTCCCCCCCAGATCCAAACCAAGCCCTCATCCCAAGCATGCAGTCTGGCCCGGACAGGAATGGGGGAGGGGACGAGCGAGCGGCCCCCCCCCTCCTGAGCCGTACCAGACCGCATGCCCTCAACATGGGGGAGTGTGTGCTGTGGGGGAGGGGGGCACTGCCCCCCCACCCCACAGCACTCTTGCCCCCATGTCGATAGGGACAAGAGCCTCTTCCCGACAACCCTGGCCGTTGGTTGTCGGGGTATGCGGGCGGGGCTAATCGGAATCTGTGAGCTCCCTTTAATAAGGGGGCCCCCAGATGCCGGCCCCCCACCCTATGTGAATGAGTATGGGGTACATCGTACCTCTACCCATTCACATGGGGGAAATGTAAAGTAAAAAAAAAACACCACACAGAATAAAATATTTTATTAATCTGCTCCGGAGCCCCCCCTTTCTTCTTTAGCTCTCTTAGAAGGGGGGGTTTCTTCTCTCCCGATCTTCCGCCGGGACCTTGGGCTTCGGTGATTTCTGCCGGGGGAGGGCGCCATCCCTCGGTCCTCTCCGGAGCCTTCCGCCGGATGCCCCCACCCCATTTGAGCTCTTTTTCATTAGGGAGGGGCATCCGGACTTCGGGGTCTTCTGCCGGGGGATGGCGCCTATCCCCCGGTCTTTCCGGTGCCTTCCGCCAGGGTTCCGGTCTTCCTGGTCTTCTGCCGGGGGTGCGCCAACTCCCCGGTCTTTTCTCTTCTGTCTTCTCTGCTCCCTCTTCTGCCTGGCTCCCCCGCGGAGCCAGTGCTTTCTTCCGTCTTCTTTATTCTCCCTTCCTTCTTCTGCCTGTCTCCTCCGCGGAGCACAGGGCTTGTCTCCGCTGTCTTCTCCCTTCTCTTCCATTGGATGTTGACACGACGAGGTCCGGCGCTGGAATGCCGTCTGAGCAGTGGGCATGGACTTATATAGGGCAATGCCACCATGTGACCTCAACCCATGTGACATCACATTCCCATCATGCCCAGGGAATGTGATGTCACATGGGTTGAGGTCACATGGTGGCATTACCCTATATAAGTCCATGCCCGCCGCTGACACGGCATGTCAGCGCGGAACCTCGTCGTGTCAACATCGAATGGAAGAGAAGGAAGAAGACAGCGGAGACAAGCCCTGTGCTCCGCGGAGGAGACAGGCAGAAGAAGGAAGAGAGAAGAAAGAAGACGGAAGAAAGCCCTGGCTCCGCGGGGGAGCCAGGCAGAAGAGGGAGCAGAGAAGACAGAAGAGAAAAGACCGGGGAGTTGGCGCACCCCCGGCAGAAGACCGGAACCCTGGCGGAAGGCACCGGAAAGACCGGGGGATAGGCGCCATCCCCCGGCAGAAGACCCCGAAGTCCGGATGCCCCTCCCTAATGAAAAAGAGCTTAAATGGGGTGGGGGCATCCGGCGGAAGGCTCCGGAGAGGACCGAGGGATGGCGCCCTCCCCCGGCAGAAATCACCGAAGCCCAGGGTCCCGGCGGAAGATCGGGAGAGAAGAAACCCCCCCTTCTAAGAGAGCTAAAGAAGAAAGGGGGGGCTCCGGAGCAGATTAATAAAATATTTTATTCTGTGTGGTGTTTTTTTTTTACTTTACATTTCCCCCATGTGAATGGGTAGAGGTACGATGTACCCCATACTCATTCACATAGGGTGGGGGGCCGGAATCTGGGGACCCCTTTATTAAAGGGGTCTCTCAGATTCTGATAAGCTCTCCGCCCGCATACCCCGACAACCAACGGCCAGGGTTGTCGGGAAGAGGCTCTTGTCCCTATCGACATGGGGACAAGAGTGCTTTGGGTTGGGGGGGCAGTGCCCCCCTCCCCCACAGCACACACTCCCCCATGTTGAGGGCATGTGGTCTGGTATGGCTCAGGAGGGAGGGGGGCGCTCGCTCGTCCCCACCCCCATTCCTGTCTGACCAGACTGCGTGCCTGGGATAAGGGCTTGGTTTGGATCTTGGGGGGGGGGCCCACGCTATTTTTTTGGGCCCCGGTTTAACCCCTTATGTTCCAGACCAAGCCTAAGAGCCTGGTATGCACCTGGAGGGAACCCACCTTATTTTTTTTGGGGGGGTCTGGAGTTCCCCTTCATGAACAGCGATCTGTCATTTACACATGTCAGTCCCATCCCCCCCCCTACAGTTAGAACACACCCAGGGAACATATTTAACCCCTCCCTCGCACCTAGTGTTAACCCCTTCCCTGCCAGTGGCATTTTTTGAGTAAGCAATGCATTTTTTACAGCACTGATCGCTAGAAAAATGCCAATGGTTCCAAAAAACTGTTCGATGTGTCCGCCATAATGTCGCAGTACCGATAAAAATCGCTGATCGCCCCAATAACTAGTTAAAACAACAAAAAAAATAAATTTGTAGACGCTATACCTTTTGCAAAAACCAAACACTAAACGCTATTTGCGAATTTTTGGAACCAAAAAGATGTAGAATACGTATCGGCCTAAACTGAGGGGTTTTTTAGTTTTTTGAATATATATTTTTGGGGATATTTATTATAGCAAAAAGTAAAAATATTTTTTACATATGTGGGCGGGACTTACGCAAGTCCCGCCCACATATATAAACATCGTTCAAACCACACATGTGAGGTATTGACGCGTGCGTTAGAGCGAGAGCAATACTTTTACCACTAGACTTTCTTTGTAACTATAAACTGGTAACATGGAAAAAAATATAAAAGGTCGCCTATGGGGATATTCACGGAATTCATTTTGGCCCCATTGCAGGAGTGTTTCCAATAGTAAAGCGTGACATGTAAGGTATCTATTTACTCAGTGTAACATCATCTTTCACATTATCCCCAAAAATTGGGCTCACTTTTGTGTTTTGTTAAATTTTAACCACTTGAGCCCGGACCATATTTCTGGTCAATGACCGGGCAAGTTTTTGTGATTCGGCGCGGCGTCGCTTTAACTGACAATTGCGCAGTCGTGCGACGTGGCTCCCAAACAAAATTGGCAACCTTTTTTTTCACACAAATAGATTATTAAATGTGCGTGTTTACTTCTGTCTTTAACACCTCCCCTTCAGGCTGGAAAGCATCAGATCAGGGGAAACAAAAAAAAAAAGCTCTCATTCCATTGCAGCTTGGTTCCTACATGTGTGATGAACTGAGCATGCTCAAACACTTAGAAAAAAAATATCCTTTCTTTTTAAAAGGTGAAAAACACTCATTGGATGCTCATAGAGCGTGGTTTGGGTTAATTGCAGGTGTGCCCAATTACAAGCTCACCCAAACTAGAGACTGCAATTTGTTCATGTGATTTCAATTGATTCATTACTAGCACTGTTATAAAAAGCTTGGATCGATCATTCCTCAGCTGCCCTCAGAAGGGGCAGGCTGGCAGAAATGCTGTTGCTAAACACAAATGTGGTTTGTTGCATGGGTTTTGTTTTATTTTGCCAATGGTTTTGGTTTATTTTTAAATAATGTTCACTTTGATGTATTTGTCTATGTGGCCTTATTTTATGAAAAATGTGTAAAGCTATGGTTAATTAGAATTTTGAAATGTATTTTTGTTTGTCTTTTTTTGCTTTCCTTGTTTTGTTGACCAATAAAAATTACTTTAAAATTGTTAAGTTTGTCTTTTGTTACTTTTTCATGCTACATATGTTGACAGCTGCAGCTGAACTAGGTTTGGGCCTAACAAATTATGTGTGATTTTTGTCTAAGCTTCTTTCCTGGTGTGTAATCATGAAATGTTTGCCATGTTTATTCTCCCTGACTTTAAAGACAAAAACTGGTAAGTATTTTATTTATTCTGCAGTGGTCCTCAGCCCTCAAGTACCCCCGACAGGACATGTTTTGGGGATTTCTCTTATCAAGAATTGCTGTCCAGACTATTTTAAAGCACATGTGCAAGATGAAGGAAAACCTGCAAACATGGCCTGTGGGGGGGGGGGGGTTTGCTATTGGTGGACAGGCTTGACGTGCTGATTTACAGCACTGTGCTTAAATCTAGCGCAAGGCAATCCTATTCAAATTGTGGGTGTTTGAGGGAAGCCAAGTGAGTGTTAGAACCCCTGCTTTGTGTTTTTTTATTTTTGTGTTGAGCTTTGTGTCCCTTTTCTTAAAATTGGCTTCACTTCCTGTCACACAGCTGAACAGGAAGTGAGGTTAAAACCCTACCAGTGTCATTTCTTGGGGACACCGGTCAATCTAACTAGTGTCCCCATTAAGCAAATTGCACTCCAGCACTGCTGTGTACACCCCAAATCATGGGTCTTCAAACTACGGCCCTCCAGTTGTTCAGGAACTACAATTCCCATCATGCCTAGTCATGTCTGTGAATGTCAGTGCATTACAAGGCCTCATGGGATGTGTATTTCTACAACAGCTGGAGGGCCGTAGTTTGAGGATCCCTGCCCCAAATGATTATTTAGTTTGGGGTTTAGTAAAGGCAAAGCCACTCTGCAGTACAAGCATAGTTGCTGAAAATCAGAGAGGAAGCACTGATGGTTTTAACATCCAATCCTGTAGAAGCAAAGTTGTTTTGTTTTCTTCCTTGCTTTGCACTTGTAGGAGTGGATTTGCCTTTAGTAAATGGACCCCAAAGTCCAAGATCCCTAATAATTTGGGGTGTACACAGCAAAATGCTAGAGTGCAATTTACATAATGGGAAACTATTTAGATTGATCTGTGTCCACAAGAAAATATATTAGTAAGGTTTTACCCTCACTTCCTGTTTGGCTATGTGACAGGAAGTGAATGAATTAGAAAGGGTGAAGACACCTCACAAATGTTGTCACTATCAGGGGTGCAGACATCCCCAAAAAAATGAGCAGATAATACTTATTTGCAAATTAATAATTTTTTAGTTAACATTGGGTGGGGTGCTCTAACACACACATTCCTACATATTGGCCACGCTCTATCCTGGCCTATTGGCATGGTTATATTTTCTTAGGGCTCTCAATAAAACTCTATGAAATTTGTGCTTAAACTAGAACCAGGGGCGGACTGACAACTCATGGGGCCCCCGGGCAATAGAAGATTATGGGGCCCCTCTGGCTTACAGATGACCACCACGCCAGGAGGTAGTGCAGAGGCGGGCAGCTAAAATCTTGGGATATTCACATTAAAAGCATGTCATTTTCGGACATATCAGGGACAGATCTAAAAAAAACACAGATTTTTACATACTGTCCCTGGTTTTACTGAGCCTGGCAACCCGGATGGGGCCCCCTAGTGGCATGGGGCCCTCGGGCAGTGCCCGAGTGACTCAATGGTCAGTCCGCCCCTGACAAGAACTATAATCAACAAGTTTTATTTTCTTTCATTTTGGATAGAGTGAGGGAGGGTTATAGGCCCTGTCAGTTTATTTTGTATTATCTGTGTCCAATTGGGGAGATTTGCCTTCACTTCCTGCCCCATAGCCAAACAGGAAGTGAGAGAAAAACTATGCAAATTAACCACTTCCCGCCCAGCCTATGGCCGATTTACGTCCGGGAAGTGGTTACACAATCCTGACAGGACGTCCTGCAGGATTTCATGCCGCACGCGCCTGTGGGGGCACGCAGCGCGGCGATCGGTGATGCGGGGTGTCAGTCTGACACCCTGCATCTCCGATCTCGGTAAAGAGTCTCTCACGGAGACGGAGACTCTTTACCACGTGATCAGCCGTGTCCAATCACGGCTGATCACGATGTAAACAGGAAGAGCCATCGATGGCTCTTCCTCACTCGCGTCTTACAGACGCGAGTATAGGAGAGCCGATCGGCGGCTCTCCTGACAGGGGGCGTTCGCGCTGATTGTTTATCAGCGCAGCCCCCCCTCGGATCACCACACTGGACCACCAGGGATGCCCACCCTGGACCACCAGGGTGTGCAAAAACAAAAAAAATATAGAACAAAAAAACAAAAAGCATTAAAAAATAAGAAAAAAGATGCCAATCAGTGCCCACAAATGGGCACTGACTGGGAAAATCAGTGCCACCCCACAGTGCCCATCCATGCACAGTGCCCACCTATCAGTGCCCACCTGTGCCACCCATAAGTATCCATCAGTGCCACCCATAAGTGCCGCCCATAAGTATCCATCAGTGCCACCCATAAGTGCCGCCCATCTGTGCCGCCCATGAGTGCCCATCAGTGCCGCCTATGAGTGCCCATCAGTGCCGCATAGCAGCGCCGCCAATCAATGCCACCTCATCTGTGCCGTCAGTACTACCTCATCGATGTCCATCAGTGCCATCTCATCGGGGCCCATCAGTGCCGCCATATCAGTGCCCGTAATTGAAAGAGAAAAACTTATTTACAAAAAAATTAACCTAAAAAAAGAAAAAGGTTTTTTTGTTTCAAAATTTGCAGTCTTTTTTTAGTTGTTGCGCAAAAAAAAAACGCAGAGGTGATCAAATAACAACAAAAGAAAGCTCTATTTGTGGGGAAAAAAGGACGCCAATTTTGTTTGGGTACAGTGTTGTATGACCGCGCAATTGCCATTCAAAGTGCGACAGTGTTGAAAGCTGAAAATTGGCTTGGGCGGGAAGGTGCGTAAGTGCCTGGTATGGAAGTGGTTAAGGGAATCCAGTGCCCCCCCAGAACTAGTGTGTGGGTCCCCTGAAAATTACTGGGCGGGGTTATACAAAAACAGGGTGTGACCTTGACAGGAAGGGGTGGGTCATTTTTCTATTAGGAGGTGCAGATATGTAGTCAGGCCTAGGGCAGAACCAAACCTTAATATACTACTGCATATTAGGGCTTATTTAGACCGGAACCGATTTACAGCGTGTTTTTATATTGTGGGAGGAAACCCACGCAGGCACAGGGAGAACATGCAAACTCCATGCAGATGCTGTCACGGGCGGGATTCGAACCAACGACTCTTTTGCTGCTAGGTCAAAGTGCTATACACTACACCACTGTGGTGAACGAACATGATTGCAGCTGAAAGCATGAGATCTTTTTTTTTTTTTTTCAATACCATGCTTTCCAGCCTTATTGACCCCGCCTCTCTCCATAAAGAGGACCTGTCACACACTAGTCCTATTACAAGGGATGTTTACATTCCTTGTAATAGGAAGAAAACTGATAATTTTTTTTTTATTTTTTTATTTCAGTGTAAAACATTATAAAACTAAATAAAAATAAATAAGAAAACCCCAAAAAAAAATTTTAAAGCGCCCCGTCGCGACGAGCTCGCGCACAGAAGCAAACGCATACGCGAGTAGCGCCCGCATATGAAAACAGTATTCAAACCACACAAGTGAGGTATCGCCGCGATCGTTAGAGTGAGAGCAATAATTCTAGCCCTAGACCTACTCTGCAACTCAAAAAATGCAACCTGTAGAATTTTTTAAACGTCGCCTATCGAGTTTTTTAAAGGGTAAAAGTTTGACGCCATGCCACGAGCGGGCGCAATTTTTAAGCGTGACATGTTGGGTATCATTTTACTCGGCGTAACATTATCTTTCACAATATAGAAAAAAATTGGGCAAAATGTATTGTTGTCTTATTTTTTAATTCAAAAAAGTGATTTTTATCCAAAAAAAGTGCGCTTGTAAGACCGCTGCGCAAATACGGTGTGACAAAAAGTATTGCAATGACTGCCATTTTATTCCCTAGGATGTCTGCTAAAAAAAAATATATAATGTTTGGGGGTTCTGATTAATTTTCTAGCCAAAAAATTGTGATTTTCACATGAAGGAGAGAAGTGCCAGAATTAACCCGGTGGGCAAGTGGTTAAAGTACTCATGGCTATAAAGAATAGAGTCATTGCTCATTAAAAAAAAAAAAAAAAAGGGGGTCCCTCCAAATTAAATTACCAGGCCCTTCAGGTCTGGAATGGATATTAAGGGGAACCCCGCCGTAAAAACCCCCAAAAAAAAAGACGTGCGGTTCCCGGCAAATATCCATTCCAGACCCTTCAGGTCTGGTGTGGATTTTAAGGGGAACTCCACCCCAAATTGAAAAAAAAAATGGCGTGGAGTCCCCCTAAAAATCCACACCAGACCCTTATCCGAGCACGTTGACCTGGCCGGCCGCAGAAAAGAGGGGGGGACAGAGTGCGGCCCCCCCCCTCTCCTGAACCGCACCAGGCCACATGCCCTCAACATGGGGAGGATGTCCCCATGTTGATGGGGACAAGGGTCTCATCCCCACAACCCTTGCCCGGTGGTTGTGGGGGTATGCGGGCGGGAGGTTTATCAGAATCTGGAAGACCCCTTTAACAAAGGGGACCCCCAGATCCTGACCCCCCCCCTGTGTGAAATGGTAATGGGGTACATTGTACCTCTACCATTTCACCCCAAAAAAAATGTCAAAGTGATAAAAATGACAGTAGCCGGTTTTTGACAAATCTTTTAATAAAGTCTTCTTTTCTTCTTTCCTTCGGGGTTCTTCCGCTGCTTCTTCTCGTCCACATCTTGCCCGACGTCTTCTTCTATCTTCTCCGTCCGTCCTTCCGCCTTCTGGTACCGCATCTTGCCCGTTGTCTTCTCCGTCCGCCTCCTCGTCCGCATCTTGGGTCTTCTGCGGTCTTCTTCTCGGTCCGCCACCTTCTCGTCCCCTGCGTTTGAATTGTAATTGGCCGCCGTTTTCCCGCTCCTGGGACCCGCCCCCCTCTGACGCCACAAGTAAACTCCTTAGAAGGTCATGTGCGTCAGAGGGGGGCGGGGTCGCAGAGCGTCACACAGCGGGGGAATTCAATTTCAATCGCGCCGCCCGGAGAAGAAGTTCCCGCCGTGTCACACTCATGTGACCCCGCCCCCCTCTGACGCACATGACCTTCTAAGGAGTTTACTTGTGGCGTCAGAGGGGGGCGGGTCCCAGGAGCGGGAAAACGGCGGCCAATTACAATTCAAACGCAGGGGACGAGAAGGTGGCGGACCGAGAAGAAGACCGCAGAAGACCCAAGATGCGGACGAGGAGGCGGACGGAGAAGACAACGGGCAAGATGCGGTACCAGAAGGCGGAAGGACGGACGGAGAAGATAGAAGAAGACGTCGGGCAAGATGTGGACGAGAAGAAGCAGCGGAAGAACCCCGAAGGAAAGAAGAAAAGAAGACTTTATTAAAAGATTTGTCAAAAACCGGCTACTGTCATTTTTATCACTTTGACATTTTTTTTGGGGTGAAATGGTAGAGGTACAATGTACCCCATTACCATTTCACACAGGGGGGGGGGTCAGGATCTGGGGGTCCCCTTTGTTAAAGGGGTCTTCCAGATTCTGATAAACCTCCCGCCCGCATACCCCCACAACCACCGGGCAAGGGTTGTGGGGATGAGACCCTTGTCCCCATCAACATGGGGACATCCTCCCCATGTTGAGGGCATGTGGCCTGGTGCGGTTCAGGAGAGGGGGGGGGCCGCACTCTGTCCCCCCCTCTTTTCTGCGGCCGGCCAGGTCAACGTGCTCGGATAAGGGTCTGGTGTGGATTTTTAGGGTGACTCCACGCCATTTTTTTTTTCAATTTGGGGTGGAGTTCCCCTTAAAATCCACACCAGACCTGAAGGGTCTGGAATGGATATTTGCCGGGAACCGCACGTCTTTTTTTTTTTTGGTTTTTACGGCGGGGTTCCCCTTAATATCCATTCCAGACCTGAAGGGCCTGGTAATTTAATTTGGGGGAACCCCTACACATTTTTTTGTTTGTTTTATGAATGAATCCCTTTAGAATTGTCAGAGCCGACAATTCATTATAGCCGCGTGTGAATTTTTAAATGACTTTTTTCCTTCAGAATGTCACTTTGTGCAGGGGGAGTTCTAAGTGCGGGAAAAATGCGCTATTTCACATGCTGACATTACACCCCCCCTAGGTACGAAATTTAAAGGAATATTTCACTTTTATTGTTTCACTTTAAGAATTATTAATTTCACTGCTCCCGAAAAAACGGCCGTTTTAAAAAATAAAAAAAGCATTGATACATGTTCCCTGGGGCAGGACTGAGGTCCCCAAACACTTTTTAGGACAAAACTTGCAGATTAGCCTTTAAAATGAACACTTTTGATTTCTCCCATAGACTTCTATAGGGAGTTCGGCGCGGCTTTACATATTAGTTTCAATGCGCCGGCTGCTACGCTGGTTCATGCGCCTGATTAAGCCTCCACCCGGAGTACTAATTAATGCATGAACCAGCGCAGCGCACATAGCTTAGTAAATCAGGCCCAATGCCTCTCTCGTTATTATTAAGGGTAGCCATAAAGTCATGCGTGGGCTCAAGGACCAGCTGCTTTGGGGAAAGTGTGGGGGCCCCCCCATGCAGCTGGGGCCCCTGGGCAGTGCCCAGGTGTGCCCTCTCATTAAGACAGCCCTTGTGATGGGAGAGGAGTGGAGGAGGAGGCAGCGGCGTCACCCTACCAGATGCCAGAAGTAGTTCACCTGTGAGCACTACATGCACCTGCTGATGCGGCCACCGGGAAGGTGAAAAATAGTCAGTGATATAAGATGAGATGACAGAACACATACTTCTTAAACACAGATATGTAGTAATAAGAGAACCCTGCTGATAGGACCCAGGTACATTACAGGCATCTAAAAGTTGTAGAACATTATACAGCTGTAACTTGGGGGGGAGTCTCATGGTGTAGCATGAGGGGGGATTGAGGAGTACCCTGCTCTCTCTCTCACCTCTCCTCTCTCTCTGACCCCCTTCTCACCCTTTTTTCTCCCTCTCTCTGACCCCTCTCTCTCTCACCCCCTCTCTCCCTCCTTCTCTGACCCCCCTCTCACACTTTTCTCCCTCTCTCTGACCCCCCTCTCTCCCTCCTTCTCTGACCCCCCTCTCACACTTTTCTCCCTCTCTCTGACCCCCCTCTCACCCTTTTTTCTCCCTCTCTCTGACCCCTCTCTCTCTCCTTCTCTGACCCCCCCCTCACACTTTTTTCTCCCTCTCTCTGACCCCTCTCTCTCTCACCCCCTCTCTCCCTCCTTCTCTGACCCCCCTCACACTTTTCTCCCTCTCTCAGATCCCCCTCTCACCATTTTTTCTCCCTCTCTCTGTCCTTCTCTGACCCCCCTCTCTCTTACCCCCTCACCCTCTTGCTCTCACCCTGCCCCCCTCACATCCCCACTCTCCCTCCCTCTTGCTCTTTCTCACCCATTTCTCTCTCTCACCCCGTATCTCTCTTTCACCTCCCTCTTTCTCTGACCACCCCCCTCTTTCCATGTTTTGTAAAAAATAACTAAAAACAAAATAAAAAACGGATGACAGTAGAGCTGCACGATTAATCGTGGATTAATTGCGATCTCGATTCACCCCCGCGCGATCTTCAGGCCGGATGACCCACGATTTTCTGGTGCAGCCATAGGAAAGTCCCTGGCTTCGGCCTAGCTCCGGAGCGGCGGCCATCTTGGTACACCTGGCGGCTGTCTCGTCAGGAAGTGACGTTTTGTCGCCGCCATCTTGCTCCCCCCCACACTCCTGCACAGTAATGTTAGTGAGAAGGGGGCAAGCGGACATCTTGTTACACCAAACAGAGTATTAAATTTCACAGTTATCGGTATTTTCAACACAAAAAGGAGCTTATATGCTTAAATACAGTATATGAAAATCTGAAAGACTGTTTACATGTTAAATTTTAAAAGCAGCAGCAAAGCTTACCTGCTTGCTAATGTGACAGACCACCTCTGGTTTTCACATTTAGTTAAATGTGAAAATCAGAGAGGTGTTATTTCACATTAGCAAGCATGTAAGGTCAGCAGGTTTGCTGCGGATTTTAAAATGTAACATGTAAACAGTCTGTCAGATTTTTATATATTTATTTATTTTCCAGTGTATAAGACGACTTTTTGGATGCAAAAAAATGCATCGAATGTCGGGGGTCGTCTTATACGTCGGTGACAGTCTCCGTCTGCTGCGAGTGTCCATGATTTAAAAGCCGCTCCTTCTCCTCAGAGTGTCCTGTGATAGGCGGAACACAAATCTTCCCAGCAGCGCCTCTGTTCTGTGTTCCTCCTATCACAGATGCCTTCTCATCCTCGGACGAGTGGACATCCGTGATAGGCGGAATACAGAACAGAGGCGCTGCTGGGAAAATTTGTGTTCCGCCTATCACAGGACAGTCTGAGGAGAAGGCGCGGCTTTCAAATCATGGACGCTCGCAGCAGACGGAGACTGTCACCGGCCTGGAAGTCAGAATCAGCAAAACGTGAGTGATGGCACTGTTGGCACAGTGGGGGCAAGTGATGGCACAGTGGGGGCAAGTGATGGCACAGTGGGGGCAAGTGATGGCACAGTGGGGCATGTAATGTAATGGCACAGTGGGGCATGTAATGTAATGGCAAAGTGAGATTTAAAAAAAGCCTGTTTCTGTCAGCGGTTCTGGCTACCCCTCAGCTTCCAGAAAGACTAGTAGGAAGGGGGTAGTCTTATATGGCGAGTACATCCCAAAACCAAAATTTTTCCTGGAAAATTAGGGGGTCGTCTTATACGCCCAGTCGTCTTATACGCCGGCAAATACGGTACTGTATTTAACCACATAAGCTCCGTTTGTGTTGAAAATAACTTTAACGTGGTAGTATACTCTGAACTACCACTTTTACCTACAGGTAAGCCTATAAGGCTTACCTGTAGGTATAAATAATATCTCCTAAACCTGAACGGTTTAGAGATATTCCCCTCGCAATGCGCCGCTGATTGGAGCAGCTCATGCACAGCGGGGATCCTCTGCTAAAGGCCCGGCAGCCACCGAACCTTGACAGCAAGAAGTCTCCCACGAGCATGTGCGGGAGTGACGACATCACCGCTCCAGCCACTCACAGCGATTGAGCGGCGATACCCAGAAGACACGCCGAGGCAAGATGACATCTCGCTCGGCGTGGAGCAGGTAAGTTCCCTACGACTCGTTCCAAGGTAAGTATTTCATGTTTCATGTATGTTCACACCCATGCGTTCCGATTTCTGCCCAAGTTTGCAGATCGCACTGCGATATGCGAACTGATTTGGGGGTGTCATTAACTTTTAACTGACACTCCCAGAAGTTTGCATAGGGCAGTGTGAACTGCCGCCGGGAAATATGCGACGCGGGAACCCACAGTGGATTTGCAGGGTTCCTGCATTGCAGTAGTGTGAACCGGCTGTAACGCGCTATTAACATGAACTTTTTTACTACACATCGGTAACAACCCATGCAATCCATGCATACAATAGACACCAAAAAAAAGTTCAGAGAAGAGGTGTAATAAATGGAATGACACAGGTAAAAAGTATTGAACACATGCAGAAAGACATGGAAAGCCAAGACACCAGCTGAAATCTATCAGAAATTAAGAACAATCCTGCCCCTTGTCAGTGTAAATTAATATCAGCTGGTTCAGTCTCAACTAATGACATTAAGGCTGGGTTCACACCTATGCGAATTGGTTGCGGCTTAAACGGCATCCAATTCGCATAAAATTATAAAATACATTGATTTCAATGAGGCTGGTTCACATATGTGCGATGCATTCGCATTGCGCATTGCCGAAAAAACGTGTGCGTTTTCTAGGCATTGCGGTGCGGCTCAGGTGCGAATTCAGGCCCATTATCTTCTATGGGCAAGCATCTGATTCGCACATGTGTTCATTTCTCTTCAGGATTTCTCTCAATCAGCTGAATACACTTCCCCCCTCCCCCCCCCTCTCCCAGGTCTCCAAATCTGCATCTAAAACGGAGCTGATCTGCTGAACAGTTCTCTTATCTCTCTGCAGAGATAAGAGAGCTGAAATTCGCACCGCACTAGTGTGAATCCGGCCTTAGGGCCAGTTCACACCAGACGCAGTTCTGTGTGCTTTTTTTCTGCACAAAATGCATGCACAGTGTTTTCCATGTATTTCAATGGCTCTAGTTGGCACTAGTTCACACCATGCAGTCAGTTTCCGGTCAGTTTCAGTGAGGCCCGGAATGACAAACACAAAGAAATATAATGCAGGGCCGGGCATGACTGGTGGTGGATGCAGGCAACCAAGGGGTTAAGGAAGGAGGTGGTAGCAAGGGAGGAGGCTGGGGACCAATTGGAAGAAGGGGGAGGAGTGGTATATAAGGGGGGCGGGGGCGGCCCACGTGCACAGCCCCGGGAAGGAAGCAGACAAGGAGGACAGTTTTTTCTCCCATCTGCACAGCAGCGTTTTCACTCAAAAGAAAATGCAGAAAATTGACTTATTTTTGGCAAAACTGCGCGCGGCAGCGGCGAATAGAGAACCAGGATGGCTTGAGGAGCAGATGGGGGCCCTTATTCCAGAAGAAGGGGGGGGGGTCGCAGGCCGCAGAGGTAGCTACACCACGTGCTCGGCGGTCGCGAGCGCCGGATCGTTATTCCCCCGCACCAACTGCCAGGACCCAGCGCCATAATAGGAGCCCTCGGGAGGATCCGTCACCCCCGCCGGCCAAGCGCTCTCATGCTTCGGCCGGGGGTGCAGGTAGACGCAATACGCCACTCAATTTGGGCCCTGCGGGCGGGGCATCGGGCCGTAATGGCGCCCGTGTCTTGCCCAAAAAGAAGACAGCAGCAGGAGCGGGTCCCTCAGGAGCAGACGGGAACAAAAGGGGGGGGCCCCAACCAGAGACAAGCAATGGAACGGCCGGGGGGTCCTCACGGATCGGGACCACCGGCTCCAGGTCAGCGGGGAGGCCGGATTCACTTGAAAGGCGGAGGGAGGTGTCCGGTAGATCCCAGGGACAGAGCGGACATTTTGATGCGTCCACGACCGGGTTGAGGGGGAGAGGACGACCCGCCGAGAGGCTGGGGTCTTCGGCCTCCAGGCTTACCGGGCCTGGGGGGCTGACGTCGTCGGCAACGCCGGTCTTGGAAGGTCGTTCTGAGGTGGAGTCATCGGGATCGGATGAGGAAGATCGGGTGGAGGATTCGCCAGCGGTGGAGCTTCCGGTGTCGGCTGTGAGGGATGCTCCTGGTCAGCCTGGTAAGTTAACTAATTTTACTTCTGGGGATGTTGCTGCTTTGTTATGCTCATTGTTGGGGGTTGGGGGGGGCGGGCCTCAGGTAACAGGGGGCAATGTGGGGAGTAATGTCCTGCCGCCTTCCGGGGGCCCCGGGGTGGCGGGGGTAATGCCTGCCGCCCAGGGTTCTCCTGGTGGGCTGCAAGAGTTATTGAGGGGTATGGGGGAGCTAATGCAACGTTTTGCCGGGGGGGGCGGGGTGGTGACGCCGCCGCAGGCTGCGCCCTGGTTGGGGGCTAATGCTGTGCCCCCCGTAGTGGTTGGGGCACCAGCCCTGGTTGGTGGGGAAAAGGGGGCGGCACCCGAGGGTGGGTCAGGAGACGCCGCAGGGGGTGGGAAGCCCGGGGGGGGGGGGGAAAGGGGGATGAGGTCAGGCTGGAAGATGCGGCGAGAGGGGAAATGTATGTATGCTTTGAGGGTCCACTGGGGTCCCATTTGAAACAGGAGGTCAAGGATAAGATAGAAAAGGGTGAGTATGTTGAAATTTTTTCCCTGTTGCCTTTAGAAAAATTCAATCTTGACAGGGTTAAAACGGATGGGATAAAAAAGGATGATGAGGAAAAGAGGAGGTATGGATTGATTCCCCGTACGTTTAGCAACTGGTTGCAAGCGTTTGCAATCATGGCCAGCGTCATTGGAGAGAAAAGCCCGGAGCATTGTTCGGCGCTTTTCTGCTACATGGACGCCATAGGGGAAGCACAGCGGGTTTATGGGGGAACGGGATGGCTGCGGTACGACGAGCAGTTTCGGCAGCGGCGGGCGGTTCGCCCGTTTCTGCGTTGGGACCATAAGGATATTAGCTTGTGGATGAGGATGATTTCCGCTCCCAGGACTAATACACCGTTTTTTCAGGGGGGGGGCCGGGGGTACACCCACCTCTGGATCGCCGGCCGGGAAAAAATGGGGGGTGTGCTGGCAGTTCAACGAAGGTTCCTGCAAGTTTGGGGGAACCTGTCGTTTTAAGCACGAGTGCTCCGGATGCGGGGGTGCTCACCCCCTGTCACAGTGTTTTAAGAAGGGCAAGCGGGGGGGGGACGCTGCTAGCAAAGGGGGTAACGCCAGTGAGGGTGGAAAAGATGGGACCTTTTCTAGATAGGTACCCGGATAGGGCGGCAGCTCGGCTGCTCGCGTCGGGGTTCTCCGAGGGATTTGTCATTCCCAGTTCTTTGTCGAAGGTGCCACCCTTGGCGAAGAATCTGCGGTCTGCCTTGGAGAATCCTTCAGTGGTATTGAAAAAACTAGCAAAAGAAGTGGAACTGGGCAGGATGGCTGGGCCGTTCACGGAGATGCCACTGCCGGATTTGGTAGTGTCACCTCTGGGGGTGGTGCCCAAGAAGGAACCAAACAAGTATCGCCTCATTCACCACTTGTCTTTTCCAAAGGGGGGGTCGGTGAATGACGCAATAGATCCAGAAGCATGCTCCGTGTCGTACGCGTCGTTTGACGCGGCGGTGCGGTGGGTGCGGCGTTACGGGAGGGGCGCCCTGATGGCGAAGTCGGACATTGAGGCTGCGTTCCGCTTGCTGCCGGTTCACCCGGACAGTTTTAGGCTGTTGGGTTGCCGGTGGCAAGAGGAGTTTTACGTGGATCAGTGTTTGCCTATGGGATGCTCGATTTCCTGCGCACTGTTTGAGACATTTAGTTCCTTCTTGGAGTGGGTGGTCAGGGACGTGGCAGGGGTGGATTCAGTTATCCACTATCTTGATGACTACCTGTGCGTGGGACCCCCGTCATCCAAAGTGTGCGCAGTCTTGCTGGCAACATTGCAGCACATTGCGGAGAAGTTCGGAGTGCCGCTGGCGGCCGACAAGACGGAGGGCCCGCGCACGGAATTGATGTTTCTAGGTATCATGATTGATTCAGAAAAAATGGAGTGTAGGCTTCCGAGGGACAAGGTTGAGAATCTCCGGATGGAGATTCGGGGGATGGTGGGGCAGGACAAAGTTCAGTTGCGGACGTTGCAGTCGTTATTGGGAAAATTGAACTTCGCCTGCCGCATCATCCCTATGGGCAGGGTCTTTTGCCGACGGCTGTCGGCAGCAACCGCGGGTGTTCGGGCACCGAAGCACTACATTAGGTTGACAAGGGATCTAAAAGCTGATTTACAGGTGTGGGACACATTTCTAGAGACATACAACGGGAGGGCCATTTGGATGTCCGGCCCCTTCAGCAATTTTGATTTGGATCTGGTCACGGACGCGGCTGGATCCACAGGTTACGGGGCCTTCTTTAAGGGAAGGTGGAGCGCGGAGGCATGGCCGGAGTCCTGGGTGGCGGCGGGTTTTGAAAAGAACCTGGTGCTACTGGAGCTATTCCCAGTGGTGGTGGCGATTGAGATATGGGGGGCAGAATGCAGGGATCTGAAGATCAGGTTGAACTGCGACAACATGGGGGTGGTGCAGGTCATCAATCGTATCTCCGGTTCATCGGTTCCGGTGGTGCGGTTGCTGCGGCACCTGGTGTTACGTTGTCTTCAGTGGAATATTTTCCTGTATGCAGTGCATATTCCGGGGGTGGATAATAGGCTTGCTGACGCCCTGTCTCGATTCCAGTGGGACAGGTTCAGGGAGCTGGCTCCAGGGGCCGACGCGGAAGGGGTTCCTTGCCCAGGGTGGATGTGGGGACTTGCTTTGGAGCCGCAGCAGACTGGCTCAGGAGGTCGGTGAGTGGGCCGACGTGGACGGCATATGCTAAGGTATGGGCAGAATGGGCTGGTTTTAAGCGGTTGGCGGAGGTGGAGCGGGCAGACATGGAGATGGGCTGGTTAGTGGTGTATTTTGTGTCTAGACACATGGAAAAGGTGGGGTCAGTCTCTGCGTTGGAAAAGAAGCTGGCGGCCCTGGCCTTTTTGTTTAAACTGGAGGGGAGGGAGGATTTTACGAAGTCGTTTTGGGTAAGGCAAGCGGTAAAGGGATACAAGAAGGGACGTCAGAGCAGTGATGCGCGGAGGCCGGTGACATTTTCCGTACTACGCAGAATTTTTGGGGTATTGGGGGAGGTTTGTTCGTCCGCATATGAAATACGGTTGTTTCGGGCGGGGTTTTCGGTTGCGTTTTTCGGTGCGTTTCGGGTGGGGGAGCTAGTAAGTCCCTCCAGGCGGGTTCCCGGGGGTTTATTGGTCAACGACGTTCATTTAGCAGAGGGCAAAGTGGTTTTTTCGCCTTAAGCGCTCAAAAACGGATCAAGGGGGAAAAGGGGTGGACGTATCTTTGTATTCGCTGCCGGGTTCAGAGGCTTGTCCGGTAGGGGTGGTAAGGGAATTTTTTAAGGTACGCCCCAAGTTGGGGGGCCCATTTTTGATGCATGGGGACGGGTCTTTTGTTTCACGGTTTCAATTTACGGCCCTGTTTAGAAAATGTTTGAAAAAGGCGGGTTTGGACGAGCGGCTGTTTGCCTCGCACTCCTTCCGCATTGGGGCGGCGACCGAGGCGGCCCGGTGCGGGTTGGATGAGACAGCAGTAAAACGAATCGGGAGATGGGAATCTAGGAGATTTCGCTCTTACGTGCGCCCACACTTGGCGTTGGATTTGTGAGAGGTGTGGGATCAGGAAAAAAGGACCGGTTTATTGCAATATGTTTAGGGTGTGGATGATCATTGTTTATTTTGTTTTACAGGTGGAGAAAAGCCAGGCCTCGTGTGGATAATGGGGCATTCATATGTTTGTAGGGGGGCCAGGAGAGCAGATGCTAGGCCAGAAGGTAGGCAGTTGGGGATTTCCAGGCGGGAGGCAACGGTCAGGTGGTTGGGGATCCCCGGGATGGGTTGGAGCAGGGTGCTGTCTGAAGTGCAGCGCTATGCTCGGCTCGACCGACCTCCTGATGTGCTACTGTTGCACGTCGGGGGAAACGACTTGGGGATCCGGCCGATAGGGGACTTGATGACGGCAGTCAAGGCGGACGTCTTGACGTTGCGGGCATCTTTCCCGAGAATGCTGATAGTATGGTCTGACATTGTCGCGCGAACTACCTGGCGTATGGCAAGGTCAGTGGACCGGGTCAACAAAGGGAGAATAAAGGTAAATAAGGTGCTAGGGCGGTTTGTGGCAAAACATGGGGGGTTAGTGGTGAGACACAGAGAATTGGAGCTTAATTTGGGGCTGTACCTGCTCAGGGATGGTGTTCACCTAACCGACGTGGGTACGGACTTGTGGGTCCTGGGAGTGCAGGAGGGAATTCAGAGGGCCCTGCGGGTGTGGAGGGGCCCGTAAGGAAAAGGGGGGTTTCCCTTTCGGGCTGTGGCGGTGTCCTTGGTCTTTGATGGTGGCAGTTAACGGATGGAATGGAAATGGTTGGGGGGCTCATCGGTGGGATGGCTCCCCCCTTACGGGGTTATTACAGTGGAATGGTGTCCGCTGTAATACGGTGATGGTACACTGCAGGTTAAAGGGGTGTCTCAGAGCTGGGTCGGCTGGAGGCCGGTTATGGTAATGGAACGCAGTGGTGGTGGTGAAGGAAAAGGTTAACTGGGGTTTACCGTCAAAGACCAATTGGGACTGGTGTAAATAATAAAAGAGTTTTGATAAAATATTTGTTAATAATAAAGTTGGAATTGTTGGAAATTCCTATTTCACGTTTGGTTAAAAATATAATTTAATTTGGTTACAAAATAAAAATGGCTGTTGTGGCCAATTTACTCCAATTTTACTGTGTCAGTGTCCTTACTGGGTAAGAGGGTCAAGAGAAGGGAAAAGGGGGGTTGGGGTGAAAAGGGGGGAAGGTTAATAACAGGGTTGCAATATCAGACTACAATAGTCAAGTGAGGCCCGGAATGACAAACACAAAGAAATATAATGCAGGGCCGGGCATGACTGGTGGTGGATGCAGGCAACCAAGGGGTTAAGGAAGGAGGTGGTAGCAAGGGAGGAGGCTGGGGACCAATTGGAAGAAGGGGGAGGAGTGGTATATAAGGGGGGCGGGGGCGGCCCACGTGCACAGCCCCGGGAAGGAAGCAGACAAGGAGGACAGTTTTCCCACCCACCCTCCCTGTGTTTTTTGTGGTGTGTGTTGGTGTTGTGCGTTTGTTTTCTTTTCTTTCAGGATAAAGGCAGGATTGTCGCAACAGCATTGGCGGTGTCCTTGGTCTTTGATGGTGGCAGTTAACGGATGGAATGGAAATGGTTGGGGGGCTCATCGGTGGGATGGCTCCCCCCTTACGGGGTTATTACAGTGGAATGGTGTCCGCTGTAATACGGTGATGGTACACTGCAGGTTAAAGGGGTGTCTCAGAGCTGGGTCAGCTGGAGGCCGGTTATGGTAATGGAACGCAGTGGTGGTGGTGAAGGAAAAGGTTAACTGGGGTTTACCGTCAAAGACCAATTGGGACTGGTGTAAATAATAAAAGAGTTTTGATAAAATATTTGTTAATAATAAAGTTGGAATTGTTGGAAATTCCTATTTCACGTTTGGTTAAAAATATAATTTAATTTGGTTACAAAATAAAAATGGCTGTTGTGGCCAATTTACTCCAATTTTACTGTGTCAGTGTCCTTACTGGGTAAGAGGGTCAAGAGAAGGGAAAAGGGGGGTTGGGGTGAAAAGGGGGGAAGGTTAATAACAGGGTTGCAATATCAGACTACAATAGTCATGCACTTGAAACTGACTGCATGGTGTGAACTAGTGCCAACTACAGGGCCGCTGATAGGGGGGGACCACCAGCCCTCCTGTAGGGGGCCCCAGCACACAGAGGGGCCCAGACAGCAGGAGGGTTGGTGGAGAACAATGCCCTCCGTGTCTCTCACCCAGGTTCCTCTCCCTCTCCCTCCCGCCGGATTTTAGCTGCTGGGTGAGAGATATAGAGGGATAATGAACCTGGCCAGCCGCCGTTGAGCTTCTTCCCCTGCCCCGAGGGGGGGTTGTGCTAGGAGGAGGGATTTGTGGGAATGTGTACTAGGAGAGGGATTGAAGAAAGAAGATTTGTGCTGGGAGGGAAGATGCGAGTGATTGTGTACCAGGAGCCGATGAGGGAATTTGGGGCTAATAGGAGGGATTGGGGAAATTGTGCAGGCAGGGGAGATTTGTACTAGGAGGGGGAATTGGTGTGGCATTTGTGTCCATTAATAATGATTTTCATGTATTTTTTTGTCAAAATATTGTATAGAATACCGTCAGGTATGTGTGTGTGGGGAGGGGGGCGTCGGGTAGGCTGTACAGGGCCCCATGATTCCTACCAGCGGCCCTGGCCAACTATAAGGTGTCCAGATTTTTTAAATGAAATCCAGGGGCATATTTTTTTTTTTTACTAGTAATGGTGGCAATCAGCGACTTTCTGCCAGTTGCAGCCTGGGTGGGGAGCGGAGGAAGATCACTCCGCCAGGGAAGGCAAGGAGATAAACAGGCAGGCGGCTGGCCGGGACTTGAGCCAAGGCAGAAGAACATGCGAGCGGAGCTGAATGGGCATGCACCCAAAACTGAAGAAATATTTCCTCCACTCCGACCAGCACATGATCATCAGAAAGGGGCACAGATAATGGAAAAAAATACACCCCCTAAGCTAGTAGGAGCGGCGGAGTGGAGGTGTGTAATTCAGATTTTTTTTTTTTTATTCTGAACTGAATGTCTTTGAAATTGCCCCTGCCCCTGTTCACAGGGCCGTTTGAAGGAATTTAGGGGCCCCAAGCAAAATGGGGGCCCCCAAGCACCCCCCCCTCTCACGCAAAGCCTACGTTAGCGCTACAATAATTTTTTACACCCATGTTCTTACTCCTCCCCCCTCCCTAGTCCCTATGTTTGTCTATTCTCACCTCCCCTTCTTCCCTGTAGGCAGCCGCTGTAGCGTGGCCGAGCTCCTCTTCCTCTTGTCAGTCCGGTGTTCTATCATTATGGGTCCCCAGTCCTCTATCAGATAGTACCCGGGCCAGGCCCTACACCGCGCGGTACAGCAGATTTAGTTTTCTGTGTTCCCGGCCGGACTGAAGGGAAGTGAGCACTCAGTGTGCTCTTCCTGTCAGTCCGGCCGGGAACAGGAAATTGAATCTCCGGACTGACAGGACTCCAGGAGGAAGGAAGAGGAGCTCGGCCACACTACAGCCTGGGAAGGGGAAGTTGGGGGCCCCAGGCCAGCTCGGGGGCCCCAAGCAATTGTTTGTTTTGCCTGTCCTGTAGCGATGGGCCTGCCTGTTCAAATCCAATCCGGGGACAAAACCGGGTCCGGGGACAGTGTCCTCAATCCGGGGACTGTCCCCTGAAACCGGGGATGTCTGTGTGGGGCTGTTTTTTGCATATGGCATATGGTACTGACTGACTTCATATCATTGAAGGAAGGATGAATGGGAAAAAAAGAGATTCTTGATAAAAACAATCTGCTGCCATCTAACAGGATGATGAAGATGAAACGAGGGGGGGACGTTTCAGCAAGTCAATGATCCCAAACACAAAGCCAACGAAAATTGGTTTCAAAGAAAGAAAATAAAGCTCCTATAAATGGTTCATAGAAGAGGCCCACGGAACCTTCAAGATGTAAAGACCGGGGGTTTATTTACTAAAGGAAAATACACTTTGCACTACAAGTGCACTTGGAAGTACGGGTCATTCAAGGAAAATATAAAAAACAGCATTTTTGCTTGTACATGATTGGATGATAAAATCAGCAGATCTTCCTCTCAGACCTAAAGCAACTGCACTTGTAGTGCAAAGTGGATTTGCCTTTAGTAAATTAACCCCTTTGTGAGGAAGAATGGGCCAAAACCACACCTCAGCAATTCATGCTACTACTTTCTCCATACAGGAGGTGTCTTGAAATTTTCATTACCAACAAAGGATTTTGTACCAAATATTAAATACATTTCAGTTAGCGTGTTTAATACTTTATCCCTGTGTCATTCCATCTTATTACATATAACTTCATTGCTGAACTTTTTTGTTTTGGTTTCTTTGTATGTATGGATTGCATGGGTTGTTAGGCTTGATTCACACTAATGTGTTTTTTTGGTGCATTTTGCATTTTACAGAAATGCAGGGAAATTTTTTAACATGGGTTCCTATGGAACATGTTCACAGCAATGCATTTTTGTGCCTCTGCTGTTTTTGAAGGGGTCGGGGACTTTTTTTCCCGCAAAAAGCAGCGTTTTGCATGTAATAGAATTCAATGAACCCACATCCAAAACGCAAGTACTGCGATTTTGCAGCGTTTTTACCACGATTTTGCCGGTAAGGTAATTTTTTTCCCCCTAAATAGCTTCCTTTACCCTAGTGCAGTCCTCTTTCACTTACCTCATCCTTCGATTTTGCTTTTAAATGTCCTTATTTCTTCTGAGAAATCCTCACTTCCTGTTCTTCTGTCTGTAACTCCACACAGTAATGCAAAGCTTTCTCCCTGGTGTGGAGTGTCGTGCTCGCCCCCTCACTTGGACTACAGGGGAATCAGGATGTTCTCTACGTGGTAGATAGAGAAAGGATCTGTGTGTTAGTGGGCGTCCTGACTCTCCTGTAGTCCAAGGGAGGGGGCGAGCACGACACTCCAAACTAGGCAGCCGCCTAGGGCTCGGCCGCTGGTTTCCCTTCACATGTGTATGCTCTGCAGGCTGTAGCATGTAACTAACTCTCAGTCTCAGGCAGCTGCTCCATCTGACCGGTAGTGTAATTAGAGGAACAGCGCAGCATTGGAGCCAGAGCTAGAGGTAACAGAGCCAATGCTTCCTGTATAGCGCCACCTCCTGTCACATGGGCAGGGCAAAGAGGTTGGAGTCAGGGGTGAAGTCAATGGGGGGGGAAAATTAGGTTTTGCCTAGAGTGTCAAAAATCCTTGCACCAGCCCTGCCTCTGGTAGTCCCTCTCTATGGTGCATAGGCTCTGGTAGTTCCTCTTTACAGTGCATTTCCTCTGATAGTCCCTCTGTATGGTGCATAGGCTCTAGTAGCCTCATTCTATGGTGTATAGCATCTGGCAGTCCCTCTCTTTGGTGCATAGCCTATGTAGTCCCTCTCTATGGTGTATAGCATCTGGCAGTCCCTCTCTGTGGTGCATAGCCTATGTAGTCCCTCTCTATGGTGTATAGCATCTGGCAGTCCCTCTCTATGGTGCATAGCCTATGTAGTCCCTCTCTATGGTGTATAGCCTCTCTCTAATGTGCATAGCCACTTGTAGCATCTCTCTATATTGCATAGCCTCTGGTAGTTCCTCTCTATTGTGAATATTCTCTGCTAATATCTCTCTGCAGTGCATAGCCTCTGGTACTCCCTCTGTAGGATGCATAGCCTTTGGTAGTCCCTCCCTATAGTAAATAGGCTCTGGCAGTCCCTTTTTATGGTGTATAGCGACTGGTGCTCCTTTCTTTGGTGCATAGCCTCTGGTAGTCCCTCTCTCTTGAAGAGAGGGGCTATCAGAGGTTATATAATACAGAAAGGGAGATTTTGCACTGCAGAAGAGGATATCAGAGGTTATGCACAGTAGAAAGGGAGTATTAGTGGCTACGCACTGCAGAGAGGGACTAACAGAGTCCTCTGATAGTCCCCCCTGCAAGTCTGTCTTTACGGTGCATACCTTTTGGTAGCCCCTCTCTATACAGTTCATAGCCACTGATATCCTCCTTCCTTTAGTGCATAGCCTCTGCTAATCTCTCCCTGCAGTGCATAGCCTCTGATAGTCCCTCTCTATGGTGCATAGCCTCTGGTAGTCCCTATCTGTGGTGTATAGTCATTAGTGGTCCCTTTCTATGGTGCATAGCCTCTAGTAGCCCCTCTATGGTGCATAGCCTCTGGCAGTCCCAATCTGTGGTGTATGGCCATTAGTGGTCCCTTTCTATGGTTCATAGCCTCTAGTAGTCTCTCTCTAAAGTGCATAGCCACTTATAGCATCTCTCTATGGCGCATAGCCCCTGGTAGTCCATCTCTACATTGCATAGCCTCTGCTAATCTCTCTCTGCAGTGCATAGCCTCTGGTAGTCCCTCTCTAGGATGCATAGCCTCAGGTAGTCCCTCCCTATGGTGCATAGGCTCCATCAGTCCCTTTCAATGGTGTATAGAGACTTGTTGTCCCTTTCTAAGGAGCATAGCCTCTAGTGGCTCCTCTCTATGGTGCATAGCCTCTTGTAGCCTCTCTCTATGGTGTACAGCCTCCGTAGTCCCTCTTTATGGTACATAGCCTCTAGTAGCTTCCCTCTAAAGTGCATAGCCACTTGTAGCATCTCTCTCTGGGATGCATAGGCTCTGGCAGTCCCTTTCTATGGTGTATAGCGACTGGTGGTCCCTTTTTATGGCGCATAGCCTCTAGTGGCCCCTCTCTATGGTGCATAGCCTCTTGTAGTCCCACTCTCTACAGTGCATAGCCTCTGATATCCTCTCTCTGTAATGCATAGACTCTGATAGCCTCTCTCTGTAGTGCATAGCCTCTGATAGCCTCTCTCTGTAGTGCATAGCCTTTCTCTTTAGTGCATTGCCTCTGATATCATCTATCTATATTGCATAGCCTCTGATATCATCTCTCTGTAGTGCATAGCCCTTGATATCCTCTCTCTGTAGTGCATAGACTCTGATATCCTCTCTCTGTAGTGCATAGACTCTGATATCCTCTCTCTGTAATGCACAGACTCTGATAACCTCTCTCTGTAGTGCATAGCCTTAGATAGCCTCTCTCTGTAGTGCATAGCCTCTGATAGCCTTTCTCTGTAGTGCATAGCCTCTGATATGATCTCTCTGTAGTGCATAGCCTCTGATATCCTCTATCTGTAGTGCATAGCCTCTGATAGCCTTTCTCTGTAGTGCATAGCCTCTGATATGATCTCTCTGTAGTGCATAGCCTCTGATATCATCTATCTATATTGCATAGCCTCTGATATCCTCTCTCTGTAGTGCATAGCCTCTGATATCCTCTCTCTGTAGTGCATAGCCTCTGATATTCTCTCTCTGTAGTGCATAGCCTCTGATATCATCTATCTATATTGCATAGCCTCTGATATCCTCTCTCTGTAGTGCATAGCCTCTGATATCATCCATCTATATTGCATAGCCTCTGATATCTTCTCTCTGTAGTGCATAGACTCTGATATTCTCTCTCTGTAGTGCATAGCCTCTGATATCATCTATCTATATTGCATAGCCTCTGATAGCCTCTCTCTGTAGTGCATAGACTCTTATACCCTCTCTCTGTAGTGTATAGCCGCTGATATCCTCTCTCTGTAGTGCATAGCCTCTGATATCCTCTCTCTGTAGTGCATAGACTCTGATATTCTCTCTCTGTAGTGCATAGCCTCTGATATCCTCTCTCTGTAGTGCATAGCCGCTGATATCCTCTCTCTGTAGTGCATAGACTCTGATATCCTCTCTCTGTAGTGCATAGCCTCTGATATCCTCTCTCTGTAGTGCATAGCCTCTGATATCCTCTCTCTGTAGTGCATAGACTCTGATATCCTCTCTCTGTAGTGCATAGCCTCTGATATCTTCTCTCTGTAGTGCATAGCCACTGATATCCTCTCTCTGTAGTGCATAGCCGCTGATATCCTCTCTCTGTAGTGCATAGACTCTGATATCCTCTCTCTGTAGTGCATAGCCTCTGATATCCTCTCTCTGTAGTGCATAGCCTCTCTCTGTAGTGCATAGCCTCTGATATCTTCTCTCTGTAGTGCATAGCCTCTGATATCCTCTCTCTGTAGTGCATAGACTCTGATATCCTCTCTCTGTAGTGCATAGACTCTGATAGCCTCTCTCTGTAGTGCATAGCCTCTGATATCCTCTCGTTGTAAGGCATAGACTCTGATATCCTCTCTCTGTAGTGCATAGCCTCGGATAGCCTCTCTCTGTAGTGCATAGCCTCTCTCTGTAGTGCATAGACTCTGATAGCCTCTCTCTGTAGTGCATAGCCTCTCTCTGTAGTGCATAGCCTCCTATATCCTCTCTCTGTAGTGCATAGACTCTGATATCCTCTCTCTGTAGTGCATAGCCTCTGATAGCCTCTCTCTGTAGTGCATAGCCTCTGATATCCTCTCTCTGTAGTGCATAGACTCTGATATCCTCTCTCTGTGGTGCATAGACTCTGATATCCTCTCTCTGTAGTGCATAGCCTCTGATATCCTCTCTCTGTAGTGCATAGCCTCTGATATCCTCTCTCTGTAGTGCATAGCCCCTGATATCCTCTCTCTGTAGTGCATAGCCGCTGATATCCTCTCTCTGTAGTGCATAGCCTCTGATATCCTCTCTCTGTAGTGCATAGCCTCTGATATCCTCTCTCTGTAGTGCATAGCCTCTGATATCCTCTCTCTGTAGTGTATAGCCTCTGATATCCTCTCTCTGTAGTGCATAGCCTCTGATATCTTCTCTCAGGGCCGATCCTAGGCATGGTGCACGGGGTGCTCCGCACCCAGGCGCCGCAGAGGTGGGGGCGCCGAAGCTCCAAAGTGCTGACCCTCCCTCCTCCTTGTCTGTGTCCAGAGGCAGAGCACATGTAGCGGGTGCTGCGGTTCCCCATCCCGCTTGCTCTCTCCGCTGGCAACTGACAAGAGCGCATACCTCCCGCTGTCCCCGGAGTCCGGGCTGGGTACCACAGCGGAGCCTATTACGAAAACATGTTTCGGCGCTAGTCTTCACTAATTAATTCTGACCACGCCCATGTGGGGGTGCCAGAAATATTTCTGCACCCAGGCGTCTGTGACCCTAGGATCGGCCCTGTCTTCTCTCTGTAGTGCATAGCCTCTGATATCCTCTCTCTGTAGTGCATAGCCTCTCTCTGTAGTGCATAGCCTCTCTCTGTAGTGCATAGACTCTGATAGCCTCTCTCTGTAGTGCATAGCCTCTGATATCCTCTCGTTGTAGTGCATAGACTCTGATATCCTCTCTCTGTAGTGCATAGCCTCGGATAGCCTCTCTCTGTAGTGCATAGCCTCTCTCTGTAGTGCATAGACTCTGATAGCCTCTCTCTGTAGTGCATAGCCTCTCTCTGTAGTGCATAGCCTCCTATATCCTCTCTCTGTAGTGCATAGACTCTGATATCCTCTCTCTGTAGTGCATAGCCTCTGATAGCCTCTCTCTGTAGTGCATAGCCTCTGATATCCTCTCTCTGTAGTGCATAGCCTCTCTCTGTAGTGCATAGACTCTGATAGCCTCTCTCTGTAGTGCATAGCCTCCTATATCCTCTCTCTGTAGTCCATAGCCTCCTATATCTTCTCTCTGTAGTGCATAGCCTCCTATATCCTCTCTCTGTAGTGCATAGCCTCTGATATCCTCTCTCTGTAGTGCATAGCCTCTGATATCCTCTCGTTGTAGTGCATAGACTCTGATATCCTCTCTCTGTAGTGCATAGCCTCTGATATCCTCTCTCTGTAGTGCATAGCCTCTGATAGCCTCTCTCCGTAGTGCATAGCCTCTGATATCCTCTCTCTGTAGTGCATAGACTCTGATATCCTCTCTCTGTAATGCACAGACTCTGATAACCTCTCTCTGTAGTGCATAGACTCTGATATCCTCTCTCTGTAATGCATAGACTCTGATAGCCTCTCTCTGTAGTGCATAGCCTTAGATAGCCTCTCTCTGTAGTGCATAGCCTCTGATATCCTCTCTCTGTAGTGCATAGCCTCTGATAGCCTTTCTCTGTAGTGCATAGCCTCTGATATGATCTCTCTGTAGTGCATAGCCTCTGATATCCTCTATCTGTAGTGCATAGCCTCTGATAGCCTTTCTCTGTAGTGCATAGCCTCTGATATGATCTCTCTGTAGTGCATAGCCTCTGATATCATCTATCTATATTGCATAGCCTCTGATATCCTCTCTCTGTAGTGCATAGCCTCTGATATCCTCTCTCTGTAGTGCATAGCCTCTGATATCATCCATCTATATTGCATAGCCTCTGATATCCTCTCTCTGTAGTGCACAGACTCTGATATTCTCTCTCTGTAGTGCATAGCCTCTGATATCATCTATCTATATTGCATAGCCTCTGATATCCTCTCTCTGTAGTGCATAGCCTCTGATAGCCTTTCTCTGTAGTGCATAGCCTCTGATATGATCTCTCTGTAGTGCATAGCCTCTGATATCATCTATCTATATTGCATAGCCTCTGATATCATCTATCTATATTGCATAGCCTCTGATATCCTCTCTCTGTAGTGCATAGCCTCTGATATCCTCTCTCTGTAGTGCATAGCCTCTGATATTCTCTCTCTGTAGTGCATAGCCTCTGATATCCTCTCTCTGTAGTGCATAGCCTCTGATATCTTCTCTCTGTAGTGCATAGCCTCTGATATCCTCTCTCTGTAGTGCATAGCCTCTGATATCCTCTCTCTGTAGTGCATAGCCTCTGATATCCTCTCTCTGTAGTGCATAGCCTCTGATATCTTCTCTCTGTAGTGCATAGCCTCTGATATCTTCTCTCTGTAGTGCATAGACTCTGATATCCTCTCTCTGTAGTGCATAGCCTCTGATAGCCTCTCTCTGTAGTGCATAGCCTCTGATATCTTCTCTCTGTAGTGCATAGCCTCTGATATCCTCTCTCTGTAGTGCATAGCCTCTGATATCCTCTCTCTGTAGTGCATAGCCTCTGATATCTTTTCTCTGTAGTGCATAGCCTCTGATATCCTCTCTCTGTAGTGCATAGCCTCTGATATCTTTTCTCTGTAGTGCATAGCCTCTGATATCCTCTCTCTGTAGTGCATAGCCTCTCTCTGTAGTGCATAGCCTCTGATATCCTCTCTCTGTAGTGCATAGCCTCTGATATCCTCTCTCTGTAGTCAGGGCCGTCTTTAATATGGTTTGGGCCCAGGGCAAACATTTTTTTTGGGCCCCCCTCCAGCTTATTTTGGGCCTGGCTGGTTCACATGTATGTTTTGGCGGTCCTTATTTGTGCAGGTACAGCAGCCCATTGATTTGAATGGGCTGCCATGCCTTTGTTTCCTGCAGAAAAAAGGTGCATTCAGCATTTTAAAAATACAGTTGCCTTGAAATCCATTCTGCTTTTGCACCATGCTACTTACCTGCAGTTCTTGCACACACAAACGCACTGTGTTTTTAAAAGCCTGACCTAAACATCTAAAAATGCAGCAAGTTTGACAGTGCGGGAACTGCAGATAAGTCACAGCAGACAGCAGAATGGACAGACAGTGCTGTATTTCAGTGCTTGATGGGCATAGGCGTGCCGTGTGCGCAGCCTATTACATGAGGCATGCGCTTTTCTTTGCAGGAAACGCAGGCATGGCGGCCCATTCAAATGAATGGGCTGCTGTGCCTGCGCAAATGTGGGCCGCCAAAACACATACATGTGAACCAGCCAGGCCCAAAATAAGCCCATCAAGCAGTTAAATACAGACAGTAATGTCATGTACTCTGAGGCTTTAATCAGCCTGGACTGCAGGTCTGGTCTGTGATTTAAAGAGTTCCTCTATTTTACACATGGCATGGCATGGGGTCCCATGGTGCTAAAGCAGAATGGACAGACGGTGCTGTGACCCCCATGCCATGCCATGTGTAAAATAGAGGAACTTTTTAAAACACTGACCAGACCTGCAGTGAATCATCAAATATTATAAAGACTTTGGGCACACTCTACAGAAAACTTCAATTTACAATATAGATTAGCAAACAGTGACATGCCTTGAGGAGCAGGACATAAAGAAGTCAGCCTCAGGAAGAGCAAACTGGGGATGTTATAAAATCACATTCTAATTCACTTTTATATACAAGCAGCACCCAGTGGCAGGAAGGGAGAAGTGCGCGTCTAAAGGGAAGTCAGGGGTGCTGTACATTTTAAAACACTGGGAAGGGAAGCAGTACTGTCACTGGCTGCATGCCGCTGATGATTTTCAGCCTGATTTGTGGGCAGCACAGGGGCTTAACGGGAGGCAGGGCCACCATCAGGAATTATGGGGCCACTTACACAGCTTCAGGCATGTGCCCCCTGGAGCAGAGAACCGGGATGGGGGGTGCTGCCGCCTGAAATTGAGAAGCAGGGGGGGGGGCTGCCGCAAATTTAGAAGCGGGGGCCCTTTACAAAAAAAGAAATAAAGAAAGAAATAAAGAAAAATATATATATAAAAAAGGGGTGTAGCCATCTGGGGACCTCTGGGCCCTTTAATAAAAAGAAATAAAATATATATATATAAAATATATTTTAAAAAGGGGGTTGCCATCTGGGGCCCTGGGGACCTCTGGGCCCTTTAATATTTTTTTTTTAATAAAAATAAATTACAAAAAAAGGGGGTTGCCATCCGGGACCTCTGGGCCCTTTAATAAAAAATATATATAAAGAAACATTTATAAAAAAAAAAAGGGGGGGTTGCCATCCAGGGCCCTGGGGACCTCTGGGCCCTTAAATTAAAAATAAATAAAACAAATATATATATATATAAAGAAATAAAATATATAAAAAAAATATTTTTTATAAAAAAAAAGGGGGGTTGCCATCCGGGGCCCTGGGGACCTCTGGGTCCTATAATAATAATAATAATAATAAATATATATATATATATATATATATATATATATATATATATATATATATATATATAAACGATTTTTTTTTATTAAAAAAAGGGGGTTTTTATCCGGGGCCCTGGGGAACTATGGGCCCCTGGGGACCCCCAGACCTCTAAAAAAAATTGGCCCTTTAATAAAAAATAAAATAAAAATATATTAAAAAATTGTCCCTTTAATAAAAATATATAATTTTTTTTTATTATTTAAAAAAAAAGTAAAAAAAAGGGGGGGTTGCCATCTGGGGCCCTGGGGTCCTCCGGGCCCCTGGGGGCCTCCGGACCCCTAAAAAAAAAAAAAAAAAAAAAAAAAATTTTTTTTTTTTTTTTTTTTTTAAAGGGGGTTGCTTTGGGCCCCCAACAGTGACAGGGCCCAGGGCACCTGCCCCATTTGCCCTGCGGTAAAGACGGCCCTGTCTGTAGTGCATAGCCTCTCTCTGTAGTGCATAGCCTCTGATATCCTCTCTCTGTAGTGCATAGCCTCTCTCTGTAGTGCATAGCCTCTGATATCCTCTCTCTGTAGTGCATAGCCTCTGATATCCTCTCTCTGTAGTGCATAGACTCTGATAGCCTCTCTCTGTAGTGCATAGCCTCTGATAGCCTCTCTCTGTAGTGCATAGCCTCTGATATCCTCTCTCTGTAGTGCATAGACTCTGATAGCCTCTCTCTGTAGTGCATAGCCTCTGATATCCTCTCTCTGTAGTGGTGCATAGCCTCTGATATCCTCTCTCTGTAGTGGTGCATAGCCTCTGATAGCCTCTACCATAGGTTTTGCACGGCAGAGAAGAACTATGCGTGTCAGGCAGAGCGGTCTCTGTGGCTCCTCCGCTGTCCCTATTCTCTGGAGGTCGCAGAGGGGCTGCCTATCAGCGGGTGATGTCACTCGGGAGGCGTGGCCTGGCTCTCCCTCCGCTGGCCGCACGGTGGCGCTCCTCGCCCGCTCTGTGCAGCAGGTCTCGCTGTTCCCACAGCCGCTTCCATTGGAGCCGCTGGTGACAAATTGGCGCCATTTTGAAGCTCGGGGAAGGCGACACGGTGCGGGTGTCACGGGCGGGGAAGAGCCGGTGCGGACTACGGGAGAGTGCGACCGACGCCTGCGGGGGAGAGAAGGTGAGAGGCGACAGTAGCCGGGCGGCCTCCGGGTTTTCGTGCAATGGGGACCCCGGGGAGCGGCCCCCCAGCCTGCCTGTGTCCGGAGCTCTCTGTCATTGCCAAGGCTGGGGAGCCCGGCTGGGGTCAGTCCTATCTACCCGGCCTGTGTTCCCACCCCCCTCCCCGGAGTCCCGTTATAGAGCACAATGCATTCCTCCACAGACACACCACCCTGCCTGTGTGGGGGAGGGGGTTTCCCATAGCAACAGAGGGGTCTGGTTGTCATGGTCACCAGTGCCATGTTTTACATCTCCTGCACCCCCCAGGTACAGCACAGTGTGTTCTGGAGAATGTGGTGACCCGTCTTCACAGGGAGGGGGCGCTGTACTACTGTTGTTGTCCGTAGAAACCAACCAGCCAGGCTTGTGATGGTGACATTGGTTGCTATGGGCGGCAGTCCTGCATCTTCTCCAGGTTTTATTGGCTCAGCTGTCCCCCCCCCCCCCATCTTATAACTGACTGACAGCTCCTCTGCATTGGCGAGCGATGGTTCCCCCCAGCTTTTCATTGGCGAGCGCTGGGCCCCCCTCCCTCTTCATTGGCGAGCGCTGGGTCCCCCCCCCTTTTTCATTGGCGAGCGCTGGGTCCCCCCCCTCTTCATTGGCGAGTGATGGGTCCCCCCTCTTTTCATTGGCGAGTGCTGGGTCCCCCTTTTCATTGGCGAGCGCTGGGTCCCCCCCCTTTTCATTGGCGAGTGATGGGTCCCCCCTCTTTTCATTGGCGAGTGATGGGTCCCCCCTCTTTTCATTGGCAAGCGATGGGTCCCCCCCTTTTCATTGGCGAGCGCTGGCTGCCCTCCTTTTCATTGGCGGGCGCTGGGTCCCCCCCCCTTTTCATTGGCGGGCGCTGGGTCCCCCCCCTTTTCATTGGCGGGCGCTGGGTCCCCCCCCCTTTTCATTGGCGGGCGCTGGGTCCCCCCCCCTTTTCATTGGCGGGCGCTGGGTCCCCCCCCTTTTCATTGGCGGGTGCTGGGTCCCCCCCCTTTTCATTGGCGAGTGCTGGGTCCCCCCCCTTTTCATTGGCGAGCGCTGGGTCCCCCCCCTTTTCATTGGTGAGCGTTGGTTCCCCCCCCCCCCTTTTCATTGGCGAGCGCTGGGTCCCCCCATTTTCCTAGGCGAGCGCTGGGTCCCCCCCCTTTTCCTAGGCGAGCACTGGGTCCCCCCCCTTTTCCTAGGCGAGCACTGGGTCCCCCCCCCCTTTTCCTAGGCGAGCACTGGGTCCCCCCCCTTTTCCTAGGCAAGCACTGGGTCCCCCCCCTTTTCCTAGGCGAGCGCTGGCCCCTCCCCTTTTCATAGGCGAGCGCTTACCACCCCTTTTAATAGGCGAGCGCTGGTCCCCCCCCTTTTAATTGGCGAGCACTGGGTCCCCCCCCTTTTAATTGGCGAGCGCTGGGTCCCCCCCCCTTTTTACTGCTAAGCACCCCCTTCTATTGCTGAGCGCTGGGCCCCCACTTCACCTTCCAATAGCTAGTGCTGCCTTGCCTTTCAATTGCCAAGTACTGGCACCCCCACCCTTCGCCTATAAATGGCAAGCGCTACCCCCTCAATTGCTGAGCACTGGGCCCTCACCCTTCCATTGCCGAATGCTTGTCACCCTTTCCGTTGCTGAGTACTGGCACCCCCCAATCCCCTTCCAATAGTGAGTGCTGCCCTCCCTTTCAATAGCCAAGCACTGGCACCCCCCTCCAATGACAAGCAGTGTGTCCCCCCACCTCCTCAATTGCCGAGTGCTGGCACCCCCCCATTTCACTTCCAATGGCAAGTGCCAGCTTCCCCTTCCAATGGTGCTCTGTTACACAGAGCAGCCTGGATCCTCCCTGTTTATTGCCCCAGCAGCAAGCAGCTTGCAATGAGGGCAGCCGAGTCACAGCTCCATGTGTCTATTCAGCCGCCGAACCAGACCTGGCCACACCCCCTCTCCCCTGATTGGCTAGCTGACTTTGACAGCAGTGGGAGCCAATGGCGCCACGGTTGTGTCTCAGCCAATCAGGAAGGAGAATCTTGAATGGCTGAGACACTTGTGGACATTGTTGGATGGAGAGGGACATCAGGTAAGTATTGGAGGGCTGCTGCACACATAAGGCTTTTTATCTTATTACATTTAGATTAAAAAAAAAACTTCCGCCTTTACAACCCCTTTAAGCAGGACTGGAAATCTTGTAGTGACCAGTACCTTTCATGTTGTATGTGAGAAATGTCGCCTGCTGTGCAATGTTGGGTAGCAGCTCCAGTTTTTATAAATCTGTTTCTGATTTGCCTTCTCTACTTTTACTGTTTTTATTTTGCTTATGCCTCATGTAAATTGGTCTCTATAGGGTGTTCTTAAATGCCCGGGAGAACACATCTATTAGGCTTTGGCAGCAGTGAGTGCTCATTGCTTGCTGCCCTTTTCATGCCACGCAGACGTGAGGTGGGCTTCCACATTCCTTTCTAGGAGTTCTGCTTATTCGTCCTTCTCTTTTTTTTTAATGCTGCAATAGCGTGCCACTTAAATTTGGGTCATAATGCTGAATGTATGGTAGATACAGTCCAATCATTTAAGAGAACAAATGTCATTGCCGTTATTGACATTCATTCAGGGAATGTGAAACACATGGCTAAAAAATGCAGAGAGAATACTGTTGACAATGATTTCAGAAATCCTCTTCAAGCGTACCGGAGTGTCTCTGCAGGCTGAACGGCAGATGAGCTTTTCCAATGGTCTACCTGTTTAGAAAGGAAATGCTCATCATCTCTATCAGGTCTCGGTGATGAGAGATATGCTGGGTTATGGTCATGTAGTACGCAGCTACTGATTGCATGGTGCCCTTTGTTTATGGCGTTCTGATGTGGGGTGGGCTGCTGCATTCCTTGGGCCAGGCTCATTCTATTTGGTAATATATCACCTGTCACCTTTCTGTGTGACAAATGCATTGTGCTGTGCTTTTATGTCTTTTGGGACCTGTGTATTTCTGTCGGTCTTTGGCGCTGTCATTTCAGTTCTTCCCCTGAAGGGGTTGTCATGTACTGTGTGTTAGCTCTGTGTCCTTTCACTTGGAACCCCCCCCCCCCCCCCTTTCTTTGGTCAGTCAGTGTTAGAGATGGGAACTCCTGAAAGGTTTCTACAGAGTTCATGTGTCGGACAAGACGACAGCTGACCTCTGATCTGTTGCTATTCAGGGAGCTTTCATTCATTAGGTGAAGATTTAGTGTAGGTAAAATATACTGATGATCACTACTCCTGTTAATTTTCTTTCCTTATGAAACAGATCTAAATGTATTTATTATATAGGATTTATATTGCACCAACAGTTTGCGCATCGTTTTGCAACCTGAGTTATGTTTACGTTTTGCATTGAAATTATATTAATAAAAATCAAAGGAACCAGTGCATCTGAAAATGACAGCCGGTGTTTAAAAACTTGCCCATCCAGTGGTTTGTGTGGTGGGTTTTTTTTTTTTTTTTCTTAAAGAATTTTTGTATTCAAGGCTTTGGATATCATTTTTTATCCCTTTTCCATCTTTTTGTAAAGTTTGATTACCTTGTTGATCTTTTGACTGTTCTCTTCTACCCCCTCACGGCTCAGTGTCTAGCCTGCCTGGTGCTTCCATGTGAGAGCTAACAAACTCATTGACTATTTATACACAGACACTAATTGTGATTTAAAAGGCCACAAATGTGGGAAATTAACCTTTTAATTGCCATTTTAACCTGTGTGTGCCACCTTCTGTGTCTGTACCAAGGCCAAACATTCCAGGGTATGTAAACTTTGTATCAGGGCCATTTGGATGATTTCTGTTATGATTTTAAAAAGGATCCAAAAACTATGTGCTAATAAATGGCTTCATGTGATCGCTATCCTTGAGGCTGGGTTCACACTTGTCCGACAAACGCTCCGACATTGGGAGCTCATGTCGCATGACGTGTAAAAATCAATGTTTCCCTATGAGAGCTGTCTTAACTGGTCTGACAAAAGTCGGTCCAACTTTGAAAAAAGTTCCTGCACTACTTTGGTCCGACTTTAATCCTACTTCAGCCCATTGAATATCATTGAAGTAGGATCCTTGTCCTTACCATCCGACTTTTGAAATCCGACACTGTGATTACAGCAGCAGTAAAAGGAATTTCTCTTATCGTCCATGGACGGACACAGCTCCTTAAATCTTGACAAGTGGGTTATGTTCCCTGTTTACAGGAGAGGACTAGGCAGAAACATGTTAAATAGTTAAATACATGTTACATTAACAGAGTTGAACAGCCCCGCCCAGGGGGCGGTCCCTCCAGACATAACCCTCCTCACTGCAGCTTGCAGCCTCAGTTTCGTTCTGCCTAGCAAAGGAGGACGTATGGCTCCCTTTGGGCCCAGCGCCCTGAGGAGAAATTTTATTTTATTTTACTTTTTCTTGAAGAATCTTCTTTCAACTGTTGGCTGAGAGACAGGCTGGATAATATAGATCCTTGTAGTCTACTCAGTCCGACCAGCAAGCGTGGGCACACCTTTGCAAAGAGGCTTGGTCTGCCACGCCATACCCCATGACTCCTGGGGTGGCCGGTGAGCTTTGCTCCGAGGTCCACATATGACTGGGCTGTGGTGTTGTCTCACTCACAGTGGACCGGGCCGACAGCTACCTCCATTTCGGTTGTAGTTCTGTCAGGAATGTGTCAGCGAGTCCTCGCTTGGACGGGTAAGTACAGTCCCTCCTGCTTCGGTGGGTTGGTACGGCTGGGCATTCCTGGGGTTCGGGGGTCCCTTCCCCTTACTTCCCTGCTCCTTTCCCTTGCTGCATTGCTAACATTGCCGCTGTCAGGGGGGAGGGGGCCTTCCTGAGGGGACTGTGTTATCTGGCCTGTGTTTTTTCTTTTTTGTATTGGGCTTTCCTGTGAGGTAAAAAGCCCTGTGATGAGCACAGATGTTTATGATTGTACTTCAGCAGACGCTGACTGATTGGTGACACCTGTAACGGTTTTGCTTTTTATGCTGTATCTGTGTCTTATCCTTAAATAAAACAGCCCTATGAGGCTTTTCCTGTTTAAACACAGGTCCCTGCAAAAGTTACCTCACGGTTCTTTTCCTCACAGGCAGCGCTGTGCAGTCTCCTCCTGAGGGAGTCCCCTGGTTACCCCTGGTCAGTGCAGCAAGTGGATGAGAGGCCCTGAATAGGGCTCTAGGAGCTTTTGTCTATTTGTATGGACAGGTGTGCATATTATAATACACACTATATGTAAATATTGGAGTCAGTATCTGGGTCCTTCCCCACATGCTGGTGGTGGCAGCAGGTGTTAGCACCTGTGATTCCCACAGAGTTTTTATTGTTAGTCCTGGACACAGTTTGTGCCAGGGTGGGGGTGGACTGCGGGCGGGCGGTAAAAGAGTGCCCCCTTCCCCCGTTATCCCCTGGGGAATGCTCTGTTATGGAGCCATGGACTAGGTACCTAGTTAAAAAAAAAAAAAAAGGCAGAATAAGGCATTTATGGGTGCGCTTTTTACTGCTGCAAGGGACTCTCCTAAGCTGCATAGTGCAGCTGGGTTTCCGCCGAGGGCTCGGTCTTTTTTGGATCACACAAATCAGACCGCTGTGTAGGTTTTTTCCTTCTGTGCCCTTCTTTGATAATTTCTGAGATGCGGAATGAGAAAAGCCACTGAGGGCTTTTGTAGTCCCTCACCGCTGGGCGGGAACCCCCGCTTGTATGGATCTGACTGATAGAAGATCCGAAGTACTGACCCGTTCCATGTTTACCATGCTGGGGTCTGGCTTGCGGCCTATTGTGGCCACTACACTGGTGTCTCAGTGGTCGCTGGCACTATTTTTTGGGAGGTTTTTCAATTACATTGAAAACTCCCATTGGCGCCCACTTTGTCGTAGCCACGCTATGGCGCAGCTTACATTGTGCTGGCCTTTTTCCTGTGGCCGCGTTCTGAACGCTCGGTGGCCATCTTGGAGTAGTCCTGACCCCTAGTGCTGTATACAACTCACAGAGTGAGCATTTTGCACCAGACAGTGGAGGAGCACCGACTCTCTCCTGAGGTTATTAGCCTAGCGGACCATCTGGTCCAGGGCCTCATATAGGTCTGTGATGCTTCATTGAATGCTGCGCCCTTGTTATCCAGGGCGTCTGTTTCAGAATGGTTTTATGCACACGGTGGTGTAGTGCTTAACTCCATTACTTGGCAGCAAAAGAGTCATTGGTTCGAATCTGCACACTGACGCCAATCTGCACACTGATGCCAATCTGCCTGGAGCTTGCATTGTCGCTCCCTGTGTCTGCGTGGGTTTCCTCCGGGTACTCCGGTTTCCTCCAAAGACATGTGTGCATACACCTACATAATATACATACACACTATGTGTGTGTATTATTTAGGGGCAACCCTCCCAGGCTGTCAAAGGCCCAGCTGGGGGACTAATCTGTCCCTGGGTGCATAAGCCGATCACGCCGGCACCCAAATCCTGCCAATGTATATAGCCTTCCCTCCCTGTCTCTAGGTGGGAGGGGCGGCTTGCAGGTTCACAATTCAGTGAAACCTCCCTGCTCTCCGACTAGTGGGTCTGCGAGGTGGTCTCTTCGGAGTACTAGATAGGGTTTCCTCCTATCCACAGAACAAAGTTCTGTCCTTGTGTCTTCCCCTCCCGGCCCGTCGGTCTGCCTTGGGCAGTGTGGGATTTGCTAAGCTGCAAGGTAATTTTACCTTTCCTGCAGGACGAGAGTTTTGGGGTTTTCTATGGGCCTCAGGCCCTAAATACCTTTGTGAACGTCGGGTAGTTCCGCATGGAATCCATTTGTTCGGTGGTAGCTGCGCTTCATCCGGGGGATGTCCTGACGTCCTCGGACATCAGGGACGCATACATGCATGTCCCGTTTTGCACATGTCACAGTGTTTTTTTTCTGTGCTTCGTGATGAGAGAAGGGTCTCTGTCAGCCTGTGGCCCTCCCTTTTGATCTGGCGTCAGCACCATGGGTTTTCAGCTAGGAGCTCGCACTTATTTGAATTTTGTTGGGACAGCGAGGCTTTGCCTCATTGGCTACTTTGACGACTTTCTTCTGAGAGCAGCTTCTGTCTCCTAACTAGTGGATGGGTTATTCCCATTCAGACCCTCCGAAGATTCGGGTGGATGTTAAACGTTTAGGCCAGAAAGTGTAGCTCAGTGGCAGCAAGCCTGCCCTCCATGTGTGCGACCCAGGGTTCAAATTATGGGCATGCTAGGTTCCGACTCAGCGTTGGAGTATCTAGTGTTGATCCAGACTCCTCAGTGGCAAAGGTCCTTCTTCCCCTGGAGAAATTGCAGACTCTTCAGTCTGCGGAGAAGGTATTGGCATCACGCAATCGGTCTTCTCTCCGGGCGCCTGCTGGTTCGGGGTCTGTGGGTAGCCTCCTTCAAGGTGGTACTGTATGCCCAGTTCCACACCCTGGTTTTCCAGTGGAACTACTGTCCAGGTGGTAAAAATCTCTTGTCTCTGAAATCATTAGATTCCTGTGCGCCACCTAGTCAGAGTCTCTCTGAGTTGGTGACAGAGATTCCCGACTCTTCGGTCCGGGAAGTTGTTCCTTCCTTCCAGTGGTCGGTGTTTACGAAGGATGCCAGCTCACGGGTTGTGAACCTGGAGGTTCACAAAACTGGGGGGTCCAGTCGGCCCTGAGTCGCTGGACTTGCGTGGACCTATGACCACACCTCCTTGAATGTGTCTGGTCTCGGTAGCTACCCAGGGTCGGGCCTGGCTAGTGCCTGGTGGGAGACCGCCTGGGAATACCAGGTGCTGTCTACTGTTCATTGTCCTACTATTTTAGGCGATCAGGCTATGCTTCTCCTTGTGGTCGACCGATCTGGTTTCAGCCGGACAACGCCACGGCCGTGGCTTCAGTCTACCATCAGGTATGCCGGCAGGTGGACTACTGGAGTCGCCAGATGCTGGACCAGGGCGACTGGTCTTTGTGCTTGGGGTGTTTCGGCTCCCTTGCAGGAGGTGAGCCTCACATGGCATGGATCTCCTGGCAGCTTGTCTCCGCCGCAAGGGTGTCAGTTAGTGGC
Organism: Rana temporaria; assembly: GCF_905171775.1. NCBI lineage: Eukaryota > Metazoa > Chordata > Amphibia > Anura > Ranidae > Rana > Rana temporaria. Next base: position 78,434,665 of record NC_053490.1, on the reverse strand, counting down.
CAGGTCTAGTGATCTTGTACAGACGCGTCAGTCGCGCTGGTGGCCCTGTGTTGTCTGTATCCGTGATTTTTTGCCATTCCTCCATGGTAGTTGCTTCCTCGGCCGCACCACAGAGTGGATGCTGAGGAGATCCCGATGATTCTAATCGCTCCAGATTAATCTCGGCGTCCTTGGTACGCTGATATCGGGCGCCTGGTAGCGGAGGCACCCTGGCGATTGCCAGGGCAGGAGGTTCCTGTCTCAAGGTCCCATACTTCCTCCTGTTGTACAGTCACTGACTTGCTTAACATGGTTATTGGAAGCCAGACTTTAGGTGACCAGGGTCTGTCTGACTCGGTCATCTCAACAGGGCACCGTAGTCTTCTTCCGGAGGATCTACCGTCGCACCTCTCTTGGTGCGAAGGGATGGAGTGACGTCCACGGGCGTACTCTCGGTGTCCAGGGTCCTGCTGTTTTTAAAGCTTGGATTGGATCTAAAAATTGCTTAAAGCACCGTTTGGGGGCAGATTTCAGTCTTGGCTGTGTTCTTTTAGTGGCCTTTTTGCGGCCCGTTCCCTGGTGGGTCCCCTTTTTTTGTGTGCAAGGGGTTTGCCTTATACTTTCCCCTCTTGGCCCATCTCTTCCCCCATGAGTTTTGACTCTGGTGCTCTTGGTTCTTCAGGAACCTTCCTTTTGGAAACATCAGAGAGATTTTCTCTTGACACTATCTCAGAAGGTGGCCCCTTTAGTGGCCTTTACCTCTGTTAGAGGGGTTTCTGAGTTGGCGGTCTTGTCTTGCAAGCCGCCATGCTTGATCCCCCATAAGGATTAGGTGATGGTGCGCCCGCGACCTTCCCTTCTTCCGAAGGAGGTTTCGGCCTTTCATACTTTAGGCGTGGTACGCGCTTTGCGGGTATACCAGCCTACTACGGCTCCATTTCGGAGCTTCTGACTCTCTTTTGTGTCGGTGTCTGGTCCACAAAAGGGCCTGGCGGTCTCGTCGACCACCATTTCTCGGTGGATCGGGCAGGCCGTCATACAGGCCTATGCTCCTAAGTGCGGGCCCCCCTTTCCGGTCACGGCACTTTCGACCAGGGCAATTGGTGCTTCCTGGGTTTTTTTTTTTTTTTTTTCCGACATCATGCGTCGGTCTCACAGGTGTGCGAGGCGGCGATTTGCTCGTCCGTTCACGCTTTTTCCAGAACTTACATGGTTGCTGTGAGTGCATCTTATGATGTTTTTTTCAGCCGCTAGTTTTTGCCGGCGGCTGTTTAAAGTTGCACCTCCTCCGTTGAGGAGCTCTGCTTGTTTTGGGGTGAAGTTAAAATAGTTTTTACTGATATATTTCCCACCCCTCGTTTTTTGACACTGCTTGGGGACGTCCCACTTGTCAAGATTTAAGGAGCTGTGTCCGTCCATGGACGATAAGAGAAAATAGGATTTTTTGTACTCACCGTAAAATCCTTTTCTCTGAAGTCCATGGACGGACACAGCTCCCACCCCTCCTTTTTAGGTTTGTACTGCTTGTTACGAACTGAGGCTGCAAGCTGCAGTGAGGAGGGTTATGTCTGGAGGGACCGCCCCCTGGGCGGGGCTGTTCAACTCTGTTAATGTAACATGTATTTAACTATTTAACATGTTTCTGCCTAGTCCTCTCCTGTAAACAGGGAACATAACCCACTTGTCAAGATTTAAGGAGCTGTGTCCGTCCATGGACTTCAGAGAAAAGGATTTTACAGTGAGTACAAAAAATCCTATTTTATCTCACACTGGGATTGTTTTGATTGGTCAAAGAACAAGTCAGACTATCACAAAGTCGGATCAAAGTAGTATCCTGTTCATGAAAGTCAGATGGATGTCGGACCAATGTAGAACCGATGTAGGACTGATGTCGCAGAGCAAAGTAGGATGAAAGTTGTATGACTGTCGTGTCGTACCAATGTGAACCCGGCCTGAAAGTCGAATAAATGTCGCATAGTATCTGCCTGGGTTCACACTGGTCCAATAAACGCTCCGACATTGGGAGCTCATGTCGCATTACGTGTGAAAAATCAATGTTTTCCTATGAGAGCCGTCTTAACTGGTCCGACACATGTCGGTCCGACTTTGAAAATGCTCCCTGTACTATTTTGGTCCGACTTTGATCCTACTTCAGCCCATTGAATATCATTGAAGTCGGATCAAAGTAGGATCCTTGTCCTTACCATCCGACTTGTGACATCCGACAGTGCGATTACAGCAGCAGTAAATTTTTTTTATCTCGCACTGGGATTGTTTTGATTGGTCAAAGAACAAGTCAGACTATCACAAAGTCGCAGAGCAAAGTAGTATTCTGTTCATGAAAGTCGGATGATACAACACGACAGACATCCATCAGTGTGAACCCAGCCTCATACCACACGACAGTCATATGACTTTCATCCTACTTTGCTCTGCGACATCAGTCCTACATCGATCCTACATTGGTCCGACTTTCATGAACTGGATACTACTTTGATCCAACTTTGTGACTATCTGACTTGTCCTTTGACCAATCAAAACAACCCCAATGTGAGATAAATTTCTTTTACTGCTGTTGTAATCATCATGTCAGATGTCAAAAGTCGGATGGTAAGGACAAGGATCCTACTTTGGTCCGACTTCAATGATATTCAATGGGCTGAAGTAGGATCAAAGTCGGACCAAAATAGTACAGGGAGCATTTTCAAAGTCGGACCAAAGTCCACTTGTGTCAGACCAGTTAAGACAGGTCTTATAGGGAAACATTAATTTTCACACGTCATACGACATGAACTCCCAATGTCAGAGCGTTTGTCGTACCAGTGTGAACCCAGCCTTAATAAAAGACAGGTTTTCTTTGGCATATTCAGTCATATTTTCAGTATTGATGTCAAAATTTCAAAAATTCGGCCAGGATAGTTGCTGAGACTCCACAAACACGAGCTCAAACCCACAATTTTTGTGGTGGACGGTCTCGGTACTCATACAGGAAGATACAATTCTTTAGATAAAAATTCCATTTATTGCATATAAAATGACAAAAATACATCATGTTTAAAATGATTGAATAAACAGTATATCTGTTGGTGAAATGTTTCTCGTAGATTAATCCAGGGTTTGACAAATTTGCTTGGAATCTAGGAGCCAGCTAAAAAAGTTAGGAGCCAGAAAACACACCCCGTCCCGACGAGCTTGCGCGCAGAAGCGAACACATATGTAAACCGTGTTCAAACCACACATGTGAGGTATCGCCGCGATTGGTAGAGTGAGGGCAATAATTCTAGCCCTAGACCTATTCTGTAACTCAAAACATGCAACCTGTAGATTTTTTTAAACGTCGCCTATGAAGATTTTAAAGGGTAAAAGTTGGTCGGCATTCCACAAGCGGACGCAATTTTGAAGCGTGACATGTTGGGTATGAATTTACTCGGCGTAACATTATCTTTCATAATATTAAAAAAAAATGGGGATAACTTTACTGTTGTCTTATTTTTTTAATTAAAAAAAGTGTAATTTTTTCACAAAAAAGTGCGCTTGCAAGACCGCTGCGCAAATAAGGCGTGACAGAAAGTATTGCAACGATCGCCATTTTATTCTCTAGGGTGTTAGGATAAAAAATATATATAATGTTTGGGGGTTTTAATTAGAGGGAAGAAGATGGCAGTGACATTAGAATTGCTGTTTAACTTGTAATGCTTAACTTGTAATACCAACGGCCACCACCATATGGCGCCAGCTCACACAAGGAAGAGCTGGGGACTTCACAAAAAAAAAAAATAATTTTGCCCACCTTCCAAGCCAAGTCGCCAGGATGCTATTTCTAGTCGCCATGGCGACCTGGCGACCGGGATTTGTCGAGCCCTGGATTAATCAGACCTGTACTAATTGCTTGTAAATTGTTGGGTAAGCAACATCATTGTTTTTGCTGAACTGTATCTAATTACAATACTGCTATAAATTGTCATGTATCTGAATGTGTTTTTCAGTGTGGCAAATGTGACCATTTGTCTAAGACCCGGTTCACACAGGGGCACCGCGACTTTGGGGGTCAATGCAAGTCGCCCCCAAAGTCGTACAAGAACCTTTTTCTAAGTTGGAGCGACTTGAGCCACTCCTATTAGAACGGTTCCATTGAACAGAGTGGAGTGCGACTTGTCAGGCCGCTGAGTCGCCCCTGTGTGAACCGGCTCTTATAGATCACTCCTCCTGACGAAGCAGTGCCTCACTGTGAAACTAGTAGAGGTCTGATTTTTTTCATCCATGAGAAACATTTCACCAACAGATACTCTTTGGGGAAAACCCTTGAGTACTGATGTACTGATATACTGTTTATTCAATCATTTTAAATATGATGTATTTTTATTTTTTATGTAATAAATTAAACTTATCTAAGGAATTGTATCTTCCTGTATGAGTATTGAGACAGTCCACCACAAATATTGTGGATTGAGCTTGTGTTTGTAGAGTCTCAGCAACTACCCTCACGCTCTTACCTCACCCTCGTTCCCCAACTCACGTAATGGAAAGATGAACAGAAGGGAAAATCAAATGATTTGGTGTGACCACCCTTTGCCTTCCAAACGGCTTACATTTTTAGAGTAAACATGCACGCTGTTTTTGAAGGAACTCAGCAGGTAGGTTGTTGCAAACATCTTGATTCCTTCTGTCTCTTCAATTAATCGCAGGCAGACTCGATGTTGAGATCGGGGCTCTGTAGGGGCCAAACCTGGACTCCTTGTTCTTCTTTACGCTGAAGATGGTTCTGAATGACATTGGGGACGTTGTCCTGCTGCAGAATAATTTGGGGCCAATCGCACGCTTCCCTGATGATATGGCATGATGAATAAGTGTCTGCCTGTATTTCTTAGCATTGAGGACACCATTGATCCTGACCAAATCTCCAACTCCATTTGCTGAAATGCAGCCCCAAACTGCTCTCCAGCCGTTCACAAACAAACTGCCTTTTGCTAAAGCCAAACATTTTAAATTCTGGTCCAGTCCAGAGCAATTGGCTTCCATTTGTCTGCACCCCAGTTTCTATATTTTCATGCATATTACATGGAAACCAGGCTAAGCCACTCAACTGTTCACAAAAACCTAGGAACTGAATCGTGCAAAAAGAAAATTTCAGTCTTATGGAGAAAGTCACTTTGTTAAGATTTCATTGATAAAATGAGAGTCAGGGAATCTTCTCAAATGATTCATGGATAGAATAAATGAAGAAATGGCACTTGCTTTCCAGTCCTTTAGATTAGAACCCTCCTCCATGAATCTACCTGTAGTGATGGGTTACTTGGTACTTCTGGCTCTAGCGTATCTGCAGCTATTCTTAACCCCCGCACAATTAGGAGTAGGGCAGGTCAGAGGAATTGAGAGTAAACTGCAGCAATGCATCAGGATCGGAACACTGGGAGAGCTAAAAGAAGAGCAGGAAAGCAAGTTGCAAAGATTCCTATTGATGAAAAAATAAATATTAAAAGCCATACACAACACTTTGGAGTTTGAAGAACAGAAGGTTATGAATTTACATGATTCGTTATATGCAGGCTTACAGAAGAAGCAATTACAAACATTTCCAGTCCATCCTATGTTTAAGGAATCCATCCTTGCAGGAAGGAATTCCTTCCAAATCTTATGATTCAAAGACCGCTCTGGTCTTTGGAAGAAGTGCCCTAGATTGGATCGTTAAATAGTGTGGTTGAAAAACGACACACAGTCCATCCAGTTTAACTATATATGGCTCCTTGTCCAAGGTTTCCAGGAAAACCAATCTCTCATTTAAGGATGGAGGTGCCCTTAAGGATCCCATGGATCAGAAATAGTGGAGAGTTACCCCAAGCGAGCTTAATCCAGTGTGGGCAATTTTAACCTGTTCACGCCGGCGCCTCCTGTCCCTTTAAGAGGTTTATGATGGCAGGGCTTAGTCGCATGTGACCGCTGTGAGTTTTCGGTTAGGCGCCGGGGCAGCTTGGCACAACTGTATTAACAGCAATTCACAAAAATATGCATGCAGCCGGCGCCAAGGGGTTAAGCTGGCGCTGGTTATCGCATTTGAACCCTTTTGCCCGCCATACGGATCTGACAGCAGGGAGTTTTACACACCATCTCGGAGGCTACCGGTACTGTGTGTAAATTTGACAAGCAGACTCCTGCCTATTAGATGGAAGCATTTTGTGTGGCTGTCTTGCTCTGCAGGCCCGGGACCATCATTTCGGGTGCCGCCAGGTAGAGGGAGGGAGGGAGGGAGAAGAGCGGACTGGCGTCCACTCCTCTCCTTGTTGCTGAACCGGAAAGCGATGTGTTTTTTAATTGCACCATTCTGGTGGAAGAGAGGCTGGTTTTCAGCATTCTGCAAACTGGACATAGAGAACCCATGGAGGTTGCCTTAGTGGCCATATTTAATCCATAAATCAAAAATATGGCCTCCGGCAGTAGAGAAGCTAGACCATTCAGTGTGGCTTCTAATAGGGACTTGCTGAAGACAAAGGGCCTTCAGACAGTCATAAACACCGTATTGAATGACAGGAAGCAGTCTACTATCTTATCATAAAGTGTGGAAAATGTTTTAAAATATGGTGAAAAATAGCAACTACGTCAGTAGGCCAGTAACTAAAGCCCCATACACACTATAAGTTTTCCTGCAGGTTTTTGTCTTCAGGTTTACCAAAACCATCTAATATGAGGTCAAACCTCAAGAGTTTCAATTTGTATGCAATCAGGCAGGCCCTTTCACTACATGGTTTTGGTAAACCTGAAGAGAAAAACCTGCAAGAAAACTGATAGTGTGTATGGGGCTTAACTCTGTTTTGGAATTCCAACAGGATAGAGCAGACCTAAGCTTAGTGACCACTACACTAAAAGTCCAAGTAGCGGCTGCTAGATGAGGTTAGTAGATGTACCTCTAGTCAAAATATTTCTGACCCCCTCCCGCTGTAGCCCTGGATCGGAGTAGCAGAGCGGCCGGGAGTCACGTGACCAACCTCAATATAGTTAAAGGGTATTTAAAGGCTTTGTTTTAAAAATAAAAAAAAACTCTTAAAGTGCATTATGTCTAAATAAAATAGAGGGACTGCCAGTGACGATTCCATTATTTTTTTTAAAACTACTAATAGCGGCAGGAAAGGGGACACAGGCACATGGCGCTGACAGGGAGGGAGGAGTGAGGGAGACAGAGGAGAGCTGCAGATGACAGAGGCACGTAAACTGACCACAGTAATCGGTGCTCAGCCGCCATGATTATCGTGCTCAGTACACAGGGGGGGGGGGGACACAGGAACTGGCAGGATCGAGAGGTACAGGTTAGACAGCAAAAGCACTATGCTGTTTAACCTGCTATAAGGGAACAGGAGCTCTTATATATATTTTTTTTAACGAATACAAACACGATTGCTACCTGTTGATCTAGCTACTGAATTGGGATTGTCGTTGGGTGGAGGGAGGCAGGCAAAGGAAAACTTAATTTAAGAGAGGGTGAGAGGCTCCTCCTACCTAAAACAGTGAACCCATCAAAAACAATAAAAAGAGCATAGTCACATCAGTTGTAAGCAAGAATTGATAGCAACTAATGTAATAAAAGTACACAATACAATAATCATACTTTTCTTTTGGGCTCAGAAATGGTGTACGAGGTCAGGCTGCATATTTTGTTAAAGTTTTATATTATGCAGAAATTGATACTCAAAGCAGTAATGTGGTTAAGCTCACCACTCTAAGGCTCGGTTCACACTGCTGCGATGTCTGTGCGATGCAAATTCAGCCATACAAAAGCAGTCCTTCCAGGTATAGCTGGCAACACCAATCGTATTCTGTAGGCATGTAAGGCTCCCCGCTGGTAGAACGCAATTGTGCCATGGGAGGTATTCACTCATCAGCAGTGTGTTAATGGTGCACCATAATTTCAGCTGCTGAAACACATTGGCCGAAAACTGTTTTTGGCATCGGCCGAAAAAAGAAGAAAAGTGGTCGATAATGGCACAGAAAAGGGGGCAGAGTCCATCCCGTTTGGCGCCCATTGAGGGGGTTTCATACTGGCAGCTCAGAGTCCTCCCTCTTCGTGCAGAGCGGCAATCGGCGTGTGTTAGCTGAATTGTCCAGGCGGCCATAGTAACAGTGTCCCGCCTCTTGTGATAGACGGCACGCTGATCCAATGCTGGGAAGTTGAATCGGTGTGACGCTATCACAGGAGACGGGACATCGTTACTGCTGCCTGGAAATTTAAATCCAGCACTGTGACACAGCAAGAGATCGTTGCTCTGATCCGGGCACTGGTGAGGCTGCATCTGACGGGCACAGGTGAGGATGTATCGTGTCTGCAGTCTCTGACCATCTTCTGTTTCATGTCCTGCTAGAGGTGCACCGAATAAAAATGTAGCTAATACTATTAGCATTGTGTTTAAAGTGGAGTTCAGGCCACAATTACACTTTTTAAATTTAAATGCCCCTGTAATACACAAGCTTAATGTATCCTAGTAAAGTTAGTCTGTAAACTAAGGTCCGTTTTGTTGGGTTGTTGCAGCATTTAAAAAGTTTATAAACTAGAAATAGACTGTGGCCATCCTAAGTGTGGGCATCATGAAGCCAGACTGTATGTCTTCCTGGATTGCAGACATGATACAAGAGATGGTTAGAGACTGAGTACATGATACAAGAGATTAGGGCCAAAAGAACGAAATGATTAAAGCGGTTGTAAACCCGCATCAATTTTTATTTTATTTTTCTCCTGCAAAGCAAAAGTCATAATGAGCGAATATGCACCGCATATTGGGTCATTATGAAATACTTACCTCGGAACGAGGTGTGTAGCACTTACCTGGTCCACGCCGAGCGAGATTTCATCTTGCCTCGGCGTGTCTTCCGGGTATCGCTCCAGCGATGTGATTGGCTGGAGCGGCGATGACGTCACTCCCGCGCGTGCGCGCGGGAGATTTAAAACTTGGCAAGGTCCGGCGGCTGCCGGTCCTTTCGCCGTAGATCCCCCCTGCGCATGCTCTGCGGCGCATTGCTAGGGGAATATCTCCTAAACTGTGCAGGTTTAGGAGATATTCTCCTTACCTACAGGTAAGCCTTGTTATAGGCTTACCTGTAGGTAAAAGTAAAAAAAGTGTGTTTACAACCACTTTAATCGCCAAATAATCTATTATGAAAATAGTTGTCGACTATTTTCATAATCGATTAATCACAGAACGCGTTATTTGTTTACATATCCGGAAATGCAGTGCAGCACACATACATCTCAGTACAACGTCCATACATGTCAGTAATTGCCTGAGACAGGGTTTGACAAATTTGCTTGGAATCTAGGAGCCAGCTAAAAAAGTTAGGAGCCAGAAAAGGCACCCCGTCGAGCTTGCGCACAGAAGCGAACACATACGTGAGCAGCGCCCGCATATGTAAACGGTGTTCAAACCACACAATATCCCGCAATTGGTAGAGCGAGAGCAATAATTCTAGCCCTAGACCTCCTCTGTAACTCAAAACATGCAACCTGTAGATTTTTTTTAAACGTCGCCTATGAAGATTTTAAAGGGTAAAAGTTTGTCGGCATTCCACGAGCGGACGCAATTTTGAAGCGTGACATTTTGGGTATGAATTTATTCGGCGTAACATTATCTTTCATAATGACATAAAACGTTTTTTGTCCGCGGGGAATTTGGTCTGATGGTGTGTACACACATCAGACCAAAACCTCCCAGCAGACATGTCCGATGAAAACGGTCCGCGGACCGTTTTCATCGGACATGTCTGGCCGTGTGTACAAGGCCTAATGCTTAACTTGTAATACCAACGGCCACCACCAGATGGCGCCAGCTCACATCTGGTGGTAATAACTTGTAATACCAACGGCTCACCACCAGATGGCGCCAGCTCACAAAAAAGCCAAGTCGCCCGGACCCTATTTATAGTCGCCATGGCGACCTGGCGACCGGAATTTGTCAAGCCCTGGCCTGAGAACATGTGAATGTGTGATGTGAGTGGATCTAAAGGAAGTTGTGTTTCCTTGCTATAGGGGCTCTGTATACTATACTTTGCAGCTTGCTATTGGGGCACTCTGAAGGCAGGAGGAGCCAGAGACATCAGTGGGGGACCCCAGAAGAAGAGAATCAGGGCTTCTCTGTGCAAAAACCTTTACACAGAGCAGGTAAAAGTATAACACGTTTGTTTAAAAAAAAAAAAAATCACTTTAACCACTTCCCGACCCCCGCATGTACATATACGTCCACAATATGGCACGTACAGGTACATGGGCGTACACGTACGTCCTCGCCTATTAGCGGGTGGGGGGTCCGATCGGGACCCCCCCCGCTACATGCGGAGGTCGGGTCCGCTCGGGGAGCGATCCGGGACCATGGCGCGGCTATTTGTTTATAGCCGCTCCGTCGCGATCGCTCCCCGGAGCTGAAGAACGAGGAGAGCCGTGTGTAAACACGGCTTCCCCGTCCTTCACTATGGTGGCGCATCGATCGCGTCATTCCCTTTATAGGGAAGACACGATCGATGACGTCATTCCTACAGCCACACCCCCAAACAGTTGTAAACACATACTAGGTGCACCCTAACTCCTACAGCGCCACCTGTGGTTAACTCCCAAACTGCAACTGTCATTTTCACAATAAAGAATGCAATTTAAATGCATTTTTTGCTGTGAAAATGACAATGGTCCCAAAAATGTGTCAAAATTGTCCGAAGTGTCCGCCATAATGTCGCAGTCACGAAAAAAATTGCTGATCGCCGCCATTAGTAGTAAAAAAAAAATAAAAAATAAAAATGCAATAAAACTATCCCCTATTTTGTAAACACTATACATTTTGCGCAAACCAATCGATAAACGCTTATTGCGATTTTTTTTTACTAAAAATAGGTAGAAGAATACGTATCGGCCTAAACTGAGGAAAAAAAATGTTTTTATATATGTTTTTGGGGGATATTTATTACAGCAAAAAGTAAAAAATATTGCTTTTTTTTCAAAATTGTCGCTCTATTTTTGTTTATAGCGCAAAAACTAAAAACCGCAGATGTGATCAAATACCACCAAAAGAAAGCTCTATTTGTGGGGAAAAAAGGACGCCAATTTTGTTTGGGAGCCACGTCGCACGACCGCGCAATTGTCTGTTAAAGCGACGCAGTCCCGAACTGTAAAAACACCTTGGGTCTTTAGGCTGCATATTGGTCCGGGGCTTAAGTGGTTAACGACTGTGCAGGGAAGATCAGCATCTCAAACCAGAGAAGGTGGAGGCTGATAGACTTGAGGTTAAAGAAGGAATTACAATTATATTTACAGTAAACTTTTACCAGTATTGTGCATTATATACAAAATTATTATATCCATGGAAAAAAATAGTTTCAGCTTTTAGTACTACTTTAATATAAAATATTTATATTTCCCTTCCACCCTCCATATAGCTTCATGACCATAAAATAGTGTGTGTGTGTTAGAGGGCAACAGATATGTCGGCTGATATTTGGCCTTTTTTGAAGAAATCGGCATCTGTCGTTTATTTTGCAAATTTGGCTGATTACTGACCGCACTGTGCCCGTCGACCCACGAGTGTTCCTCCTCCCTTCCCCACACTCCATTGTCAGAGTGACGCTTGCCAGAGCCACTCGGTGTGTGGAACTGACATTTGTAACTGAATGCAGAGAGAGAGGAGCTGTCAAAATTCAGCGGTGATGCCAGAGGTGGACGGGACCCGGCAGCTATCAAACACACAAGCCAGTGGGGTGGGATCTGGGCAGGCCGCTATGTGTATGTGACCCGCACCCTTTCTTAAGCAGACCAATCATTGCTTTTTTTAGCCGCTGCATATTTGGAAGGGGTCAAGGACGGTGCTTTTTTTTGCTTGTTTAGTTAAATAGACTTCAATGGAGAAGAAGCAGAAAAGCATGTAGTGCGTTTTTGCTGCGATTTGCGTTTTTTTTTATCTGCCCAACAAGAAATTGGCAAAAAAAAGCATTAAAAAATTGCAGCAAAAAATGTGTGCAGAAATGGATCAAAAGCAAACTACATAAGTGTGAACTGAGCCTTATACCGGCCATACACTGAACGATTTTCGGACAAGAATATTTTATATGAAATATCTTTGTACATTCGCTGAATTAAAGAGAAAATTTCTTTTGCTTTGCATTCATTTTAAAACTGAATGTTAAATTTCTGCACGAAACCCACATACACTGTCTGAAAATTCCTGTGACCAAGAAGTTTTCTATTCTGCTCCTTTGAATTTTCCCGTCACTGTGGTCGAAAACAAATGTTTTTTTTTTACCCCACTAACGATTGGAAAATTGAACAAACATTCTTGAAATTATTTTATTTTTTTTCAAAGAAGAAATTTTTTGTTTTTGACTGCAGCCTTTATCAAGCCACCTGCCTATGACAAGAGAGTCTGTCATACATAATATATTAGTTCTGTCTGAAAATCTGCCACACAGTCTTTAATTTTATTTTTCTTTAATAAAAAATGTGATCTCTGAGTCTGATATTTACCAGATTCAACCTCCTAATATACTATATATCTCTTCTGTCTGTTCTTCTCAGAGCGGATTCAAGATTTTACTCCCTAATCATATCGTTGGTTTTTTATATCTACGACTGCATAGAGATATTTCAGAATAAATTGCTGTTTTTTTTTTTTTTTATTACTTTACATTCTAACGGGTTAAGACCCAGACCATTATGCAGGTAAAGGACCTGGCCAGTTTTTGCGATAAGGCACTGCGTCGCTTTAACTGACAATTGCGCGGTCGTGCGACGTGGCTCTCAAACAAAATTGGCGTAATTTTTTTCCCACAAATAGAGCTTTATTTTGGTGGTATTTGATCACCTCTGCGGTTTTTATTTTTTGTGCTATTAAACAAAAATAGAGCAAGAATTAAAAAATATATATAATAATTTTAACCTTTTGCTATAATAAATATCCCCAAGAAATATATAAAAAAAAAACATATTTTTTCCTCAGTTTACGCCGATACGTATTCTTCTACATATTTTTGGTAAAAAAAAAAAAATTGCAATAAGCATTTATTGATTGGTTTGCGCAAAAGTTATAGCGTTTACAAAACGGAATAGTTTTATGGCATTTTTATTAATAATTTTTTTTTTTTTTTTACTACTAATGGCGGCGATCAGCGTTTTTTTTTTTTTCTCTCGTGACTGCAACATTATGGCGGACACATCGGACACTTTTGACACATTTTTGGGACCATTGTCATTTCCACAGCGAAAAGTGCTAAAAAAAATGCACCGATTACTGTGAACATGACAATGGCAGTGAAGGGGTTAACCACTAGTGGGCGCTGTAGGGGTTAAGTGTGACCTCATGTGTTTCTTACTGTAGGGGGGGCGTGGCTGGACGTGTGACGTCACTGATCGTCGTTCCCTATAACAGGGAACAGACGATCACTGCCACAGTGAAGAACGGGGTAGGTTTGTTTACACTCGCCTCTCCCTGTTCTTCAGCTCCTGTGACCCGATCGCGGGACACCTGCGGCGATCGGGCCCGCGGGCTTGGTCACAGAGCTTCGGACGTTGCGCTCGCGACCCATGGCTGGGTTCCTAAAGGGGACGTACATGTCCGCCCTTGTGCCCAGCTGTGTCATTCTTTCGATGTGTATCATCGTGCGGCGGTCCTTAAGTGGTTAAATTTATACACCACACTTTATTTAAAGGGGTTGTAACACTTCCGTTTTTTTTTTTCACCTTAAAGCGGTCCTCCACCCTAAAGTGGAGTCCCGCTGATCGGAACCCTCCCCCCCTCCGGTGTCACTTTTGACACCTTTCAGGGGGGAGGGGGGTGCAGACACCTGTCTAAAGACAGGTATTTGCACCCACTTCCGGCCACACGATACGGGCGAAAGACGGGCATTCCGTCACATCCCGTCTGTCGCCCGTTGTGTGCTGGGAACACTCGGCTCCCAGCACACAGCGTGTGAGCCAATCGGCGGGCGCAGCGCGACTCGCGCATGCGCCGTAGGGAACCGGGCAGTGAAGCCGCAGCGCTTCACTTCCTGGTTCCCTCAGCGTGGATGGCGGGGGGGAGCAGCAGAGTGACGAGCGATCGCTCGTGCTCTGCTGCGATCGGCGCTGGACTCCAGGACAGGTAAGTGTCCTAATATTAAAAGTCAGCAGCTGCAGTATTTGTAGCTGCTGACTTTTAATATTTTGTTCCCGTGGCACATCCGCTTTAATGAATCCTATGCCCCCCGGTTTACTTCCTGAGCCCTCGAAAGTCCCGCATCGAGAACACGCTGGCTTCTTGGCTCTTCTCGGCCTGGTCTTCTCAGCTCTTCATTGGATAGATTGATAGCAGAGCAGCCATTGACTCGCACTGCTGTCAATCAAATCCAAATGACGTGGGGGGCCGGGCAGAGTTCGGCATTCGTGTCTATGGATGCAAATGCTGGACTCGGGAGCATGCCCATAAGGTAACCCCCTTGGGAAAAGCACTTCCCAAAGGGGGTTATCTGATGCCGGGAGGAGCCAAGACAGCTGCCGAGGGACCCCAGAAGACGTGGATCGGGGCCACTCTGTGCAAAACGAGCTGCACAGCAGAGGTAAGTATGGTTTGATATTAATTAAAAAGTCGAATATAATACAATTCTCTATTTTTTTTAACTGTCAGTTTCAGTTGCGGCACCAAAATGTATATTCGGTGCACCCCTAGTTAATGGGTAAATCTGCACTTTTCAACGCGCTGGTCGAATGAAGAAAACATTTATTATGTATGGCCTGCTTTATTGTGCTCAATGTATTTAAACCCTTAACCACTTCCCGCCCGGTCAATAGTATATTGACGTCCGGGAAGTGGTTCTGAAATCCCGACTGGACGTCTATTGACTGTCCGGCGGCTCTCCTGACAGGGGGGGTTCTCGCTGATTGTTTATCAGCGCAGCCCCCCCTCGGATGCCCACACTGGACCACCAGGGAAGCCACCAGGACCCAATACAGCAATAAAAGGAAACAATAAAAAAACAGTAAAAAAAAATAGCACAATAGATGCCAATCGGTGCCCACAAATGGACACTGACTGGCAACATAGGCACTGACTGAAGTGCCACCTCTCAGTGCCCATCAGTGCCATCCATAAGTACCCATCAGTGCTGCCTATAAGTGCCCATCAGTGACGTCTATGAGTGCCCATCAGTGCCGCCTCATTGGTGCCCATCAGTGCCGCCATATCAGTGCCCGTAATTGAAGAAGAAAACGTACTTATTTACAAAAAAAATTACAGAAAAAAAATAATTTATTTCAAAATTTTCTGTCTTTTTTTAGTTGTTGCACAAAAAATAAAAATCGTAAAGGTGATCAAATACCACCAAAAGAAAGCTCTATTTGTGGGAACAAAATGATAAAAATTTTTTTTAGGTACAGTGTAGCATGACCGCGCAATTATCATTCAAATTGCGACGGCGCTAAAAGCTGAAAATGGGCTTGGGCAGGAAGGTGCGTAAGTGCCTGGTATGGAAGTGGTTAATGTTTTTTTTTTTTTTTTTTAAGGATTGGTTTAAGGATTGGTTCACCTAACAAAAATGCACATTTTTTTTTTTTTGCAGGTAAAAATGTTTATGTATATATTATATGTTTCTTGAGCCTCGCATTGCACCCACGATCGATCAGCAGATTGCAGATCGCTGATGTCATGCAGGTTATCTGCAGACCTGTCGGTGCATTTGTGTGCCCATGCATTGCCCATGCATTGCATGAAATTTCTAGTCGCCATGGTGACCTGGCGCCTGGGATTTGTTGAGCCATGATATAAATATACAAAAGTGGATATAGCAAAGAATAATTACCCCTCCTTTAAAATAATCACGTCTGTTCATACAATGTATGAACAACGATCTGTCATTTCCCCTAGTCAGTCTCCCCCCCCTTCAGTTAGAACACACCTAGGGAACATAATTAACCCCTTCCTCGCCCCCTAGTGTTAACCCCTTCCCTGCCAGTGACATTTTTACAGTAACCAATGCATTTTTATAGCACTGATCGCTATAAAAATGCCAACGGTCCCAAAAATTTGTCAAAAGTGTCCGCCATAAGGTCGCAGTACCGATAAAAATCGCAGATCGCCACCATTACTAGTAAATAAATATTAATAAAAATGCCATAAAACTATCCCCTATTTTGTAAACGCTTTAACTTTTGCGCAAACCAATCAATAAACGCTTATTGCGATTTCTTTTTTTTTTTTTACGAAAAATATGTTAAAGAATACGTATCGGCCTAAACTGAAGAAAAAAATAGTTTTTTTTATATATATTTTGGGGGATATTTATTACAGCAAAAAGTAAAAAATATAAAAAAAAATTCAAAATTGTCGCTCTATTTTTGTTTATAGCGCAAAAAAGAAAAACTGCGGAGGTGATCAAATACCACCAAAGGAAATCTCTATTTGTGGGGAAAAAAGGACCCAACTTTGTTTGGGAGCCACGTCGCACGAGTTAAAGCAAGCAGTGCCGAATCGCAAAAAGTGGCCCAGTCATTGACCAGCAAAATGATCCGGGGCTGAAGTGGTTAATAAAATAAAAAAAATACTGGAATGTTTTTAGTTGCGCTGGATAAAACAAAAATCAGGTCTATCTTCATTTTAGGCTGCAATGCAAATGTGATTATTTTAAGGCCCCATTCACACTTGTGCGAACTGAGAGTGCGACTTGAAGCAATGCCTGTGTAATCTTGAGGTCTATGGACCAAAGTAGTGCAGGGACTACTTTGAAGTCGCTGCGACTTGAAATTGCGCAAATATGAATGGTACTCATTGGAAATCATGGGGTACGACTTCTCATACGACTTTGCAGTCCCAAGTCGCAGGACAAGTGTGAAAGGGACCTAAAGGAGCCGATTCTTTTCGATACCCACTGTAAATGTGTGCATTTTGACTGTTGAAGTCAGTTTACAAAGATTATCACTTCACTGAAAATATCATTGAATTGACTGAAGAGAAAATGTGTCTGTTTAACCATTCTCCGCACATTTACTGCTGGCAGGCCGTCCCAGTTGCGCGAAACAACGTACCTTTTTTGTTTTTCCCCCCCCCCCCCCCATCTTCTGAGGTGTGTGATCGCTTGATGGCGACTTGCTCCCACTGTGATTGGACACAGCGGGTCCGGCAGCTGCCGGGACTTGCCAATCGTTCGCTGGCGAGGCAGAACGACGGTCTGTCAGAGAGGAAGAGAAAGATCTTGTCTTCTGCTAATCGGGATCACAGATCTCTCTCTTAATCCAGTTAAACCATCCCCCACACAGTTAGAAATCACTCCCTAGGAGCACACTTAACCCCTTTGATTGCCACTGACAACTTTTTTGTTTTGTTTTGTTTTTTAGCACTGATCCCTGTACTGGTGTCACTGATCCTCAAAAAGTGTTGCAGTCTTGCTAAAATTTTGCAAACCAATCAATATACATTTATTGAGATTTTTATTTTATTTTTTTACCAAAAGTACCGTATTTATTGGGGTATAGCGCGCACCCCTAAAGTTGCCCCCATTCCTGTGGAAAAAAATAGTTTTTTGTACTTACAGTTTTGGTGTCTTGCGCGGCGTCCATCGGCGAATCCGGCGTCCGTCTGCGGCTTTGGGTGTCCTTATGGTCGGGTCAGGCGTCCTCGCGTCCTCCCTGCTCGTTTCCCGTGCCGAGTTTTGAATACTGCGCCAGCATATAACGAGCGCAGTACACTCGGGCAGGCTCGGCAACTGTCGCGCTCACGTCCTGTACGTCCAGGACGTGAGCACGGAAGAAGCCGAGACTGGCCGACTATACCCGAGTGTACTGCGCTCGGTATATGTCGGCGCAGTATTCAAAACTCGGCGCGGGTATCGGCGTATATCGCGCACCCATGATTTTGCCCTGATTTTCAGGGCAAAAAAGTGCGCGCTATACGCTGATAAATACGGTATGTAGCAGAATACATATTGGCCTAAATTGATGAAGAAATTAGATATTCTTTTTTTTGGATGTGTTTTTTTATAGCAGAAAATTTTATTTATTTTTTCAAAATTGGTGGTCTTTTTTTTTTGTTGATGGCGTAAAAAAAATAAAAACCGCAGAGGTGATCGAATACCACCAAAAGAAATCTCTATTTGTGGGGGGGGAAGGACATCAACTTTAGGTACAACGTCATGTTAACGAATTGTCCGTTAAATCGACACGGTTCCTTATCACAAAAAATGGCCTGGTCATGAAGGGAGTGAAACCTTTAGGGGCTGAAGTGTTGAAGTTAGAAATAAAAAAACACTTTTTGATAAAATAATTGGACGTAGTTTTTTAAGTGAAAACTTTGAAGCAGCAGAGGATAAACACTTGCATTTTCCCAGGTTATGACCCATGTACCTTTGGTAGAAATCTGACCACTTCTTGGAAGCGTCCGTTCCTGCCTCTGCCTCTGCAGCAAGCAGACAGCAGGAACCCACACAGCTACAAATGTTTAGATTTTAGGCAAGTATAGTAAAGTAATTAATGAAGCTGCACGGGGAACGTAAAAAAACAAAACAAACGTAAGTACTTTCCTCAATGCTGCATCTGTCCTACTTCCGCTCCAAGACCAATAACTGATCAATAACATGACCACTGATTGCTTAGCTCTTGGTCTTCTTAAAGTCACCATCAGTGACTGTCAGTCACTGCTCTCCTCTGTTCCTATCTAGCGCTCACTGAAGCACTGGGGGGGCACAGCTGGCCTTGGCACTCAGATGTATGTTGAGAGCCGGAACCAACTGTGAATTGGGCAGCTGGGTGGATCCCTACAATATGGTCAAAATCCTTCCAGAGCCTGGAGCAGCTCTGTGATGTCTGCTGTCGGCCACAGGAGAGCAAAAGTAAGTGCACTCCTGTGACCCAGAGGAGTAAGCCGAGGCATTCGAGCACAAAAACGTATAGAAACAAGAAGTTAATTGTAATATATTTGCAGTGGATGAGGTGTCACTGCTTGCATTATTCCATGCTCTGCTGTGTGTGATCTCCTGCTGTCAGCCTCTCTGCCCTGTCTGTCAAATAAAGGATGGACTTTTCAGTTAGCCTGGAACATAAATAAATGATTGGGGCGTAGTACAGAGCATCATTTGAGTGACATCTCTTGGTGTGCCTGGGGCTTCTGGTGTCACCTCCAAGATGGCAGCATTCAGGTCTGTTGAGTATCAAAATATCAATAATTACAGGGAGATTAAATGTACAAAACGGTAATTTGACAGATAAACTTGAGGGGAAATTGTTCAAATTATAATAATAACAGGGTCTTTTTAAAGGCCCATTTTATGCAAACTTACCGTAATCGCTCCATGGTGATATTTTTGTTTTGTGAATTGAATTCATAGACTCAGTAGTCTTACTGAATCTAGCCTGCATGTCCACTCGGTAAAAAAAAAAAAAAAAAAAGTATACCCTTAACCACTAGAGTACCGGGCCATCGTCAAATGACGGCTCCACGGTTACTCTGAAAATTCAACAGGACGTCATTTGACGTCCTGTATTCTTGCGGCCACTGGGGGGCGCGCGAGCGCGCCCGGCGCGTCCCCGAGATGCCGATGCGCGTGCCTGGCGGTCGCGATGTCCGCCAGGCACTCGGAATCGGCGGCTACAGGGACAAGACGTGGAGCTCTGTGTGTAAACACAGAGCTCCACGTCCTGTCAGGGGAGAGAGGAGACGGATCTGTGTCCCTTGTACATAGGGACACAGCATCGGTCACCTCCCCCAGTCACCCCCCTTTCCCCACAGTTAGAACACAATTTAGGTATACATATTAACCCCTCCCTCACCCCCTAGTGTTAACCCCTTGAATGCCAGTCACATTTATACAGTAATTGGTGCATATTTATCGCATTAATCGCTGTATAAATGTGAATGGCGCCAAAAACGTGTCAAAAGTGTCCGATGTGTTCGCCGCAATGTCACGGTGACAGTAAAAAAAATCGCAAATCGCCGCCAATACTAGTAAAAAAATTAATAAAATAAAAATGCCATAAATCTATCAGCTATTTTGTAAACGCTATAACTTTTGCGCAAACCAATCAATATATGATCATTGCGATTTTTTTTTACCAAAAATATGTAGAAGAATACATATCGGCCTAAACTGAGGAAAAAAAACTTTTTTTTTAAAAAAAAATGTGATATTTATTAAATAAAAAAGTAAAAAAATTGTGTTTTTTTTTTAAAATTGTCACTCTTCTTTTGTTTATAGCGCAAAAAATAAAAACCGCAGAGGTGATCAAATACCACCAAAAGAAAGCTCTATTTGTGGGAACAAAATGAGAAAAAAATTGTTTGGGTACAGTGTAGCACGACCGCGCAATTGTCATTCAAAGTGCGACAGTGCTGAAAGCTGAAAATTGGCTTGGGCAGGAAGGGGCATAAGTGCCCAGTATGGAAGTGGTTAATTTGGATACTTGTACTTTTATCATACTGTTGTGTTTTTCATACTTTTTGTATTTTGCATTAATTTCAATGGAAGTCCTCATCATAGTGCTTAGTTTATAGCACTTGGGTTGGTCTGGAATCATTGAATTCATCAGATTTTTTTGATTGTAAGTGCTTCTTGCTATTTAAAATCTAATTTGTTTTTTCCAGTAAAAAAAGGAAAAATCTAATTTGTAAAAACAACTGAAGGAGCCTTAAGTATATCTACAGTGCCTTGCGAAAGTATTCGGCCCCCTTGAACTTTGCGACCTTTTGCCACATTTCAGGCTTCAAACATAAAGATATAAAACTGTAATTTTTTTTGAAGTATCAACAACAAGTGGGACACAATCATGAAGTGGAACGAAATTTATTGGATATTTCAAACTTTTTTCAGCCCCTTTACTTTCAGTGCAGCAAACTCTTTCTAGACGTTCAGTGAGGATCTCTGAATGATCCAATGTTGACCTAAATGACTAATGATGATAAATAGAATCCACCTGTGTGTAATCAAGTCTCCGTATAAATGCACCTGCACTGTGATAGTCTCAGAGGTCCGTTTAAAGCGCAGAGAGCATCATGAAGAACAAGGAACACACCAGGCAGGTCCGAGACACTGTTGTGGAGAAGTTTAAAGCCGAATTTGGATACAAAAAGATTTCCCAAGATTTAAACATCCCAAGGAGCACTGTGCAAGCGATAATATTGAAATGGAAGGAGTATCAGACCACTGCAAATCTACGAAGACCTGGCCCTCCCTCTAAACTTTCAGCTCATACAAGGAGAAGACTGATCAGAGATGCAGCCAAGAGTCCCATGATCACTCTGGATGAACTGCAGAGATCTACAGCTGAGGTGGGAGACTCTGTCCATAGGACAACAATCAGTCGTATACTGCACAAATCTGGCCTTTATGGAAGAGTGGCAAGAAGAAAGCCATTTCTTAAAGATATCCATAAAAAGTGTTGTTTAAAGTTTGCCACAAGCCACCTGGGAGACACAGAAAACATGTGGAAGAAGGTGCTCTGGTCAGATGAAACCAAAATCGAACTTTTTGGCAACAATGCAAAACGTTATGTTTGGCGTAAAAGCAACACAGCTCATCACCCTGAACACACCATCCCCACTGTGAAACATGGTGGTGGCAGCATCATGGTTTGGGCCTGCTTTTCTTCAGCAGGGACAGGGAAGATGGTTAAAATTGATGGGAAGATGGATGGAGCCAAATACAGGACCATTCTGGAAGAAAACCTGATGGAGTCTGCAAAAGACCTGAGACTGGGATGGAGATTTGTCTTCCAACAAGACAATGATCCAAAACATAAAGCAAAATCTACAATGGAATGGTTCACAAATAAACATATCCAGGTGTTAGAATGGCCAAGTCAAAGTCCAGTCCTGAATCCAATCGAGAATCTGTGGAAAGAACTGAAAACTGCTGTTCACAAACGCTCTCCATCCAACCTCACTGAGCTCGAGCGGTTTTGCAAGGAGGAATGGGCAAAAATTTCAGTCTCTCGATGTGCAAAACTGATAGAGACATACCCCGAGCGACTTACAGCTGTAATCGCAGCAAAAGGTGGCGCTACAAAGTATTAACTTAACCACTTAAGCCCCGGACCATTTTGTTGCTAAATGCCCAGGCCAAGTTTTGCGATTCGCCACTGCGTCGCTTTAACAGACAATTGCGCGGTCGTGCGACGTGGCTCCCAAACAAAATTGGCGTCCTTTTTTCCCCACAAATAGAGCTTTCTTTTGGTGGTATTTGATCACCTCTGCGGTTTTTATTTTTTGCGCTATAAACAAAAATAGAGCGACAATTTTGAAAAAAATGCAATATGTTTTACTTTTTGTTATAATAAATATCCCCCAAAAACATTTTTTTTTTCCTCAGTTTAGGCCGATACGTATTCTTTTACCTATTTTTGGTAAAAAAAAATCGCCATAAGTGTTTATCAATTGGTTTGCGCAAAATTTATAGCGTTTACAAAATAGGGGATAGTTTTTTTTGCATTTTTATAAATAATTTTTTTTTTTTACTACTATTGGCGGCGATCAGCGATTTTTTTTTCGTGACTGACATTATGGCGGACACTTTGGACAATTTTGACACATTTTTGGGACTATTGTCATTTTCACAGCAAATAAATGCATTTAAATTGCATTGTTTATTGTGAAAATGACAGTTGCAGTTTGGGAGTTAACCACAGGGGGCGCTGTAGGAGTTAGGGTTCACCTAGTGTGTGTTTACAACTGTAGGGGGGTGTGGCTGTAGGACTGACGTCATCGATCGAGTCTCCCTATAAAAGGGATCACTCGATCGATGCAGCCGCCACAGTGAAGTACGGGGAAGCCGTGTTTACATACGGCTCTCCCCGTTCTTCAGCTCCGGGGAGCGATCGCGACGGAGCGGCTATAAACGAATAGCCGTCGTCCCGGATCGCTCCCCGCGGGAATCCGCCCGCAGCGGAGGGGGTCCCGATTGGACCCCCGACCCGCTAGAAGGCGGGGACGTATATATACGCCCATCTGCCTGTACGTGCCATTCTGTGGACGTAAATAGGCGTGCGGCGGGCGTTAAGTGGTTAAGGGCGCTGAATAATTTTGCACGCCCAATTTTTCAGTTTTTTATTTGTTAAAGTTTTAAATCTCCAATAAATTTCGTTCCACTTCATGATTGTGTCCCACTTGTTGATTCTTCAAAAAAAATTACAGTTTTATATCTTTATGTTTGAAGTCTGAAATGTGGCAAAAGGTCGCAAAGTTCAAGGGGGGCGAATACTTTCGCAAGGCACTGTATAAAGGCAAAACTTTTTTTCTTTTAGTTTTGGATAGAGTGGAGAGGGATTTTCTTTCCGTCTTTGCCCCTCTCCAGTTTTCCTGCGTACCATTACATTTTTCCCCCCACCCAATTCACTTTTTACATTAAGGTAAAAAACCTTTCAATAGCTTATCCTCCTCACCTTCCTAAATTACTTCAGCTCCTGAAGGTTTTACCCACTTCCTGACCAGGCCATTTTTTGCGATACGGCACTGTGTTTCTGGGACTTGTGGCATACCTCCTCCTGTCTTGCAGCATGTTATAGAATAATGGCTTGCTGCAAGATTACATAGGAAGGGCTATGGGAGGTTATTATGAAGGTGTTTACTTCATATGTAAATGAATCCCTTCACAGGGAGCTGGGCTGTGGGAGGGTAGGATCTGAGAGGTGGGACTTTCGTTATTCACACTGGTCAGCGTATTTAACTGGGCAGTATTCTAAATTCTAATTGTGATCCTCCCCAGCAGCAGCACAGCTGGATTTCTGAACCCACTGTGGGACCTGATCGCGGCACACCATCTTATGACGGCATCCCAAACTAGCTAACCACGCTGTGGTCGTCATTTAGCTATATGGCCACCAGCAAGTGGTTAAATCTATTGCCAGACTTGGTGCTCATGCCCACTGCATCTCAAAGAAGCTGCTCCTCATTTTTTTACTGCCTGGAAATCTACCCTCCATGTTTGCCAATGTGTCCATGCACACTATATGGCTTTTTCAGGAATTTACTGGCATATGAGCTTACAGGCAGAAACCCCCCCACCAAACTTGCATTTTTGAGAGGAGCTTTCGGGCACAAAAGACACCTAAGCACCCAAAAATGCACAAAAAAGCACCAACTAAAGGAAAAATTAGCTAAGGGGAGCGTTTGTGGAATAAAAACCCTTTTATGCTTGAAACTGAGCAATAACACACATAAGAGCACAAGCTTATAGGGAGAGAAAAACTGTCGGATGTTTTTTCACCTTAATGCATAAGGATGCATTAAGGTGAAAAAAACATTTACCTTTACAATCCCTTTTAAGTTCAGTGGGCAGTACAGCCATCAAATGTGACCAGTTCAAGTTGCAGTGCAGTATTTACATAAAAGAAAAATAAAATAAGAAAAATCTACACTTGGCTGTTAAAGCGGGAGTTCACCCAATTCTTTTTTTTTTCTCTCTTCTCCCCTTAGATTTCTGCTCGTTTTGTCTAGGGGAATCGGCTATTTGTTTTAAAATATGAGCCGTACTTACCCGTTTTCGAGATGCATCGTCTCCGTCGCTTCCGGGTATGGGTCTTCGGGAGCGGGCAGTCCTTCTTGATTGACAGTCTTCCGAGAGGCTTCCGACGGTCGCATCCATCGCGTCACTCGTAGCCGAAAGAAGCCGAACGTCGGTGCGGCTCTATACTGCGCCTGCGCACCGACATTCGGCTTCTTTCGGAAAATCGTGACGCGATGGATGCGACCGTCGGAAGCCTCTCGGAAGACTGTCAATCAAGAAGGAACGCCCAGTCCCGCAGCCCATACCCGGAAGCGGCGGAGAAGATGCATCTCGAAAACGGGTAAGTACGGATCCTATTTTAAAACAAATTGCCGATTCCCCTAGACAAAACGAGCATGAAGCTAAGGGGAAAAGGTGTTGGCTATGGGTGAACCTCCGCTTTAAGTAAAAAAAAAAAGAAAGGGGGGGGGGGGAATTTATGGGCATCGGTCTCGCCTCCAAGAATGCTTGGTAGCAGCTTATGTACTGTCCTCTGAAAAGCTATCCACAGCGCATCAACTTGTCATAGGGGTGGTAAAGACTGCCAAAGGTGTGAATGCATCCTAATAATTTTGCTTTAACACTGAGAGATTTTATAAAATAAAATTTGTTGCATAGTAATTTTAGATACAAATAAAATCCTTACTAAAGTAAATTGGGATAATAGAGGGAATCTTATGTTAGTCCAATTAGATTTTTATAGTTGGTGTGCAACACGATGCAGTATCTAATGTACAGTACATTTGCGTTGTAATCCTCTTCCTCCTTCTTCTTTTTTTTTTTTCCTCTTTTGAAAGCAATCTAATTTGCCAATGTTTATTATTCTGCAGCAATATTTTTAGTATTTGAATGACTTTTTCTTGCACACTGAAAAACCATCACCACCATCATTATTCAGACATCCAGGGCAAGCCTGTCAAGATTAATTGTATACAATGAGGCCAAGTAACTAGTTTTAGCTTCTAGAACAGGGATTTACAATTAGCGGACCTCCAGCTGTTGCTAAACTACAAGTCCCATGAGACATAGCAAGACTCTCACAGCCACAAGCATGACACCCACAGGCAGAGGCATGATGGGAGGTCATGCCTCTGCATGGAGGTCCGCTAATAGCATATCCCTGTTCTAGAAGCATTTCCTTATTTAGCTTGATGATTGGTTGTGCTGAAAATCCATATAGACGTGGGCATGGGCTTGTATGTGGGGAAATTGAATTGATTATCTGGTTCGTTAAAGGTAGTTATGCAAAACATGTTGTTTTGTATTTTCTTACAAGGCCCGTTTACATGTTGGCATAGTTGTCTACCGGCACAATTTTTTTTTCTCTAAAAGCAGGGAATAAATGGCAGTAGTCACAGTGTCACAATTTTTGCACAGTCATTTACCAGAAAAAAATATATTTAAAATGGATTTCATGCAAACACAATATCATACCGTTTTTTTTTTCATAAAATATAAAAGATGGTGT
Source organism: Rana temporaria (assembly GCF_905171775.1). Classification (NCBI taxonomy): domain Eukaryota; kingdom Metazoa; phylum Chordata; class Amphibia; order Anura; family Ranidae; genus Rana; species Rana temporaria. The sequence continues at coordinate 78,408,768 of NC_053490.1, read as the reverse complement.
TGCTTTTAAATAGAACCCCCCCCCCCCAAAAAAAAAGGGACCCTGTGTGCATTCTACATGGTGTGGGGGGATAGAATGCAATGATTTGCAAATATTTTTTTTTTTTTTTGCACTTTTACTTTGAACGCTATTCGAAAATCGTTGGACAATTTTTAGATGTAGCTTTTCACAGATTGGTGAACCTCGGCCCATCTTTACTTCTGAGATACTTTGACTCTCTAATTAGTCTAAACTAGTCTAGACTAGTACACATGGGCCAAATGTCGGGACACATCGGCCGGTATTATAAAAACCGGCCAACACTCAGAATGTGTGTGTGCTTCACTGTCAGCTGGCTTCTGTCGGATGAGCATGCTGGAAAACCAGCAGGCAACTGGCTTCCAATCGGCACTCTCAGCCAATGGTTGAGAGCGCTGATCGGAATGTTGCCATTGGGGGGCGACATCCCCCTGTTAGAACACAACAGCTTAGTGGGAGAGATTGCTGTACTAACATCAGATCGTTAGTACAACGGCTCCAACCGGAGCTGAGTTTTTTTTGGTTCAACCCGCAGGGTTAAAAAAAAACTCGGATGTACCAGGCTTAAGATGCTCCTTCTTTTTTTTATTTTTTTTTTGGCTCGCAATCGGGTTGTAAAGGTACATTTTTTTTTTTTCCCCTAAATAGCTTCCTTTTCCTTAGTGCAGTCCTCCTTTACTTACCTCATCCTTCGATTTTGCTTTTAAATGTCCTTATTTCTTCTGAGAAATCCTCACTTCCTGTTCTTCTGTCTGGAAATACACACAGTAATGTGAGGCTTTCTCCCTGGTGTGGAGAAACCCTTTTGAGGGGGGAGGGGGCGAGCAGGAGTGTCAGGACGCCCACTAACACACAGCTCCTTTCTCTATCTGCAAAGTAGAGTGTGTCCTGACACTGACAGTCTGGGACATGGGAGCCTATGAGTGATGTCACTGCTCCCGCAAATCCCAGCCTTTTGTCGAGTGCTTCCTCCTTTCCCCTGCCACTGACTGACACAGGGATCGTGTGGTCGCATTAAAGTGGAAGAAAAATAGTTAAGTGTACACATCCTTTTTATGTACCGTATATACTCGAGCATAAGCCGACCCGAGTATAAGCCGAGGCACCTAATTTTACCACAAAAATACTGCGAAAATGTATTGACTCGAGTATAAGCCTAGGGTGTCCATCTCCATGCCTCACTGTGTCCATGTGCATGCCTCAATGTGTCCATGACTAGACTGATGTTAACATGGGAGTCTATGGAAGGGGTGCCCGGGTTTGAAACATCAGTGCTCCCCGGCCATCGGTCCCCCAGACAAAAAACTATGCTCACTTGTAGAGGAAGAGTGGGGCTAAATGTGTGCCAAGTTTGGGGTCCAGGGGACCCACGACAGGCCAGTACCGGGTCCTCAAATTCACCGGAGAAATTACTGTTTAACATGGGAGTCTATGGAAGGGGTGCCCGGGTTTGAAAAATCGGTGCTCCCCAGCTGTAGGACCCCCGGACAACAAACTTTGCACACTTGTAGAGGAAGAGTGGGGCTATATGAGTTGTGTCCATGGGACCTACGAATGGCTGGTACCGGGTCCCCAAAGTCCAGGAGATTGGGCGCAAAAAGGTGACTCGGGTATAAGCCGAGGGGGTCATTTTCAGCACAAAAAAAGTGCTGAAAAATTCGGCTTATACTCGAGTATATACGGTAGATTAGGCAGAATAAAGAAGGGGGAGGGAAAAATTGTGATATTATATTGGACAATTATTCTACTTTTAATAACTTCCCATCTGGAACATTTTTATCCCCCCCCCCCTTTTTTTTTTCCATATCTTATTTTTTTTCACGCACATTGGCATTGTTATGCTGTACAATTACTTAAACCCTGATTTATTAAAACAATCCTGAATTCGGAGACCCTGTAGAATAATAAAGAAGGTAGTTGGTTTTATATGTTGCACAATATTTGCACAGCTATTTATCGAACCATTTTTTGAAGGAAAGGACTGCCTGGATCGGAGGCAGCTGGGTGTAAACAGACAACTGAGTTTGTTTACTCCCAGCTGCCCATAGAGCAGAGTGGGGTTTGTCTGCCTGCTCAGCAGAGACTAGTAGACATAGACGTGTCATCTGACCCGCTCTGTTTGATCAGTAGGGGATTCGCTTATAGATTCCTTGCTGATTGTAACAGCAGGCATCTTTGAAAGGGGTCTAAATGAAGAGTTATCACTCTGGCATGTACAGTGATGTATAGCGCGTGGCTCAATGTTTTCTATGCAAACGTGTATGCGTGGGGCAACAGGAGTGCTTTTACTTTTTTTTTTAATATGTATTTAAGGCTGATTCCCCTAATCCATGAATGTATTGTAAGATTAGAGTTTTATTTGAGTCGGTTAACATTTTCAAGCTTTAGAGGCAGTTCAGGTGTACACGGGCATGTCTAATCTAGTTCTGATGGGAGAGAGGTGTTGTGTTTCCCTTTGCTGGCTTATATGGGAATATCATGTACTATTAGTCCTCATGCACACGGACGCTTGGCAGCTTCTGTGTGCAGAGGCCATATAATCCCCAGTGTTTTCTGGTGCCCAGGGAGCTGCACGTGCCACATTCGGCTGCCAAAACAAGTGAATGTATTACGCTGCTATGTTTGGGTAAACCTTTACCTACACATGGGCGTACAGTGAAAGTGGTGCCTTTACTTGGCAACTGTACGCAGCATAGAAGCTGATAAGCATGTGCGTGCAGCCTTATGTGTATGTATACACTCACACACACGATTTGCGTGCTATTTATTTAATTTCACCACCTTGTGTTTTTTTTCTTCCAGGGATAAACACACTGTGCCATCATGGCTCATTCGAAGACCAAGGGCAATGATGCAAAGATCACATATCCCCCGGGAGTCAAAGAAATCTCTGACAAAATTTCCAAAGAGGAAATGGTTAGGCGTTTGAAGGTAAGCTAATCGTCTGTTGCTTGGAAAGATTACAGAATAAGTGTATATAGCTGTCAGTCTATCTGCATTAACCACTTTCCTACTGGACACCCCCCCCCCCCTTCCTTCCCTCGCCAATTTTCAGCTTTCAGCACTGTCGCACTTTGAATAACAGCTGCGCGGTCATGCTACATTGTACCCAAAGAACATTTTTTAAAAACATTTTTTTTCACACAAACAGAGCTTTCTATTGGTGGTATTTAATCATCATTGTTGATTTTTTTTTTTTGCTAAACAAGCCGAAAAACAAAAAACATTTTCATAGTCTGTTAAATTTTGCAAACGGGTAATTTTTCTGCTTCACGGATGTGCGCTGATGAGGCTGTGCTGCTGGGCACTGTTGGCACTGTTAGCACTGTACTGATAATCGGTGCCCATGTCCATTTTAGAGAAGCTGGTTATTGGGTCTCTTCTCTCTTTAAGCTGTCAGTCTGAGGAAAGGAGTGTCGATAACCGGCTTTTATTTACATCTGTGATCAGCTGTGATTGGACACAGCTGATCACTGATTGGCTTTTGACCTCAATTTGTGATCAGTGGTGTCTTCCGGACACTGTGATCACAGTGTGCGCTGGGTGCGATAAACTGAGGCCATCATTTGATGGCGTATCAGAACTAGCTGTCTGCACTGTAGCCGTCGTCCGGCTATAGTGCAGTCGGCAAGTGGTTAAGGTAAAATTATGTCCCAGTGTTTGTATCGCCCCCTCAGTCCCCTCTATACTTACCCGAGTCCTTTTTAGATACAGCACTGTGCCCGTCTACAGTGGCTCTCTGCTCACAGAGGTAGCAGAAATTGACTCCTGCTTCTGTCAACCAAATATTGCCATAAAGAGGAGAATGCAAAGCTTTCTATGAGTGCCGCTCAGGCCGACACTATTTTTTGTTCTGGGTGTGAGACAGGAAGGTCTCATCTTGCACCTTAAAAGCTGGAGATCAGTTTTAAACTTTGATTCATCTGACCACAGAATACTTTAGACCGTTTTAGATGAGCTTTGGCCCAGAGAAGGCGGCAGCACTTCTGAATTTATATTAAGCTTTGCATGATAGTTTTACCTTGTATGTTTGGATGGCACAGTGAACTGTGTTCAGACAGTGAGTTTTGGAAGTAATTCCTGAGCCCATGCAGTAATGTCCAATACAGAGTTGCATCTGTTTTTTCTTTACCTGGAACAGGGGCCTTAGTCAAGGTAGAGGGAATTATAAACAGTTCTAAATACCAGTCAATATTGGCACAAAACCTTCAGGCTTCGGCTAGGAAGCTTAACATGAAGAGGAACTTCATCTTTCAGCATGACAAGGACCCAAAGCATACATCCAAATCAACAAAGAAATGGCTTCACCAGAAGAAGATTAAAGTATTGGCATGGCCCAGCCAAAGACCATACCTAAATTCCATTGAAAATCTGTGGGGTGATCTGACAGGGCTGTGCACAGGAGATGCCCTTTGCAATCTCACAGATTTGGAGTGTTTTTGCGAAGAGTGGGCAAATATTGTTAAGTCAAGATGTGCCATGCTGATAGACTCATACCCAAAAAGAGTGCTGTAATAAAATCAAAAGGTGCTTTAACAAAGTATTCGTTTAATTGGTTCCCGACTAGCCACCACAGTTGTACTGTGGCAGATTGGCTCTCCTGCGCGAATTGCGATCATTGTATGTCGGGCACGTACACAGCGATCTGTGGAAGCATGTGCCCATTCGTTAGCAGGGGAGCCAATCGGAGGCAGAACAGGGCTCTGCCAGTGTAAACAAAACAGGTTCCCATTCTGTCAGGGGAGTAGAGTGAGATTGTCTGTTCCTTGTGATTGGGAACAGCGATCTCTCTGTACTCCCTGTCAGTACACTTCCCCCACAGTTAGAAAACACCTCCCTAGGGAACATTTAACCATTTGATCACCCCCCTGGTGTTATCCCCTTCCCTGCCAGTGTAATTTATACAGTAATTGGTGCATTTTTATAGCACTGATCGCTTTATAATTGTGACTGGTCCCAAAAAAGTGTCCAATTTGTCTGAAGCAATGTCGCAGTCCCGCTAAAAATCACAGATTACCGCCATTACTAGTAAAAAAAAATGTTTTTACATCACAAAAACCTGACATTTTAACAATAATAATATATATTTATAAAAACGTGTGTTTGAGCTTTGGGTGCACACCCTAATGCAGGGGTGCCCAACCAGTGGCCCGCGGAGCCCTCTGATGTGGCCCGCGACCTCCTGCTCTGGGATAGAATAAAATACTGTTATTAAAGGTAAGTTTATTAAGAAAACACAGTGTATATATGGGCATGTGTGTTCTGCAGTGGTTACTGGGCTGCTTTCAAACTGATCCGCAGTTGCAGAGCAGTGCACCTGCAGGTTACCTGCACTGAGCTATAGACTTCTATTACCTGTGAATTTGGTGAGCTTTCTGAAAGTGCACCAACACTGCAGAATATAATAGAAGTCTAGGGCAAAGTGCAGCTAACGTGAAGAAAAGCCACAAGTAAACTGTGCTGCACCCGCGGTGCGGGTAAACAGTACATCGGTGTGAAAGAAGGCCCCAAGAAGACCCCAATCGGACCTTTTTGTCACCTCCTAAGGATTGATAGATATAAATTGACCTGTGTCCGTTTACAAATGCCTACCTCCAATCTGATCCAGGAAAAAAAAAGAATGGGTGTCAGAGTGAATGAGTGGGCTCTATAGAGTAGAGTGGGCTGCCATCTACCCGCTCCGATCATTGTGGCTCGCGACTGGTTACCAAGTGGCTTAAGTGGCCCTCACTCTTCAAAAGGTTGGGCACCCCTGCCCTAATGCAATAGGCTACGCGCACCTATGAATGTAGATGATGATATATTTACAGTTTTTGCAATTTTACACTGAGAAACATTATTTCGGAAATTTGTTTGATACAGATTGGTGAACCTCTGCCCATGTTTACTTCTGAGACCCTGTGGGGTAGATTCCATTAAAACTGGTGCACACAGAAATGGGTGCAGCTCTGCATAGTAACCAATCAGCTTCTAAGCTATATTGTCAAAGCTTAATTGAAAGAACTGAAGTTATAAGTTGATTGTTACTATGCACAGTTGCACCAATTTTAGTAACTCTCCACCTCCTGAGGCTCGGTTCACATTGGTGCGCTGTCCGACTTTGCGTGTGATTCGCACGGCTGTGCAAATCAAATGCGCTGTCTGTGTAATTCGATTTCAGCCATACAGATTTTATGGCTGAATTTGCATCGTATTCGCACCAAATTTGTGCAGGGCCTTTTTTTTGGTTTGCACCAGAATTGGTTGTATTAACACTCCCAGAGGTTTGCATAAGGCAGTGTGAACTGCCTGTGAGTCGGGTGTGATACGGGAACCCACAGTGGATTCGCAGGGTTTGCAGCAACGCACAAACGTAAACCAAGCCTGACTCTCCAAGATGTTTTTATTTAATTTTTTTTATACCCAATCATCTTACTGACGTGTTGCAAATTAACTCCATTGGTTGCAACTTGCATTGCTCCTATTATGCCGCGTACACACCATCACTTTATGTGATGAAAAAAAACGACGTTTTTAAAAACGTCAATTTAAATGACCGTGTGTGGGGAAAAACTTTGTTTTATGTCTTGTGAAAAACGACAAAAAAAAATTGAAGCATGCTTCAATTTTTTTGTGTCGTTTTTCAAAACGTCGTTTTTTTTGTTTCACAAAAAATCACTGTGTGTAGCAAAAACGACGTTTAAAACAACGTTTTTAAACCCGCGCATGCCCAGAAGCTAGTTATGAAGCGAGCTTCAATGGAAAAAAGTGGTGAACGTAACCGCGCTTTGCTAGAGCATTGTGAAAAAACGATGGTGTGTAGGCAACGTCGTTTTTGAAAAATGAAGTTTCAAAAACGTAGTTTTTTACTTCACAAAAAATGTGTTTTTTACTTCACAAAAAATGTCGTTTTTTTTCATCACATAAAGTGATGGTGTGTTCGTGGCATTAGAACGGTTCCATTGAATAGAGAGGACTGCAACATGTCAGGCAGCTGAGTCGCCCGACAGGTCGCCCCTGTGTGAACCGACTCTTGGTACCACTTACTTTGCCAGATTTTTGTTGCCCTGCCCCAACTGTTTTGAGATGTTGCTGCCACCCATTTCAGAATGATATTTTTTTCTTGGTTTAAACATTTGATGTTTCCTTTTTCTAATTGTGAATCGTATGGGTTTATTCAATTTGCCAGTCGGTGCATTCTGTTTTTTTTTTTAAGAAGATTTACAAAGTGTCCTAATTTTTTTTGGTATTGGGACTGTATAAAACACCCACACTGTTGATAGTTAGTTAATTTTTTGTTTTCCCTTTTTTAGATGGTTGTGAAAACCTTCATGGATATGGATCAGGACTCTGAAGAAGAAAAGGAGCATTATCTAAACCTGGCTTTGCACCTGGCTTCTGATTTTTTCTTAAAGCACCCAGATAAAGATGTCCGTTTGCTAGTAGCTTGTTGTCTTGCAGATATTTTCAGGATTTATGCTCCAGAGGCTCCGTACACCTCGCCAGATAAGCTGAAGGTAATTTCATTTTACTATTCTGTGATAAAATGACTGCAAAATCCTTTGCAGAGATGTGTTTTCACTTAGAGATTAACCACTTAGGCCCCAGAAGATTTGGCTGCTCAATGTCCAGGCCATTTTTTTGCGAGACAGCACTGCGTCGCTTTAACTGACAACTGCGTGGTCGTGCGACGTTGTACCCCACAAATAGAGCTTTCTTTTGGTGGTATTTGATCACTTCTGCGGTTTCTATTTTTTGCGCTATGGACAAAAATGAGCGACAATTTTTGCTATAATAAATATCCCCAATTTTTAAAGCTATTTTTTCCCTCAGTTTAGGCCGATTTGTATTCTTTTACATATTTTTAGCAATAAAAATTGCGATAAGCGTATATTGGTTTGCACAAAAGTTATAGCGTCTACAAAATAGGGCATAGATTTATGCCATTTTATTATATATTTTTTTTTTTTACTAGTAATAGAGACGATCTGCGATTTTTTTTTTTTTTTTTTTTTTTTTTTTTGGCACTACAACATTATGGCGGACAGATTGGACATTTTTGACACAATTTTGGGACCATTGGCATTTATACAGCGATTAGTGCTATAAAAATGCACTGATTACTGTGTAAATGTCACTGGCAGGGAAGGGGTTAACTGTGTTCCCTAGTGTGTTTTCTAACTGTAGGGGGATGGGAGTGACTGACGGAAATGAGAGATCGTGCTTCCTAGCTATTAGGAACTCAAGATATCTCTCTTCTGCCCTTACAGAACTCGGATGTGTGTGTTTTATACACACATACACGTCCCTGTTCTGGCTCTCATGCCCGGCCAGTGGTTATCGCAACCGCCGGTCACGTACATCCGCACCCCCACAGTGGAGCATGCGCGTGCCTGCTATTCCTCTTAAAGGAGCTGACCTACAGCTATGACGGCTCACGGGATCGTGTTGACCTGGCAGGTCAGCAAGTGGTTAAACATTTAAACTTACAAGGTGATACTTTTTTTTTTTTTTTCTTCACAAATGCTCCCCCAGCATACATGGAAAACTTCATAATAGACGCCTACATGCACAGCTAGAAAACCTCCGGCTTGTTTAGGTTAGAAATGTATTTATTTGCTGAAAATGGTTCAGGAAATTACCTAATTTCAAAATGATTCCATGGCTTGAAGATCACACTTTGGGGAAAACTCAGGAGCCAGATAACCATCTGCTGGCTTGAAAGCAAACCTGTGCTTTGTCATGCATGGTAAAGCAACAGGTTTGCTTTCATACCTATCTTTACTACAGTGCATTCTCACTTTTTCTTTGCTCTTCCAGCCTCCAGTAATTAATAAAGTGCCTGGTATTTTTTGTGTAGGGAAGCAGGTTGCTCGCTTTCTTTTCTTTACTTTCAATATTTTATATTGCGTTTTAAGCAAAAATGCAAATAACCAATACATAAGTGAAGTAGTATAATGGTTGCCATGAGTAAAAATAACAGTACAAATTAGTATAGTAGCATAAGGAAAGGGACGGTAAGGTTGCAGTGCAGTATGTATACCGTATAACAGACTCGGTGTTAAAACGAGAATTTTTATATCTCAAGCTTCTCCTTTCAAAGAGGAGTATGCACATATGAAAAATGCAAACAATATCAAATGAAAAGTTTTTTAAAATACAAACTTGTTGCCCTTAACTAAAGGACAAACCAGAGAGGGGGAACGCCCCTGGGTAGTGGAACACCACTACACCAATGTACTACAGAGACATAACCTAGAAAGGACAGGGGGCCTACCCCCTCCAAGAGGGGGTTGAGAAGGTCATAGCGACAACCGAATAATTATCTGGAAAATCCAGAAAATGTTCCAGAATATCTAGGATAATTGAAGAGGGATAGAGTGGAAGGAAGAGAAGAGCAAGAAGAAAAAAAATTCAATATTTGGAGGAAAAAAGGAAATAAAATACAATAAGAATTAAATGAAAACATTCATATACAGTAAGTGGCCCAGGTCAGCTCAAATTTCTTAACGGAATTCTGAACAATGCTCGTCATCTTCTCTTGAGACATCGTTCTAGAGATTTTCCTCTTTGCTATTATAAATGAAACAATAGGGCTCTTCCATGCCCGAGCAATCTTAATTTTGGCCTCAAGTAGGATGGACCTAATCCAGAGCTTGGGTTAATTTAGTTTTAGCTATTTGTTGATTGAGAAGAGCTATCCCAGGGTCCTGTGGCATAGATGGCCCCATGTGACTTTGCGATTCGGGTAAAAAACCCAATTCCAAAATCTTCGGATTCTGGGGCGCTGCCAAAAGATGTGGAGCAGTGAACCCGTATGCCCACTCGCTCTAAAGCATAAAGGGGATACTGCCGGATATATTTTTACAAAGCGAGTAAGTACCATGTACCAGCGGGATATGCCTTTCAGATTGGTCTATATCAGTGAGATATTATGCAGTCCCTTCAAGGAATGCGCAAATCACAAATGCCAAGTATCTAGATCCCATTCAAATACGAGGTCTCGTTCCCATCCCCACATATAGGGGGTTTTCTCTGTAGACTCCCCTAAAGCCAAGTAAATTAAATAAATACCTACTCTTATCTCCATGACCTTAGAACACCATTGTTCGTAAGATGTTACTGTTAATGGGCTTGGTTTCTTAACCCAAATAGACTGTAAAAAGTGAGAAATTTGGGTGAAGCGAAATTTCTCCGAAAGTGGCATCTCTAGTTTACTAACACAGTAGGCAAAAGAGAAGCCCTGATGGCATCTCTAGTTTACTAACACAGTAGGCAAAAGAGAAGCCCTGACGGTTTTTTTTTGGGGGGGGGGGGGGGCTTTATTTGAGATACAACTTTATTATGATCTTAACGAAAAATGTTTGGGAGTGACAGTAACAAACAGGATCACCATAGAACATTGTGATGTGACTGTAGCAGTCTTAACTTATAGTTGAAACTTTTAAAGGGAATATTATTTGCAGTCCCAAACAACTAGATATGCAGGTCCAAAATATGAAGGATTTATTTCTCAACTGCCACATTCACGCCAAAGCCCATTCATCTCCTTCAGCATCCCAAAAGGTTTAGCACATGTTCTGCTCAGCTAAATAAAGTGGCAAACACGCTGCGCCACTGACATCACAGGACAGTTGCCTATAAAACTAGACTTCTGACTCTGGGCTTGAGCTTCATTCACCTCACAGATCATCATCTTCATCTGGCAGTGCTGTGGTCTGGGCAATCTGTAGATCATTCTCATATTCTGCAGCCAACGCAGGATCCATAACCACTTCGGGTGGTGCAAGAGCAGGCATGGCTACAAACTCAAGGTTGGGATCCCCTATCCGTTTTCTGGCAAGCCAAAGGAAGGGCTTTTCAAAATTGTAGTTACTCTTTGCAGAGATATCATAGTACTGAAGATTCTTCTGCCTATGAAATATGATTGATTTTTGCCTTCACTTTTCTGTCCTTAATGTCCACTTTGTTGCCACACAAGACTATGGGGATATTTTCACATACTCTTACGAGATCTCTATGCCAATTGGGTACATTCTTGTATGTGACTCTTGATGTTACAAACATGATAATGGCACACCGAGCCTGGATGTAATATCCATCTCGCAAACCACCAAACTTTTCTTGACTGGAAGTATCCCATACATTGAATTTAATAGAACCTCTGTTGGTGTGGAAAATCAAAGGGTGGACTTCAACACCAAGTGTGGCTACGTATTTTTTCTCAAATTCACCAGTCAAATGTTGTTTTACAAATGTTGTTTTACCAGTACCACCATCACCAACCAGAACAAGCTTGAACTGAACTTGAGGTTCTCCCTGGGCTGCCATGGTATGTGTGTGGCTTCCAAGAGAGTCTGTGTAAAGCAGCGACGCCCTGACGATTTAATGAAATGTCCAATCCGTTATAGACCTTTTGACTGTCCACCATTAAAATGCCCGTATGTCACTCCCAGGGGGAAAAGGAGGGTTATAGAAAATATGGACTAGCGGGTGCCACACTGAAGCGATTTTTGGGTGACTTATGTAGGGAGTCGCATAAGGCTATCGAATGAGACAAAGTTGGGGAGAATATGGGGGTTTCGGGATTTAGGGTCATTCCAGATGAGATTGTCTATAGCAAAGTTAGGGACCGATTGTCTCTCCATAGCAATTCAGTCAGGTTTGACTCCTCTAGAGTAGACAATAGAGATCTGAGCTATATGAGCTGCCTGGTAGTATCACCAAAGATTGGGAAGGCCCAGCCTCCCCTGAAGTTTGGACCTATATAATATATGCTTAGAAAAGCGGTGCCCCACCCAAATCAGACTATTGCAGTTTGAAGAGATGGGTTTTGATTATTGGGATAGGAAGGGAGTGAAAAGTAGAAGATTTGGGGTAATATCCTAATTTTAATTGCATGCGCTCTGCCTAGCCGAGAGAGCCCTTTGTGACAGGTCAGTAGAAAGTTTTCTTAAAGAGTAGAAACGGTGTAAAGCTGGTCAATAGATGAAGCCAAATTGATCCCTAGATAAGGGATTTACTTCTTATTCCATGTGAAAGAGAAATGATCCCGCAGACGATCCACCAGGACGGAGAAGTTGATATACTAAGGGCCTGAGATTTGGACATATTGACTTTGAGGCCGAAAACTTGACCAAAATCGTGTAGCAATTTGAGAATTTTAGGAGTTGACATAAGGGATGAGGTGACGTGATGATATGCATCCTATCTCCTGCGAAAGGGTGAGAATAGAAAGCTTCTAACACTCTAGTAAAGTTGGGGGCAAAACCCCATCTTTTGAGGATGGAGAATAGAAAGGACCAAGAGACTTTTGTTGAAAGCCTTCTGAAGGTCTAATGATAATAAGTAGCCCTCCTGGGGAGGACCCCCGTTCCGCGGTTAGGCTAAATATGCCTTTAGTTTCCTACTTCACTATGATCTTTCCCTAGTTTTGAGATAATTGCAAGGTTAGCGGCAGGGTCCAGTGGTTTACCTTTCCTCAGAGAGTTATTAAAACAGGGCCATATAGGGAGAGGGAATGTTTGTGAATGTCTTGGGCAGACCCAATACGGAGACCCTTAAGAACATCCAGTTCCTCTGCTTCTGAAATATGGGAGTCGAGGAGGGAGCGATCTCTATCTTTAAGAGTGGGAAGGGGGATCCCCCCCCCCCCCCCGGAAGGCATCCAGACATCTGGGGTCCTCATCGTTTTCATTACTATATTGTTTAGAATAAAGAGTGGAAAGTTTCCTTGATACGATTTGGATTTGAGTAACTACACCCATCAGGGACCTAATTTTGGGAATAATGATGGCAAAATATTTAGGGGTCAGTTTGGTTGCAAACTTCGATCCGATTTAGTCTTTCTGTATATAAAAACAGCGTTCTGGCATCTTATGCCATGTACACACGACCGTTTTTAATGGTCTAGAAAAAAAAAAAGTTTTTTTTTTCAACCCGATTATTGTTAAGCCGGCCTTGCCTACACACGATCGTGAAAAAAAAAAATGCTCTAGCAAGGCGCGGTGACGTACAACGGCACTATAAAGGGGAAGTACCATTCAGATGGCGCCACCCTTGGGGCTGCTTTTGCTGATTTTGTGTTCGTAAAACTTTGGTGGGAGAGACGATTCGCGCTTTTCAGTCTGTTACAGTGTGATGAATGTGCTATCTCCATTACGAACGGTAGTTTTACCAGAACGAGCGCTCCCATCTCATTAAATTGCTTCTGAGCATGCGCGTTTTTCTTCACGTCGTTCAAGCCCACACACAACCATTTTTTATGATGTTAAAAACGTCAACTTTAAAAACGACGCGAAAATTTAGAGCATGTTCTAAATTTTTAATGCCCATTTTTTACGTCGTGAAAAATGCTCTGTTGCCCACACACAATCGTTTTTAATGACATTAAAAAAAGTAATTTTTTACATTGCGAAAAACGGTTGTGTGTATGCGGCATTAGACTTTTTTCCTGCTGCAGAGGTAGGGGTTAAGTTCAGAGCCAGTCTAGCTGTGTCAAGTTTAGATAACATAGCTGGAGTTAGGGTTACGTTTCTGGGCTTTGCTGGGGGATTTAAATCTCTTTTCAGGCTTGTCTATGTCGACCTGACGCTCTCGTTTTAATTGAGAAGCTATTTGAATGAGTTTTCTGCGGATCACCGCCTTATGAGCTCCTCGTAAAGAGCCCGGTGAGATGTCTTCCACATCATTCAGAAGAAAGAACTCCCGCATCTCCTTCTCGAACATAGTACATCTAATAGGGTCACTTAGAAGGGATACGGTCTATTCAAGCATATGTTTTGTGAGGAGGCGAATAGTAAATGAAGTCCTGGGAGGAAGGATTCAGTAGCCTCCAAATGTCTACCAGAGAATGGAGGAGCCTGGCTATATACGTAGGCTTTGCTTAAGGGGCCTTTTTGAGCTGGGGTGCCCCTGCCCCCTTTTTTGTCTGAGAGCTGGTCAGATGCAATATTAGAGTCCCCTCCCATTACTATCTGACCCTCAAAGTGGCGAGAGAGGATTTTTAGCATCTCTAAGAAAAACTGGGCCTGACCCTGGTTCGGGGCGCAATAAGAGATGAAAGTGTAGAGGCAACCGTCTTATGTCTTTTTAGCCAGGATGTGTCAACCCTTACGGTCCTTAATCATTTGAGCGTGGGAAAAGGGAACTTTTTTTTAGAGAAAGGGTAGCTACTGCCCTTTTTTGACCTCTGCATTTGCTAAGAAAAATGTGGGAAATTTATGATTAACAAACACTGGATTCAAATTCCCAGGAAAGTGAGTCTCCTATAGCAGGAGGACGTCAATACCCTGGGAATGATAATGCTGAAATTCCTTGCTTCTCTTTATCTGACAATTAAGGCCTTGTGTCTTATGAGATGCCACTCTCTAAGAGTTTCACCTTTCTTAAAGTGGTAGTAAAGTCTTTACTACCACTTTTACCTACAGGTAAGCCTATAATAAGGCTTACCTGTAGGTATAAAAAATATCTCCTAAACCTGTACGGTTTAGGAGATATTCCCCTCACAATGTGCCGCTGATTGTAGCGGCGCATGCGCAGCGGGAATCCTCGGCTAAAGGGTCGGCAGCCGCCAGACCTTGCCGGAATGAAATCTCCCGCGCGCATGCGGGTATACAACCGCTTTAACAGGTTTAGACATGGAGAGGAGAAATACACCATCAATTGATATATATGCACATACCCAGATAGCCTACCAAGGGTCCACTGAGAAACGAGTCTGTGAAGTTTCGAGTCAAAATCCATTGAAATGATGCTAAGGCCTCTGCCAATGTATCTGAAAGACGAGAGAGAACATAAAAGAACAGACAGAAAAGTTACAGAAGAGGAGGAGAAGAGAACCCAGAATTGGAATTGTTCTATTCTCTGGACACAGGACAGGATTTACCTAGTCCTGCTAAAAAAAAAGCCAGTGCATCCTGCCATCACCCAAGAGAACTGTAACCCTTGTGTCACAACAGGGGGAGGAGCACTGAAACCACTTCAGCCTTAGAGCCTCATTTATATAAAATATCAAAAAAGTCAATATCAAGAACATAGTGAATCTTAAGACCAAGGGCCTTCCCTCACAAAGTTAAAGCACACTAAAACGTAACACAGAAAAAAAAGTGTCAAAATGTAAGGTGCTGGTTTAAATTACATTAAAGTGGTTTTAAACCTTTACAGACCACACTTAACTACAGGTAAGCCTATTAAGGCTTACCTGTAGAGGTGCAGGAAATATCTCCTAAACCTCCACGGTTTAGGAGATATTTGCAAAAAAAAAAAAACGGCACCGATGTCTACGGCGCACTGTGGAAACCTTTTAGAAGCGGCGAGTGTGCCGTTTCTAAAGGCGATCGTGCCGTGACTGGCGGCTCCCGCACGCATGTGTGACGTCGTCACTGCGCTGGAGCCACGATACCTGGAAGCCACTCTGGAAGAGATGGCAGGGAATGGATGAAGGGAACAAGGACCGCTGCGGGGGCTCCGTTCTCAGGTAAATCATAATGAGCTAGTATGCTATGCCCTACCCTTCAAAGGTTAGCCAAGAGGGCCCAAAACCTGGAAAGGGGAGCAAGGTAAAAATTGCACCATATTAACTGTGGATCAAGGTGACTTCATGGGAGGAAAAACTAAACAATTGAAATAAGGTTGCCCCCAAATTGGTAAAGTAACAGTAGGGCACAGTCATAAACCTGTAACCTGGGAAAGAGTTTTTCTAACCAATAGTGGACCGACGAGGGTCAAATGAAAATCCGGAGGCAGATTGCACCTTCATGGAAGTTGGAGATGCAATGTTTTCCTTGTGTCTGCTTATGCCAGACAGGTCAGAGGGCTGTCTGGAGGTGGTAACTTGGAAGAGCCTTGGCGATTTAGCAGAAGATGCCCAGTTGTAGCAATAGGCTTTCACCATATTGGAAAGAAGAAAAGCTGTATGTTTTTATTCCGAAATTGAAACTGTAGACGGAATGGGAAAGACCACCAGCATTTCAGACTTTTGAGATAACGCCCCCAAGAGAGGATAAGGGACCTCCGGTGTTAGATAGTTGTGGGAGACAAGTCTGCAAATATTTGGACCGGGTTCCTACTGTATATTGAGATTTTTTGTAATCCCAGGCCTTCCTCATAACTTCCTCCTTGACAGCATAGAAGTATGGTTAAACCACAATGTCTCTGGGAAGACCATATTGGCGAGGGGGGTTGAAGAGTTCTATGGGCAGCATAGTGGTGTAGTGGTTGGCACTTTCACCTAGCAGCAAAAAGGTTTGCTGGTTCGAATCAAGACCACGACACCATCTGCTTGGAGTTTGCATGTTCTCCCTGTGCCTTCGTGGGTTTCCTCCAGGTACTCCGGTTTCCTTCTACTCTCTAAAGACATGCGGTTAAAAACACTTAGTTGGATAAAAAAGGACATCAATGTAGAAAAGTGCATGGCAGCAGTGGAGTACAATGCGTTTCGACTCCACTGCTGCCATGCACTTTTCTACATTGATGTCCTTTTTTATCCAACTAACTGTAAGTGTTTTTAACCGGCATTAAATACCTCATGTTTGTACGGAATCGCACAATGTGCCTTTCATTTCCTCCATGTACTCTGGGTATGGTTTGATCTTATATGAGTCATCTCCAAGTTGTTGATACCTCCCTCATCTTTCATCAAGTGAAGACTTCATTGTATCCTGTTGATCGCACACTCGGCTTTTGTTGATGCATCTACCATCCACATATATTCAGCCTTATTGACCCTTTGAGTGTATGCTCACTTGGGTTCAATATATCTGGTAAGCCTCCCTTTCTGGTGGCAGGTATTATCACTATACGTTTTGTTTCCTAAGAATCACAGTGGGTTTGACATAACAACTGAGTTTGTTCATCCATCTATCACGTTTATGTGCATTTACACGGACTTTCATTTATTTATTTACATTGCTAATTTTTGGTGTTGATCATAGACATTTAGTGTCTTCTTATTTATTCATCCATTTTTTAGCGCTACACATCTTTTGTATTTTGTTTTTTGCTTTCCTTCACTCACCGGATTGTGTGTAGCTGCTCATTTGTCACAATAGCGCGGATTTATTTTGGTTTTGTGCCAATCATATAGAACATGTTTAAGGAAAAATCTAAGAATTGGCACAAGGCACACTTCATACTTATGGTAGGTTATGTCGCTTGTGCTGATGTTTCTATTTTTAATTTAGACTGAATTTAGGCTTTAAATTGAGACTCCTTTTACAGCTTGGGCCCAGTAGCCAAGGGGATGCCATAGGATTTGATGTCTAATTGATGTATTTGCAAGCAGGTGCCTACCTTCTTCAGCACGGTTATCGAAGAAACATTTTAAGACTTGTCGCGTTCACTTTAAGGCTGCATTCACACTATAACGCGGCGTATTTTGCCGCGACTAATTGCGGCGTATTGTACCGCGATTTGCCGCGACAAAACGGGTAGTTTTAACCACCTTCTTTTTTTTTTTACAACACATTGTTGTCTATGCCGAACGCCGAAAGCCGCCTGAAAAAAGGGTCCGGGACTTGTTTTCAGGCGGCAGGCGTACTGCGTTCGGCGTGAGATGTGAACCATCTCATAGACAACAATGTAAAATCGCCCCTCCAGCGGCACGAGCGTCGGGCGTAAATACGCCAAGGTGTGAATGCAGCCTAAGAAAAATTGGCATCTCTCTGCATGAACAGTTTGTGTTTTGTAAATAGAGCTGATAAATTAAAATGTGAAAATATTTTCTTTCAACAGGATATATTTATGTTCATAACAAGACAACTTAAGGGACTGGAAGATACAAAAAGCCCACAGTTTAATAGATATTTTTATTTACTTGAGGTGAGTAAATCATCTTTGGGACATTGCTGGACTATATATTTGTAAGCAAAATCTGTTTTTCTTAATTGTGTTTGTACTTCTTTTTTTTTTGCACAGAATATTGCTTGGGTGAAGTCTTACAATATATGTTTCGAGTTGGAGGATAGCAATGAAATTTTCACACAGCTGTATAGGACTCTGTTTTCAGTTATCAAGTAAGTAAAGGCATCAAAACAGTTGTGCATTGCATATACAATGGCAATATATAGGAATTATGTTTTACTATGTATATAAAAGCTAGTAGAATATTAATTTTTTATTTATTTGTGAATATACAACGTAACAGATATAACACCCAGTCAGATGGCCGGTTTTTTATTTTTTTATTTTTTGTGGTGGGGCAGGTTTTAATAAGTACATATAATTCAACAAATTGAAAAAAAAAAGTTATTCCCCGTTTATACAATGGGCAGGCAACAACTACTACCTTCAAATTTTACACATATGAAGAGTGAATCTCTTATTCAAGTCAGATCTGACCCAAAGCCTTTAAAATGAGACAAAGGAGAAGTAAAATGGATTGATTTTTCAGCACTGCTAAGCAGGAAGCAGAGCCTGCACAAGCAATGATCACATAATACTACATACATGCAATATATATTACAGAGCTTTAGATAGAATACATTTAAGGCCTCATGCACACTGGACCTAAAATAACATTATAAAAACGCCAGTAGCTTTGCAGTAAGTGTTTTTAACTTTTTCCAAACGTTTTTGCAATAGCGTTTTTTCCGCATTCGCGTTTTCTGTTTTTTTTTTTTTTTTTTTTTTTTGAGAAAAAAATATTATTTTCTTTCTTCTTTTTTTTTTTTTCTTTTTTTTTTCCCAATGGATCAAAAACGTTAAATGCTGGTGAGCTGCGTTTATCAGCGTTGGTGTTTTTACAGCAGAAAAACGTCTCTCAGAACCCACTAGTGTGTTTTTTATTTATTTTTTTCTGCTCAAAAACACAAATGCCCAAAACTGCTGATAACAGCATATGTGTGCATGGACACAAAGGATAACATAGAGTTTAACCACTTAAGGACCCCTTCACGCCGATATACGTTGGCAGAATGGCACGGCTGGGCACAATCGCGTACTTGTCTCTTTAAGCCCAGCCGTGGGGTCACGAGCACGCCGCCGTCGGCGTGATCGCGACCTGGTCCTAAGCTCCGTGACCGCGCCCGCTGGACCTGCGAACCCGATCGCCGTCGGTGTCCCGCGATCGGTCATCGGAGCTGAAGAACGGGGAGAGGTGTGTGTGTGTGTGTAAACACACCTTCCCTGTTCTTCACTGTGGCAGTGTCATTGATTGTCTGTTCCCTGATATAGGGAAAGACGATCAATGACGTCACACGTCCAGCCCTGCCCCCCTACAGTTAGAAACACATATGAGGTCACACTTAACCCCTACAGTGCCCCCTAGTCTATTTTTGTTTATAGTGCAAAAAATAAAAACTGCAGAGGTGATCAAATACCACCAAAAGAAAATTCTATTTGTGGGGAAAAAAAGGACCCAACTTTGTTTGGGAGCCACGTCACATGACCGCGCAATTGTCAGTTAAAGCATCGCAGTGCCGAATCGCAAAAAGGGGCAAGGTCCTTAACCTGCATAATGGTTCGGAGTGGTTAATGACTGTAGAAAAAACCGTCAACAGCCAAAACGGCTGCTGTAAAAACGTCCAGCGTTCTTGGGGCCTAAAAAGTTTTTTGTTTTTTTTTATATTTACATTAATCTGACTGCTTTCACATACAAACCTAAAACCTTTACCCGACTCAAATTTTAGTGCTGTCTAGGGCTGCAACTAATGATTATTTTCATAATCGATTAGTTGGCCGATTATTTATTTTGATTAATCGGATAATAGCCTTAGAAAAAAAAAAAACGCATTTTTTTATTTTTTTTGGGCCAATTTGTTTTTGGGCAGATTACAAAACACAAATTGCCGCAAAAACACATTACATGCTTTTCTGCAGCTTCTTCATTGAAGTATATTGAATCAAACAAAAAAAAAAAATAGCACCGTTTTGTGTTAAAAAGTCCTTGCCCTTTCCAAATATGCAGCAGCTGAAAAAAAAAAGCATCGATGTGAACGTCGTGTCCCATAGGAAAACATGTAAATGAACTGTAGTGTTTCTGCAAAAAGCACCAAAAAGGTGTGAACACAGGCCTGAGATGTTTAGTAACATAATGGGGTTAAAAAAACAAAAATAAGTACAAAAAGAGCAAATAATCGCTACTGTAAGGGGTTCATTTTTATTTTTTTACTGTGGGACAGTGAAAGTAATATTTACAGTAGCGATTTGCTTTTTTGTACTATAAAGGGCTAATTTTAGTTTTTTTAACCCCATTATGTTACTGCCCGAATAATCGATTATGAAAATTGTAATCGATTAATTTCATAATCGATTAGTTGTCGATTAATCGATTAGTTGTTTCGGCCCTAGTGCTGTCCTTTAATGGGTTTGCATCTAACACTTTATATGTAGTAACCGAGTCTCCCAATTTTTCAGTTGGAAGTGGGGTTCTTCTGCTAAGGGGAAGCTATTTAACCACTTAAGCCCCGGACCTTTAGGCAGCTAAATGCCCAGGCCAGGTTTTGCGATTCGGCACTGCGTCGCTTTAACAGACAATTGCACGATCGTGCGACGTGGCTCCCAAACAAAATTGACGTCCTTTTTTCCCACAAATAGAGCTTTATTTTGGTGGTATTTGATCACCTCTGCGGTTTTTATTTTTTGCGCTATAAACAAAAATAGAGCGACAATTTTGAAAAAAATGCAATATTTTTTACTTTTTGCTATAATAAATATCCCCTAAAAACATATATAAAATGTTTATTTTCCCTCAGTTTAGGCTGATACGTATTCTTCTACCTATTTTTGGTAAAAAAAAATCGCAATAAGCATTTATCGATTGGTTTGCGCAAAATTTATAGCATTTACGAAATAGGGGATAGTTTTATTCTTTTTTTTTTTTTTTTACTACCAATGGCGGCGATCAGCGATTTTTTTTCGTGAGTGCGACATTAAGGCGGACACTTCGGACAATTTTGACACATTTTTGGGACCATTGTCATTTTCACAGCAAAAGATGCATTTAAATTGCATTGTTTATTGTGAAAATGACAGTTTCAGTTTGGGAGTTAACCACGCCCTCATCCCGGATCGCTCCCCGACCATTTCCGACCGCCGCATGTAGCGCGGGGGGGGGGGGTGTCCCGATCGGAACCCCGACCCGCGGAAAGGCAGGGACGTACATGTACGCCCAAATGCCTGTATGTGCCATTCTGTGGACTTACATATACATGCGGCGGTCGTTAAGCAGTTAAACATTGCCTGCAGATTCTGAAGTGTGCAGAAATAACAAAAGCATGAATGATTTGAATTGGAAGATGTGTTTACTTAAAATTATACTAAACACTCACTTTTTAATTTACATTGTCCCTTTTATTTCTGTATGTGGATGATGATGGCACTGTTATTATTTACATTTTAATGGTTTACCTTTTTCCTAATTGATATATAGATGTCACATGCCTTTTGGAATACAGAGTAAAAATAAATATCAAACTGTTTTAAATTGTCATACAAATATGTATTTCGATTTTAAATCTTTTGTATTTTGTTGGCAATAACATGGTGTGGACAGGTTTTTGCCAGTCATAGGCTGTCATGCCCTCCAACCTATGTCTTAGAATAAGAGGGAGGTGAAGCCTCCATGTAATATCCCACCCCCATTGTATTTAGCTGGTTAGTGGACATGGAGGAGGGAGTGGGCTGTCATTTACCTGAGTGTATACACCCACATGTGTGACTCTATAGTCACATGGGCTGCTTATATGTGATAGGGAGGAAATGCTCAGCATAGAAACTCACTGAAAACTGAGCACGTGCAGAACTGCCAACACTGCTTTGCAAAATCCCTAGCTGAAATGGGGACATGAACAGCAGGATCAACCTGTTTTTTTGCAGAATATGAATCTCGTAGTGACTGAGTGAGCATGAACGGCAGGTAATACACCATATGATGTGGGTTTAGTGACATTTAAGTATTGTTAACATGTTATTTTTCTTAAAGGATAGAGAAAGTGCACCTATCCTGTTTGATGTGTTAAGGTGACCCGACGAAGACCCCCCACCTCCAACCCACCCATAGATGCATACTTACCTTGATCCAACAGCCACTGCCTCCAGGGATTGTATACATCCAACGCTGCAAGTCCCCTGTGGGTCTGGCCATTCTTGCACAACAGAGCCCCATAAGCATCTATGGGGCAGTCTACCTCCGTCAGGAAACACTGGGAGACGAGCCCCATAGACTTCTATTGGGCTTCACTCTGCAGGTTTAGCCAGGACACAGAGGATTTGTGGTGTGAGGATGTAAACAATCCTCTGAGGCCGTAGATGCAGCAGTTGTGCATCTCTGGAGAGAGTGGGTGGGATCAATTAGGTCACCTTGATGGTACCCTGTTGACATAGTTTTGGTTGTGTGGTATTTTCTTTAGTGAGTGGAGTAATCATTGTTTAATTTTTCATTCTGTTTAGCAATGGTCATAATCAAAAAGTTCACATGCATATGGTGGACCTGATGAGCTCAATCATTTCTGAAGGAGATACAGTTTCTCAGGAATTGCTAGACACGGTTCTCGTAAACTTGGTTCCTGCACACAAGGTACTTGTTTTGTTTTTCCTCCCCCAAAAAAGTAGTTTATTGCTGTAAATGTCACAATTTGTAAAATTGTAATAATTAAAGGAGAAGTTCACCTTTAGTAACAAGTACACCCATATTCAGAATGTAACCTGTTACTAAAGCACCTGCATGCATACTTTTTTATTATTTTTTTTGCTGTTTTTTTCAAGTGAACTTTATCCTTTTTTAAAGTATAGAGTATATTTTTACTTCAGTCTAATTTAATGTAGTTATACACATAGGGCCAGTGAAATGGACCATCATTTGTTTTGCAGTTGGATTTCAGTAAATATAGCTTGTATTGGACCCAGTTATAGAAAATGTTGATCTTCAGTAAATACCAGCCTTTAATCTTAAACAACTGAACTGATCTTTTGATCATGGTTTCGGTAACCCGTAGTTCACGGTTACATTCGTCTGTTTGGCAATCTTTGTGTTTTGAAAGCTGGTTGAAACTGATTGAATTCTCATACATGTTGCCTTGTGTATGGTCAGTAATAATTCATCACAGTTAGGTCTGGTTCACACTATTGCTGGTTTGCACGGGCATGGCAGCTCATTCATCTAAATAAATAATAGAAAAAACAGATGTTACCGGCGCAAAAGGAAAAAAGATTTTCTCTTCCGTTCATGGACGGACACAGCAGCCTTTGACCTTAGGGTTATATCCGCTTCCTTCCAGGATAGTTAGGCAGAAATACAGCACTTGAAGTGTTAACAACTTTTCTTCAGTGCAGCTCCTGTCAGGGGGCGTGGTTCCCCGGGTATAACCCACACCCTGCTCTAGCAGCCCCAGTTTTTTTTCTGCCTAACGTCAGGAGAGGACAGGCCTTCTGGGTCCGTTCCGGCTCTCTCGGCCGTGTACATTCCGGGGGTACAGAATTGGCAAGCCGACTTCCTAAGTCGCACAACACTAGACCAAGGGGAGTGGTCACCCGGAGGTGTTTCAGAGTCTGCCCCAAAAGAGGGGCACTCCGGACATGGACCTCCTAGCGTTCCGTCTCAATCGGAAGGTGCCGCGGTTCGTGGCCAGGTCGAAGGACTCGTGGGTGGATGCGTCAGACACGTTGGTGGCACCTTGGGGTCACTATCGCCTAATCTACGCCTTCCCTCCTCTGAAGCGTCTTCCTCGCCTGCTGCGCAGAGTGGAAGCCGAAGGGATTCCGACAATCCTGATCGCTCCAGATTGGCCGCGCCGCTCCTGGTACATGGACATGGTGCGTCTGGTGGTAGCCGCCCCCTGGCATCTACCCATGAGAGAAGATCTTCTGTCGCAGGGTCCTATCTTCCACCCTGCTTTACAGTCGCTGGCTTTAACGGCGTGGCTGTTGAGAGCCCAGGGCTGAAGGACCGGGGCCTATCAGGCTCAGTGGTTTCTACCATGCTGCGTGCACGGAAGTCTACTTCTAGGAGAATTTACCATCGTACGTGGAAGGCCTACATCTCTGTGTGAGGAGATGAAGTGGCACCCCGTACATACGTGGTGTCCCGGATTCTGCTGTTTCTACAGTGGGGAGTGGAACAGGCTCTCGCATTAAGTATGGTCAAGAGTCAGATTTCTGCTCTGGCTGTTTACATTCAGCGACCCTTGGCAGCGCACTCCTTGGTACGCACGTTTGTGCAGGGGGTCCGGCATGTGGCCCCTCCGGTGCGCCCTCCACTGCCCCCATGGGACTTAAATTTGGTCCTCTCAGTGCTTCAACATACTCCCTTTGAGGACATTCGGAAGATCCCCTTGTTGACTCTGTCACAGAAGGTGGTTTTTCTGGTAGCAATTACCTCGATTAGACGGGTGTCTGAACTGGCGGCCTTGTCCTGCAAGGCCCCCTACTTGGTCATCCATAAGGATAAGGTGGTGCTGCGTCCGCAGCCTTCTTTTCTCCCAAAGGTCGTTTCGGCTTTTCACATTAATGAGGACATTGTTCTTCCATCCTTATGTCCTCAGCCGAAGAACCCGAAGGAGGCCACTTTACATTCCCTGGATGTGGTTCGGGCCCTTCGAGTGTACTTATCGGTGACGGCTCCGTTCCGGAAGTCAAACTCACTGTTCCTGTCGGTGTCTGGTCCTGGAAAGGGCCTGGCAGTCTCGTCTGCCACAATTTCTAGGTGGATCCGTCAGGTTGTGCTTCAGGCCTATGCCCTGAAGGGGCGGGTGCCTCCTTTTCGGGTCACAGCGCATTCGACCAGGGCGATCGGTGCCTCTTGGGCTTTCCGCCATCAAGCCTTTGTGTTGCAGGTGTGTAAGGCAGCGACCTGGTCGTCGGTCCACACTTTTTCAAAGTTTTACAAGGTGGATGTGAGTGCATCGTCTGATGCCTCCTTCGGCCGCAGGGTGTTACAGGCGGCGGTTTAAGGTTGGAGTTCCTCGGTTTTGTTTGGGGTGAAGTTTGGTTTGCTGTGTTGTTTTTCCCACCCCTCGAAATTTTTTGACACTGCTTGGGGACGTCCCTAAGGTCAAAGGCTGCTGTGTCCGTCCATGAAAGGAAGAGAAAATAGGATTTTTGTACTCACCGTAAAATCCATTTCTCTGAGTTCATGGACGGACACAGCACCCACCCCTCCTTTGTTTGTACTGATTGTTACAAACTGAGGCTGCTAGAGCAGGGTGTGGGTTATACCCAGGGAACCACGCCCCCTGGGAGGAGCTGCACTGAAGAAAAGTTGTTAACACTTTAAAGTGGAGGTTCACCCTATAAAACATTTCCAACAGTACATCCAGCACCGTGCCTTCGGGAAGTCGTGACGCGCTGTGTGCAACGTCATTTAGCATGCCAATTGATTGGCATGTCAATAGGAACGCCCACTCCCGCGGGATTCCCTACCCGGAAGCCGCAGTAATTTCCACGCCTAAACGATATCTACGGGAAAAAATAAATAAAGGTCAGTGACATTTTATATGCAGCACGATGCTGGATGTACTGTTAGACATTTTTTATAGGGTGAACCTCCACTTTAAGTGCTGTATTTCTGCCTAACTCTCCTGGAAGGAAGCGGATATAACCCTAAGGTCAACGGCTGCTGTGTGCGTCCATGAACTCAGAGAAATGGATTTTACGGTGAGTACAAAAATCCTATTTTTCTGCTAAATTGATACCTTGCTGTTTGGTTTGCTGCAATCAAAAAAATGCATATCACTTTTAGGTGAAATGCCAAGAATATTTGAACAGTAAATAGATTGCACTAACCCATCTATAAAGCCCTAAAAAGCTTTATCTTATCCAACATAAATATATGTGCTTATATTACAAAAAATTTATCCAAATGTGTGTGTGTGTGTGTGTGTGTATATATAAATATACAAATGTGTGTTTTGTGTGTGTGTATTACTCAAAAATGCGTAAGACAAACAAATAAAAGCCCCTGTGCATTAAATGGATAACCTGTGTGAAATATTCCCCCAAAGGGGCAAAGTGCAACTGCTCACTGGTATGTGTTACCAGTTATATTATGCCTATATTGGCTACTCCACTTATTCCAGTGAATCTCTAAACGTCTGTGTTATAAATTTCAAGAATCAAATGTCACAAAACTTAAAAATAAATAATGTGAACAAAATGTGAATAGAAAAGGTAAAAGAAGGGGAAAACACTATGTAGAC
The DNA here is from genome assembly GCF_905171775.1 of Rana temporaria. Taxonomy (NCBI): domain Eukaryota; kingdom Metazoa; phylum Chordata; class Amphibia; order Anura; family Ranidae; genus Rana; species Rana temporaria. Next base: position 78,382,639 of record NC_053490.1, on the reverse strand, counting down.
CCCTTTCTTTTCCTCGATTTTGTTGAATAGTCCCAGTGAGTGTTCAACTTTTTCAAAGAGCTTGGTACCAGGTCACGCTACGTACGTCATTTCTGGCCCTGCTGTTTGTTGGTTCCTGTGAGGTGGAACACACGTCATGGACAGAGTGCGGTGGGAGCACAGCAGATCCCCAGAATACCGATTAGAGCCAGAAGCCCCAGTGCCGGGATAGGCACTTTTAAATGTGAGTAGCTATTTGGCTAAGTTTTATCTTTGCTCATTTTTTAATAAACAAAATTACGCTATGGATGTTTCCATTATTATTTCATATCCGGCCGAGACCTTTAAGGAGGAAGTCGCCTAATATCTCCATTTCAGCCTATGTGAGCAGGCATTATCCTGCATAAGCTCTCATTGACTCTTTTTGAGTAAAGGAGTCAATGTGCTCTGGTAGGCAGATTACTTATCCAGTCACTTTGGGTGTTCATTCAGGTTTGGTGAAGGATCACTTCTCTATCAGTATATAACAGCAAGCACCGAATGGACGTTTGGTGTTTTATGGACTTTGATTTATTATCATAATATATTTTTTTGTGCTTAAGATTGGGACTGAATATTATTTGCACTAATTGATATTTCACAATATTTTTTAATCATATGTTGTTTGATAATGTTTCTCTTTCGTTCATAGACGGACACAGCATCCTTTGACCTTAGGGTTATGCTTCTTCCTACCAGGAGATTTAGGCAGAATTCTACAGCACTTAAGGTGTTAAAAACTTTCCTTCATGCCGCTCCTCCCAGGGGGCGTGGCTCCCCCAGGCATAACCCCCACTCTGCTTTAGCAGCCTCAGTTTGTTTCTGCCTAACCGTCAGGAGAGTCAGGCTCTCTCTGGAGTCCTGGACTCTGGAGTTTTTTCTTGCAAATTTTTTTTGCATTTTGCGAGTTTTTTCCTCGCTTTTTTATTTTATTTTTGAATCCTGCGATTCTTCTATCAACAGCCGACTGGGTGACAGGCTGGGTCCTCGACCCTTGTAGTCCCCCCAGGTTCGGCCTTCGAGCGTGTGCCGGCCCTCAGCTCCGCTTTGGGACGTCCACGACAGGCCCCATTGCTCCAGGGGCGGCCGGGGAACTTCGGTTCTAGGGCACACATATGACCGGTCTCTATGGCCTTGTCACAGTGTGTCTGGCTGACAGCCATGCCGTTCGCGGACGTTGGTTCTGTCTGGGATACCTCCAGCCAGGTAGTCGCAGGACAGGTAAGTAGTGGCCCCTTACTCAGGTAAGTGGTCTGGCTGGAATGTTTTCCCTTGGGAGGTCGACTGAGGGTTTTCCCCTGCTTTCCTCTCTCCCTTATTCCTCTCCCTCCTTTCCCCTTTGGGTGACGGCTGTGCAGGGGGTTTTTTCCCTGGGGCTCATATTTTTTTTTTTTTTTTCACTCGGGTATGGCTGGGGGTGTTCTGTGTCACTGCAGGGGACTGTGGTGGACATTCTGGGCATTTTTGTGTGTGCTGTGTGCTGTTTTGGTGTACTGTCATTTTTGGGTACACTGTCTTTTTAAAACTGCGCAACGGCGGCCATTTTGCCGGAGCCGCGCTTGTATTATTCGGCGGCCATTTTCTTGTGGCCGGCGCCATTTTCAGCACTAGTTCGGCCTCTAGTGGCCGTTTCGGCGGGGAAAAAAGACCGCGAATCATCTGAGGGGACAGACGCAGCGCTGCAGCTTCTCCTCAGCACACACTTGCCTTCACAGACCGCGCTGTACCAGGGGGTGGTGAGTCTCAGGGGGCCCCATACTGTGCTCTAGCGGCCGGGAGGTGACCTGTGGGGGACTTTTTTCCTGCCCTTGGCAGTAGGGGTGAAATGGCAACGGCAATATGGAGCCTGAATCAGGCCCCTCATTTCTTACAATGCCGGAATTAACCCTTAAGCGCCCCTCCCCCTGCCACATCTGTTGAATCGGTGTCGGCTGTCCTGGAGTCTTTTCTCACCAGGTTTGAAGCAGCCAGTGCTCGGTTGGGGGGTAAAAAAGCGCCCCCCCCCCGGAGGCTGTTTCTGGGGATATCTCTGACGCAGAATCTGATGCTTCTGGTTCTGTCATGTCTGAGGATGCGGGCTTAACCCACATGGACAGCGAGGATGACTCTGCTGCGGAGTCTGCTGATAAGGAATTTGTTGGAGCTCTTATTACTGCGGTGCGTGAGGCTCTTCATTTAGAGGATTTGGCGGAGACACCAGCGGTGTCAGTCCTTTTGGATTCCGCAAACCACCGCGTACCGCTAAGGTATTCCCCTGTGTTCCTTATTTAGACAATATGTTGTATAAGGAATGGGATACACCGCAAAAGGCTTTTACGGTTCCTAAAAGCTTTGCTACCGTTACCCCCTGGAGGAGGACTTTTTTAAAAAAGTGGGTCACTCCTCCGTCGGTGGACCCTCCTGTGTCCAGACTGAGTAAGGCTACTACGTTGCCTGTGGAGGGGGCTCCTGCTTTCAAGGACCCCGCTAATAGGAGAGTGGAGGCCGTGGCCCGCTCCCTGTTCTCGGTGGTGGGTTCGGTGGTAAGGCCGGCTCTGGCCGGAGCCCTGGTAGCTCAGACGCTGACTGAAAGGGCGAAGCTCCTGCTGCAGGACCTGGAGGTCCAGGGGGCTTCCGAGTCCTCTAGGGACCTGGCTGAACAGTTGATTCAGGGTCAGAAGTTTCTCTGCGAGGCGGATATGGATTAGATTCCTTTGCTTTCCAGGGCTTCTGTCTACGCAGTGGTTCTGCGCCGCCTTATATGGCTGAAGTGCTGGTCGGCTGACCAGTACTCAAAAAAGGCCTTGGTAGATTTGCCCTTTAAGGGCGGACGGCTTTTGGGGGCATCCCTGGATGACATCATTAAGGATGCCACTGGAGGTAAGAGCACCTTGCTCCCTCAGTCGGGGAAGGGTAGGGAACCTCGCCGCAAGCAAGGTCCTACTTTTACTACCCCCTAAACGGTTTTTTTTCGTGCGCCAGCGCGGCTGGAAAAGGTCCGCAGGGTGCAAAAGCCCTTGCTGCCGGGCGTAAGCGCCCCTGGTTCAAAAAACCGAACAAGCCTGCGGACAAGCCTGCTTCCGCATGAAGGTCTGCCCCCGCCCGGGTCTCGGGTGGGGGGACGGCTTCACGACTTCGTGGATCGGTGGAATTCTCTTCTATCCGACCGTTGGGTTTGCGAGGTGGTCGCCTCGGGGTACAAGATAGAGTTCCTTTCTTGTCCCCCAAACAGATTTTTTTTTTTTTCCATCCAACCTCCAGCTTCCTCCGGATCGTCGGCTAGCCCTGTCCGGGGCTGTCCAGGATCTTCTGGACAGGGGGGTGGTTGTGCCGGTCCCCTCGCTGGAACGGTTTCGGGGGTTCTACTCCAATCTGTTCGTGGTCCCCAAGAAGGGAGGGGTTCGCCCTATCCTGGACCTAAAGGCCCTCAACTCCTTTGTCAAGGTGCAGCGATTCAGGATGGAGTCGGTCCGTTCTATCATGGCGTCCCTCCACCAGGGGGACTTCATGGCGTCCTTAGACATCATGGACTCATACCTGCATGTTCATGTTTGCACAAGCCACCAAAGGTATCTGCGCTTTGCGATCGGGGAGGACCACTATCAATTCGTGGCCCTCCCGTTCGGGCTGGCGTCGGCACCACGGGTGTTCACCAAGGTGCTCGCCCCGATCCTGGCCTTGCTACGGCAGCGAGGGATCGCTATCGTGGGATACCTGGACGACCTTCTCCTGAGAGCTTCTTCAGGCTCAGAGTTAGAGGAGGACGTGTCCATCACGGGTCGGACTCTGCAGGAGTTCGGCTGGTTTCTGAATCTCAGAAAATCAGTGTTGGTTCCGTCCCAGAGGCTGGAACCCCTGGGGCTGGTTTTGGATTCGGGGGAGACAAAAGTGTTCCTCCCATCGCAAAACCTGCTGACCCTGCAATCTGCAGTGAGACAGTTGTTGACCCAGAAGTGGTCATCTCTTCGCTTCTGCATGCGGGTTCTGGGTCTGATGGTGGCCTCCTTCGAGGCAGTTCTGTATGCCCAATCCACACCAGGGTACTACAGAAGGAGATTCTGTCACGATGGGACAGGGTCCCATCTTCTCTGGATCACCAGATTCGGTTGAGCCATCTGGCCAAGTCTTCCCTGGCATGGTGGCTGACGTCTCCGGTGCTTCGGTCCGGGAAGTCTTTTCTTCCGTGCCGCTGGACAGTGGTCACGACGGATGCCAGCCTCTTCGGCTGGGGGGGCGTCTGGGGCACCCAGTCAGCCCAGGGGCGCTGGACTCGGGAGGAGTCCCGCCTGCCGATCAATATCCTGGAGCTCCGAGCAATCAAGCTGTGCCTTGTCAGGTGGTCGCTGGAGCTACAGGGCCGTCCTGTCAGGATCCAGTCCGACAACGCCACGGCCGTGGCGTACATCAATCATCAGGGCGGCACAAGGAGCTCGGCCGCGGCGACGGAGGTCGCTCACATACTTCGGTGGGCCGAAAGGTCCGTTCCGGCCCTGTCGGCGGTATACATTCCGGGAGTTCTGAATTGGCAAGCCGACTCCCTAAGTCGCATGACTCTGGATCAAGGGGAGTGGTCTCTCCACCCGGAGGTGTTTCAGATCCTGTGCCAAAAATGGGGCACTCCAGACGTGGACCTTCTGGCGTCCCGTCTCAATCGGAAGGTACCACGGTTTGTGGCTAGGTCAAGGGACCCGTGGGCAGACGCGTCAGACGCGTTAGTGGCTCCCTGGGTCAATATCACCTGATTTACGCCTTCCCTCCTCTAAGGCTCCTACCCCGCCTGCTGCGCAGGGTGGAAGCCGAAGGTATTCCAACGATCCTGATCGCCCCGGATTGGCCGCGTCGCTCTTGGTACGCGGACCTGGTACGTCTGGTGACAGACGCCCCCTGGCGTCTGCCTCTGAGGGAAGATCTCCTGTCTCAGGGCCCGATCTTCCATCCTGCTTTACGGTCACTGGCTTTAACGGCGTGGCTGTTGAAAACCAGGTACTGAAGGACCGGGGCCTGTCGGGCCCGGTAATCTCTACCATGCTGCGTGCACGGAAGTCCACTTCTCGAAAAATTTACCATCGTACATGGAAAGCATACATCTCTATGTGTGAGGAGATGAAGTGGCACCCCCGTACTTACGTGGTGTCCCGGATCCTGCTGTTCCTACAGCGGGGAGTGGACCAGGCTCTTGCCTTGAGCACGATCAAGAGTCAGATTTCTGCTCAGGCTGTTTATTTTCAGCGTCCCTTGGCAGCGAATTCTTTGGTTCGCACGTTTGTGCAGGGGGTCCGGCATGTGGCCCCCCCGGTGCGCCCTCCGCTACCTTCTTGGGACTTGAACTTGGTCCTCTCGGCGCTTCAGCGTGCCCCCTTTGAGGACATTCGGGAGATCCCCTTGCTGACTTTGTCGCAGAAGGTGGTCTTTCTGGTAGCTATTACCTCTATCAGACGAGTGTCTGAACTGGCGGCCTTGTATTGCAAGGCCCCCTACTTGGTCATCCATCAGGATAAGGCGGTGCTGCGCCCGCAGCCCTCTTTTCTTCCGAAGGTCGTTTCGGCCTTTCACATTAACGAGGACATTGTTGTTCCATCATTATGTCCTCAGCCGAAGAACCCGAAGGAGGCCTCTTTACATTCTCTGGATGTGGTTCGGGCCCTTCGAGTTTACTTGTCGGCGACAGCTCCGTTCCGGAAGTCAGACTCGCTGTTCGTGTCTGTGTCCGGTCCCAGTAAGGGCCTGGCAGTCTCGTCGGCCACCATTTCCAGGTGGATCCGACAGGTTGTGCTTCAGGCCTACGCCCTGAAGGGGCGGGCGCCTCCCTTTCGGGTCATGGCGCATTCGACCAGGGCGATCGGGGCCTCCTGGGCTTCCGACACCAAGCCTCTGTGTTACAGGTGTGTAAGGCAGCGACCTGGTCGTCGTTCCACACTTTTTCAAAGTTTTATAAGGTGGATGTGAGTGCATCTTCTGATGCCTCCTTCGGCCGCAGGGTGTTACAGGCGGCAGTTTAAGGTTGGAGTTCCTCCGTTGAGTAACTCCGGTTTTGTTTGGGGTGTAACCTGTTTTTGCTGTGTTATTTTCCCACCCCTCGAATTTTTTTGACACTGCTTGGGGACGTCCCTAAGGTCAAAGGATGCTGTGTCCGTCTATGAACGAAAGAGAAAAAAGGATTTTTGTACTCACCGTAAAATCCATTTCTCTGAGTTCATAGACGGACACAGCACCCACCCCTCCTTTGTTTGTACTGCTTGTTACGAACTGAGGCTGCTAAAGCAGAGTGGGGGTTATGCCTGGGGGAGCCACGCCCCCTGGGAGGAGCGGCATGAAGGAAAGTTTTTAACACCTTAAGTGCTGTAGAATTCTGCCTAAATCTCCTGGTAGGAAGAAGCATAACCCTAAGGTCAAAGGATGCTGTGTCCGTCTATGAACTCAGAGAAATGGATTTTACGGTGAGTACAAAAATCCTTTTTTTGTGCACATTTGTTTATTTGATAAGGATTAGTGACTTCAGAAGTGCAGTCCTATGATTTTCATTGTTATTTTTATTAATTATTAGTGCCCCCTATCTTTTACCCATATCACTAGGAGCATTCACTCTTTGAGGGGACCAGCTTATTTTATTCACTACTATATATTTATTTACTTGGCGCAGAGTTTTCACCCTTTATCATTATCTGAATAACCAATCCTACTGGAACCAACAAACTGCCGCCTTTCCCAGGTGGATAAGTTGTTATGGCCTCTCTTCTATAAATGCTGATGAGAAATAATATCATAGTGTAGTAGATAAAAACGTATTTATTAAATTAAAAATACAAAGACTATTGCACTCACATATTCATGTGCCTCTATACCGGCATCCAGCTTCTCCAGCCGTGTATGCGGTTAGTAAAAGTGCGTTCCTATAGCAGCATGCAGGTTAATTTCCCACATTTGTGGCTTTTGTCTGTATATAAATAGTCAATGAGTTTGTTAGCTCTCACATGGATGCACTAAGCAGGCTAGACACTGAGCCATGGGGAGGTAGAAAAGAACAGTCAAAAGACCTGCGTAATAAGGTAATGAATTTTTACAAAGATGGAAAAGGATATAAAAAGATATCCAAAGCCTTGAATATGCAAGTCAGTACTGTTCAATTACTTAAGAAGTGGAAAATTTGGGGATCTCTTGATACCAAGCCAAAGTCAGGTAGATCAAGAAAGATTTCTGCCACAGGAACTGTTTGGGATACAAAGAAAAACCCACAGGTAACCTCAGGAGAAACACTGGCTGCTCTGGAAAAAGATGGTGTGGTGGTTTTTAAAGAGCACAATACGATGATACTGGGGGAAAAAAAGCTGCATGGTCAAGTTGCCAGAAAGAGGCCTTTACTGTGCTGTATTTCTCCTGCGGTTACCTGTGGGGTTTTCTTTTGTATCATGAGCAATTAATTCTTCCACCAATTGTGGCTGCAATCTTTCTTGGTCTACCTGACCTTGGCTTGGTATCAAAAGAAAAAGAGCCCCTAATTTTCCACTTAATACAGTAAGTGATTGAACAGTACTGACTATTCTTGTTTTCACCAGTTATCGTTTTATATCCATATTTAATATCTTGTTTCACATCAACAGAACCCCCACTTCACGATCTATATTTAGCATTTTAAAGTTGTTTTTTCTAAATGTTATGCAATAGTGTAGGGGATTATTACTCCTGTGTAGGCAGAGAACTATTATAATCTTTCCAATAATTCAGGTGCACAAAGAATAAACATAGTTCATAACTGTATATTTAAATGGAATCTTTTAATGGTTTTAGTCAAATTTTCTGAAATTCAAAATACATATTATATTGTGAGCTGATGACTTCATGAGGTGCACTCTTTAAGGCTCGATTCACACCTATGGATGTTGCTTTTGAGCGTATTTGCGGTGCTTGCCGTGTTATTTTGACACACGTTTTTACAACGATTTTACCGCGATTTGCGTTTTTATTTTATTTTTTAAAGCGGAGTTCCGGCCAAAATTACACTTTTTAAATAAAAATACCCCTATAATACACAAGCTTAATGTATTCTAGTAAAGTTAGTCTGTAAACTAAGGTCCGTTTTGTTGGGTTATTACAGCATTTTGAAACTTTATAAACTAGCATTAGGCCGTGGCCATCTTAAGTGTGGGCATATGAAGCCAGACTGTATTACTTCCTGGATTTCAGCTTTGCAGATCTCGCACATGCTCAGTGCTGCACAAGCAGTGTAATAGGTTTCAGGTCAGGTTTCCACAGCAACGGCAGTGTCAGACGAAGTTGCCGCCCCTTATGCAAACCTCTCCTGAAATAACCCATTAAAAGTTGATATGCGGAGGGGATAGGGATTGCCGATCGCTGAAAGTAAATGACATTAAAAGTTGATAATAAAAAAACAATGACATCACCCACTAAAAGTTGATAAGCGGGCATGGGGGGGATTGCCGATCTCCGAAGTTGATAACCCGGGGGGGAGGGGTTGCCGATCACTGAAAGTAAATGGAGAGAAATGACAATTAATCGCCGAATATAAATGACACTGACATTGCACAATAAAAGTTGATAAGCGGGGGGGTTCTGCTGCCGATCGCTGAAAGTAAATGACATCGCCCATTAAAAGGGACACTGAGAAGGGTGGTGCTGCCAAGAGAAGGGGGGGGGGGGGGGAGAACCGCCGATCAACCATCATAGAATAATAGAAGACACTGAGAAGGGGGGGGTGCTGCCGATCGGCCAAAGAAGACACTGAGAAGGGGGGTGTTTGCCGCCGATCGCCCATCATCGAAGGAAATAAAAAATTACTGAGAAGGGGGGGCAGTGTGTTCCGCGGCTCATTTATAAAATATTGTGAAGCGGGGGGGGCCATCCGCCGGTGCCGCGAATGCGGCTCATTTAGAAAATATTGAGAAGTGGGGATGATCAGCGGGTGCCGCGGTTGGATTGCGGCTCATTTAAAAAATATTGAGAGACGGGGGGGTTTTGTGATCCGCGGGTGCCGCGAGTGAGGCTCGTTTTTAAAAATATTGAGAAGCGGGGGGGGGGGGGTTGATCTACGGGTGCCGCGAGTAATGTTCTTATTTAAAAATGTTGAGAGGGGGGGGGGGGCGATCCTCGGGTGCCGCGAGTAAGGCTCTTTATTTTAAAAAATGTTGAGAAGCGGGGGGGGGGGGATCCGCGAGTGCCGCGAGTAAAAATGTTGGGGGGGGATCCACGAGTGAGGCTCTGAAAATGTTGAGGGGGGGGTGTCCCGCGAGTGAGGCTCGTTTTTAAAATATTGAGAGGGGGGGTTGATCAGCGTGTGCCGCGAGTGAGTCTCAAGGGGGGAGGGGGGTGTTACTGTTATACTGCGTGACTAGTGACTAGGAGGGGGAGGTGACTCATCGATCCCAGGAGTCTGCGGTGTAGGCAGAGGAAAACGACCGCGGTGCAGGAAGAAGGCAGATTTGGAAGTTTATTACTCGGCTAATGAATTTTTTTTAAAAGTGCTGATGCAGAGTTTAATTTGAGCGTGGAGCTCCGCTTTAAGCTGGCAATTTTAATTTTTTTAGATTTCCTTTAACAACCAGCTATAAACGGGTTAAAAAAAAAAAACACAAATCGCGGTAAAAACGCGGTACTTGCTTTTTGCAGGAAAAAAAGTCCCAGACCCTTTCCAAAAACGCAGAGGCACAAAAAAGCATTGGGCCGGATTCAGATACATTGGAGTACCTTTCGGCGGGGTGTAACGTATCTCAGATACGTTGCGCCGCCGTAAATTAGGGCGCAAGTTCCGTATTCAGAAAGAACTTGCGCCCTAAGTTTACGGCGGCGTAACGTATGTGGTCCGGCGTAAGCCCGCCTAATTCAAATGTTTGTTGTGGGCGTGTTTTATATAAATCCACTGTGACCCCCACGTATTTGACGTATTTTATGAACGGCGCATGCGCCGTTCGTGAAAAAATCCCAGTGCGCATGCTCGAAATTACGCCGCAAATCGTCAATGCTTTAGATGTGCACGTAACTTACGTACAGCCCTATTCGCGAACGACTTACGCAAACGACGTACATTTTTCAAAATTCGACGAGGGAATGACGTCCATACTTAACATAGAATACCCCTTATATAGCAGGGGTAACTTTATGCTGGAAAAAGCCCAACGTAAACGACGTAAAAAAAATGCGCTGGGCGGACGTACGTTTATGAATCGGCGTAACTACCTAATTTGCATAATCCGTGCGGAAATATACGGAAGCGCCACCTAGCGGCCAGCGTAAATATGCAGCCTAAGATACGACGTTGTAAGACACTTACGCCGGTCGGATCTTAGGGAAATCTATGCGTAACCGATTCTATGAATCGGTCGCATAGATACAACTCCGCAACTCGGAGTTACGACGGCATATCCGGAGATACGCCGTCGTAACTCCGTTGTGAATCCGGGCCATTGATTTGAACATGTTCCATAGGAAACCATGTTAAGAAATTTCTGCAAAATGCATCAAAAAAAGCGTTGGTGTGAATAGAGCCCAACAGCATTTTTCTTAGCCGTGTCTGAAAACTACAGACATCCCAATGTTACAGAAGAGGGCAAGTTGTTGTTTTTTTTTTGTTTTTTTTTTAGAGCCCCTAGTGTACATCTTTAAAAAAAAAAAAAAAACACTCCGTTCTAGTGCACATAATTATTCTTTAGCACTCATTTTTTAGCACTAATCACTAATAATGTCACTGGTCCTCAAAGTTTCCATATCCAAATTGTTCACCGCACTATGGCAGTCCCGCTATAAATCGCCGACATTACTAGTAATAAATAAATAAAAATATCCCATGATTTGTAGACGCTATAACTTATGTGCAAACCAATCAATATACGCTTATTGTGATTTTCTTGCCAAAAATATGTAACAGAATACATATTGGCCTAAATTGATGAAGACATATTTTTTTCCTTTTTCAAAATTATCAGTGTTTTTTGTTTATAGCGCAAAAAATAAAACCGCAGAGGTGATCAAATATCACTAAAAGAAAGCTCTATTTGTGGGGGGACCTCAATTTTATTTGGGTACAGCATCGCACGACAGCGCAATTGTCAGTTAAAGTAATGCAGTGTCGTATCGCAAAAATTGGCCTCAGGAAGGGGGATAAATCTTCCAGGGGTCAAGCGGTTAAAGTGATTATAAGGAGGGGGAAGCCTCTATGCTTGACTGCTTTGTGCAAAGGAATTGCATGCAGCAGCCCCGAACCTTCTCTTCTCAGTTCCCCTTCTGGCGCTTCTGGTCCCCCTTCTGTCCAGTGCCCCCATGGGAAGCTGCAACCCATAAGGGGCACTTGTGCGTGCTCACTCCTGAGCAAGGAAAGCATTAAGGTAAAAAAAAATTGTTTTTAGGATTTAGAACAACTTTAGGGAACTTGAAGAGAAACATATACAGTACAACTAAAGGATAACAATGACATTATGGTTAGTGGAAGCCTAAATTATGGTTCACACTGATCATACCATTCGTATTGATACTTTGTTGAAAATGTGTATCTTTGGCACGTGACGATTGGTTCCAAATACTGAAGTGTGTGCTGTTAAAATTCTGCTATGTAATACATCATTTTAATATATTTGACAATTGCGAGTAAGGGCAATTTAGCTACAGCAGGGCCCCACTTGAATGCGTTAAGCTGGCCACACACTATGATTTTCGAACAGTCCCCGAGGAACCGACTGAAATTTGTGTAGTGGATGGCCCTGTCAGCTGCCTCCTGCTTGACATCCCTCAGTTTAAAAAAAATCAGAGGAGACAGGTGGCTTAAAAGCATCTACAATCCAATCGGATACAACTGCACCTCAGATAATTTGTCAGCCGGTGGGGCAGCTGTCAAAATACCATATGCACAGCAGGGGATTCATTCATATGTGCTGTATATTGTAGATGAAGGAATCCATTCCCCCCCCCCCCCCCCCATTCAGCCTGCAGTATGAGCAAACAAACTGTTGTAGGGCCAGCTTTAGAATGCATTGTATATTGTAGGCTTTTTGTGACAAAAGGTTTGATTCTAAAATATGCCTGTTTGTTATGAATGTATATTTATACGCTGGTAACTTTGTTATTTGATTCCCTATTATTTCTCCATTCATTCTGTGGTTTGTTTTATAGAATTTGAACAAACAGGCTTATGATCTGGCCAAAGCCCTGCTGAAAAGAACTGCTCAAGCAATTGAACCATACATAACAAATGTAAGTTAAACAATTATATCTATATTATGATGGGATCTGAACTAGCTTTCAATTTTTGTCACTGCTTAAAGCGGTTCTTCAGTCGATTCAGCAAAAATTTGGTTAAAGTGGATGTAAACCCACTCTCATCCTTTCTAAACTACTGCCATAGTGCTGATCTATAAGGATATAGATGCCTCCTGCATGTATCCTTACCTGTCAAATGTCTCCCCTCTGTCTGTTATGAGACCTGGAAAAACTGCAGATTAACTCTATGTTACATCTCTTCCATCCTTTGTAAAGGATACTATTCATCTATTGCAGACCGCCGAGGAATTAGTCCTTTCAGAGGATTCGATCCTGGTTGCTATCGATGTCGAGGCACTGTATATCAGCATCCCTCAATGCGAAGGGGATTGATTCCATCAATTCCATGAATTTGTTGTGCGAAGGGCACTGGCCGTGAACTTGTTCTGCATACAGACGGCAGAACTTTTTCAGCCAACATGCACAAAACTATGTGTTTTTTCTGCTCTTTAGCTCCACCCTTTGGGCAACTTCTGCTAATATTGTCTTCTAGTTAGCATCGGTTCGGAGCATGCGTGTTTGTACTTTGGATTTTAGTCTGACGGATTTGTATACACACGTTTGGATAATCCGACAGAACACATTTGTTGTCGGAAAACTTGAGAGCATGCTATTCCACTTTTTTTGTCAGAAATTCGGACAACAATTGTCCATCACACAATTGTTGTTGGAAAATCCGATCGTGTGTACGGGCCTTTAGCCTAGGTTCACACTGCTGCGAATTCAAAATCGCGGTAAAATGCGCGATTTTACCGCGATTCCGCGGCTGCGATTTTACCGCGATTTCGGCCGCAATTTAATGTAAATCGCGGCCCGAAATTGCAAAAAGTAGTACAGGAACTACTTTTTGAAATCGCAGATGCGGCGTCGCACTGATTAGGACAGTGCCATTGCCGACAATTGCCGCCGATTTGAGATGCGATTTGACATGTCAAATCGCATCTCAAATAGTTCCAAATCGTACCCAGTGTGAACCAGGGCTCAAAGGTCCTCCATATTGCTGTGACTTGTACAGCCTGAATAAGTGGAGTGTTCATTCAGCCGGAGCTGTGTGCTGGTAGCCTATGTTACCCTATGGAGATTCAGCAGCTGTACAGAAATGGCTTCATTGTCCTAATTTGACAGGCCTGCAGGGGCGGGTGTGCATTTGGAGCCGCGTATCCGCTCCTGCATGCCTGTCAAATTAGGACATGCGGCTGTGTCAGCATAGCCACTACTTCCCCATAATTAGGTATGCTGCCTGCAAACAGCTCCAGCCGAAAAACATCTCTCGTGCACGCTGTATGGGCCACAAAACCTGTGTAAAATCAGGTTTGTCTTTGATACTGGAAAGGGGCACCAAATATGCAACTAGTAAAAGGTGTATTAAATGTGAAATAGTAGCTACATATGCAAAATGTGTGGTCTACATACAGTGTATATAGGTAGATATAGAAACGTATACTAGCATGATGGTCAATTTTACTAAGTTTGCTTGCCATTTTGTTGTACATTTTCAGATGTTAGAAAAAAGTGGACATGAAATCTAAAAATGAGCCTGCATAGTGCATTAGGTAGTCCTCAAACATCCAGGATATAGTGCAGAAAAATCTTACAGGTGAAGGTAAATATATAAAAAATAAAATGTTCCTTCACATTTGAGTCGCATGCTGACTAGGCAGTCCAATTCCTTCCAGGTGTGTCTGTTCATCTTGGGAGATTGATATCCAGCTTTCTCACCCTAATCATTTTGTCAGGCCTTTTTCTTAAAGCGGTCCTCCACCCTAAAGTGGAGTCCCGCTGATCGGAACCCTCCCCCCCTCCGGTGTCACATTTGACACCTTTCAGGGGGGAGGGGGGTGCAGACACCTGTCTAAAGACAGGTATTTGCACCCACTTCCGGCCACACGCTACGGGCGAAAGACGGGCATTCCGTCACATCCCGTCTGTCGCCCGTTGTGTGCTGGGAACACTCGGCTCCCAGCACACAACGTGTGAGCCAATCGGCGGGCGCAGCGCGACTCGCGCATGCGCCGTAGGGAACCGGGCAGTGAACCCGCAGCGCTTCACTTCCTGGTTCCCTCAGCGTGGATGGCGGGGGGAGCAGCAGAGTGACGAGCGATCGCTCGTGCTCTGCTGCGATCAGCGCTGGACTCCAGGACAGGTAAGTGTCCTAATATTAAAAGTCAGCAGCTGCAGTATTTGTATCTGCTGGCTTTTAATATTTTGTTCCCATGGCACATCCGCTTTAACTAATTTTACTTGCTCTTTCATACTGCAAGCAGCAGTGAAAAAAAAACTAAGAAAACACATCCATGGCATGCAAAGTTTTATGAAGGATCTGTACCTTTTGAATGTACTCTTTGAAGGGAGGCTTGACAGATTAGTATTGTGGAGGTGGGAAGCAATATTATTCTCTCACGATAGGTCGCTTGAGATTCAGAAGTGCTTTTTGATATTCATCTTCACAGAGTAAAAATTTTCTGTGCTATCTGTTGCATTTATCATGGTTGTAACCTATCAGACCCCTGTGCTTTACGTATTTTAGGAATTTAGGTCTTTCAGATATGCAAACTACCGGTATTTGAACAGATGGTGAAAGGTAAAACAAAGTGTCAGGCCGGGTTCACACTAGCAGGAGATTGTGTCCGGTTCCCTATGGAGCCGGTTCACATATCTCTGATGCGGCTCCGGTGTGAATTTGCATAGAAGCCCTGTGCATCTTTTGGTCTGTTTCAGGTCCAAATTCAGCCCAGAATTCGGTCTGAAATCTGACCTAAAAAACTGTGGACCAGGACGCACAGGACCCCTACTGTGAGCATTAGGTGTGAACCGAGCCTCAATGTTCTCTTTAAACTATTATTTAAACATCTTTCTTTTTTTCTTTTTTTTTTTAGTTCTTTAATCAAGTTCTTATGCTTGGTAAAACCTCCATTAGCGACTTGTCTGAACACGTGTTTGATCTGATTTTGGAGCTTTACAATATTGATAGCCACCTACTCCTTTCTGTTTTACCTCAGCTAGAGTTCAAGCTCAAGGTATGTATCCATCTGTTACACTTCTGTTACACTTACTGAAACCGTTTTTATTCACATTTATGTGTGATGGTACTTTTTATAATCTGAACAGTTCAGTAAGTTTATAATGTATTGTACTTGGAGCTCCTCTATGTGGACACATTAGAGACAATGCAATAAAAACAGTTGGAACCCACACTTGACAGTACAGTACAGTCAGCTGGCTCCCAGAAGAATGGTACACCTCAAGACTCTAAAGCTGGTGGTCACTTGATTTGAAGTCTTTGTTATGACATATCTTTTAGTGAAGAAGTTTTAGTTGAAATTGAGCTTCTTTCCTGACACCAACCCCTTGTTGCCGAAGCATCTATTTATTTATTTATTTTCAGCTGCAGAATAAAGCATACCGTATTTTCCGGCGTATAAGACGACCTTTTGCATGTAAAAAGATGACTCAAAACTCGGGGGTTGTCTTATACGCCGATACCTGTCTGTAAGGCTGCAGGTGTCCATTATTGAAAGCCGTGCCTCCTCCTCAGGCTGTTCCGTGATAGGCGGAACACTCATTTCTCTTTCGTTCATAGACGGACACAGCATCCTTTGACCTTAGGGTTATGCTTCTTCCTACCAGGAGATTTAGGCAGAATTCTACAGCACTTAAGGTGTTAAAAACTTTCCTTCATGCCGCTCCTCCCAGGGGGCGTGGCTCCCCCAGGCATAACCCCCACTCTGCTTTAGCAGCCTCAGTTTGTTTCTGCCTAACCGTCAGGAGAGTCAGGCTCTCTCTGGAGTCCTGGACTCTGGAGTTTTTTCTTGCAATTTTTTTTTGCATTTTGCGAGTTTTTTCCTCGCTTTTTTATTTTATTTTTATTTTTGAATCCTGCGATTCTTCTATCAACAGCCGACTGGGTGACAGGCTGGGTCCTCGACCCTTGTAGTCCCCCCAGGTTCGGCCTTCGAGCGTGTGCCGGCCCTCAGCTCCGCTTTGGGACGTCCACGACAGGCCCCATTGCTCCAGGGGCGGCCGGGGAACTTCGGTTCTAGGGCACACATATGACCGGTCTCTATGGCCTTGTCACAGTGTGTCTGGCTGACAGCCATGCCGTTCGCGGACGTTGGTTCTGTCTGGGATACCTCCAGCCAGGTAGTCGCAGGACAGGTAAGTAGTGGCCCCTTACTCAGGTAAGTGGTCTGGCTGGAATGTTTTCCCTTGGGAGGTCGACTGAGGGTTTTCCCCTGCTTTCCTCTCTCCCTTATTCCTCTCCCTCCTTTCCCCTTTGGGTGACGGCTGTGCAGGGGGTTTTTTCCCTGGGGCTCATATTTTTTTTTTTTTTTTTTTCACTCGGGTATGGCTGGGGCTGTTCTGTGTCACTGCAGGGGACTGTGGTGGACATTCTGGGCATTTTTGTGTGTGCTGTGTGCTGTTTTGGTGTACTGTCATTTTTGGGTACACTGTCTTTTTAAAACTGCGCAACGGCGGCCATTTTGCCGGAGCCGCGCTTGTATTATTCGGCGGCCATTTTCTTGTGGCCGGCGCCATTTTCAGCACTAGTTCGGCCTCTAGTGGCCGTTTCGGCGGGGAAAAAAGACCGCGAATCATCTGAGGGGACAGACGCAGCGCTGCAGCTTCTCCTCAGCACACACTTGCCTTCACAGACCGCGCTGTACCAGGGGGTGGTGAGTCTCAGGGGGCCCCATACTGTGCTCTAGCGGCCGGGAGGTGACCTGTGGGGGACTTTTTTCCTGCCCTTGGCAGTAGGGGTGAAATGGCAACGGCAATATGGAGCCTGAATCAGGCCCCTCATTTCTTACAATGCCGGAATTAACCCTTAAGCGCCCCTCCCCCTGCCACATCTGTTGAATCGGTGTCGGCTGTCCTGGAGTCTTTTTTCTCACCAGGTTTGAAGCAGCCAGTGCTCGGTTGGGGGGTAAAAAAGCGCCCCCCCCCCCGGAGGCTGTTTCTGGGGATATCTCTGACGCAGAATCTGATGCTTCTGGTTCTGTCATGTCAGAGGATGCGGGCTTAACCCACATGGACAGCGAGGATGACTCTGCTGCGGAGTCTGCTGATAAGGAATTTGTTGGAGCTCTTATTACTGCGGTGCGTGAGGCTCTTCATTTAGAGGATTTGGCGGAGACACCAGCGGTGTCAGTCCTTTTGGATTCCGCAAACCACCGCGTACCGCTAAGGTATTCCCCTGTGTTCCTTATTTAGACAATATGTTGTATAAGGAATGGGATACACCGCAAAAGGCTTTTACGGTTCCTAAAAGCTTTGCTACCGTTACCCCCTGGAGGAGGACTTTTTTAAAAAAGTGGGTCACTCCTCCGTCGGTGGACCCTCCTGTGTCCAGACTGAGTAAGGCTACTACGTTGCCTGTGGAGGGGGCTCCTGCTTTCAAGGACCCCGCTAATAGGAGAGTGGAGGCCGTGGCCCGCTCCCTGTTCTCGGTGGTGGGTTCGGTGGTAAGGCCGGCTCTGGCCGGAGCCCTGGTAGCTCAGACGCTGACTGAAAGGGCGAAGCTCCTGCTGCAGGACCTGGAGGTCCAGGGGGCTTCCGAGTCCTCTAGGGACCTGGCTGAACAGTTGATTCAGGGTCAGAAGTTTCTCTGCGAGGCGGATATGGATTAGATTCCTTTGCTTTCCAGGGCTTCTGTCTACGCAGTGGTTCTGCGCCGCCTTATATGGCTGAAGTGCTGGTCGGCTGACCAGTACTCAAAAAAGGCCTTGGTAGATTTGCCCTTTAAGGGCGGACGGCTTTTGGGGGCATCCCTGGATGACATCATTAAGGATGCCACTGGAGGTAAGAGCACCTTGCTCCCTCAGTCGGGGAAGGGTAGGGAACCTCGCCGCAAGCAAGGTCCTACTTTTACTACCCCCTAAACGGTTTTTTTCGTGCGCCAGCGCGGCTGGAAAAGGTCCGCAAGGTGCAAAAGCCCTTGCTGCCGGGCGTAAGCGCCCCTGGTTCAAAAAACCGAACAAGCCTGCGGACAAGCCTGCTTCCGCATGAAGGTCTGCCCCCGCCCGGGTCTCGGGTGGGGGGACGGCTTCACGACTTCGTGGATCGGTGGAATTCTCTTCTATCCGACCGTTGGGTTTGCGAGGTGGTCGCCTCGGGGTACAAGATAGAGTTCCTTTCTTGTCCCCCAAACAGATTTTTTTCCATCCAACCTCCAGCTTCCTCCGGATCGTCGGCTAGCCCTGTCCGGGGACTGTCCAGGATCTTCTGGACAGGGGGGTGGTTGTGCCGGTCCCCTCGCTGGAACGGTTTCGGGGGTTCTACTCCAATCTGTTCGTGGTCCCCAAGAAGGGAGGGGTTCGCCCTATCCTGGACCTAAAGGCCCTCAACTCCTTTGTCAAGGTGCAGCGATTCAGGATGGAGTCGGTCCGTTCTATCATGGCGTCCCTCCACCAGGGGGACTTCATGGCGTCCTTAGACATCATGGACGCATACCTGCATGTTCCCGTTTGCACAAGCCACCAAAGGTATCTGCGCTTTGCGATCGGGGAGGACCACTATCAATTCGTGGCCCTCCCGTTCGGGCTGGCGTCGGCACCACGGGTGTTCACCAAGGTGCTCGCCCCGATCCTGGCCTTGCTACGGCAGCGAGGGATCGATATCGTGGGATACCTGGACGACCTTCTCCTGAGAGCTTCTTCAGGCTCAGAGTTAGAGGAGGACGTGTCCATCACGTGTCGGACTCTGCAGGAGTTCGGCTGGTTTCTGAATCTCAGAAAATCAGTGTTGGTTCCGTCCCAGAGGCTGGAACCCCTGGGGCTGGTTTTGGATTCGGGGGAGACAAAAGTGTTCCTCCCATCGCAAAACCTGCTGACCCTGCAATCTGCAGTGAGACAGTTGTTGACCCAGAAGTGGTCATCTCTTCGCTTCTGCATGCGGGTTCTGGGTCTGATGGTGGCCTCCTTCGAGGCAGTTCTGTATGCCCAATCCACACCAGGGTACTACAGAAGGAGATTCTGTCACGATGGGACAGGGTCCCATCTTCTCTGGATCACCAGATTCGGTTGAGCCATCTGGCCAAGTCTTCCCTGGCATGGTGGCTGACGTCTCCGGTGCTTCGGTCCGGGAAGTCTTTTCTTCCGTGCCGCTGGACAGTGGTCACGACGGATGCCAGCCTCTTCGGCTGGGGGGGCGTCTGGGGCACCCAGTCAGCCCAGGGGCGCTGGACTCGGGAGGAGTCCCGCCTGCCGATCAATATCCTGGAGCTCCGAGCAATCAAGCTGTGCCTTGTCAGGTGGTCGCTGGAGCTACAGGGCCGTCCTGTCAGGATCCAGTCCGACAACGCCACGGCCGTGGCGTACATCAATCATCAGGGCGGCACAAGGAGCTCGGCCGCGGCGACGGAGGTCGCTCACATACTTCGGTGGGCCGAAAGGTCCGTTCCGGCCCTGTCGGCGGTATACATTCCGGGAGTTCTGAATTGGCAAGCCGACTCCCTAAGTCGCATGACTCTGGATCAAGGGGAGTGGTCTCTCCACCCGGAGGTGTTTCAGATCCTGTGCCAAAAATGGGGCACTCCAGACGTGGACCTTCTGGCGTCCCGTCTCAATCGGAAGGTACCACGGTTTGTGGCTAGGTCAAGGGACCCGTGGGCAGACGCGTCAGACGCGTTAGTGGCTCCCTGGGTCAATATCACCTGATTTACGCCTTCCCTCCTCTAAGGCTCCTACCCCGCCTGCTGCGCAGGGTGGAAGCCGAAGGTATTCCAACGATCCTGATCGCCCCGGATTGGCCGCGTCGCTCTTGGTACGCGGACCTGGTACGTCTGGTGACAGACGCCCCCTGGCGTCTGCCTCTGAGGGAAGATCTCCTGTCTCAGGGCCCGATCTTCCATCCTGCTTTACGGTCACTGGCTTTAACGGCGTGGCTGTTGAAAACCAGGTACTGAAGGACCGGGGCCTGTCGGGCCCGGTAATCTCTACCATGCTGCGTGCACGGAAGTCCACTTCTCGAAAAATTTACCATCGTACATGGAAAGCATACATCTCTATGTGTGAGGAGATGAAGTGGCACCCCCGTACTTACGTGGTGTCCCGGATCCTGCTGTTCCTACAGCGGGGAGTGGACCAGGCTCTTGCCTTGAGCACGATCAAGAGTCAGATTTCTGCTCAGGCTGTTTATTTTCAGCGTCCCTTGGCAGCGAATTCTTTGGTTCGCACGTTTGTGCAGGGGGTCCGGCATGTGGCCCCCCCGGTGCGCCCTCCGCTACCTTCTTGGGACTTGAACTTGGTCCTCTCGGCGCTTCAGCGTGCCCCCTTTGAGGACATTCGGGAGATCCCCTTGCTGACTTTGTCGCAGAAGGTGGTCTTTCTGGTAGCTATTACCTCTATCAGACGAGTGTCTGAACTGGCGGCCTTGTATTGCAAGGCCCCCTACTTGGTCATCCATCAGGATAAGGCGGTGCTGCGCCCGCAGCCCTCTTTTCTTCCGAAGGTCGTTTCGGCCTTTCACATTAACGAGGACATTGTTGTTCCATCATTATGTCCTCAGCCGAAGAACCCGAAGGAGGCCTCTTTACATTCTCTGGATGTGGTTCGGGCCCTTCGAGTTTACTTGTCGGCGACAGCTCCGTTCCGGAAATCGGACTCGCTGTTCGTGTCTGTGTCCGGTCCCAGTAAGGGCCTGGCAGTCTCGTCGGCCACCATTTCCAGGTGGATCCGACAGGTTGTGCTTCAGGCCTACGCCCTGAAGGGGCGGGCGCCTCCCTTTCGGGTCATGGCGCATTCGACCAGGGCGATCGGGGCCTCCTGGGCTTCCGACACCAAGCCTCTGTGTTACAGGTGTGTAAGGCAGCGACCTGGTCGTCGTTCCACACTTTTTCAAAGTTTTATAAGGTGGATGTGAGTGCATCTTCTGATGCCTCCTTCGGCCGCAGGGTGTTACAGGCGGCAGTTTAAGGTTGGAGTTCCTCCGTTGAGTAACTTCGGTTTTGTTTGGGGTGTAACCTGTTTTTGCTGTGTTATTTTCCCACCCCTCGAATTTTTTTGACACTGCTTGGGGACGTCCCTAAGGTCAAAGGATGCTGTGTCCGTCTATGAACGAAAGAGAAAAAAGGATTTTTGTACTCACCGTAAAATCCATTTCTCTGAGTTCATAGACGGACACAGCACCCACCCCTCCTTTGTTTGTACTGCTTGTTACGAACTGAGGCTGCTAAAGCAGAGTGGGGGTTATGCCTGGGGGAGCCACGCCCCCTGGGAGGAGCGGCATGAAGGAAAGTTTTTAACACCTTAAGTGCTGTAGAATTCTGCCTAAATCTCCTGGTAGGAAGAAGCATAACCCTAAGGTCAAAGGATGCTGTGTCCGTCTATGAACTCAGAGAAATGGATTTTACGGTGAGTACAAAAATCCTTTTTTTCCCAGCAGAGCCTCTGTTCAGTGTTCCGTTTATCACGGATGCCTTCTCATCCTCGGACGAGAGGACATCCATGATAGGCGGAACACTGAACAGAGGCTCTGCTGGGAAAATTAGTGTTCCGCCTATCACGGAACAGCCTGAGGAGGAGGCGCGGCTTTTGAATAATGGACGCCCGCAGCCTGAGAAACTCTGCAAACAGGAGAAGGTAGGGAGATCGTCGAGGCAGGCATACTGGCACAGTGAGGCCAGGCATACTGGCACAGTGAGGCATGTATAATGGCACAGTAAGGTAGGCAATGGCACGTGAGGCATGTAATGTAATTTAATGGCACAGTGAGATTTGAAAAAAGCCTGTTTCTGTCAGCGTTTTTTCCTGTCAGCGGTTGTTCCGGCTACCCCTCAGCTTCCAGACAGACTAGCCTGAGGGGGGTAGTCTTAATACGGTGAGTATATCCCAAAACCAACATTTTAGCTGGAATAGCTCGTACACCCAGTCATCTTATACACCGGCAAATACGGTAGGTTATAGTCTGGAAACGCAAACCTCCCAGATCATATAGTTACATAGTTGGGTTGAAAAAAGACAAGTTCAACCAAAAAAATCAAATACAATCCCATATACACAATCCTTCACCCACAGTAGATCCAGAGGAAGAAAAAAAACCCCAGCAAAGCATGATCCAATTTGCTACAGCAGGGGAAAAAAATTCCTTCTTGATCCCCCGGGAGGCAATCGGATTTTCCCTGGATCATCTTTACCTATAAATGTTAGTGCCCAGTTATATTGTGTACATTTCAGAAAGAATCCAAGAATATATTTCTGAAAGCAGAGAAGCTGTAGAATTAAGATAGTATTGTGGCCCATTCACACATGTCCGCTTTGGTGCATTTAATTTAAATGGGGTTCCAACTTGTCATTGTGACACTTGCTGACACATTGCTCCTTGGCATCCTGCATATTCTCTCCACTGCCATCCTATCCTCTTCACTACTCTATTGCACATACTGCCCCATGTCCTACCCTTTTCACTCCTCACCTCTACGTACTGCCCAAATTGTCTGCTGTTTTACCTTCTGCACTCCTTTTCTGCCCAATACTGCATCTGTAATATCCTCCATACCTCTCTCTAGTTCTTCAAATTTTGCATTTGTTGGTGTGATTTCTTCAGACTTGGTGCATTGCTGTTATTGCATTTATCAGGCCTACTAGCTGCTTTCGTTGCCTAGTTTATCTTTATGTATCTGATGACCGAATTGTCTTCTGTATGAAAAGCCTGTCTGTTTCTTATCTCTGTAGAGTAACGACAATGAAGAACGACTGCAGGTGGTGAAACTTCTTGCAAAAATGTTTGGAGCAAAGGATTCTGAACTGGCTTCTCAAAATAAGCCGCTTTGGCAGTGCTACTTGGGGAGGTAATTGAATCTTTATCCAAGGCTTGTATACAGTGAATAGAGCAGAGCCAATATGCATAAAATCCCCACAGTGCTGTGTCATTGTTTATAAAAATATTTTATGCTGTGTTTGTATGCCACACGTTTGCTCCTGACCTAAATTTTATTCACCCACCAGACAATGTTCATTCCTTGCTGACATTATGATTTATAATACTTTCATTGTAGTGAAAGTCAAACCATTACCCAGCCTCTTTCTTTTTTAACTTGTGTGCTAAAATAAATATGCAGGTGCTAAAAAAAAAACACCTTTTTATAGCACTACTGTGTTTCCCCCGAAAATAAGACCAGGTCTTTTATTAATTTTGGTTACAAAAAATGCATTTGGACTTATTTTCAGGGGATGTCTTTTGCCACCTGTCTTTTCTCTCTCCCCCCCCCCCCCCCCCCCCCCCCTGTCAGATCATGAGTCGGCATCAAAATCCTTGTGAAATCATTTGATCCGCTCTGTAAATAGATTATATAATTTCCAGTGTGTGTCTTTATGTAACATCATAGAAAATAAATGCCTTATTTACAGCACCACTGGGTGCTTGCATGACCCGCTGGAGCTCTTAACCCCCCCGTTCCGAGCACTGCTGAGGGAGATGCCATGATTACCCGCTGACGTCAGCCCTGCTCTGAGCACTGCAGAGGGAGGAGCCGCTAACGTCAGCCAGGAGGAGAGCTCTGGCGGGTCACATGAGTGCCCAACGGCGTTATAAATAAGGTATTTTTGACAATAATGTTACATACACTGGACATATAATCATTTAACAGCGTGGATAACATGATTTTACAAGGACTTTAAAGAGGAAGTAAACCCTGATGATACACCCTTTATTTCCCTGTAGTGGTAAAGCATAATGGGCTACTATGCATCGCATAGTAGCCCATTATGTGTCACTTACCTGAAACCGAAAGCCACCGCTGTCCCCACTGGCAGAGAGTGTCAATCTTCACCCCTCTTTCTTCTGGGGCCGCGAACGCCGGCTCTGTGACTGGCAAAAGCCACGTGACAGCAGTCACGGCATGACCCCTTTAGAATCGGCACGATCTGCCCTTTCTAAATTGCGCATGCGCCGTAGACATCCGCACGCAGCTTTCGTGTAAATATCTCCTAAACCGTGGGGGTTTAGGAGATGTTTCCAGCACCTACAGGTAAGCCTGTAGGTAAAAGGGGTTTACATGGTGTAAAACCACTTTAACTAGGGCTTATTTTGCAGACAGGGCTTATATTGCAGCAATCCTAGAAAATCGATAGGTCTTATTTTCGGGGAAGCAGTAATTTTATTGTGAGCCTTTATATGTAAAGGGAAAATATGACTGCCATTATGTACACGTATAAAAAATACATTTAGAGCTATAAGGCTTTTAAGCATTAACACAAAGGTTAGTTGCATCGAGTTGAACGCTCTTACATGTTTGTCCAATAAAAAAAAAAAATATTAGAAATGTTACATTCACTTTAAAGACCCATTTACACAATATGCACTGAAATGCATTTTTTTAATGCATTCCCAATGCATGGACATCAAGAAGGATTGATTTCCAAGGAGTGCAGTTCACACCAGTGTGGCTTTCCTTTACCTTATTTTTAAAGGTGCATACCAATAAAATGCACTGCAAAGCAGAACATCTAGCCTTTTTGGTTCAAAAAAAGAAATAAAATAAAGCATGTGAAACTGGCTTCAGCTCAAATCCCAGCCTATCAGTCATGCCCTCTGATGTGTTTTACCCACTTTGGGCTTAAAGGGGTTGTAAAGGTACAATTTTTTTTTCTTCCCTAAATTGCTTCCTTTACCTTAGTGCAGTCCTCCTTCACTTACCTCATCCTTCCATTTTGCTTTTAAATGTCCTTTTTTCTTCTGAGAAATCCTCACTTGTTCTTCTGTCTGTAACTCCACACAGTAATGCAAGGCTTTCTCCCTGGTGTGGAGGGGACGAGCAGGAGAGTCAGGATGCTCTCTACGTTGCAGATAGAGAAATTAGCTGTGTGTTAGTGGGCGTCCTGACTCTCCTGTAGTCCAAAGGAAGGGGCGAGCATGACACACCACACCAGGGAGAAAGCCTTGCACTACTATGTGAAGTTACAGACAGAAGAACAGGAAGTGAGGATTTCTCAGAAGAAATAAGGACATTTAAAAGAAAAATGGAAGGATGAGGTAAGTGAAGGAGGGCTGCACTAAGGTAGAGGAAGCTATTTAGGAAGAAATAATTGTACCTTTACAACCCCTTTAATCGTAAAGTCCCTTAACATTGTCAGAGTGCTATGTCATGGGCTGAAACACAAGCTGGTTTCATATATAGTATTCCCCGGGTCACAAAGGGGAGAGCTGAGCAATCAGCAGTGTTTTGATCGCTCAGTTCTCACCGCATAGCCGGGGGGCAGATTCAGAATTGGATCTGTGCTGAATCCACCTAGGTGAGTATAATTGCATTTTTTTAAGCCATTCTTCTCTTTTAAAGAGACCCAGAATAGGTAAATGTATCTATAACCTTTATGCCCCCAACATAGCCATGGTCAGGTGGTAAATAGTGATTAGCCTGTTGCGTTCCCCAGTCTAAACCTTCCTTACTCTATCTATAACAAACAAAAGAATAGTTTGGGCTGCAGATACCACCTAAAATGCATGACTTATTATCATAAATGGCTATAGGGCTAATGCATTTGAACCGAAGAGAAGAGAAAAAGCACACAATTGCAGTTGTATCCCACAGCAACTAATCAAATTCTTGTTTAAGGTTTCCCCAAAAATAAACTTTGAATTCTGGTTGAAATCTGATTGGTTCCTATTGGTTGCAACTTCAGTTCGTTGCATACTTTTAATTGTCATTTTTAATGTAACATACAGTCCATGGAGCACAATGACTCATTGCGTGAATGCCCCCTCCAATCAGAATGGATAAAAACTTACAGCAAGCATGGGTATCCATGAAATAAACACAATCGCTGAAGCAGCACTGAGCCTGGCAGACAGCAGAGAAATTCTTCATAAATTGACAAGAGCCCAGGAGTAGATTGTGAAAGTATGAGCCACACAGACACAACATCCCAGCAGTGGGTTGCATGCTTCCCTGCCAACCTACTATGTATGCTGTAGTTCAGCCAGTCCTAGTGGCTTCAGGAGGTGCGTGTGTGTGTATGTGGCATAGCTTTATGCTGAACACTTATCTCATCTCCCCCTCTCTAGCTTCCGATTGGAATATTTGCCTGTAACTGGGGCTCCACTGCATTGTTGCAGCATATATGCCGAGATCTGCTCTGTCCTGCACTCCTGCTGGCCTCCAGAAGCCAGCAGGATTGCAAGACTGTTCATACTGAGCTTTGTTCCTGGTCTTCTCCAACAGACAAACTGTAGCTGTTAGGGTGAGACAAGAAACCAGGGCCTGGTGGGGAGGATGGTGATGGTCTGGTATTGGAGAAGCACTGCTCTATAGTCTGTGTGACTACACACTCTGTAGCAGGGGTAGTTGACCGTGTGTGCTCAACACACACATCTAAAGCATTAATTCATTTTTTTTTATTTGATAGATTCAATGACATACATGTGCCAATCCGATTGGAATGTGTGAAGTTTGCCAGCCACTGCTTAATGAACCACCCTGATTTGGCTAAAGACTTAACCGGTATGTGAATAGTCCTGAATCTGTGCAATACAATGTTGAATTGAAGTTGGCTGAACTGTTGTAGCTTTAGATTACATGCAGCCTGTTTCTTTTTTGTCCAGTAATCATTTTTAGTATACAATTCTGTAGATCGATTTTCAAGCTTGGTAAACCATGGGTTCTCTTTTTCAGAATATCTAAAAGTAAGATCCCATGACCCCGAAGAAGCCATCAGACATGATGTCATCGTATCTATAGTAACTGCTGCAAAGAAAGACCTTCTGCTTGTCAATGACCATCTTCTTAATTTTGTTCGGGAGAGGACTCTGGACAAAAGGGTAAGAATAGAACTTGTCTACTTATTCCTTTTGTTGTGCATGAGTGATCATAGTGACATACAAGTAGTTTGGGAAGCTGCATTAGGACTTGTGTTGATCAGCTTTTGTCCTTGTCAAATGGATTTTGCATTCCAATATAAGTCTATGGAAATGCAAAAAAACTGCTTACAACAGGTCAGGAGGAAGTCAAATACATATCTCAGTGAATTCTGAATGATCTCAGAAGCTCCTTAAACTGATGCCATGAGCACAAGCCCATGAACACAGGCTCCTATTATTATTATTATTATTATTATTATTATTATTATTATTATTATTATTTTAATTGGAAGAAAGTTTTATTTGAACACATTCAAGCATACATGTTCCATAAACACAAAAGAATGCAAAGTTGTAATGTAAATAACAGTAGAAACCTAATAGGCAATTACAGCTTCCAACTGCATAGAGCTCTCTAAAAAGAACACACATCCCCACCTAGTGGCTGAAAACAGAAATGATAGTGCCAATAGAGCATTAGACCCCTTTCACACTAAG
Source organism: Rana temporaria (assembly GCF_905171775.1). Classification (NCBI taxonomy): domain Eukaryota; kingdom Metazoa; phylum Chordata; class Amphibia; order Anura; family Ranidae; genus Rana; species Rana temporaria. Next base: position 78,355,093 of record NC_053490.1, on the reverse strand, counting down.
GGCGTTTTTCATGCGCTATAGCATTACAAATCTGCAATCCGCCCTCAAACGGCTGCACCATTCATTCCAGCGTGAAAGCCAGAGGGCTTTCACACTGGAGCGTTGCGCTAGCAGGACGGTAAAAAAAAATCCTGCTAGCGGCATCTTTGGAGCGGTGTGTTTGTGTGTTGTCCCATTGATTAAAATCAATGGGACAGAGCGGCAATACCGCTGGCATTGCGGGCGGGTTTAACCCTTTTTCGGCCGCTAGCGGGGCTTAAAAGCACCCCACTAGAGGCTGAAATGCGCCACAAATCCCTCCCATAGCATCGGCGGGAAAAATTTGCGGAGTTTTGCCGCCGTCACTATGGGCGCCTCAGTGTGAAAGGGGTCTTAATATTGCACGCTCCATAGTGAGATACTGTAGTGACAACCAGCATTGAGTAACCAACAGCGTTCTACCCTAATATCCTATTTATAATCAGGTCTACTGGGGCCAAGCCTGGTGTATCAAGCCAACCTCCCCAAACCCTCTCAAATTTAATTTAACCCATATTTAAAAAAACAAAATCCAAATGCACGTTTAATGTTAATTGCATTAAAGTTTTTCTTTAGAATTTTTGTTAACCAATGTCATGTAGATAATGTTTGTGAAGTTTGTCAGGTTCAGCCTATTTTGTTACTGCTGTTAAGTTATTTTTTTCCAACAATCCTGTCTTCATTGTTGTCCATTTTTATACCTTTGTAGTGGAGAGTGAGAAAAGAAGCAATGATGGGTCTTGCTCAGATCTATAAGAAGTATGCCTTGCAGGCAGAAGCAGGAAAAGAGGCAGCAAAACAGATTTCCTGGATAAAAGATAAACTTCTGCACATATATTACCAAAATAGTATTGACGATAGGTTAGTTTATTTTTATTTATTTTAGTATTTCATTGATTTTATTAAACATATTTTTTGTTTTTCTTTTATGCAACACTGCACTGAATACTTACAGTATAATAACTAATACAATACAAAACAAGTGGTGTTGCAGTCATAATCCACACTGTCAATTCAAACAAATCCTGAGATTGTTAGTATAAATGAGACTTCATTAGCACCGTGGGGATGATGTATGAACTGTTGTTCTTTCTGATAAAAGGTAATCTAACTTAAAAGCATTAGACGCTGGGCACAGGTATGTATTTTATACACAACAATTTGTGTGTAAAAGAAAAGCTGGCCATTAATGGGCCATGGGTTGCATGGGCCAGTTTCTCCTATGGAGCCATTGGGGTTGATTTACTAAAGGCAAATCCACTCTGCACTTGGAAGGGCAGTCACTGTTGATCTGAGGGGAAGCTCTGAAATGAGGGGAAGCTCTGCCGATTTTATCATCTAATCATGTGCAAGCAAAAATGCTGTGTTTTTTATTTTCCTTGCATGTCCCCCTCCGATCTACAGCGATTGCACTTCCAAGTGCACGTGCACTTGTAGTGCAAAGTGGATTTTCCTTTAGTAAATAACCCCCATTGTGTTCTCTTGGCAGGGGGGAGAACACAATGTAATTGTAAAATCCGACAGGCTGGTTGTACCCAAGTTGAGCAATTTTAACTTGAGTACATTCATCTTGCCCATACATGGTTCGAATTTTGGCCAGTTCAACGGGGAGGTTGAACCCGTCTATGGCCGGCTTTAGTTGGTATTGTTTTTATATTCTCTTGGGTAGTTACCCATGGACATTAGCTAATAACTTAAATTAACGTTAATGCTATAGTGATCCATGGGATGAAATGTAATCGCAGCTTAGTAATGCTTGCCTTCCCTGCTGAACTAGGTACTTGGAGAACCCAATCATCGGAAGCGACTAACTTTTTAATTCTGTGACTGCTGAAAAGTAATACAGTCCTTAACCCATTGTGCAGCTTCTGCATCATGTGAGTGATGCGATTAGGATGTCCCAGTGGTCACGTGATTAGAAGCTTGCCACACTTGCTCCCATTTAGAAGCCTTATCAAAAAGCTGTCGGTGACAACTTGGTTTGTGTGCAACCTCATGCTAAGGTTTGCCACAACTTCTGACCAGCCTAAGTGAATAAACAATAAAGAGCGTTCTCAGCCTACATGTCTCCACCAAACCACCCACCCTAAGCGGGTATGTTTTAAGATCACCGTTAAAAAAAAAAAAAAAAAAAAATGCACATATTTTTTCAGGTGAAAAAAAAAAAATGTTTATTTTGGAGCATGCGGAGCGTTGCACCTGCGATCATGCAAATTCAGGATCCTGCAGACTCTCTCAATATAGCTGTCTGCCTGAACCTCCTGTACAGGCAGATAGGTACTGGAGAGTAGAAAGATCAATGTTATACAAGAGCGCTCACCAGGCTCTTCACAGTTTATTGAGAACTACACGCTGTCTCCTGTGGTGGCAGACAGTAGTTGTAGTCCATTCATTCACATATCTCTGTGCATTGAACATTTTGCAAGAATATTAGCCAATTAGGAGGTCAACATCCTGCATTTTCTCAAAGCTTCTTACATTCAGTCAGTTTTATCACTTGTAATAATGATGCTCGTATTCAGAAAAACACCTATACGGTCATGTTGAATACTATGTTGACAGGGTGTTGACTTTTTTTTTTTTTTTTTGTAGACTGCTGGTGGAGCGAATTTTTGCCCAGTATATGGTACCTCATAACTTGGAAACCACAGAAAGAATGAAATGCTTGTATTATCTGTATGCAACGTTGGACCCCAATGCTGTTAAGTAAGTGTTGTAGTAGTTAGTGGCATTTTTTTTTTAAACTATATTGAACATATTTTGGCACTACTAAATGTTATGAACACAGTAGTAGTTGCTGTTGTGGGTTCCTAAGTGGGTAGAAGCCATAGATTTGGCATTTAAAACAGAATGCATGTATTGAATTACATCCATTTTCATGACTGGAATCCCTTTACCTCCTACTTCCCCAGAGCCTTGAATGAAATGTGGAAATGTCAGAACATGCTGAGGCATCATGTGAAGGATTTGCTGGATTTGATTAAACAGCCCAAAGTAAGTGGCAGTGGTGTTTTTTTCTCTGTGAAATGATCATGTGATAGTTCAAAACCACCTTTTGTAGTGCCTTGCAGTGGCAACTTTGGATGCGTAATTGAGTTATTTCACATGGTTTTTGCTTTAATATCTATGCACTCATATAAAAAAAAAAAATGTAATGAATGCCGTTTCTTTTGTAGTCTGTTCCATGTGGTGTTAAACCACGTTTTTTTTTTTTTTTTGTGTGAACCTGACCTACAATAGAACGTTTAACAATACTGCTGACATGCAGGTACATACCCGTAATCCTTTTTTGCTTTTGTGAAGCCCACATGGATCTGGGCATCCCTTTACATCAGATACCTTGACTTCTGCGCAAGTCAAGATTAAAGTGATTTCGAAACCATCACCTTGTAAAACAACCCATTCAGTTTAAAATGGGATTGAAAGGCAAAACATCTGTGTATGGATATATAAAAAAAAAAACATAAATATCCCCCCCCCTTTTGTTTAAGTGATCACATACTCTCTGTTCTCACCTGTATAAGAGCTGGTGGAGGAGCAAAAGCAGTACAATGAGCTTCCCAGTGTAAGGTTGTGCAGGTGGTGCGCGTCAGGGCGAGTCTGATCGATTGAGGAGAGCAGGATGATTTCCCCAATATAGAGAACGGACCGCGGTGTGCTCTGCTGCTTAGTGTGAGCAGTTTTTAATGGGAAAGCAGAGGACTAGCCCCCTTTTGGTTCTGGTCATTCAACTGCCAAGTTACAAAGCTTTGGTTGGCAAAGAAATCTCTGGCATTTGACAGATGGTGGGTCTTGGCAGTAGTGTGTAGTACAGGACAGGTCTAATCAACAAGTCAACCCGATAATAAACCTGTGCCCAGGTTATATCAGCTTATAACTTGTTATAGCTTGTTTAGTTGAGCTTTTGGCAAAAAACAAATCTGGAAGCTGATTGGTTTCTATGCAGAGTTGCACCAGATTGTGCACCAGTTTTAGTAAATAACCCCCATTATCTTTTGTGCTGATTCCCTTACTGCTTCCAGAAAAAATAGTTTGTTCAGGCAGTGCATTCACCAGGGGAAGCAGTGGGGAGGTGTAAGACAAGATGGGAAGAGCCTTGACTTGCATTCCAAGGGGTCAATTCACTAAGAGTTAAATAATGGCTTATAAAATGCAGTAATATACGGCATGCGGTAACAATTGTGCAAGTGATTAATTCATAATTTTATTTTTAAACTAGTGCTGACTTGGCAGCACAAGGTTGTAGTGCTTGGCAGTTGTAGTGCTTGGCACTTAGACTCTTTAATCAGTGATCCGATGTTTGCAGTCGCCTGGCTCTGTTCATCTTTAAAATGAATTTCTCTTATCGTCCATGGACGGACACAGCTCCTTAAATCTTGGCAAGTGGGTTACCAGTATGTTCCTGTTCACAGGAGAGTACTAGGCAGAAACATGTTAGATAATTAAATCCATTTTACTTTAACAGAGTTGAACAGCCCCGCCCAGGGGGCGGTCCCTCCAGACATAACCCTCCTCCCTGCAGTATGCAGCCTCAGTTTCGTTCTGCCTAGCAAAGGAGAAGGACGTATGGCTCCCTTTGGGCCCAGCGCCCTGAGGAAAATTGTTATTTTATTTTTTCTTGAAAGAAACTGTCGGCGGAGAGACAGGCTGGATATATAGATCCTTGTAGTCTCCTCAGTCCGGCCAGCGAGCGTGAGCACACCTTTGCAAAGAGGCTGGGTTTGCCACGACATACCCTATGACTCCTGGGGTGGCCAGTGAGCTTTGCTCCGAGGTCCACACATGACTGGGCTGTGGTGTTGTCTCACTCACAGTGGACCGGGCAGACAGCTACCTCCATTGCGGTTTTAGGCCTGTCAGGAATGTGTCAGTCTGGGGTTTCAGTCTAGCCTGAATAGGGCCCTGGGAGCTTCTGAAATGGAGTCAGTCTCTGGTTCTTCCCCAAACATGCCTGAGGTGGGATTCCCACAGACACTTTGTCAGTCCTGGAAACCTTTGTTGCCAGGGTGGGAGTAGAGTGCGGATGTGAGGGGCATACAAAAGCTCCCCCTCCGCCCGCTATCCCTGGGGGAATGCTCTGTTTCAGACCGGGACCTGGCTGCGGCTCAGGTCCCTGGTTCTGTTTTTATCTGGAGCCGTGGACGGTGGTGTAGTGGTTCACTCCCTCACCTGGCAGCAAGAGAGTCACAGGTTTAAATCTGGACTCCAACACCAAACTGCCTGGAGATTGCATGCTCTCTCTCCCTATGTGTGTGTGGGTTTTTCTCTGGGTAATCCGGTTTCCTCCCACACTCCCATGACGTGTGTAGAGCACTTGTCAGTGCGCTGTATGGAACTCCCTTATGCTGTCTGTGCAGCGGAGGTTTCCTCTGAGGGCTCTGTCTTTTTTTTGTGCAAATCAGACCGCTCTGTAAAAGCTTTTCCTTAATAAGGAATGGGATATGCCGCAGAAGTCTTTTTTTTTTAGTTCCTCGGCTCCTGGGGGTTCCCCCCTTTTGAGGAGAGTTAAAAAAAAAAAGTTATCCTCAGGTTGTAACCCACGGTGCCCGGTTGAAAAGGGCGGTGGCTTTCAGGGACCTTACTGATAGGAGGTCCGAGGCGCTGACTCGCTCCATGTTTATCATGCTGGTGTATGCATTGCGACCTGTTGTGGCCGCAACCTTGGTGTCTCTGACACTCTCTGAATGGGCACGATTTTGCACCAGACTGTGGAGGAGCACCAGCTCCCTCCTTAAATTGTTAGACTGGCCAACCAGTTGGTCCAGGGCCTTCTATATGTCTGTGATGCTACACAGGGCATCCTTGATTTCCAGAGCTTCTTTTTCGGCGGTGGTTTTGCGCTGCCTGATTTGGCTGAAATGCTGGTCTGCTGACCTAGCATCTTAAAATGCCCTGGCTGATTTACCCTTCAGGGGTGGGAGGTTTTTTGGTACTTCCTTGGATGACATTATCAAGGATGTCACTGGGGGTGAGAGCACTCTCCTCCCTCAGTCCACCAAGGGCTGGGTCCTTCATTCCCCGCTCAAAAGCAGTATTTTTGCGTTGGTCAGGGCCCGCGGGTTGACCCTCCCAGGCCGACTAAAGGCTCAACTGGGAGACTGAAACGTCCGTGGGTGCTTAAGCCGAACATGCCGGCACCCTATCCCGCCAATGTATGTAGCCTCCCCCTGCCCGTCTCTTGGGTGGGGGCACGGCTTTGCAGGTTCACAGCTTGGTGAACCTCCCTGCTCGCCGACCAGTGGGTCTGCAGGGTGGTCTCTTCGGAATATTAGATAGGGTTCCTTCCTATCCACCGAACAGATATTTTCCCTCGAGTCTCCCTCTCCGTTGCGGCTCGTCGGTCTGCCCTGGGGCAGTGTGGGACTTGCTAGCTGCGGAGTAATTTTACCTGCCTAGAACGAGAGGTTTGAGGGATTCTATTCAAATCTGTTCTCGGTCCCAAAAGATGGGATGGGGTCCGTCTGATTTTGGGCATCAAGGGCCTAAAATGCCTTTGTGAACGATGGGTAGTTTTGCATGGATTTCATTCGTTCGGTGGTAGCTGCGCTCCATCCGGGGGACATTCTGGCATCCTTGGACATCAAGGACGCATACATGCGCAAGTTTTTGCGCAAGTCACAGAGATTTCTGTGCTTCGCGATTGGGGAGGCCCACTGTCAGTTTGTGGCCCTTCCTTTTTGATCTAGCGTCGGCACCAAGAGTTTTCACCAGGGTGCTCGCACTTATCCTAGCTTTGCTGGGACAGCTAGGCTTTGCCAATCATGGGCTACTTAGACACCCTTTTTCTGGCTCAGAATCCGTGGAGGATGTGTCTATAGCTATTGTGGACCCTCCAAAAATTCGGGTGGGTGTTAAACATTTTGAAGTCGGTCCTGGTTCCGACTTAGCGTTTGGAGTACCTAGGGTTGATCCGGACTCCTCAGTGGCAAAGGTTTTTTCTTCCCCTGTTTTCTCTTTGTTTTGCATGGGAGTCCTGGGCCTGTTGGTACCCTCCTTTTGAGGCGGTACCTTATGCCCAGTTCCACACTCGTGTTTTCCAGTGGGAGATACTGTCCAAGTGGTACAAATCTCTTAGTTCTCTCTGAATTGGTAGCTGAGATCCCCGACTCTTCGGCCCAGGAAGTCGAAGAGTGGAGGCCGAGGGGATCCCAATGATTCTAATCGCTCCAGATTGGCCTCGGCGTCCTTGGTACGCGGATCTCGGGCGCCTGGTGGCGGATGTACTGGTGGCGGATGTACCCTGGCGGTTGCCAGGGCGGGAGGACCTTCTGTCTCAAGGTCCCATACTTCCTCCTGTGGTACAGTCTCTGGTTTGCACGACCTGGCTATTGGAAGCCAGGTTTTAAGAGACTGGGGTCTGTCCCACTCGGTCATATCACCCATGCTGAAAGCAAGGTAGTCTCCTTCCAGGAGGATTTACCATTGCACCTGGTAGGCCTGCGTCTCTTTGTGCGAAGATTTTACATGGTTGCTGTGAGTGCATCTTCTGATGCTTCTTTTGGCCACTAGGTTTTGCAGGCGGCTGTTTAATGTTGCACCTCCTCTGTTGAGGAGCTCTGCTTGTTTTGGGGTGAAGTTGAAATTGGTTTTACTGATACTGTTCCCACCCCTCGTTTTTGACACTGCTTGGGGACGTCCCACTTGTCAAGATTTAAGGAGCTGTGTCTGTCCATGGGCGATAAGAGAAAATAGGATTTTTTGTACTCACCGTAAAATACTTTTCTCTGACGTCCATGGACAGACACAGCTCCCACCCCTCCTTTTTAGGTTTGTACTGCTTGTTAAGAACTGAGGCTGCATACTGCAGGGAGGAGGGTTATGTCTGGAGGGACCGCCCTCTGGGCAGGGCTGTTCAACTCTGTTAAAGTAACATGTATTTAATTATCCAACATGTTTCTGCCTAGTCCTCTCCTGTGAACAGGAACATAACCCACTTGTCAAGATTTAAGGAGCTGTGTCCGTCCATGGACGTCAGAGAAAAGGATTTTACGGTGAGTACAAAAAATCCTTTTTTTACATTTCATGCCCATGTCCTTCATTGTGCCATGATTCCATTTTATTATGTACCCAAATCTTTGAGGTGACTTATTCCTGTGTTTGCGTGTTGGCATTGATTTTTTTGTACAATTACTCAATGTCGCTACTTCATATCCATCAATATCTATGCTTTAAATGATTGCACAGTGTAATTATAATGGATACTGTATTACACAAATTTCAGACTCAAATATGAATGCAACTTCACTTATTTGTGTCATGTTAAAAATCACGACAAACGGTTTAATTAAATTTAACTGAAAATGCATTTGCAGTGACCCAAAAGAAACGATTATACATGTGGTTCATACCTGTCACTAGAGTAACAAAGTATAATACACAATTTAAAAATAGCAATCTTTAGCCTCATCCATTGTTTAGCAGGGGCCCTGTAGTCCCTGCAAGATGTTCATGATAGAATGTGAATTGTCTATTTATTCCACACAGATCAATGATTATGTAGCCACTCCGTGCTTTATGACTTTCAAATTTCACTCCCAACAGCTCCTCCTAGCTCAGTAGAACACTGAGCAGTTTCTTATCATTGCAGCTGTCACTCCCCACTACTCCCTACTCCTCTACACTATGGCAGTAGACTATCCCTTGTCCAGTGCAGAGCTATGGGCTATGCATTGTACTAAATGATGTCAGACTAATTGCTACTGACAGGCCGTAAGGGAGAAAGCCTAGAGCCTTAGATGCAATGGCTTTGTTTTTTTTTTTTTTCTTGTTTTACCTTTTCCCTTAATGTTTTACTTGATTTTAACAGTAGCACAATTTCTGTCCTCCAGGAATGCATGGAAATCTGAGAAGCTAACTGTTGGCTGCCAGGTAGAAGAAATTCAGAGCTTCTCTTTCCCTCCTGGGGTCTCGGCACCCCCATAGGGAAACAAGTGAGCGTCCATTCATTGATCTTCCCTTCCTAGTAAGAACCCGGAGGCCCCATGGATTAGATTGATTCTGGGTTTGGTTGTCACTTTCCCCCGCCACAGACACCTGATGTCTCAAAGAGAACCCGTAACTGCACAATTGTATCACATAGGGAACTTTTGGTCTCCTCTGTCAGCCCCAAAAATTCCACTTGCCTGCTCGCATTTTTCGAGTGGAATTTAGTGCAGGGCGAGTGAGGAGCAGGGGAGGACCATGCTGACTGTTTCCTGGCTGAAGCGATCAGCCAGGAAACTGTCAGCAGAAAGACACAGAGTGGCAGTGCTGCCCTGGCGCTGCTTTGAGCTGAGGCTGCAGCGTTCTCCTCTTGCGTATCACACACAGTGGGCATCTCCTGCTGTGTGTCACAGAGCTGGGTCTGTGTTCGGCGGCGCAGTGTAACAAGGTTCCGTCCCCCTAGACCAGTATATTGATGGGCACAGCGAGGCTGCGTTCGCCAGGCACAGTGAGGCTGCACTGATGGGTACTGATCTGCTTGGTTAATATTGTTAAAGTTGTTGTTAATATTTATTTTTGGAACTTAATTCTGCTTAAAACATTTAAGGATAATTTACAAGGGCGTGTTTAGGGGCGGACATAGGCGTGGGACAGGGTAGGGGTTGGGTAGGCCAACTGGTGGCTAGTAACTCTTAAGGCCTGGCTAGTGGCTCAGGACTGGAAATGTTGAGCCCTGTCCTATGTGATATAAATAAACTTTTATTTTTTTTATGTAAAAAAGAAATAAAATTAATAGTTACACACAAGCATTTAAATGAGCCTTCCCCTACATACTTGCTCGTATGAACATAAACACATGTCACCTATGTATAAAAATGTAAATTGTGCTACACATTGTTTGGCAGCCCACACTAGAGTGAGAGCACGAATTCCAAGGCCATTCTTTTTTTATGTTGGCCATAATGACCTCTTGGGGCTGAATATTTAGGGTACCAAACTTTGCCGCAATTTAAGGTACTGAACTTTTGCGCGCAATTTTAAATAAAGCTTAACTTGCGAATCTATTTACTTAGCACAATTTTGTCTTTTTATGTTTTATGAAATGGTAGTATAGTGCATTTGTTTGAACTTTGGTTTATTTGTTACTGAAAATTTGTGCTTGATAAACCGTTTGTTCAAACATCCTATTTGTCTGAGATATGTGTGCAATAAAAAGCAAAAATTCCCCCGACAGTGGTTATTTGTTTTTTACAATTCCAGTTTTCGTAGCTATTTTTCAATTCTATTTTTCCTTGTTCAATATTTTTATTAAGTGGCATTAGCAGGTTACAATTCAAATTGTGGCATATAAACAGTATATAACCTGGCATACATGTTTATATTTTGTCTTCTACATTTGTATGCTTGCTTAGTTTTTGATTGAATATAAAGATTAATGCAATACATATACTGTATAAACCTGTTTTAACGTGGCTTTTGTTTATCGATGGGATAACAGGGTTGGGGATAGGGAAGGAGGTAGAAAGGTGGTTTAAGTACAGGAAAGGGTAGGCAGGGTGTGGGAAGGTATTCAGTGTAGTCGTCTAAAGCCTTGTACACATGGGCTGAATATCAGGTGGTATCGGCCTATTCAGTAGAAACCGGCTGACATTCGGCCCTTTGTGTACAGAAGCCGGCTTAACGTCTTGCTTCTGTGAAAGGGGCGGGGAAATCATGGTACTAATATTGGATAGTTAGTACAGTGTCTCTTCCTGAGATTTTCAGTTTTTTTGTTCTGTGAAAAAGGGTAGTGAGGTTATAATTTGTTCAGGTCTGGTGAAAGCTATGTATCTATCCAGGGTTACCATATCTTTGTATATTTATTTAGCGATTTTTATCCTGAAACATGGTCTCAATGTTCCAGTGAATCATAGCTTGAGTGTTTTTCTGTTTTTAGTTTCTATAAGGCAGACTCTCTAGATGTTTTCCAGTTTGTTTAGAAGCAGTACTGACTTGTAAGAGACGTTAAAATTGTGTGTTGGTGATACCAGAAGGGCATTTGTTGAAGTGCTTATTGTGAGGTCTGGGAGAATAGTGGTGCATCAGAGGTTAGATATGGAAAAAATGTCTGACCCAAATTTGCTGTTTTTCGGGCAAGTTCTTCGTATGTTTGAGTGCCATGATCCATGCAGCCCTGAAAGCTTAATGGGTATGTAGTTGGGAACAAATTTGGCTATACTGCTAGGGACTAAGTATAATTGGAAAAGTAGTCTGTAATTTTCTTTCGAAGGGTGCCAGATTTTGTGAGCAGGATTTTGTTGTGGACAGATTTCACATCCAATATTTGTTCTCATAGAAAATTGAGTACTGTCCGTGATGATAATTTTTTTATTTGCACCAACATACAATTTTTCAGGACAAGCTTTCGGGGTATGTCCCCTTCTTAACCACTTGCCGACCCGCGTATTGTAAATGTACGTCCTCTTTTTAAAGATGGATATCTCAGTAACGGCAGCAGCTGCTGCCACAACTGAGATATCCATCTTTTCAGTGGGCGGCCGTGTAAACGATAACGGCAGTCTCCGCGGGGGATTCGCCGCGAGATCGCCGTTATCGGTGGCGGGAGAGGGGCCCCCGCTCCCGCCGCTCTTCCACGCCCTCCGCCGCTTACCGGAGCCGTCGGTAGCGGCGGAGGAGATCGGATGTTGCAGCCTGAGCAGTGAGGGCAAGATGGCCCCCACCCGTCCTCATAGCTTTGCTGGGCGGAAGTGACGTCAAAACGTCAGTCCCGCCCAGCGTCTTAAAGAGACATTTTTTTTTTTTTGTCATTTGAAATAATGACAGTTTACATTTTTTTTTTCCTTGCATTGAAGTCTAAATATGAGATCTGAGGTCTTTTTGACCCCAGATCTCATATTTAAGAGGACCTGTCATGCTTTTTTCTATTACATGGGATGTTTACATTCCTTATAATAGGAATAAAAGTGATCAATTTTTTTTTATTTCAGTGTAAAAAGTAATAAAATAAATAAAAATAAATAAGAAAACAAAAAAAAATGTTTTAAAGCGCCCCGTCCCGACGAGCTCGCGCGCAGAAGCGAACGCATACGCGAGTAGCGCCCGCATATGAAAACGGTGTTCAAATCACACAAGTGAGGTATCGCCGCGATCGTTGGAGCGAGAGTAATAATTCTAGCCCTAGAGCTACTCTGTAGCTCAAAAAATGCAACCTATAGAATTTTTTAAACGTCGCCTATCGAGATTTTTAAGGGTAAAAGTTTGACGCCATGCCACGAGCGGGCGCAATTTTTAAGCGTGACATGTTGGGTATCATTTTACTCGGCGTAACATTATCTTTCACAATATATAAAAAAATTGGGCCAAATTTATTGTTGTCTTATTTTTTAATTCAAAAAAGTGAATTTTTCCCCAAAAAAGTGCGCTTGTAAGACCGCTGCACAAATACGGTGTGAAAAAAAGTATTGCAATAACCACTATTTTATTCTCTAGGGTGTTCGAAAAAAAAAAAAAATATATAATGTTTGGGGGTTTTAAGTAATTTTCTAGCAGAAAAAACTGTTTTAGTCTTGCAAACACCAAATCTGAAAAACACCTAAGGTCTTTAAGTGGATAAAGGTCCAAGCAGTACTGATTCACAAATTTGTTAGCAGAATGTTAAAACAAAACAAGAAGGAAAAAAAAAAAAATCTCAGAGGGAAAGAAAAACAAACACATACAAATCAATGGTAATAAAGACGGCAGCATTACCATTGATTTGTATGTATTTGTTTTTTTGTTTTTTTCCTTTCCCTCCTGAGATTTTTTTTTTGTTTTTTTTTTGTTTTAACATTCTTCTAAAAAAAATTGTGAATCAGTACTGCTTGAACCTTGAAGAAGGGGACATACCCCAAAAGCTTGCCCTGAAAAATTGTATGTTAATGCAAATAAAAAAAGTATCATGGACAGTACTCCATTTTCTCTGTCACAGTTGCACTAATACGGCTACAATCACATCTCCAAAGTGACACAGAGGTCAGTTATATGTTTATTGGTTTAAAAAGGAGGATGAGGCGAAAGTTTAGAAATCATCCCTAAATAGACCTTAGAGATGAGGCCTGCAGAGTCTTTGACGCACATGTGCTCAAAAAAGAAAGCTGGTCTAGAGAAGTTTGTGTAGAAATGTTTGATTTGTAAATATCTTAAAACTTCTGTATTTGGTAGCTTATGTTTTCTTGTGTAGGACTTGATCCCATTGGAGCCCGCTAGATGGTATAGCCTGGTCAAGTTGAATTTGATCCAGGCATCAAAGGATGTGGGGATACTTAGCCTGGATACAATGAGGAATTTTGTATGAATGGCAGCAATGGTGTGTGTGGTGAGAGAGCAGTACAGTGTAAGTACAGTGTATTGTTTAAAGTGGTATTAAACCCCAAAACAAACCTATTGCAGCTTAAAAATTATTCGATGTGATGGCTGTATTAGTTGTCTTCTTTAGGCCTTTTTTCCATTCTATTTTCATTTGGTGATGCTGCCAGTAAGTTTGTTTTTCAAAAGAACAAGCTCTCTTGCAGATGTATCAGTTACAGGAATGTGACAAACAATTTACCACTCTGAAAGCCGATCAGTACACATTTGCGCATTTACGGCAAATGAGAGGTATACCTGAGGGGGTATAGGGGACTGAAGTCTTTTGGGGTTGCAGAAGCAGAATAGTATATCTCCTGGAGGCCTTTAGGGCTACAAAGGATGTAAATGCCTTTTTCTTTATCGTACATCACGGGACACAGCGTCTAGTACTTACTAAGTGGGTTATATTAGGGCTCGACAAATCCAGGTCGCCACGGCGACTAAAAATAGCCTCCTGGCGACTTGGCTTGGAAGGTGGGCAAAAAAAAAGTCCCCAGCTCTTCCTTGTGTGAGCTGGTGCCATCTGGTGATGGCCGTTGGTATTACAAGTTAAAGGGTCACTAAAGGAATTTTTTCTTTTTTTTTTGCTGAAATGACTGTTTACAGGGTATAGAGACATAAAAGTTAACTGATTCCTTTTAAAAACGATTACAAATAGATAAAAAATCAATCATATAATGTGCCTGTAGGTTAGTTTCACTTTTAAACTGTTTTTATGTTCCTGTGAACTAGAGAGACACACAGAACAAAAACAAACAAATCCAGGGCAGTGTTTTGTTTTTAAAATGAATCTGATTGGTTCTGTTAAGTTTTAGACAGACAGCTTAGACCTACAGTGAAAAGCTCCCAGTACGATGGTTATAAGGAAAAAGACAACCAGGAAGTGTGGAGATCAGAGCAGAATTACAGCCACTTCAAAGCAAAAACTGCAGTAAGGTAAAGGAAGCTATTTAGCTAAAAAAAAAATACCTTTAGTGATCCTTTAAGCATTACAAGTTAAACAGCAATTCTAATATATAATTTTTCACTATTTTCACTGCCATCTTCTTCCCTCCTAATTAGAACCCTCAAACATTATATATATATTTTATCCTAACACCCTAGAGAATAAAATGGCGATCGTGGCAATACTTTCTGTCACGCCGTATTTGCGCAGCGGTCTTACAAGCGCACTTTTTTGGGAAAAAAAAGTACACTTTTTTTTAATTAAAAAAATAAGACAACAGTAAAGTTATCCCCATTTTTTTTAATATTATGAAAGATAATGTTACGCCGAGTAAATTCATACCCAACATGTCACGCTTCAAAATTGCGTCCGCTCGTGTAATGCCGACTTTTACCCTTTAAAATCTTCATAGGCGACGTTTAAAAAAATCTACAGGTTGCATGTTTTGAGTTACAGAGGAGGTCTAGGGCTAGAATTATTGCTCTCGCTCTACCAATCGCGGCGATACCTCACGTATGTGGTTTGAACACCATTTACATATGCGGGCGCTGCTCACGTATGTGTTCGCTTCTGCGCGCAAGCTCGTCGGGACGGGTGCGTTTTCTGGCTCCTAACTTTTTTTAGCTGGCTCCTAGATTCCAAGCAAATTTGTCAAACCCTGGGTTATATGTTCCACCTTCAGGAAGTTCCCTCCCTATATAACCCCTCCCATACTGGGAGCACCTCCGTTTTTTCACCAGTGTCTAAGGTGTTGGTCACGAGTGAACATGTGCTCTGAGGAGCTCCACTGGAGGGATCCATGCTGGATTTAAAAAACCTCCATAGAATCTGGATCTGTCCAAGGTGCTTCATAGCCAAAGTGGACGGTACCCGGGCCTCGGTACGAAGAACGAGGTTTAGCCTATAATGCCTCTCTGCAGAGGGCTAGATCCTGGGTTCCAGTACTTTGTGCCTTACCAAGGACCAAATGTTTTTTTGCTGCCAGGATGCTATGTAGGTCCAGGGGAGTGGTGAACCTGCCCATGGACCCCGATCCCTGAAGGTCCTAGACAATACCCACGGTGAAGGGTGAAGATTGGGTGTTCTGCTTTTGGAAAACCTTGCGGCGTGGAAGGTAAGGGGAAGTACCTGCGGGACTTGGTTCGACAGGAGGTCGTCCATAAGGGGCTATTGGGTGTTGCCTGTAATGCATGTGTGCCTAGGCAAAAGAAACCACTATGTCTGTTGAGACAGGATGGCTGTAGTACCCATAGATCTCCTCTTGAGGGGGCTGGTACCCCTAAGTCCTATGCAAAGGACTGTCTTCCATGAGTAGCTGCATGTCTTATCTGTTTTTCGCACTAAAGGCAGTAAAAAGACATGCCTGGTGTTCCGCTTACCATGCTTTCCAGGAACGGAAGCTCAAGGTTAGCTGGTCTATTGTGCGGCTCACTTCCTCTGCTTCAGGCTCTGCCACGATGGGGGGGGTCCCTCCACGATGGGGGGGGGGTCCCTCGTAGTCCGGGTCCACGGCGCTCCTTAGGGGAACCCTCTCCCCCATTCCCCTACGCGCGTGTGCGCGAGGGGGGGGCGCGCTTTGTAGGCGGGGGGACGATGTGGTTGCCGCTGGCGCACGTGCTCGCCGGCTCATGGTGCAGCCGCAGGGCGGCCCCTTCAAAAGGCCCAGACGTCAGAGTTTTTTGTAAAGCCAGGGGGACACAGTAGCTTGGGGCACATAAGCACCTCGTGTGGATTGGATACAGATTCATCTAAGACACCTACTCAGCATCTAGCTGCCAGATTAGCAGGCATTATTTGCTAGACTAAGTTCAGCTGTTGATGCACCAGGGCTAAGTTCCTCTGCTTTTGGCTTAGGACTTTTGTCTCCCCGAAAAAGAGGGTTCAGGGGTAGGAATATAAAGGGTATCGCCACCTGAATCTGGTGGCCCTTTATCATGCTTGCATGATACTATCCTCCCCTGTAGAGACTTAAGACAGCCCACACAATGAGCTATCAGCCCTGTCAGACGTTGCAGCCTCCCCCAACATTGCAGTCACTCTGCATATGTTTTGTTGCATTGCATTTATGGGTCTATAAAAGGTCAACTGCTATATTCGCAGCATCCTCACAAGCAGAAAACAGGGTGTGCCCCTTTCCCTGCTCTAAATCCTCAAACAAGGGGATTGAAAGACCTGAGGATGAAGGTTCACTGTCAGAAGGCAGGTAACAGGTGCAGCTTAATGAGGAGAAGCTATCAGAAGCCCCACAAGCTCTGGTTGCAGCTGCAGTCTTTTCAGAGATTCAAGCTGCATATAAACTTCCCTCAGCCTAGACGGCCAGAGCCCCTGTCTCCATAAGGTCCTCATCCTGGTGTTGGCTTCAGGCTAACCAAATGCACAACTGGGGAATGCACAGTTGCTGGTGCACATGGCTAACGTCGCAGGTTTGCGGAGACGCACATCTGCAGAGCATAACTGCCTCTTTACCAGTCCGCATGTTTGCATGAAATACATGAGTTTGGAATGTTCAAAATGCATGTGGGGTAAAAACAAGTAACAGAGCATGTTTTATTGTTGATCACATAAAGATATATGTTTTTGTTTGTATGATTTACATGGTCACATAAGGATGATTAATCACATCAAAGTGCCTAAAATCACATAAAGATGCTTCAGTGCATAAGGATGCTGGATCATACATGGTTACCTGATCACCTGAGTCCTTGATTACCCAAGGATATTTGGTCACACAGAGAGGCTTGTTTCCACAGGAAGGCCTAAGATCGCATAAAGCTGCTGGAGTGCATAAAGGTGCGGGATCACACATGGTTACCTGATAACCCGAGTCCTTGATTACCCAAGGATATTTGGTCACACAGAGAGGCTTGTTTCCACAGAAATGCCTAAGATCGCATAAAAATGCTGGAGTGCATAAAGATGCGGGATCACACATGGTTGCCTGATCAACCGAGTCCCTGATTACCCAGGGATACTGGATCACATAGAGATGCTTTTTTCGCAGAGATGCCTAAAATCGCATTAAAATGCTTAATTGCATAAAAATGCTGGATCGCACAGGGGTGCTCGATCATACAAGAGTCCTTTGTCACACAAGGGTACTTATCCGCACAGGAGTGCTTAAGATGCATAAGATGTTTGATTGCATGAAGAATGCTGAATCGCATAAGGATGCATGTTTGCCTAGATTTTGCATGGTTGCTTTATGAGGCATGATAATTAGGTTTCCTTAATTATACAGGATTCCGTGGGCTTACATAGGAATACGTGTCTGCAGGGGTACATGTTGCACAATGCTGCATAACCCGTTCAGAGCGCATACTTGCTTGCAAGATGCTTGTTCATAGCTCACATGCTATATTTATATGCCTTTTTTATGTTTTTGCAGAAAAAAATATTTGTATGAATTCATGCTTCCATGATCACACGCTTCCATGATCACACGCTTCCATAGAGGCATGTGGCTTTAAAGCTTGCCACATGCACATATGGGGAGCCATTTGCACTGCAAGGTTGTCTGCAATTCGCAGGGGAACAGCACTGTCTCCAGTTGGTGGTCTTGCCCCTTGGGTTAATAGGGTGCTAGGGCCCGCCTCTAGCAGGTCTAAAGGCCCAGGGTATAGCAGAAATGGCATACCGAGGCAAATTCCTGCTGGCGGATCAGTCAGTAGCATGGTTGAGCCTAGGGGAGTCCAGCATGGTTAAGTATCTGGAACCCCTGGGTTAGGATCCCAGTCTAGAGGGACATTCTTTCATTGACAAGAAGCTTGGAATGTTTGGGACACAGCCCAAAGAGGAGAGTTTTTGGCCTCAGACAAGATCATCGCTATGAGAAAGCTGGTCTATGTGTTCACGGCAAGGAACAGTTCCTTGCGTTTTTACCTTTTGCTTAAGGTGTTAGGGAATATGCCGACTTCATTCAAGACAGTTCTCTATGCTCCGTTTTTTTCAAGGCTGTTATAAACATTATTTTGTCGGCCTGGAACGAGTGGATCCTAACCTAGCATTATCCAGAGAGTCTGGTCCCAGGAATATGCTGAAATTTCAGTTGATGGTTCTAAACTAAAGGATTGGCAGAAGGGAAGATCCTTCATACCCGTTACCTGGGAGGTGGCGGCTGCGAGGGCTGACCTTTAGGGATAGAGGCCAGGCCTTGAAGAGACCACGGCCCAGGGGAGGTGGTCAAGCTCCAAGTGAGCCTTATCCATCAGCTTTCTAGAGCTACGGATGGAGCATCTGGCTTAAGGGCCTGAACGTTTAGATTACAGGGTTGTTCTGTCAGAATACAATCCGACAATGCCTCTCTAGTGGTTTACTTTGTTTACCAAGGAGGAGCTTGTGCCTGGCCTATTGACAATCGTCATTTCATGGAATGTAGAATTGGCAGGCGATTCGCTGGAGCCGTCAACAATTGTGTCCGGGAGATTGACCTCTACACCCCGACTTTTCTGGAAGCCCCATTGTTCCTGGTGTGAAACCAAGGGGTGGCATCCTTGGTAGTATGTCATAGGTAAAATTCTTGCCTCCCTGCTTTGGAAAGGAGATGGAGCTAGCCTTAAGTTCCATCAGGGATCCGATCTCGGCATTGTCAATATTTTCAAAGGTCGCTTGTGTCACACTCTTGATCCGGGCCGTTATACAAGGGGTGCCGTGTATAAGTCCACCAGTTAGGTCGCCCGTGGGCTCGGAGGATTGGATCTAGTTTTGCCGGCTTACAGGGTCAGCACCTTGGGCTGATGCGCCATATTCCCTTCATCCTTCTAAAGAGGGAATTGGTGTTCTTGGTTGCGGTTGCCTCCGCAAGAGAGTATTGGCAACTTTCTTTGTATAGAGCCATACTTAAAGGGTCACTAAAGGAAAAAAATGTTTTTGCTGAAATGACTGTTTACAGGGTATAGAGACATAAAAGTTAACTGATTCCTTTTAAAAATGATTAAAAATTGAATTTAATCGATCATATAATGTGCCTCTAGTTTCACGTTGGGTTTTAAAGGTACATACATGAAGTTCCGGGTGAGAAGTGAGTCGGGAAGACTCGCAGAACAAAAACAACAAATCCAGGGCAGTGTTTTGTTTTTAAAATGAATCTGATTGGTTCTGAGGAGTTTTAGACACACAGTAATGACAGCTTAGACCACCGTGAAAATCTCCCAGTACGATGGTTATAAGGAAACAGGCAACCAGGAAGTGTGGAGATCACAGCAGAATTACAGCTACTTCAAAGCAAAAACGAACAATGAGGACATGAAACCAGTACTGCAGTAAGGTAAAGGAAGCTATTTAGCTAAAAAAAAAAAATTCCTTTAGTGACCCTTTAATTATTTTTACAAGAAGGGTGATGTTAAATCCTCACTCAACCTTATTTACTAGAAGGATCTAGTGTTCATTTGAATCAAGATATTCTTGCCTTCCTTTTTTCCAAACCTTGGTCCGTGGAAGGAAAGGTTATTGCTTTTCTTTCAATAGAGATGAAAGCAGTTTAAAATCTATCTGTAGGCTTCAGCTATAGAAACCTAACATTTTGTTTTGCTGCCAGAAGACCCTAGATGTGGGCAGGCAGTGTTCAGATCAGCTATTAAAATGGGTACACGCTTTCTCGTTAGAGTAAGAGAGGTCAAGACCTATCTGAAGCGGCTGATCGGATACGGAAAACTGATGTTGTTGCGCTACCAGGAGGCCCCATGAAAGGGCAGGCCGCGTCTAAATCAACTATTGTCAAATGTTGATTCATGAGGTTATTATTCAGGCTTGTGGTTAAAGAGAGGGCTTCCCCCTGTTTGTTTTGCGGTGCACCCTACCAGGATAGTAAGCACTTCATGCGGGGTGCATTACCAAGCCTTTTTGACTCCGATTTGCCAGGCTGCAACTTGGTCGTTTGTGCTTACGTTCACTAATCCCTAATCGGGTGAACGTAAGACGGCAGGAGGATGCAACCTTTTGGAAGCAGTATGCTGCAGGCAGCATTAGAGGTCCTCATGTCGGATGGCGGTCTGCGTTGTTGGTGTCTCCCTCCCCTCAGTAAGCATTGCTCTGGGACATCCCACTTAGTAAGTACTAGACTCTGTGTCCCGTGATGTACGATAAAGAAAATAGGATTTTTTATAACAGCTTACCTGTAAAATCCTTTTCTTGGAGTACATCACGGGACACAGAGTTCCCGCCCCTCTTGTTTGGGGATATTGGGACACTTATTGCTGTGCTACAAAAACTGAGGTGCTCCCAGTATGGAAGGGGTTATATAGGGAGGGAACTTCCTGTTCTAATTGATTACACCAGTGTCCAGCACCTGAAGGTGGAACATATAACCCACTTAGTAAGTACTAGACTCTGTGTCCCGTGATGTACTCCAAGAAAAGGATTTTACAGGTAAGCTGTTATAAAAATCCTATTATTCTCTTATTGGGTGACTTGTGAAGCAACATTTACCCAGCAGCATATGGTCACACTGAGTTCTCTTAATTAGCTTAATTGTATGGATTTATTTTTGTGAAGCTTGTAATTCATAGTTTATTAGCACAGTGAAAGGTGTGGGGTGATAAACTTCAGTTTTACTAGACTAAGGAGGTAGATAGTGAGAGCCTCCTCTGCTTAGATGTGGCAAGAGTCAGATGGAGTTTGGAAATGTATGTCCCTTAATGTGGATATGTGGATAAGAAGTAGTAAGCATCAATGCTACACACCATAGGAATAAAAGACCAGAGCGATCTCTTTCAGGAGTGTCTGATAACCCTAGGGTGTTGTGATATTTTCAATGTTTCGGTTGATGTAGATATATATCCTTAAAGTGGTTCTAAAGTAACCCCCCCATACTAACTCAAGCCTGATCTTGATAAAGCAATGTGCATGAGAATAGGAGGATCGGGCTGCTCTGTGCAAAACCATTGCACAGAGCAGGTGAGAGCCCATTCACACAGGGGCAACACGGCTTCCAGCACGACTTTGGGAGGCAACTTGGACACGACTTGAGTAGGAATCATCAGGCAACTTACAAGGCAACTTCAAGTTGCCTCCAGGACAGTACAAGGCAACTTCAAGTCGCAGGAGGCTTTCCAATGGCCAATCGAACAACAATCAGCTCTGTAGGAGGGAGGGAGGGGTTTGCCTGAGAAATGTATGTTCTCTTCCTGTATTGTTGCTTCAGTTAAGACAGTGATGCGACTTCCATTGAAATCAATGGGTACAAGTTGCCTACAAGTCACCTAGAAGTCGGATTGAAGTAGTACAGGAACCTTTTTTGAAGTCGGAGCGACTGCAGTAGTGTGCTTTAAGACGGCTCCATTCACTTACATTGATTTTCTCATGCAGGGCGACTTGAAGTCAGATCCCAAGTCGTCCCTGTGTGAATGGGCTCCAAGTATAACATGTTTTTTGTTTATAATGTTACCTTTTAGTATTCAATGATATTTATTGAAAAGATTTAAAAGATGTATACAACAGTACAAAAGCGTTTCAACATCTTCAATAGCGTTAGCAATCGCAATCGGAGACCCATACATGAATTTACTCGGCATAACATTATCTTTCATAATATTAAAAAAAATGGGGATAACTTTACTGTTGTCTTATTTTTTTAATTAAAAAAAAGTGTACTTTTTTTCCCAAAAAAATTCGCTTGTAAGACCGCTGCGCAAATACAGCGTGACAAAGTATTGCAACGATCGCCATTTTATTCTCTAGGGTGTTAGGATAAAAAATATATATCATGTTTGGGGGTTCTAATTAGAGGGAAGAAGATGGCAGTGAAAAATGACATTAGAATTGCTGTTTAACTTGTAATGCTTAACTTGTAATACCAACGGCCACCACCAGATGGCGCCAGCTCACATCTGGTGGTAAAACCTTGTAATACCAACGGCTCACCACCAGATGGCTCCAGCTCACAAAACCCCCAATTTTTTTTTTTTTTGCTCACCTTCCAAGCCAAGTCGCCAGGACACTATTTCTAGTCGCCATGGCGACCGGGATTTGTCGAGCCCTGGTATAGGGTCTTGTCAAGCGATGAGGAAACAGTCTTTGTGTTGGTCCTGCTGTTTCCAATTCCCAGAGGATGAGGTATAGGTTATTTCAGTTTCTTGGAGGGGGGGTTGCAGGTCTTTTGGAGTGTAGAGCAACCGGGAAGACCCAGCCATATTTAATCTGATGTTGGACTAGGGTTTAATAGCCTTTTATTTCACAATTGTGAGGGGTGCTGGATCAGCAAAGATTTGGTAGTTGTTGCCCTGGACTGAGAGCACTTCCCTTTCTCACCTTTTGTTGAAGTGGCTCTTTAGTACGGTAGAAATGGAGCTTATCGATGATATCTCTTGGGGGGGGGGGGGGGGGGGCATGTATTTGGTAGCATACTAAGGCTTGGTGTACACTGTTAATTTTGAGACTGTTGATTCAGCACCTCCTGAAATAATGCAATGATGGTTGATTGCAGGTCTAGGACATTTTTAGGTATGCCCCTGATTCATAGGTTAGACCAGGGGTCTCCAAACTACGGCCCGCGGGCCACATCCGGCCCGCCAGGCCATTTATTCCGGCCCGCAGCGTGAATCCTTAGTTCCCCTGTTAGTTGTGAAACCTGCGCTGCATATTCGCCCCAGGCAATATGCAGCGCAGGTCCCGCAATCCCTCCCGGCGTCTCACTGTGTGTGTTGGCTGCTGGCTGGGACCACGGCATCCCAGCAGCCAATGAGGTGTTTAGGGCAGACCTGTTGCCGCCTCCCTGCTCCCGCCTCCCGCCTCGGTAACCAGTAACGAGTGTGTAATACCAGCGGGGCGGGAGTCGGGAGATGCAGCAGGTCTGCAGTGCACAGCCAGTGATGGAGAGTGGAGACGCGCTGGACACATGCAAGGAGGGGGGCTGATACACTTGTGTGGGGGTGGGTTGAATGGCGCTGATGGGGCACAAACATCTGGGGGCTGATGACTCTGATGGGGACACACGTGGAGGGGGTTTTTCATACTGATGGGGACACAAATTTTGGGGGACTGATGACTCTGCTGGGGACACACGTGGAGGGGGGGTTTTAGACTGATGGGGGCACAAATGTTGGGGGGCTGACTCTGATGGGGACACAAATGTGGGGGGGGCTGATGACTCTGATGGGGACATACATGTGGGGGGGGGGGGGGGCTGATGACTGATGGGGACATAAATGGGGGGGGGGGGGGGGCTGATGACTGATGGGACATAAATATGGGGGGGGGGGGTGATGACTCAGATGGGGACATAAATGTGGGGGGGGGGGTGATGACTCTGATGGGGACACAAATATCTGTGGGGTTTGATGGGGACACAAATGTGGGGGTGCTGGTGGCTCTTATGGGGACACAAACATGTGAGGAGGGGGGCTGATGGCTCTAATGGTGACACAAATATGCAGGCGGGGGTGGGCTGTGATGGGGACACAAATGTGCAGGGAGACTCGGATAAATGATGGGGGGGCTCTAATGGGGACACCAATTTTTGGGGATAGCCTGATGAGTGATGGGGACACAGATGAATGGGGAGACTGATGGGGACACAGATGAATGGGGAGACTGATGGGGACACAGATGAATGGGGAGACTGATGGGGAAACAGATGAATGCGGAGACTGATGGGGACATAGATGAATGGGGACACAGATGGATGGGGACACAGATGATGGGGACACAGATGAATGGGGACACAGATGAATGGGGACACAGATGAATGGGGACACAGATGAATGGGAAGACTGATGGGGACACAGATGAATGGGGACACAGATGAATGGGGACACAGATGATGGGGACACAGATGATGGGGACACAGATGAATGCGGAGACTGATGGGGACACAGATGAATGGGGACACAGATGAATGGGAAGACTGATGGGGACACAGATGAATGGGGAAACTGATGGGGACACAGGTGGATGGGGACACAGATGAATGGGGACACAGATGAATGGAAAGGCTGATGGGGACACAGATGAATGGGGACACAGGTGGATGGGGACACAGATGAATGGGGACACAGATGGATGGGGAAACTGATGGATGGGGACACAGATGGATGGGGAAACTGATGGATGGGGACACAGATGGATGGGGAAAATGATGGGGACACAGATGAATGGGGAGACTGATGGGGACACAGATGAATGGGGAGACTGATGGATGGGGAGACTGATGGGGACACAGATGAATGGGGAGACTGATGGGGACACAGATAAATGGGAGACTGATGGGGACACAGATGAATGGGAGACTGATGGGGACACAGATGAATGGGGAGACTGATGGATGGGGAGACTGATGGGGACACAGATGAATGGGGAGACTGATGGGGACACAGATGATGGTGACACAGTTGGATGGGGAGACTGATGGGGACACAGATGAATGGGGACACAGATGAATGGGGACACTGATGGGGACACAGTTGGGTGGGGAGACTGATGGGGACACAGATGAATGGGGAGACTGATGGGGACACAGATGATGGTGACACAGTTGGATGGGGAGACTGATGGGGACACAGATGAATGGGGACACAGATGGGGACACAGATGAATGGAGAGACTGATGGGGACACAGATGATGGTGACACAGTTGGATGGGGAGACTGATGGGGACACAGATGAATGGGGACACAGATGAATGGGGACACTGATGGGGACACAGTTGGGTGGGGAGACTGATGGGGACACAGATGAATGGGGAGACTGATGGGGACACAGATGATGGTGACACAGTTGGATGGGGAGACTGATGGGGACACAGATGAATGGGGACACAGATGGATGGGGAGACTGATGGGGACACAGATGATGGTGACACAGTTGGATGGGGAGACTGATGGGGACACAGATGAATGGGGACACAGATGAATGGAGAGACTGATGGGGACACAGATGAATGGGAAGACTGATGGGGACACAGATTATGGTGACACAGTTGGATGGGGAGACTGATGGGGACACAGATGATGGTGACACAGTTGGATGGGGAGACTGATGGGGACACAGATGAATGGGGACACAGATGGGGACACAGATGAATGGAGAGACTGATGGGGACACAGATGAATGGTAAGACTGATGGGGACACAGATTATGGTGACACAGTTGGATGGGGAGACTGATGGGGACACAGATGAATGGGGACACAGATGGGGACACAGATGAATGGAGAGACTGATGGGGACACAGATGGATGGGGAGACTGATGGGGACACAGATTATGGTGACACAGTTGGATGGGGAGACTGATGGGGACACAGATGAATGGAGAGACTGATGGGGACACAGATGAATGGGAAGACTGATGGGGACACAGATTATGGTGACACAGTTGGATGGGGAGACTGATGGGGACACAGATGAATGGAGAGACTGATGGGGACACAGATGAATGGGAAGACTGATGGGGACACAGATGATGGTGACACAGTTGGATGGGGAGACTGATGGGGACACAGATGAATGGGGACACAGATGGGGACACAGATGAATGGAGAGACTGATGGGGACACAGATGGATGGGGAGACTGATGGGGACACAGATGATGGTGACACAGTTGGATGGGGAGACTGATGGGGACACAGATGAATGGGGACACAGATGGGGACACAGATGAATGGAGAGACTGATGGGGACACAGATGGATGGGGACACAGATGATGGTGACACAGATGAATGGAGAGACTGATGGGGACACAGATGGATGGGGAGACTGATGGGGACACAGATGATGGTGACACAGTTGGATGGGGAGACTGATGGGGACACAGATGAATGGGGACACAGATGGGGACACAGATGAATGGAGAGACTGATGGGGACACAGATGGATGGGGACACAGATGATGGTGACACAGATGAATGGAGAGACTGATGGGGACACAGATGGATGGGGAGACTGATGGTGACACAGATGATGGTGACACGGATGTAAAGCCTCATGCACGCTGGAAGTTTAGCCCCGCTGCATGATGCTCCAGCGTTTAGGTGCCAGCAAAGAATAGAGGAGCACCATTCAATCTTGCTGTCAGCAGTAAGTCAAATTCTATTCTATTCTTCTTCTACTGTGGATTTATTTATAAATTATGTTTCCGGCCCGCGAATATGTGTAAAATATAGAATGTGGCCCTCGAAGTAAAAAGTTTGGAGACCCCTGGGTTAGACCAACAAAAGTGCTTTTCTGCCTCCTCGAGGCAAGTTATGAAGAGCATGTTCTCTTTGCACGGAGAGTCAATGTCTTGCTCATACCTATGGACTGTTGCTGCAAGGTTGTCTACCCAGGATTCTAAATTGACTGTTCCTTGGCCTAGCTCATGGATTTCCCTGGAGAGTCTTTCTGTGATGTGAATGGAAGTAGCATGCAGTATTTTTTTGTAGCGTGGTTTCATATTGTTTTCAACAGGTCTCATTGGAATGAGTCTGTTTCTGTGAAGGGCAAAGTACTGCATAGGTTGAGGTCTTTTTTTCCTCTCCAGTGCTGTGAGTATTAGCAGTTAGGCATCGTGTGAGTAAAGGGGTAGCTGCCAATATGCATCATGTTTGGTGGAAGCTACAGATCTTGGGTGGGTAGTGTGGTGACTGTGCTGCGATTTAGAGCTGTCAGGGCCTCTCCCTGGGGGTGTGGAGCTCTAACAGGGCATGTCCGCCATGATGAGTTCTCCTCATTTCATTTTTGAGTCATTATTTGGACTCGCAGTAAGGCAAACTATTTAGAATGGATGCAGTCTTGCAACTAGCAATCGCAAGCTAGGAATCAATGAAAGAAGAGCCATTACTGGGGCAGCACTGAACCTGTCAGGAGCAGAAAAGTCTTTATTTTTTTTAATTTTTTCGCAGCTCCAGCAGTAGATACAAAGCTGAGGTTGATAATGTGAAAGTGAGTGCACACCCCAATTTCCCCTGCCAACATACTGTGTGCGCTTAAGTTTAGTTGGACCTGGGGGCTTCTGTATTTTCAGGACAGTTTTGTGCCGCTTTAACAAGCTCCTCTCCATTCCGTTGCATAGGCAAGCAACAGCTATACCTTCAGTTCACATATTATGCTGGGATCCCCGCCATCTGCTTTTCCTGCTAGTGCCTAGGATGAGGGAAAAAGCTGCAAGGCTCCTTCTAACCAGCTCTTGGTGCTGCTCTCTGCTAGTAGAGAATCTGAAGCCCGGTGTGCATCACTTGTTGGGACGCTAAGGTGCCACAGCTATCTGGAAGGATCCTTGCAGAGGAGACAGAGCCCCCCCCCCCCCATTAGCATGTTCCTATGAGTTTGCCCTAAATTCTGTAGGCAGCAGGATTTGAGGACAGTGCACTCCTTCTAGAGGAAATTCATTATTAATTACATAACGTTTGAGATTTTGTTAAAATCATATAAATTATTTTCGAAAAATATGTAATATGGGTGGAAAAGAGATTTAGATATTGGAACCAATATATATTCTGTCTATTAGTTCCTGTTGGTCCTGATATTGGCCCCACCACAATTTTCAAACATTGTATTGTGCAGTGGCTTTAATTCATTTTTTTCTTCTTGTTTCAGTCGGAAACCAACAGTAAAGCAATATTTTCTAAAGTCATGGTCATTACACGTAAGTAAGCAGTGGTTTGTTTTATGTGAAATAGGGAATTAAAGTATATGGCTAACCAAATTGATATTCCTGTGTTTGCTCTTAAAGGCTCTCATGAAGCCCCATGCACACAAGGCCTCAACTTTTCTTAATCATACATTACATGGAGTACTTCATATTGTATTTATGACTACTTGGGTAATGCTGTAACCTTCAGGTGTCCTAAAGTGATGTGCGTACAAATGTATGTCTAAAGTTCTGTTTTTTGTGGGCTTTAGTCCACTGTTATGGCCAACTCTGAACACCCCTGCTGAGGTAGGGATCAGTTGTCTATGACCAGAAGGCAAAGAAGGGACTGTGCCTGGACTCAGCATTCAAAAGCAGAGAGGGCCAGTATTGTTGCCAATTGATGCTAGATTCTGCAGGCAGAAATCTCCAGGGTACAAAGCATCTGGTGACCTTGCCGCAGGGTGCTATACAGATCCTGTGGGGTACACCTGCCATGAGGGTTGAAGATGGTCTTCTGGCCTAGCAACGTGGACTGATGAGGGCCCCTGTAGTGGCGCATATGTGGAAGTCTTTCCATAAGATTTT
Source organism: Rana temporaria (assembly GCF_905171775.1). Classification (NCBI taxonomy): domain Eukaryota; kingdom Metazoa; phylum Chordata; class Amphibia; order Anura; family Ranidae; genus Rana; species Rana temporaria. The sequence continues at coordinate 78,326,694 of NC_053490.1, read as the reverse complement.
CTCTGTGCATTTGGGGCCATACTGTATTGGTGGTTTTCAAAAGGGGCAGCCTGGAATTGCAGGTGTGTGTGAAGATGTCATTGCATATGTCTGTGCCATGTGCATTTTATTGGTTCTCGTGGCACAGTAACATGTACAATTGGAGGCTTCAGGGTATTACAGGGCAACCACAGCTCCAGCAGCTCAGCTATACTTGAGCACACCCCAGAAGCCTAAAGTGCATCATGAGGTATGAGGCATTGAAGGAACATCCTTAGGATGAGGAAGAAGAAGAATAAGCTGTTCTGGATCCGGGAATCTCTGTAGGCAAGTCCTGCTAGGAGGAATTTCAAGGTTCGGGACTGTCTCAGACACAGAAGACCACAACGTGCTTCCTGTGGCTTAAAGCTATCTCTTCTGGAGTCCTCTCTTCTTTTTTTTTTTTTTTTTTTATTATCACTTGAGTTGGGGGTCCTGGTGGCCACAAAACATATTTTCCTGTGCACCCTCACGTGCAGGAAGTAGTGTGTGCTGATTGGGCACACCCGGAGAGGGGGTTTTCACCACTGAAGTGCTTCGCTCAGCAGTACGTCATGGAATAGAAATTGTGCAAGAAATTGGGTTCTCTGGTGGTTGACGTGGACATTTCCTACTTGATTTGGACAGCTCTGTTTTTCTCTCTGTATGTTTAGTTGTAGTTTTCGCTTTTAGCGAGTTTATATTTTCTTTGTTTGTAAAGTTATAGATTACCAAGATTTTTCACGGTTTTTGTTTCTCAGGAAATTTACCAGACCCTGGTAAGGGCCAAGACTTTCTCAAAAAATTTACCCAAGTGTTGGAGGAAGATGAGAAGATTAGAGGGCAGCTGGAGAAACTTGTCAGTCCGACCTGTTCATGCAAGCAGGCAGAAGTGTGTGTGGTAAGTGAATACATTTATTAAAAACGGTTTTCCATTATTATTTATTTTTTTATATCTAAAACCGATAAAGCCTGAATTTGTCCAGTATGCCATGGTTTCTGTTTTTCTAGGTCTGCTTGAGTTCTTTTTCATGGACATTCGCATAGTCAAACATACATTGACATACTAGTTTTAAAGTTTTTAATACTATAGCTCTTGGGTTGTCTGAAAGAAGTTCTAATTGCTGCATGGTTGTGTGGAATAATTGTAGCATGAGCCCAGCTCACTGTTTGACTGTCCTTTACATCTGGTATCGGCATAATAGCAAATGTCCAGGAAAAATATGTTCTAGTCAATGACTCTTATAATAGACTTATAATAGAATTTGACATTAATGTACAGTGGGTATTGGTAGCACCATAGCTTTCCCTTGGTTCTTGTGAGCTATAATGCTTTAACAATGTGTCTTAATCGTAAATTACAAGAGCGTCAATTCTTAGACTATTGGGTAATGCTCTGGCTCCAGGTGATTGGACACTGGCAAATAGCAAGGCTTGACACTGCTGAGCATAACCCAGCATTACCCCAGTTTTTTGCAAGTGATCGCAGGTGATGGACCTGTCCCTCTGCTGAAAGAATCTTTTTCAGTTTTCAATGGAAAATCTCCTCCTGTGCTTTTACGTACCCACTCCACCAGATCAGTGGGGGTTTCCTGGGCGTTCTGGCACTAGCCCTCCGTATCTCCGCTTTGTAGGGCCACGTCCTAGTCCCCTGTTCTTGCCTTTTCAAAGGACGTCCAGTCTTTTTTGCAGATGCAGCTTTTGGCCACATGGGTTCTTCCAGCGACACTCTAAAGTTGAATCTGTTAAATCTTGTTGTTGGGCCTGTTGGCACGGTTTTGTTGGCCTAGTTGTTGCCCAGCCCTCTCATTCTTTGCCCGAGGATGTCCCAGGGTCTATGAATACTCAGCCCATATCCTAGACTTTTATGTAAATTCCATATCTTGGAGTGCATGACAGGACAAAAGCCACCCTCCCATCTATTCCTTGATGAGTTTGCATTGGTCCCAGGGGAAGTATCCTCAAAAGCTTTGCCAGTGTCCAGTCACCTGAAGATATGAGCCTATAATCCAGGGTCTATGAATATTTCGAATTTTAGAAGCAAGTCAAAATTCCTTCTATTAACAGAAAACCGATTTGTTTTATTTTTTTCTTCAAAAAGCGTGATATTACAAAGAAGCTGGGCAATCCTAAGCAGCCAACAAACCCTTTTCTGGAGATGATGAAATTCCTGCTTGAGCGGATAGCACCTGTGCACATTGATGCAGAATCCATAAGGTAAGATCTGTTCGTTTTTTTTTTTTTTCCCTTAATGCTTATTATAATATAATTTTATTTTTGTTAGAAAATAAGTAAGGGACAACATTGAGGCTTCATTCCAACAAACGTTTTTACAGCCACTTTTATGAGAGTTTTTTGCAGGTTAAAAACGTCTCTCCACGTTTTTGAGCTGTAAATGGCTGAGCCGTTTTTCAGCTGTTAAAAAACAAACAAAAAAACAGTGCGTTCTGAAGCTCCAGAGTTAGAGCTGTAAAGATGTCAGACACCGGCAAAGGGTGTTAAACGCGATTTAACGAGGCTTAACGCTGTGTTAAGCCTCGTCCGGCATTTCTTTCTCTATTCAAAATCAGTGGTTCCCTATGGGAGCCTATTGATTTGAATAGAGGTTGCTTCAGAAGTCCGATCAAGATGATCCGACTTGCAGGGCGACTCGTGTGTGGAGAATCTCGAAGAGGAACCCCGCTAGAATTAAAAAAATTGCGTGAGGTTCCCCCCATGATGATACCAGACCCTTCGGTCTGGTATGGATCTTAAGGGGAATCCCCCCCCCACACACACACACACAAAAAAAAAAGCGTAGGTGTTGCCCAAGGATCCATACCAGACCCTTATCCGAGCACGCAGCAGGTCAGGAAAGGGGGCGAGCCCCCCCCCCCCTTAGACCATACCAGGCCACATGCCCTCAACATGGGTGGGTTGGTGTTTTTGGGGCAGGGGGGGCACTGCGCCACCACCCCAAAGCACCTTGTCCCCAGGTTGAGGGCAAGAGCCTCTTCCCGACAACCCTGGCCATTGGTTGTCGGGGTCTACGGGCGGGGGGCTTATCGGAATCTGGGAGCCTTCTTTCATGAGGGGGCCCCCAGATTCCATTAAGCCCCCCGCCCGTAGAAAATGTCAATAAAATCAACACTACACAGGTTTCTAAAGTAGTTTATTAGGCAGCTCCGGGGTCTTCTTCCGACTTTGGGGGTCTTCTCCCGCTCTTCGGTGCCTTCTCTGCGCTCTCCAATTCTCCTCTCGCTCTCCGGTGCTTTCTGCCAGGCTCCGCTATCTTCTTCCAGCTCTTTTACTAGCGGCGGCTTGGTCATCCCCGTCGTCGTCTTTCCTCTTCTTCTCTTCTGATGTTGACTCGACGATCTCTCCCGCTGTAATGCCGTGTCCACGGTCCGCAACGATTTATATAGGCATGGGGCGTGGTCACCGGGTGATGTCACCCGGTGACCCCTCCTCTTATGACGCCAGTCTAATCATGCTCCGGGCGGTGACGTCATAGGAGGCGGGGTCACCGGGTGACATTGCCCAGTGACCACGTCCCATGCCTATATAAATCGTTGCGGACCACGCACGCGGCATTACAGCGGGAAAGATAGTCGAATCAACATCAGAAGAGAAGAGGGAAGAAGATGACGGGGAAGACTGGGCCGCCGCTAGTAAAAGAGCTGGAAGAAGATAGCGGAGCCTGGCAGAAGGCAGAAAGCACCAGAGAGCGTGGAGAAGACGCTGGAGAGAGCGGAGAAGTTGGAAGAAGACCCCGGAGCTGCCTAAATACTTTAAAAACCTGTGTAGTGTTTTTTTTTTTTTACACTTTTTTTTCCCCAGGTTTACCCCATATTCATTCACATTATTAAAGGGGGGCTTCCAGATTCTGATAAGCCCCCTGCTTGCAGACCCCGACAACCAACAGCCAGGGTTGTCGAGAAGAGGCCCTTGTCCTCATCAACATGGGGACAAGGTGCTTTGGGGTGGGGGGGGGGGGGCACAGCACCTTGTCCCCATGTTGATAAGGACAAGGGCCTCTTCCCGACAACCCTGGCTGTTGGTTGTCGGGAAGCACCAACCCCCCATGTTGAGGGCATATGGTCTGGGGGGGGGGGCTGTGGCGCTCACTCGCCCGCCCCCTTCCTGACCTGCCGGGCTACGTGCTCGGATAAGGGTCTGGTATGGATCCTGGGGGAACCCCCACAACTTTTTTTTTTGGTGTGGTGGATTCCCTTTGAGATCCATACCAGCCTGAAGGTATCATCCTGGGGGGAACCTCACGCAAATTTACACACACAGCTCCCAGGCCTCGCTCTGTAATGAGCGATCGCATGTGCCCGGCAGCGATCCCGCCCGCTGGGCACGCGCACAGGGGCGCGCACGCGCCCCTAGTGGCCTGCGCGAGAGCCGACGTATAGCTAAGGGCTCTTGCGGAGGGGAGCCGACCTGCCGCCGTATAACTGCGGCGGCTAGTCGGCAAGCAGTTAAACAATTTGAAACAAATTAAACACCAAAACATTACATCTTTACTAATTAGTTGAAATATATGTAAAGAATTGCACCTGTTGATGGATTGATTATTATATCAGTCTTGTAATTTAAGCAGCCTTTCCAGAAAGTATAGCCTGAATTCTCTTCTCTGTAGTTGAACAATAATGCTTTTTCACTTATTTGCCGCAGCACATTTATTGTACAATGGTGAAATGTCATCACCCGGCTCCCTCCTACTGTCAGCAACTTCCTAGTGTTAAGCCTTGTACACACGATCGGATTTTCCAACGGGAAAAGTGTAATGGCAGGATGTTGACAGATAATCCGACCGTTTGTATGCTCCATCGGACAATTGTCGGAAAATCCGACAACAAACCATAGTGCAATTGTGCCTCCTTTATTCTTTCCGAACCCAGACAGGTGTGGCCCCTCCACGATCTCACAAATGTGGGGGAGCTTTACCTCCCATACACGTCGGTGACCCTGTCAGGGACTGACTGTGTCTCTTGGGTACAATGCCCCTCCCTATGATTGACAAATATGCACCAAAAATGCAAAAAAAGACTGAGAAGTCCATTAAGTCTGCCCATGTTGGGTTTTTCTTTTTCCCTTCCGTTCCGTTCATGGACGGACACGGCAGCATCTTGACCTTAGGTATTATCCTCCTCCTAGGAGATTGGCTAGGCAGAAAAACAGCATGTTAAGTGTTAAACACATCGTACAGTACCTTCCAGGGGGTGGTTCCCCCGGGTACATCCCCCCTCTCTCTGCATCTGCAGCCTCAGTTTTTTTTTCTGCCTAGCACAGGAGAATGACATGGCTCCTCTGGGCCCATGTGGCCTGGGGATTTTTTTTTGCAATTTTCTTGCTTTTCTTTTTTGTTTTTCTGCATTTTTGGATCCTGAGATCTACAATCAACTGCCTACTGAGTGACAGCCTGGATCCTTGTAGTCCCCCCAGTTCGGCCATCGAGCGTGTGCCGGACTTTTAGCTACGTGCTGGGCTGTCCACGACATGCCCTGTTGCTCCAGGGGTGGCCGGTGAGCTATACGCTCCAGGGCACACATATGACCGGGCTCTATGTCCGTGTCACAGTGTGCCGGGCTGACAGCCATGCCGTAACCGCGCGGACGTTGGTTCTGTCTGGGATGCCTCCAGCCGGTCGTTGCAGGATGGGTAAGTAGCAGTCCCCTTGCTTTGGCAGGGTGGTGCGGCTGGGCAATCCTGGGGAGGTCGATTGAGGGTCCGCCCTGCTTTCCTCTCTCCCTTCCTCCCCCTCCTTCCCTACGTTCTGGATCGGCCGTGAGGTTGGGGGTCCGCCTTCTGGGGCTGTCTGCTCTCCGGGGGGGGGGGGGGGGGGGGAGGGTGCTGTCGTTTGCTGTGTGTGCGGGGGGGGGGGGGGCGGCCTAGGGGTCCCAGGTGTTTGCTGCTGTGTGCTGTTTTTTTTCTTCTGTGTATCACTTGTGGCCGCTATTTTGGCGGCGCGGGTCGCTTTTATTGTAGTTCGGCGGCCATTTTCTTGTAGCCCGCATGGTCTGCGGTGTGTCGGCGGACATTTTCGATAGGTGTTTTGCCTCTAGTAGCTAAAATAACGGCGCGAACGGCTCCAGCACACTTCCTGAGGGACGGAATTACACAGGAGGCAGACAGTGGCGTTACAGGCCTGGTCGGGTGGTGAGTCCTCTGGGGGGGGGTCCCCCTGTTCTCTTCTGCGGCCGGGAGGGTGGCCTGAGGATCTTGCCTTGCATTCCAAGGGAGGCAAAAGGGTGGGTCAGCATGGTGTCCGAACCGAATGCTTCTCCCCCAGACATGCCGGAGTTAACCCTTAGTGCCCCTGTACCTGTGGATGCTATGACGGCAGTCCTAGAGGCGTTTGTTGTCAGGGTAGAAGCGGCGCGTGGCCAAAGTGGAGGTAAAAAGTGCCCCCGCATTTTACTGGGGATGCCTCTGACACGGAATCGGGCCCGGCCTCTGCTCCCGGCCCTGGTTCCGAGGCATCAGAGGATGCAGGCCCAGTCCACACGGACAGTGAGGATGACTCTGCATCAGGGTCGGCGCATGATAGGGCGCTGGTGGGAGCTCTTATCACTGCGGTGCGGGATACTCAAAAAATTGAGGATTTGGCGGAAACATCAGAGATGTCGGTCCCTTTTGGGTTCCGTAAGCCGGCCCGCACTGCAAAAGTGTTTCCTTGTGTTCCTTATCTGGAAAAGTTTTTGTACAAGGAATGGGATCGGCCGCAAAAGTTTTTTTCTGTTCCAAGATGTTTTGCGGTCCGTTATGCTTTTTGAGGAGGATTTCCTGAAGAAATGGACCTCTCCTCCGTCAGTGGACCCCCCTGTGTCGAGACTGAACAAGGCGACCATGTTGCCTGTGGAAGGGGGCTCCCGCTTTCAAGGACCCCGCAGATAGGTGAGCTGAGGCTGTGGCCCGCTCCATGTTCACGGTGGTGGGGGTCGGCGGTGAGACCGGTCTTGGCCAGGGCTCTGGTGTCTCAGACACTTACTGAACGGGCAAAGTTGTTGCTTCAGGAGTTGGAGGAGCATCTAGCCCCTCCGGTCTGTGTGGCGCTGGCCGACCAGTTGGTGCAGGGCCTTAAATTTTTCTGAGTCAGCCCTGGATACGCTTCCCTTGCTCTCCAGAGCCTCGGCCTATGCAGTGGTGTTGCGCCGCCTTATCTGGCTGAAGTGTTGGTCCGCGGACCAGTCTTCTAAGAAGGCCTTGGTGGACTTGCCCTTTACGGGTGAAAGGCTTTTTGGGGCTTCTCTAGATGACATTATTAAAGATGCCACGGGAGGTAAGAGCACTCTGCTCCCACAATCCAGTACAGGTAAGGAGGCTCGCCGTAGGCAAGGGCCCCCCTTTACCGTCCCCAAGCGTTTTTTTTCGTCTGCCCGGTGCTGCAGGTAAACGTTCCCAGTCCGCTAAGGCGCCCGATGAAGGGCAGAAGCGCCCCTGGTTCCGCAAGCCCAACAACCCTGCGGAAAAACCTGCTTCTGCATTAAGGTCTGCCTCCGCCCGTCTCTCGGGTGGGGGGCCGACTTTGCAAATTCGTGGCCGGTGGATGTCTCTTCTTTCCGACCGGTGGGTTTGCGAAGTAGTTTCCTCGGGGTACAAGATAGTTTCTCTCTTGTCCACCAAACTGAATTTTTCCTTCCAACCTCCAGCTTCCTCCGGGTCGTCGGGAAGCCCTGTTTGGGGCAGTTCAGGATCTGCTGGTCAGGGGGGTGATCGTGCCGGTTCCTTTACTGGAACGGTTTCAGGGGTTTTACTCCAATCTGTTTGTGGTCCCCAAGAAGGAAGGGGTCCGTCCAATCCTGGATCTCAAGGCCCTCAACTGTTTTGTCAGGGTGCAAAAGTTCAGGATGGAGTCGGTTTGCTCTGTGGTAGCGGCGCTCCATCCAGGGGATTTCCTGTTGTCCTTGGTATCAAGGACGCATACTTGCATATGTCCATATGCGCAAAGCACCAGAGATTTCTGCGCTTTGAGGTAGGGGAGGACCAGTTTCAATTAGTTTCCCTCCCTTTCGGCCTGGCTTCGGCGCCAAGGGTTTTCACCAAGTTGCTCGCTCCGATTCTGGCCCTGCTGAGGCAGCGCGGAATCGCTATTGTAGGATACCTGGACGACCTTCTTCTGAGAGCTTCTTCAAGCTCAGAGTTAAAGGCGGATGTGTCTATCACCTGCCAGACCCTTTGGTTGGCTCCTAAATGTTCAGAAGTCGGTGTTGGTACCGTCTCAACGCCTGGAATACCTGGGGCTGGTCCTGGATTCCTCGGAGGCGAGAGTTTTTCTTTCCATGGAGAAGCTACAGACACTGCGGGCTGCGGGGCAGCGGTTGACAACCCAAAAATGGACGTCGCTTTGCTTTTGCCTGCGAGTTCTGGGTCTCATGGTGGCCTCCTTCGAGGCGGTTCCGTATGCTCAGTTTCACAGAGGGAAATTCTGTTACAGAGTGTTACAGAGGGAAATTCTGTCAGGTTGGGACAAGCGCCCTTCGTCTGTGGATTGCCAAATCCGTGTGAGTCGCCTGGTCAGGTCCTCCCTAGTGTGGTGGCTGATGTCTCTGGTTCTTCGGGCCGGGAAGTCGTTCCTCCCATGTCGTTGGACGGTGGTCACGACGGACGCCAGTCTCACCCGCTGGAGGGGAGTGTGGGGGGTTCAGTCGGCCCAGGGGCGCTGGACTCGGGAAGAATCCCGACTGCCGATCAATGTCCTGTCCTGGAGCCCTACGGGTGTACCTGTCAGCTTCAAATCCGTTCCGGAGGTCGGATTCACTGTTTGTGTCGGTGGCTGGCCCTAAGAAGGGTCTGGCGGTCACATCCGCCTCCATTTCGAGGGGGATCAGGCAGGTCGTGCTTCAGGCCTATGCTCTAAAGGGGCGGGCGCCCCCCTTCCCGGTTAAGGCGCATTCGACCAGGGCAATTGGTGCCTCTTGGGCTTTCCGCCATCAGGCGTCTGTTTTACAGGTGTGTAAGGCAGCGACTTAGTCGTCGGTCTACACCTTCTCGCCGTTTTACAAGGTGAATGTGAGTGCCTCCTTCGGTCACAAGGTTTTGCAGGCGGCTGTTTAAGGTTGGTGTTCCTCCGTTGAGGAGCTCTGGTTTGTTAGGGGTGAAGTTGGTTTTCTGTGTTTTTTCCCACCCCTCGATTTTTTTTTAAGATGCTGCTGTGTCCGTCCATGAACGGAAGAGAAAATAGGATTTTTGAGTTCATGGACGGACACAGCACCCACCCCTCCTTTGTTTGTACTGCTTGTTGACGAACTGAGGCTGCAGATGCAGAGAGAGGGGGATGTACACGGGGGAACCACCCCCTGGGAGGTACTGTACTGTGTGATGTGTTTAACACTTAACATGCTGCTTTTCTGCCTAGTCAATCTCTTAGAAGGAGGATAATGCCTAAGGTCAAGATGCTGAACTCAGAGAAATGGATTTTACGGTGAGTACAAAAATCCTATTTTTTTTTTTATTAACCTTGTTGTCTGACTAGATCTATTTTTATACCATAAAGCCATTTACTTTTGACAGTCTTACTACCTCTGTTGGTAGTTTATTCCAACCAACTGCCCTTTCAGTAGCATAATACTTTCAAAGATTGGTTTTGAACTTTCCTCCAGTTGGTTTGAGGTCATGTCCCTGTGTTCTTGATTTTCGGTGCACTGCTAATATGTAATATATATATTTTTTTTTCTGCTGGTGACTAAACCATATTTGTGAGTGATGTTTTCTGTGTTACAGCTCCCTCATTAAACTGTTGAACAAGTCAATAGATGGCACAGCAGATGATGAAGAGGAAGGTGCAGCTACAGACCAAGCAATACGAGCAGGACTTGAATTGTTAAAGGTATAGTTCATATTTTTATAGCACCAACAGTTTGTGCAGCGCTTTACAATCTACAGCGATACAGTACAGTTCAATACAGAAGTATAGGAGGGTCCTGCTGGTGGAGCTTAAAAATCTTAAAGTGAGGTAAAAGTGGTACAAAATGTAATGGAGACAAGAAAAACACCGCTCCAGGTGGGTGAATCGAGGTGAGCTGGGATGAGGACTCCTGCCTCGGGTGAAAGCCTTGGCTCGTCTGCCATGCAAGTTTTATATGAACAAAAGAGTGGCTGCACACCGGAGTGAAAAAAAAGTCCTGATTTCTTGCTCATACATCACGGGACACAGAGCCTTAATTACTTAATGGGTTATGTAGTCGCCACAGGTGATTGGACACTGGTAAACCCAATTAAATAGAGTTTTTCCCCTATATAACCTCTCCCAAATGGAGAGTACCTCAGTTTTTTTCGCCAGTGTTTAAGGTGGTTGGTCACGTTCAACATGTGCTAAGAAGAAAGTGCTCTTTTGATGGTCTGTCTGCGGAGGCCTAGGAGCTATAACCGGATCCATACCTCGGTCGATATCAAAAGCCTAAGATTGGTGGTATCCTGGCCTTGTGTGCGCAGCGCCGAAGGGGGCTCACCCTGCTCCCGACACGCATGCCCGGCGGGCGCGATCACCGCCGGGCACCCATGATCGCTCGTTACAGCTCCCGGTCCTGTCGGGGAGAAATGACTGGTCGTCTGTTCATACAATATATGAACAGCGATCTGTAATTTCCCCTAGTCAGTCCCACCCCCCATTTAGTTAGAACACACCTAGGGAACATAATTAACCCCTTCCTCGCCCCCTAGTGTTAACCCCTTCCCTGCCAGTGAAATTTTTACAGTAATCAATAGCACTGATCGCTATAAAAATGCCAATGGTCCCAAAAATGTGTCAAAAGTGACCGTAGTGTCCGCCATAAGGTTGCAGTACCGTTAAAAATCGCTGATCGCCGCCATTACTAGGAAAAAAATATATTTTTTAATAAAAATGCCATAAAACTCCCCTATTTTGTAGACGCTAAAACTTTTTAAGCGAACCAATCAATAAACGCTTATTGCGTTTTTTTTTTTCTTCTTTTTTTTACTAAAAATATGTAGAATACGTACCGGCCTAAACTAGGGGAATTTTTTTATATATATTTTTGGGGGATAATTTATTACAGTAAAGAATATTCATTTTTTTCCCAAAATTTTTGCTCTATTTTTGCTTATAGCGCAAAAAATAAAAACCGCAGAGGTGATCAAATACCACCAAAAAAAAGCTATTTGTGGGAAAAAAAAGAAGGCAATTTTGTTTGGGAGCCACGTCGCACGACCGCGCAACTGTCAGTTAAAGCGACGCAGTGCCGAATCGCAAAAAGTGGCTCGGTCATTTGACAGCAAAATGTTTCGGGGCTGAAGTGGTTAAATCGCAATAGGCATATATTGATTGGTTTGCTCAAAAGTTATCGCATTTACAAACTATGGGATTTATGTCGGGACTTTTATTTTTTTTATTTCTACTGGTGATGGCAGCAATCTGCGTTTTTAGCGGGACAAATCTGACCCTAAATTACACTTTTTGGGCACCAGTGACATTATTAAAATGATCAGTGTTATAAAAATGCACTGATCAATGTATAAATGACACTGGCAGGGAAGGGGTTAACATTAGGGGGCGATCAAGGGGTTAAATGTGTTTCCTTGGCGTGTTCTAACTGTAGGGGGGATGGGCTGCCTGGAACATGACAGAGATCACTGTTCCCGATCATTGGGAACAGCAGATCTCAGGAGGAGGGGACCAGAAGATAGGAGTAACAGGAGGTGAGCGTAGAATTTATGACAGCAAATACCTGAATGATATGGAAGTTGTGACATTGTGTGGACCCAAAAAGCGCAGGAGAATTGTAGAGGGCAGAAGTGAGAGTGACCTGTATTGGCTGCAAGTTGGAGAGGCAAAATAAAGAGTTCTGGGGCAAGAGGGCATTATTGCAAGAAGAAAGGTTAATGAGATCATATTAGAGAGCGAGAGTTAACCCTGGTTCACACTATGAAACTCATGTGAATCACACAGGAACTACATCTCATTCCTGTTGACATGCGATTCAGTGCGCTGTGATTTGAGCCCATTCTTTTTTAATGTGCTCAAATCGCACCAAAGTCATACATGCACCAACTTTGGAACTGCACTGCAACCGGATCGCTTGGCACTGTGTTTGCAACGTTGTTAAGATTGCACTCACACCTGCTGCAGATCACAAGGGCAGTGCGATTTGAATGCGGTACTCAAAATATGAACCTAAGCTTAGATGAAATGAGAGTGCACTTCCAGGCTGTTTGGAGTATGGAATGTTGCCTTAATGTTGTGTCAAAGTTGAAGTGTTGTGTTGAGTGCCATACACTTAACGCAGACAATAGTACTTTTCACAAAAGTGGTCATGTCTGCCCCTCGCAATGCCTTCCCGAGGAGTTGTACTGAATTTATACCCGGGTATATCTCTTTATTTATTTAACCCTCTATTGTTGCTGGGACAAGACACTCCTCTAGTGTAAATGCGTTGCCTATGGAGGACTAAAAAGTCGATACTCAAAATATTAAAGTACATTTTTTTTTTTCCAACAGCCCTTCCCCCCCCAAAAGCGCTTGCTTTTTCCTCCTTAAAACGACAAATCTCCTGCATTGTCTTGACCTCTCTGTGCCTGTGCACTAATGTCCCATAGATGTTGATGGAATGTTACTCTTTAATGACAAGGATAGAATTAAATGTGTACATTTGATGCCTGTGCACAGCACACAGCAAGGTTGCTAGAAAAGGGTAGTAAAGCTAAAGTACCATTACTTAAAGCGGAAGTAAACCCATCGATCTAACAGTTTCAAAAAGCAGTTACATTTCCGGCATGCCGGGTTTGCTAACTGTCACATTGGTTGTGCTCTCAACCAAACTGTCAAACCATCCAATGGCTGGTGTCATAACTGATCACATGTGCAGCATCATGGCAGTTGAAGATTAAACATAGGCCAAGATGGCAGCTTCCTTGCCTGAAAATGATAGGTGGGTTTACTTACACTTTAAGATCTGCTTAGTCCTGAAAGAATACCTGCTCTCTTGCTGCAGAAAGGAGAAGAGGGTCCTTCTGTGGCATCATCGGACTTGCTTGAACATTGCAGGAAAAATCGGGGAAAAAAGGTCCCTCCTCAAGATACTGTGGGGCATTTGGTGGGTGGAGGGATTTGTAACCACACTGGTTGGAGTTCTGCAACAACAAAATGGTACCAAAACACTGCTATAAAGCCCATCCATAAAACGGCTTGTGTGATCTCCTAATATTCTTTTGATTTTAGTAGTAGAACTATAACAGTAGTGTAGCTGTTATCTGTATTTGAATGTGTCTGTGCTGTTCTCACAGGCTTCCAATGTCTTTCCAGGTGTTATCTTTCACACATCCCATTTCATTTCACTCAGCTGAAACCTTTGAATCCCTTCTGGGTTGTCTGAAAATGGACGATGAAAAGGTGGCTGAGGCAGCTCTGCAAATCTTTAAGAACACCGGAAACAAAATTGAAGATGATTTTCCTCACATTAGATCGTATGTTTTCATTTGAGAGCTTTTGTGTATATTATGTGCTGTAGATTTATATGGTTAAGAAAGTTACAAGGCTGCATGCAAGTGGATTGCTTGAAAGGCAAACTCCACTCTGCTGCAGATGCAGACAGTAATTTTAGATTTTAAAATATGATAAAATTACCAGAGGTTCACAATTATCACTTTTCTTCTCTTTTTAGTGTAATGGGTTGGAGGATAATAGTCAAGTTGTGCTTTGATGTTAGAAGCATGCGGACCCTAGAAACTGTTCATTGAATTTCATTTTTTTTTTTTAAATACAATGATGTTAAAGGAGAAGTATGGCCAGAGCTGTTTTGACCATACTTCTCCTATGGATCACAGGAGTGCAGTTTGTTTTGCACTCCTGTAACCCATTGTCAGCCAGTCCAAGCTTGGGATCTTCCCAGAAACCCCGACCAGCCACCTGGCTCAGCCTCTCAGCGATTCACCAGCTAGCTCCTCCTGTGAGTGCTGGAGGGGAGAGCAGAAAGATGCTAGTCAGTTACTGCTCAAAGCAGAGGGGGAGAACTGAGCGATCAGCGTTTTTTGATTGCTCGGTTCTCACTGCAGGGGAGGGATGCAGCGCCAGATCAATACTGTATCCACCCAGGTGAGAATAATAATTTGGGTTTATTTTTACAATCCCAAACTTCCTTTCATGTAAGGTGACTCAATGTAGTAGCATAGTGAAGCTTTGCACATTTCAACTAGTGATCCTGCCAGTAACACACTCCTCTCTTCTCCATTAAATTGGGGGAAGGATTTGTTAGTCCTTGGAGATTGCTGGAAACAGTGTAACTAATCATAGTCCGTACAGTTTGAGAACACAGGAAACTGTCAGCCGACAAGTATTCTTAAAATATCAAAAGGTGTTTATTGAACAGATATAAAACAAACACTTTTAATGATATATTTGACAGTCCAAATGGGGCAAATAAGAGCAGGTTATTATTGAGGTGTATATACCCTTTAGTACCGCAGTATGCATTGAAAATCTGTTTTACATTGATGTTAAAGTGTATAGGAGAGTGGGTTGCAACCACTAACAGCATATGTATACTGTGCATGGGTATCGGAAGTAACTTTATTTCTCATACATTAAAGGGCACAAGACTTTCACTGTTGTGTAGTGCTGCCATCTACAGGAGGATTGGACACTAGCAAACCAAAAACTGTGAGCGAGCGGAGTATAACCCCCCCCCCCCCCCCCTTTTTTTTTTTGCTAGTGTCCTAAGACGATTAATGTATTTTCTTTGAGCTTTGCTGTGTAAAGGACTAAATCAATTTTTACTAGCACTATTTATTTATTTCTTTTTTTTCTTCTTTTTTTAAGACCATTCTCTACATTACCGTTAGAGCTGGTCTCTTCGATTGTAGCTATCAGGCGCCGCATTTTACTAGAGGTGACACTGTTTTTCCTGTTTTTTACATGGAGATCTTTTCAAACTCCTTTCGGGTAACAAGTTAGTCGTTGAGCGCTTTCCAGGTCAGCCAGCAATAGCCCCAGCACCTGCCCTGTTTCTGAAGACTTACTCCATAGGCACCTATGAATTCCTTGCCTCCCAGATGGTTTTCACTGTGGGACTAAACACTGGTGTCATCCTCTGGGTGGAGTGTTGCACACATACCCCATGCTGTCTATCTTACTATACAGCACTCAGAAAGCATTTCCCTGTTACTTCTCCTGCTTATTGCAATGAAACACTCCAGTCTTTTGTCTGGCCTTCGAGGAACCACCAGAACAGCCCTGACTATTTGAGGCATAGACATCACTAGACCTTGGCTCTGAAGGTATACTTTGGTATCTGGCACCAAGCTGTCAGTAGAAGATTCTTTAAGTCCTGTAATTTGCGAGGTGGAGCCTTCTGTGGATCACACTTGTTTTTCCAGCACATCCCACAGATTCTCCATGAGATCTGGAGACATCTTAAACTTGTGTTCTTCAAACCATTCTGGAACTATGTTTGGAAGTGTGGCACATTATCCTGTGCACAGAGAACACCAGCGGGGTATACCGATTCCATTAAGGGGGTGTTCTTGGTCAGCAACAATGTTTAGGTAGGTGATATGTGTCTAAGTAACATCTAAATGAATAGCAGTACCAAGGTGTCCCAGTAGAACATTGCTCAAAGTATCACACTGCCATACCGAATCCTGGTGCCAACTCTTCCCCAGTTAAGCAATGCACATGCACCCAGCCATCCACATGATATAAACAATTGTGAGCACTTATTGCTTTTCACACAGGTCAGCATGGGCACCGTGACCGGTCTGGGGCTACAAAACCCCATACACCACAAACTGTGATGCCCATTTTTCTGCTTTTAACTCATTGGACAACCTGTTTACTTGCTGCCGAATATATCCCACTGACTTTTAGATGCCACTATAATAAGATATTTTCTTAACCTGCCATTGGTCAAAAAATAATGGCTGATAAGTGTACATTAGTTGTGTAATTTTCTGTTCACCTTTTCTAATGCTCCTTTATGTTCTTGTTTTTAAGAGCCTTGCTTCCAGTTCTGCAGCAGAAGGCCAAGAAGGGCCCCATTCGTCAATCTAAATATTCCATCCATTGCATAAATGCTATATTTACCAGCAAGGAGACACAGTTTGCCCAGATATTTGAGGTTAGTGCATCGCCTAAGATTTCATTACATTACACTGTGTGATGTGTCTTTCGCATTTCTTAATGATTTCTTTACCTGCCAGTTATCTGTGAGCCTAGTTGCTGCAGCCCTTCCCCAGGGATGCAAAACAGTGTGGTTTCTTTTTCCCCCCCAGCTTTTGATGTGGTGACTGTACATAACCATTCTCACTGGGCTGCTGATCATTTTATAGCTTGTGCTTTCATTGAGTGCTAGAATCTGTTATTTTCTCTGCTTACTGCCTGAAGATGGCTATGTACAGCCACAAACCTAGGCATTTGCCTTAATCTTTTATACTGCATTTCAGATTGATGCAATCCCAGCAGATCAGAGTGGTGTATTGTGAATTTCAGCGTTTAATGTGATTCAAGGATCAAATATTTTTCTTTCAGTACTGTTGTATGTTTCTTTTCTTTCAGCCTATATTTACAGCTCTCACAAACATTAAGGGCCAGTTCACACCACATGCAGTCAATCAAAAACGCATGGAAAGTAGGTTATAATGTTTTCAATGGCATAGACCGCATTAGTGCATTCCAGTTCCAGGAAAAAAAAGTAGAGCATGCTGCACTTTTCCTGCACTGGACTGTACTGGAACGCTGTAAAACGCATCAAAAATGTACTGGAAAGCACCTAATCACACCAAAATAGCACTGGAACACACATCCTTATTTAAGATTATGAAAAAGGGGACCATTTTTAATGCACTGCATCTAAAACGCACTGGAACGCATCAAAAACGTGCATGCAGAAAAGCGTATGGAATGTCTACGGACTGTGTTTCTATGGTGTGAACTGGCCCTGAGGCTCCATTCACACCTAGGCATTTGTATTCTTGGGCAGAATTATTATTTTTTTTTTTCTGCAATTTGCAGGCGGGAATCGCAAAAAAATTGCTACTCTGTTGCCCAAAAGAAGCTTCTGCTCCTTTTTGAGCACCAATCTTCGCACATTGCGATTTTGTCGTGATTGCAGCACAATTTATCCCCCGCCAGTCGTGACAAAATCTCACCGTGGTTGGGGTGCCATTAACAAGTCATGGCATTGCAATTGCGTCCAGTGTTTTGCTGCGATTCTGGAAACACGGGCAGAATCGCAGCGATTCCCAGCGCCTATGTGTGAATGGAGCCTAACTGTCAATGCAGAAAAATATGTAGCACATAAGAGTAAGGGTGCTATAGAACAGTTGCCTAAAGATATGATGATCTGTTACATGTGGTAAGGTGTAAGATATTTGGGAGGTGGGCTTTCTTTTATAAAAAGTTTGTCAGGTGGACGAAGGTAGTCCAGACCCTAGTCCTGTTTGAATTCTGATATGGGGGCTTATTTGAATATGTTACACTGATCCTTTACCTTTAGTAATATGGGTCATTGTTTTTAGTAGACATGCCAGTCTCACCACAGGGTTCTAAAGACAAGAAACCACTATAGACTTGACACTGTTAAATTCATTGAGGGCATTGTGATATTATTATTATAGTACAGGATTTATATAGCGGCAACAGTTTACGTAGCGCTTTACAGTAAAGAGGGGGTCTGTACAATTACAATACAGAAGAAATAGGAGGGCCCTGCTTGTGGAGCTTACAATCTAAAGGGAGGGGGAGGTATGAGTAAGGTAGGCAGTAGATGGCTCGTGTCTCCCTGTTAACCATGTGTGGTGAGGGTCCCAGCGTGTACTGTACCACATACACATAACAAGGGAATGCGGATCATGTGCTGTCTGCCACTTCCTTCTTCATGAGGACTAAAAAAGGCATTTTCCTACATTTTTAGAAATTCTTTAACATGGTCACTTCAAAATCTGTAGAAGTGATTGGGCAACCAGGTTATATTTTTACAGCAATCCAGATGGCTGCTGCCTAAAAGTACAAAGCCCACATAGAGGACACGTCTTTTTCAGTTAAAAGGTTACGGTATAATGTTACTTAGTTCGCTTATCCAGGGCAGCTTTCGCTTCACTGTGCATTTGTGTACTGTATTATACTTTCCTGGAAGATCTTCATTATATTGCTTTTCTGGCACCACACCGACCTTTCCAGAAACCTCAAATGACTTTTCTGTATGTTATGAAGAAGGGGAGGTGTTCTGTAGTGCCATGGAGTTCATGCAGAACCAACAACATTGTTTGAGATTTCAGTACAGCAGAGGCAGTGTTTGCCAGCCCGAGCAAAAAGTTAGGAGCCCTCCTTTTTTTCTTTTTTTTTCCTGCATTGCTTTTAAGGAGACATTTTTTTTTTAATATGCATTTATTGTGGTAACGGTAGCTCCCCCCCAAACAGTGCACTTTATGCTTTGTGTGCAATTTGGATTTCAGTACTTTGCTTTTCCACCAAATTGTATTAAGAAATTAGTTCAGTTAAAGCATAGCTACAGTGCAGTGTTTGTATATGGGACTATGACCGCTTTCATTAACTTTTACTCATTTTCTTATGTTCAGCCACTTCACAAAAGCTTGGATCCAACCAACCCTGAGCAGCTCATCATATCCCTTGTTTCCATTGGTCACATAGCTCAGCTGGCTCCTGATCAGTTTGCTTCTCCTCTTAAGTCTATGGTGGCCAATTTTGTGGTGAAGGATTTGTTGATGACTGACCGAGTAAGTTGATATTCTGAATTCCTTTTGTACATACATCTGCTTCCTGTCTCAGGTTTTTCCTCACTTAAAGTTTTTGCTGCCAAAATGTTTTATACTATATTGTCAAAAGTATTGGGGTGTATGCCTTTAAATGCACATGAACTTTAATGTAGCTCTAACGGCTTCAACATTTCTGGGAAGGTTGTCCACATGGTTTAGGAGTGTGTCTATGGGAATGTTTGACCATTCTTCTGGAAACACATTTGTGAGGTCAGGCACTGATGTTGGAAGAGAAGGTCTGGCTCGCAGTCTCCACTTGAATTCATCCCAAAGGTGTTCTATTGGGTTGAGGTCAGAACTCAAGTTCCTCCATCCCAAACTCGCTCGTCCATGTCTTTTATGGACCTTGCTTTGTGCACTGGTTCAAATCATCTCGTCTAAGGGCAAGTTGTTGTTAATAAATTGTCTATATTACCATCTGTATGAAACTTGAAAACCAAATGCAATAATAATAATAAAAAAAAACAAAAAAACATGCAAATACCGTGTTTCCCCGAAAATAAGACGTACTCCGAAAATAAGCCGTAGCGGGATTTCGACGCAAGATCGAAATATAAGACATCCCCCCGAAAATAAGACGTAGCGATGGCGTGTCGAATCCCCGAAAATAAGACGTGGTGATGGCGTGTCGTATGCGTAGCGGCGCGGGCGGGAAAACAAGACGTGATAGGCGTACTGTACTGGTGCGGAGCTCAGGAGCTGTAAAGAAGTCGTGCAGCCCTTCTTATCTGCTCCACAGTATTTCTAAGTGACCGGAGAGGTGTCGGCAGCCCCATAAATACGGTAAGGTCGGCTTCCCCTGTCAGGTGAAAGTGAAAGTAAAAAGTCTCCTCAGTGAAGTGAGGAGAAGGACGCTCTGTACTCAGGGGAAGAAGTGAAGCTTCTCCCCAGCACTGACCAGCAACAGTCTCTCACCCCACACAAACACCAGGGGATAGTTGAATAAATGTAGATTGTTGTACTATACTGTTGTACCATACTTGCCGGTAAAAAAAATAAGACATCCCCCGAAAATAAACCATAGTGTGATTTCTGGAGGAAAAATAAATATAAGACGGTGTCTTATTTTCGGGGAAACACGGTAGTCCATCCAAACATGTTTGGATGGACTATTTTCATGTTTTTTTTTTTTTTTTATTATTGCATTTGGTTTTCTAGTTTCATACAGATGGTAAAATAGACAATTTATTAACAACAATTGCGCCATTTACCATTTTTTGCCAACACTTTCAAATCTTGATGGGTTCACCACCATTACAGAATAAAAGAGGCCCTATTTTTTGTAGAGAAACTACTGTTAGGAGGATGATTCGAACAATTCAAAATAACACGTTTAGGAAAGTAGTGACAGAGTATAGTCCAGTGTCCATGGGACAACCACCATGTTGTGCCACTGGTGTCTGCTTAGCTGGGATCCCAGTCCAGCTGTATGTGTATCCAACACAGAATACAAGAGAGAGGGTTGGAACGCTCTTGGAGTGCAGCTCCAAGTATTATAAGGACATCAGTGACGTCATTTATTTTATCGATTAAAATGTGGGCAACTCTCTTATTGTGGCAGCACATTTTTTAATCAGTCTGCACTTAGAGGCACCTCTGCATCTTTTACATGACACATGAAGGTTACTTCTACCTCCTCTCCTGAGGCTTGGCTTGCCTTGAGTTACGGACAGCAATCAGCCCAAAGTAGAGCGTTCCAACCCTCTCTCTTGTATTCTGTGTTGGATACACATACAGCTGGACTGGGGACCCAGCTAAGCAGAGACACCAGTGGCACAGCGTGGGGGTTGTCCCATGGACACTGGACTATACTTGTATGCCTATTTTATTGATCAAAATGTGAGTTATTCTCCTATTTTGTGCCAGATAAATTCTGCACTTGGAGGCGCATGTGCATCTTTTCCCTTTTATTTGAAAGTGTTGGACTGGGGGCTGCTTGACAATGAAATTGACCAGTCATTCATGGTAAAAAAAAAATATGGATATGTTTCAGTTAATGTGAAACTAATGTCAAAAAGGAAAAAAAGACTTGCCACGTTATAGGGAAGGATTTTTGTGTCTTAACCATGAAAAGTGTACCTTTTTTGTCTGGAACTCCTCCTGAGAAATACTGCAATTTCTGATATGCAAGTGCTCCTAGGTACCCCTGGGATTACAGCCTCCTATATATATTTAGTATGAGACCTAGGAAACTTCTGCCTCTGACTGCTAGTCTAATAAGAGTTGGTGATGTCACTACTGTGATGCGCACTGTTCTCCTTGCTAAAGACATTGATAGGAATCGAAAGCCCTGCCTCTACAGAGAGTGCAGAACAAGGCATGGTATGTCAGTAATGAGGGGGTAAAAAATCAGCTGTAGTGACCCCACAGGAAATGCTGGTGACTAGTCCTTTTCCGTCTGCCTTTGCACAGCTTTCACAGTTCAGCTCCTCCTTAGGATCCTACATAAAACATCTTTGCACTTTAAAGAAAAACTAACAATTGTGGACCTAGTTTAATGTGTATCTCTTTTATATATTTTTTTTAAGTGTCCTGGCAGAAAGACTACTAAGCTCTGGGTTCCCGATGATGAAGTGTCGCCTGAAACATTAGTGAAGGCAAGTAAAAATTTAAATCTAGCATGTATTGTTGGTAATGACCCAGTCAGAACCATCAATTGTAATTCATCAAGATATTGTGAACATTTGTGCGTTGTGGTGCCTCTTCTTTTCAATGGCACACAAACGCACTTTAAATGCACATGTTGCAATGCACAGTACGGCTACCTTGTGCTCTGGTGCACAGCATCTAAAAAATTGTGCAATACAGACTTTGTCTGATTTGGTATGTTGGCAGCCCAGTGCCATAACACAATGCAAATTAACACAGAATGCACCGCAACAGGCTGGGAAGATCTGAAACAGTCTTAAAGGTTTTTCTTTTACATATATTCATTATATCTCATGGTAAGGCTTGGTTAACATATATGCAAGTTGGATGCGTTTTGAACTGCATCCGATTCACATGACATGTGAACCAAACCAGCTTTCTATGGGGCCGTTTACATATCTGTTGGCCGGCCGCAGTGCGTTTTTTCAAAGGTGTCTGTACAATTTTAGGTCCGGTTCAAATGCGATTATCAAATGTCATGCACGTAACAAATTCACACACGGCTCACACCTGAACCAATAAACGAAACCGCACCAGACACCTTTAAAAAATCGCACTGAAACCGTGCCTGGACATTTGTGAATCGAGCCTAGGGGTTGCTGCCAGCCTCAAAGTTCATTCTGCTTCTTTACAGCCCATTTTGTTCAGAAACAATATTTAAAGTAAACAAAACGACTAGCCCTTCCTAAAATCAAAGCGCTTGTGGAAGAGAGGAGATAAACTAAATGAAAATACACAGAGGGACTATAATCACCTCCCTCTAGGACAATATAAAAAAAAACAATGATGGTAAAAAGCTGCCACCTTATCCCATGTACTGATAGGCAAATTTATAGCAATACAATGCATTAACAACACATTACATATCAAGGCGGTGCTACCTAAAAACATATATATATTCTAATAAATAATACTATATCTGAAAAAGTGAAGATGGTAAAGATCATTAACAGGTAAGAAACAGTAGAAACAAGAGTCTGTGTTCAAAGAAAAGCAAAATAGATCTCAACAGCTTGAAATGCTCATCCTCCTCCACCAGAACCACCACTCCTGAAGATAATTCGGGGTCTAAATACACCCCTGTTGTAATTGCTCTTACCAAAAGGTTCTGTATATACAGCGTTGTATGAACTCAAAAATGCCTCTCCACTTCTTCAGATTCAAAAGGGTACATAAACGCATCCAGCGACTGGTGCTCAGATATAGAGGTAAAAAAAGCCACAATAGTGCAATACCGTATAAACTTTTTATTTAAAACCTCTCCCCTTTAAAAATGCACTTGCAATATATAAAAAATTCAAAGGCAATACATCACATCACGTTGGTGCAGCGGGAGCTAATCAGGGCGATGTTTCCGTGCCTCCGTAGTCCAGCCAAACCACCACTTCCATGTATCGCGATCTGCGTGATGACGTCACCTAACTGACCGCTACAACAACCAACCCAGACGCGTTTCGTCGATCATCGACATCATCTGTGGGCATGGTTTAGTAGCTTTCACTGTCATGTTTATATGGGGCTTTATGCATAGCCAATCAACTGAGAGAGGTGGACACCTTTACATACCCCCTATTGGAGCAATTTAGAACTGTAGTCCGCACATTCTCATAATGCTAACCCAGCAAAATCTAAGCTCATAACGTTTAATCTAATTTGCATATTATGCAAAACTGACTGAATGGAATATCGAATATTAACGAGATACATAAATACCAACAACCAGAAATTATATGGTAATCAACAATGAGTGGATAACAATAAAATAAATACTGTATGCCTTTTTAAGGGAATGTTTTCAGAAACCTTTTTTTTTTTTTTTTTTTATGTAGATGCAAGGCATTAAAATGATGGTGCGCTGGTTACTAGGCATGAAGAATAACCATAGTAAGTCTGGAACATCTACACTACGACTTTTGACGGCAATATTACATGCTGATGGAGATTTAACTGAACATGGGAAACTAAGGTAAACCAGTCCTTCAAATTCTCAATTATGGTTGTCTATATTCTTAATCTAATGTTCAAGAACCTTTTATTTATCCCCCCCCCCCCCCCCAATGTGTATGTGCACACTAAAATACCAGAACGAGTAGGCATTTGTGCCCTAACCTATGTTTCGTCTTTTTGTGCAGTAAACCAGATATGTCACGGCTCAGGCTGGCAGCTGGAAGTGCAGTTGTGAAGTTGGCACAGGAGCCTTGTTACCATGAAATTATAACTCTGGAACAATACCAGTTGTGTGCGTTAGTGGTCAATGTATGTATATTCTTATTTCTGTCCCCTACAGATCATTTTACTAAAATGAAAGTTATGCATTTAACTATATATTGTAGTTTTATTTATTTTTTTACTACTGTTAGATATGGATACATACCTCCATGCACTTGTTTTTTCCCTACTGAGAATGTGTAAAGTTAAGAGTAAGGTATTGTCTATCGCAGCTACAGATGTTCATGTTTTTGGGGCCTGATTTCCTTCCCTGTATTTTATAATAATCAGCCTCTACTGCTAGCTGTTAAACAAAATTCTTAATCGTACAGGACAGGAAGTTGAAGACCATAGGTGATTGGACGTTAACAAAAGCTTTGCTTAGAATATCCCTCCCCCATCCCAGTGCACACACTACAGTGGGTCTCCATTTTTCTGCATACGTCCTTAGGTGATGGAGCGCTTCTCCTATGGAGAAATTTTCTTTACTTTTTGTCACTTCTTTGACACTTCTTTTAAGATCCAACTGCTTGTCTTGGGGCTTGCTAGTGAATTCTAGATCAGTTGCCCTCAATGTACGTTGTGGTAGGTGTGCAAGGTTTTCTTCGGGAACTGGATTGTGCATTCGGCACTAAACCTGTTAGTTTAGTTAGTCTTAAGGTGCTATTCCCGTCCAGGGCCATGTTTGTTCCTATAGCACCCAGACCTTGAATTCACATATGCAGAATCTTGTGGCCAAAAACCTGGACAGCTAAAGCTGCCTGTAAAAAGCGCCTCCCATACATGAGACACTTGACCAGCTTATATATATATATATATATATATATATATATATATATATATATATATATATATATATATATATATATAGATATCACAAGAGGGATGGTTTTACTTGCACAGTTGAACATTCCAAACCCCCCTTATTCAGGAATCTCTACCTCAAAATGCAGAACACCTAACCACTCTACCCAGGCTTCAACTTCCAAAAAAGATCAGCCTTTCCTTTCAGTGCAAGTCATGGGCCATAAAACCTACCAAGTCTTCCCCAAAGCCCTCTTCCCAATGAAGAAATAACAGCAGGAACGGTGGAATGTCTATTATAGTTTTGCTCTTCTGGGTCACAGATATTCCAGACCTGTGGGTTCAGTTGGTGGTTTCAAATGATTACTAAATAGAGTTCAAAGCTCTACCCCCCCCCCCCCCCCCCCCTCACTGCTTTCTTTTATCAAATCGGCCAAGAACTGCCCAAGGAAAGTCAGATTTACAAATTCAGGGAGTAGTTGTTCACATACTTCCATAAGAGAGGTTCAAAGAATATTATTTAAACCTGTTCACTGTACCAAGCTCAATGGGTGAGAGGTAATCTATTCTGGACTTAAAAAATTCCTCAACAAATATCTTAAAAATCCAACATTTTGCATGGAATCTGAAAGGTCAGAAATTGCTCCTTCGAGACGAGGGCAATAGATGGCATCTGTAGACATCAGGCATGCTTATCTGCATGTTCCCATTTATCTACCTCCTTCGGTGCTTTCTGTGATTTACAGTGTTGGACATTTCGAGTTTGTTCCACTGCTCTATGGCCTATCCTCTGCTGGCATCCAGGTCACAGGCTATCTAGACTGTCTTCTCCTGAAGGACTCCTTTCCCTTCCAGCTGTTAGCAAATGTCCAAGCCTTCGGTTGTCAGCAATCTTTGCAGTTCCAGAAGTGGAAACAGATTGCCACAGTCACCTGGATCAAGGGGAATGAACGCTTCACCCAGATAACTTCAGTCTGATATGTCACAGATGAGGGACTAAGAGTGAAGAAATTCTAGCCTCCAACAAACTTCCTCTGTAGGCAGGATCAAACATCCTTTAGTGCAGGGATAAGCAATTAGCGGACCTCCAGATGTTGCCAAACTACAAGTCCCATCATGCCTCTGCCTCTGGGTGTCATGCTTGATGCTGTCAGTCTCGCTATGCCTCATGGGACTTGTAGTTTGGCAACAGCTGGAGGTCCTCTAATTGCATATCCCTGCTTTAGTGCTAGCATCAAATGCCTTGCTAATGCCCTGATCTCCATTCAGATTATTCTATGCTTTTCCTCCAGTGTGAATTCTGCCTCGTCTGCTCAAGCTCATGGAGCAAGTGAGGAAATGTATTTGCATTGCCCCAAACTGACCCAGAAGAACCTGGTAGACCTATTCAGATTTCTGTCAGACGCCCCTGTTTCCAACAGGGGAGACTTGGTATCTCAAGACCCTCTGTTCTACACTGCTTCTCATGCCACGTACACATGACCGTTTTTCGGGTTGTAAAAAATTACGTGTTTTTTTTTTAATGTCATTAAAAACGATCGTGTGTGGGCTCCAGAGCATTTTTCACGATGTAAAAAATGGGCATTAAAAATTTCGAACATGCTCTAATTTTTCACGTCGTTTTTAACGTTGTTGTTTTAAACGCCGTAAAAAATGGTCGTGTGTGGGCTTTAATGGCGTAAAAAAAAAAACACACGTGCTCAGAAGCAAGTTATGAGACGGGATCGCTTGTTCTGGTAAAACTAGCGTTCGTAATGGAGATAGCACATTCATCACGCTGTAACAGACTGAAAAGCGCGAATCATCTTTTACTAACACAAAATCAGCAAAAGCAGCCCCAAGGGTGGCGCCATTCGAATGGAACTTCCCCTTTATTGTGCCGTCGTACGTGTTGTACGTCACCGCGCTTTGCTAGAGCATTTTTTTTCACGATCGTGTGTAGGCAAGGCTGTTTTAACGATGGGGTTGAAAAAAAAAAAAATCTTTTTTTTAGACCATTAAAAAATTATTTTTTTACAACCCAAAAAACGGTCGTCTGTACGCGGCATGAGTCTCTGACTTTCACAACATGGCTGTTGAGCCCAGGTCTTAAGAGTCCCTGAGTTTGTGATTCTTATCTTGCTAAAAGCAAGAAAAAACAATAACCAAAAGATCTATCATACCTGCAAATTTTTCTTTGCTTGGTGTGAACACAGAACATTAGCATACGGTGATACTTTGAAGTGGAATATCATTCTTTAGTGGGCGGTCTGCTTTCAAATAAAAGTAGTCTCTGCTGCGAATTTGCCACATGATCACTTTTATCGGAGCTGGGAGAGCCCCCGCCCCTCCCACCGCTTTCCGGTGCCCTGCGCCGCTTACCGGAGTCCCCGTCAGCATGGGAGGTAATCGCGTTGTCTTCCGTGTTAGTTATGGAGCTGGGAAGATGGACCCCGCTCGGCTCCATAAAATTGCAGGGCGGAAGCAACGTCAAAACGGCACTTCCGCCCATAGCTCTTAAAGGGACTTTTTATTTTATTTTTTTATTGCATTTTAGTGTAAATATGTGATCTGAAGTCTTTTTGACCCCAGATCTCATATTTAAGAGGTTCCTGCCATGCTTTTCTTTTATTACAAGGGATGTTTACATTCCTTGAAATAGGAATAAATGTGACAATTTTTTTTTTTTTCCAAAAGAACAGTGTAAAATAAGAAAAAATGTACTGTAATTAAAGTGGTTGTAAACCCTCCAGGGGAAGTTACACCTACAGGTAAGCCTAGATTAAGGCTTACCTGTAGGTGCTTTCAATATCTCCGAGACCTACGCGGACTCAGAGATATTTGCAATTTCCCTAAACGACGCCTTCTTCTGCGCATGCGCCGTCTTGAAAGGGCACGCTGTGCCGTTTCAAGCCGGGGTCATGTCGTTAAATGTGGCTCCCATGCGGGAGTGACGTCACAGGACTCCGGCCACTCAGAGCCGGAGTTTGCGGCCCCCCAGAAGAAGAGGGGTAAAGATGGATGCTCGCTGCCATGGAGGCGACATTACAGACTTCTACTGTATTTTTTCCCAAAAAAGTGCGCTTGTAAGACTGCTTCGCAAATACGGTGTGACGTATTGCGACGACCGCTATTTTATTCTCTAGAGTGTTAGAAAAAAATATATATTTATGTTTTGGAGGTTCCAAGTAATTTTCTAGCAAAAAAAGAGAGGGGGAGGTGTAGTGAGGAGGAGGAGAGAATGCCTGTTTACAACGGAACGCATTTGTGAATCAGATGCGTTCCCATAGAAGAATATGTGCCTTCAATTTGCACCGCACTGCCTAGAAAACACACGTTTTTTGTGCAATGCGGAGTGCTAATGCAACGCACATATGTGAACCAGATGCATTTAAAATAATAGATTTTAAAATGTTTTGCGAATTGGATGCGGTGTAAGCCTGAAAGTGGTTAACCACTTAAGCCCTGGACCATTTTGTTGCTAAAGGACCAAGCCCCTTTTTGCGATTCGGCACTGCGTTGCTTTAACTGACAATTGCGTGGTCGTTCGACATGGCTCCGAAACAAAATTGATGTCCTTTTTTCCCCACAAATAGAGCTTTTTTTTTGGTGGTATTTAATCACCTCTGCTTCTACCTCTGTTTTTATTTTTTGCGCTATAAACAAAAATAAAGCGACAGGTTCCCGAAAAAATATATAAAAGCGTTTTTTTTTCCCCTCAGTTTAGGCCGATATGTATTCTACATATTTTTGGTAAAAAAAATTGCAATAAGCGTTTGATTGGTTTGCGCAAACGTTTTATAGCATCTACAAAATAGGGGATAGTTTTATGGCATTTTTATAAAAAATAAAAAATAAAAAAATTGTTTTTTTTTTACTAGTAAAGGCGGTGATCAGCCATTTTTTTTTAATCGTGAATGCGACATTATATCGAACACTTCTGACACTATTTTGGGAACATTGTCATTTTTACAGCGATCAGTGCTATAAAAATGCACTGATTACTGTGAAAATAGAAGTGAAGGTCTTAAGTGTGACTAATAAGTGATTCTTACTGTGTGGTGGCGTGGCTTGGCACATCACTGATCGTCGTTTTCTATGACAGGGAACAGACGATTAGTGACAGTCTGACTAGGAAGCACGGGGAGAGGTTTGTTTACACTTGCCTCTACCCGTTCTTCAGCTCTGACCCGATCGCAGGAAATACTGGTGATCGGGTCCTGCGGTCACGGAGTACCCAACGGGGTCGTGGGCGCGACCCACGACTGTGGCACATTAAAGGGGACGTACCTGTACGCCAATATGCGCAGCCGTGCCACTCTGCCGACGTACATCGGCGTGCGGCGGTCGGCAAGTGGTTAAAGTGTTACTAAACTTATATTTTTTTTTATTAAAGATTAACAAACCTGTTTACTTGCCTGCTCTGTGCAGTGGTATTGCACAGTGGCGCACTGGGCCTCCTCTTCTGGTGTTCCCAGTGGCGATCTTGGCTCCTCCTCTTCTTTTTTGTCCACCATAGCCAGTCGTTTGCTATGTGGAGAAATGTGGTCTGCGCGCTCCCAACCTGTATGTCTATGGAGCTGCGCTCCATAGACTTGCACAGCGGGACTTAGAGCTGCCATTCACTTCCTCTCCACTGCATTTGATTGACAGCAGCAAGAGCCAATGGCTCCTGCTGCTTCTCAAATGCTGTGTGAAGAGGAAGTAAGGGGAAAAAAGATGTAGCCGTGCACAGTGCTGATCTCTTCTTCCCTCTCTTACTCTTCACACAGGGGAGGGGGGGGGGGGCACAGGGAAACTGAAAACTTGTATTACCTTAATGCAAACAAAGCATTAAGGTAAAAAACGTTTTTAGGTTTAGTAACACTTTAACCACTTCCGGACCGCCCCCAATGGGTATATGTTGCTACATTCCCATTAAATATCGGGATCTGGCTGCCATAACCCCTGTATTTGTTTAAATGGCGGGCTGCTTTAGCACAAAAGTGGTCTCAGCGGAGCTGTGGGCAGCGGCGGCAAGATGGCCCTCACTCGACTCTATGCCCTTGGAGGAACGGAGCGACGTCGAACGTCATTCCGCCCTCTGGCCTTAAAGGGACCCTTTTTTATTTTTTTTATCGCTTTTAAGTGTAAATGTGACATCTGATGTCTTTTTGACCCCAGATCTTACATTAAAGAGGCTCTGACCGGCTTGTTTTTATTACAGTGGATGTTTACATTCCTTGTAATAGGAATAAAAGTGATGAGATTTTTTTTTTTTTTTAAAGGGACTGTGTAAAAATAAAAAATATGAAGTAAATAATAATAATAATAAAAAAAATTAAGCGCGCCCTATCCCTACGAGCTTGCGCACAGAAGCGAACGCATATGCAAGTAAGTGATGTAGATATGTGCAAACAAATAGTAAAATATATTTAAATAATGAATAAAAAAAAATTGCATCAAAAAAATCACATGATTAAAAAAAAAATCGCATCACACTAAAGTGCATAAGTGCATAAACATGCATATTAAATAATAGTGGTAAACGGTCTAATCCTTAAAAATGACACACTAGTCCATATAAAAGTATTCTAAAGGTGCTTCAGTGTGGTTAAAAAAATTAATGAAAAATTCCAGTGCTTTTAGTGCATGTAATCCGTAGCAGCAATCCAAGGGTGATGTATAATACAGTTCATACAACACACAGCCCAATGAGTGATCCAAAAGTCATGCCACGGTGTAGTCACACAGGTGCTCCCCTATGGTAATGGACATTCACCTTAGAGCATGCGACCTTGCAACTAAGCTTGGTCTGTGCACGCTTATGAACCACACCTGGGTTCTAATGGATAATCCAGGGTTCTTGGTTCCTTGGCAGGCAGCTCCAGATCATAGAATATATAAGCAAAAAACCTGGATGGTGCAAGTAACGTTTTAACAATATTTATTTAAATAAAGAGAGATCCCTTGCCGTGGTACTCACATACTGCAGGTGCGACAGTGCAACACTCTATAACAGGCTCGTAGCGAGATGTACAGATTGGGATATGGTAAACAGTCCTCACAGCCTCACACAGACTCACAGACCTCCCCTACGCATGATGATACAGGGGGTGTCGTATCTTCTTCAGGGGGAAATTCTGCATGTTTATGCACTTTAGTGTGATGCAATTTTTTTTCCTTAATCATTATTTATATATATTTACTTGTACTATTTGTTTGCACATATCTACATCACTTACCGGACACATATCCCCCTTATTTTGAATAGTGGTGTGTGCACCATCATTTCATTAGCACTGCGTTTTGTTCATTTTATTTAGTCTTTGGCATGATTTATGAGACGTGTTTCACGCTAGCAGCTTTATTTCTATACCTTAGCTCAAAAAACAAAAATAAATCTGCGCTATCGTGGTGACAAGCAGCTACATACAATCCAGTGAGTGAAGGAAAGCAAGAAAAACAAAATACAAAAAATGTAGCGCTGAGAAATAAATAAGAAAGACACTAATTGTCTATATCAGGGGTCTCAAACTGGCGACCTTCCAGATGTTGCGAAACTACAAGTCCCATAAGGCATTGCAAGGCTGACAGTTACAAGCGTGACTCCCACAGGCAGAGGCATGATGGGTCTTGTAGTTTCACAGCAGCTGGAGGGCCGCCAGTTTGAGACCCATGGTCTATATCAAACACCAATATATCAGTGTAAACAAATATAAGTCCATATGTTGCTCATAAACCAAATAGATGAATAACTGGTAGATGATAATACGAAGACACTGACTGTCTATGTCCAACACCAATTAGACTGTGTACAAGGATATAAGTCCATATGGATGAACGTAAACTGGATGGATGAGAAAGCCAATTCCAACTATGGTGATCAAAAACCCACGGTGATTCTTAATGAACTAGACATGTAGTGATGACACCCACCACCAGAAGGGGAGGCTTACCAGATATAGTGAACCCAAATGAGCATACGCTCAAAGGGTCAATAAGGCTGTGGAAATGTAGATGAGAAGATGTACCAGCAAACACCAAAAATATGCGATCAACAGGAAACAATGAAGTCTTCACTTGATAACAGATGAAGGAGGTATTAACAGCTGGGAGATGACAGATGGAAGTTGGAAAACATACCCAGGGTACACGGAAGAAATAAAAGGCACATAGTGTGATACCGTACAAACATGGAAAGTTTAATACCGGTTAAAAAACACTTACAGTTGGTAGATTAAAAAAGAACATCAATGTTAAAATGTGCATGGTAGCAGTAGAGTCCCGAAGCGTTTCGCAACAACTTGCATCGTCTGGGACCAACTCTATGGTCAGGGAGAAAATTCTCTAATCCACTCTGAGAATAACAGACAGAAGAGATATACTGTATATACTATTAGAGGTTGAATCTGGTTATCATCATCGGAATCAGATCAATTTTATTTAAAGAAAAAAAAAAGTTAGACTGTTTGCAGATTTTCCGACGGAACTGTAATATATTATATGCTGGCCATACAAAAACAATGTCTTCCTTCAAAACAAATGTAATTTTAAGAACGTTTTTTTCTAATCGTTAGTGGGGTCAAATCGACATTCGTTTTCAACCACAGTGATGGTAATATTTAGAAATAGAAAACTTGGTCAAAAGGAAAATTTCAGACAGTGTGTGGTTTTTCATTCAGAAATGACATTCATTTTAAAACTGAATGGTAAAAGCAAGTGAAAATTTCAAACAACATTCTTTTATTTAGTGAATGTGCAAAGATTTTGCGTATGAATATTCTCTATAAGGCTTGATTCAGTTTGCTTTTGATCTGTTTCTGCAATGATTTTTGCTGTGCGCTTTGATTTTAGCGCACATGATTTTGCTGCGATTTGCATTTTTGCAAATTTTTTATGCTTTTTTTTTTTCTTTGCCAATTTGTTTTTGGGGAGATTAAAAAAACACAAATTGCCGCAAAAACGCACTATATTCTGCAGCTTCTCCATAGCAGTATATTAAACCAAAAAATAACTGTTTTGCATTGAAAAAAGTCCTTGACCTTTTCCAAATACGCAGTAGCTGAAAAGCATAGATGTGAATGTGTCCCATAGGAAACCATGTTAAATGAACTGTAGTGTGTTTCTGCAAAAAGCACCAAAAAAGACAGAGATGTGACCCAGGCCTAATGCCGCGTACACACGATCACTTTTTGTGATGAAAAAAAATGTCATTTATCATCATGAAAAAAAACGTAATTTTTCCGACTTCATCATTAAAAATGATGTTGCCCACACACCATCGTTTTTGAAAAATGATGAACAAAGCGACGGCACTCTAAAGGGGAAGTTCTATTCGCCTTGAGGCTGCTTTTAGCTGGTTACTTGTTAGTAAAAGACAATTCGTGCTTTTTTGTCTGTTACAGCGTGATGAATGTGCTTACTCAATTATGAATGATAGTTTTACCTCCTGTCTCATAACTTGCTTCTGGGCATGTGTGGGTTTAAAACTTCATTTTTGCCCACACACGATCATTTTTTTGACACAAAAAAATGACATAAAAAATTGAAGCATGTTCGAATTTTTTTTCTGTCGTTTTTCAGAAGACAAAAAATGATGTTTAGTCCACACACGATCATTTTAAATTACGTTTTTAAAAATGTCATTTTTTTTCATCACAAAAAGTGATCGTGTGTACGGGGCATGAGACTTTTTTTTTTTTTTTTTTTAGCCCTTTTATAGTACACAAAGAACAAATAATCACTACTAGAAGG
Organism: Rana temporaria; assembly: GCF_905171775.1. Lineage (NCBI taxonomy): Eukaryota > Metazoa > Chordata > Amphibia > Anura > Ranidae > Rana > Rana temporaria. The sequence continues at coordinate 78,293,610 of NC_053490.1, read as the reverse complement.
GGTTCATTTTTTTTTCACTGTGGTACAGTGAAAGAAATAATACATAGTCAGACATGAAGCTATATGAAGGGTGGAAGGGAGATCTAAATCTTTTATATTAAGGTAGTACTTGAAGCTGATGGATATGATCATTTTTAAATATAATGCACAATACTGGTAAAAGTTTACTGTAAATGTATTTGTAATTCCTTCTATTACCTCAAGTCTATCAGCCTCCACCTTCTCTGGGTTCAGATGCTGATCTTCCCTGAGTTTTTTCTAAAGTCTGGTTTGTTGTTTAAAAAAAAAATGTTATACTTGCCTGCTCAGTGGTTTTGCACAGGACAGCCGGGATCCTTCACTTCTAGGGTACCCCACCGACACTTCTTTCTCCTCCTTCCTCCAGAGTGCACCCAATAGTAAGCTGCAAAATATAGTATAGAGTGCCCTAATAGCAAGGCTCTATGGAGCAGCGGGTGTCGACGGACAGTTGTCCATTGACACCTGTCAACATCCGATCCACTAAAAACAGGTGGCTGGGGATCCGTCCCCCATCCGTCTGGCGGATAAGATGGCAGTACGACCACCCATAAAAGAGAGCAGGCTGTGTTTGTGTCAGCTCTGCATAAGCGGAACAGACATGGACCAGCCATCTGCCTGCTCAGCGGGTGAACTCAAACTGCGCCCTCCCCATGTGTAAGGGGCCTAAATGTATGAGGGCTAATTAATTAGTTAATTGTTTCTGTCAGTATCTGTTTCCCTTCTCACCATACTTTTTAAAGAATAAAACCTTTCATGTTGCTCAAAACATTGCATTCCAAAGGTTTCACTGATAAAATTAGTAGTATTTCAAACTGTTTTATGTTTTTCAACAGGATGAGTGTTATCAAGTCCGACAATTATTTGCCCAAAAACTACACAAAGGCCTTTCCAGATTAAGACTGCCACTTGAATATATGGCTGTCTGTGCCCTCTGTGCTAAAGATCCTGTGAAAGAGAGGAGGGCACATGCCAGGCAATGCTTAGTAAAAAATATCAACGTGAGAAGAGAATATTTAAAACAGCATGCTGCAGTAAGTGGTAAGTGAGATTAACCGTTGTAATGCCTCCCTTTGTTTGAGGTATATGTGGATGTATAATTGAAGTACTGAAAATGCATTTTTTTTTTTTTAGAAAAGCTGCTGTCTCTTCTGCCAGAGTATGTTGTCCCATATACAATACACCTACTTGCACATGATCCAGATTATGTGAAAATTCAGGACATTGAACAACTAAAGGACATAAAAGAGTAAGCCTGTTCTATATTCATTCCTCTATTACACTGAAAGTGTGTGTTTTTTTTTGAGAAGAAACAGTTGACAGAAAATTAAATTGTAGTCAGAAAGCATGGAAATATTAGTCCACTGACATTGGTACATCCAGCAGCAGTTTTTGAGTCGTAAAGAAAACAAGTATCATTAAAATGAGAAGAAAATTAAAAAGTATGAGATCACATAGCAAACTCAAAACTGCAGTGCAAATAATAATAAAAAAAAATGATATATAAAAGCCCAATCCACAATGTATTTAATGTCAAAAAGCAGTGGTGGTTTCTTAGAAGATTGTGGGTTAAATGATGTCATCCAAAAGAACTTTATAGTGAGGTCCCCCACCACCAGCCAATGAGCACTTGTGGGAAGGCAATGACTTCCATTTTCAGAGTAGTCAAAAAAGCTCAGACAGAATGGAAACCAGCATATTTATACAAGGTTTCTCTGGCTAGATTTAATAACGAACTTGTGTGAATGCCACATAAAAAAAGGCGGAAGTGCTCCCAATAGTGTAAATCAGTAAAGATTTATTCAAATAAAAACTCATTATGAACAGCAGTGCTTATCTTTATACAGGCTCCACTGAATCTCGGGACAGTGCACGATGTCCAGGTGTCTAGCACCACCCTACGCATTTCAACAGATGTGACATCTTCAGGGGCTTAGACGTGCAACGTCCACCACAAACTGTATATCATTGACTAACAGGAAAGAAGATTGAACCGTTCCCCGCCCTTGATGCGTTGGGGGCAGTGCACTCGTATGGATGTCAGATTGGGAGCGGCAGCTGCTGCATTCCAATTGACAGCTATGGGACTGCCTGCTCGTGGATGCATGGAACACCTGTGCTTCCCTGTGCGGGTATACATGGCCATCAGATGGGGCAGTACATGGCCATCAGATGGGGCAGTGATGTATACGCTAGGACTTCATAAGGTTTCTGCTTCTACTTTAAAAACAGGGCAGATACCTGTGTGAAATGCTCTTAGTCATAACCAAGTATCCTCTTTTTTTCCTCTCTAGAAAGATCAAATATGAGTTGATTTTTTTTTTTTTTTATTTGTCTCCCATTTTTTTGCTTTTTACATCAGTATTTCTCCTATACATTTTACCAAAAATGTTGCCCTTTTTTTTTCAAGGTGCTTGTGGTTTATTTTGGAGATTTTAATGTCGAAGAATGAAAATAACAGCCATGCTTTTATTAGAAAAATGGTGGAAAACATTAAACAAACAAAGGATGCACAAGCTCCGGATGACCCCAAAATGAATGAGGTGTGTTTAATTTCCTTATAGAATTGAGATGCTGTACATACATCAGAAATTCAGGGTTGATTATTTTGTTTGTTTTGCAGAAACTATATACAGTATGTGATGTAGCAATGAATATAATTATTTCAAAGAGTACAACCTACAGTTTAGAGTCTCCTAAAGATCCAGTATTACCAGCACGGTACTTCACACAGCCAGACAAGGTAAGTTAAGTAGCCTTCATAAAATCAAAGCATGTTTTTTTTTTTTTTTTTTTAAATTATGTTTATTGAATTTTTCAAAATATTAGTGTACAAGCATTTTCAATAAAGCATTACACATCAAACTTTTGCGTTGAGAAACGCCGACTTCTTGTCTTACATAAGTTTAAATGAACAGACATATTATAAACTTTAATAAGTATATATATTTAAAGCAGAACTTAAGTAAATGGGGAGGGGAAATGATAAGAGAGAGGAGAGAGAGGTTTTTCTGTTTACTGAAATGAGTAAATAATATTACGTATCAATAGGCATATTCTATAATTTCATTTTGTTATGTGTTGACTAAAAACGTCCAGAAAAAAGGTCAATCTTATCCAGAACAATCCATCAGGACTCCAGTAAGGCATGACATTCAGCGGAATTCACAAAGTGTGTCCAACAGGACCATTTATCAAGATATGATCTTGAAGAGTCTCTAGATTGATATATTAATTCTTCCATTTTGGAAATATGGTTTACCTTACGTATCCATTCCGGAATGGTAGGTGGGAGATTTTGTTTCCACTTTGCTGGGATGCAAAGCCTCGCTGCGTTGATGAGGTGTATTATAATGGTGTCTTTGTAAACGGAGTGAGAGAGGCTAGACAAGTGTAGTAAGTATTGTCCCGCCGAAAGCATGTTTTTTGAGCAAGCAAAATGGTGCCTCTTATTTCAGAATCTAGCTATGCCTTTCAGAACAAAATAAACATTTATCATACTCTACCTATTACTGAGTAATCGCATACACACAGACTGCTAAAACCAAGTTGCATTTACTTATCTTAAACAACAGTATCAATAATGCAAATGTTGAATTTTCCTCGTGTGTCCAGTCCACTCAGCAAGTTCTTTGGCCTGCAGGTCATTGAAATCAGATATTACATCCATTTTCACCACTTGCCCTCCGCAAGATTTTACCTCCATGACCAGGGCATTTTTTGCTATTTGACAGAATGTAAGTATTTTTCAGCACACCTAGGAATCTTCAATTGCGTCCAAACTTTTATAATTGAAGAAAGATCACATTACAGTGTAGTGCACTAGCTGAGGAATCCGGATGATTATAAAACGGTTCCTCTTTGAATAATTTTGTGGAGATTAGGGTTAACTGTTATAAATCCTGCACTACAGGGACACTTCACCATGTGTGTACATGCCCTTCCTGCATGGCAGTTAACACAAATTAGGTTATGGATCCTGATGTTTTTTTCACAAATGCTTAAAGGATAAGATCACATTTTGTAACATTTTACACCCGCATTCAGGGTGTAACAGGTTACAGATGCACCAGCCCAGGCAACTGATTCCCCGCTCACTGTCACAATCTAAACAAAACACATCCATGATGGCCGCATTATTTATTCACCGTGTTCTGTGAATGTGAAAACTACTAGCCGCTGCTAGCTTGTAGTTCTCAGTGTACTATAAAAACATAAAAATACAGCACTTTCCTTAACAAGCTGCACCAAAATGCACATAGTCAGTTTCTCTTTGAAAAAACAGTCCTTGATAGGGTGAGCAAGAACAGAGATCCTGAGTAGAAACAAGCCACACAGCCTCTTACCGAATACGGTTGACCACCCTATAGATGGATGTATACACTACGGACCTCGAGTGGTGTGTTGCTCACTGTGGAGACACCTCTAGTGTGATTATTTGGATCTGGAATGACCCATAACTGACGGTTTAGCTGAAGTAAGGGATCTCTCCTGGAGTTTAAGGAAAGCGCTGCATTTTTATAATTTTTTGTTTGCGACCAGCAAATGTGTTGGTAGCTTTCTTCTCAAAGTAGTGAGTCTGAGCGCAGGTATTTTTTATATATATATATTTTTTTAGTTCTCAATGTAATACCAGAGCGCTGTTAGGCACTTTAGTAGTTCATTGAGTCATCCTGCCAAAGTGTAACTGCCTGCCCATATCTGAGATTCAGGCAGAAAGCCACATAGACAGTCTGCAGGAACGTGGCATTATACTTATGATCTGCTGATCATGGGTGTAATGCTTTACAGGCCTTCTCTCTTTTTTTTTTTTTTAAGATGAACGTATCCTTTTTGATGGCAGTCAACATACAGAGAATGCGGGGAAAGTTTTAACCCATTTATTTTTTATTTAATGCAGTCTAACATGCTATAATAAAGTCTTATTCATTATTAGTTCTTGTGTTCAGTGTTTATTTCTTGTCCTCCACAGAATTTTAGCAACACCAAAAATTATCTTCCTGCTGACATGAAAGCCTTTTTCACTCCAGGAAAGGTGAGAAGTGAATTTGTGTGTAATTTAGTATATTCTCTACTAATGTGTAGGTACAAAACAAACATTCATAGTTAACTTCTCAACAGCGCAAAACCAAAACAAGGCTTGAAACTTGGTTGCATGATCCGACAGCCTCCTATCTTGTGTGTTTTAAATATCCAATGCAGCACTGAAGTGGTTTAAACCCTATACCTAATTGTCTTAGAATGGACCAGAACCTATTTGGAATGAAAATCTGTGGCAAGAGTTAAAAATGGCTCTTTACCAACATGCTCCATTCCACTGCAAAAAGGACTTGTTTAAGGTTCTGACTTTTTTTTTCCCCCTACCAAATTCAAGAATTCAGTCAAAGCAATGTAGGTTATTAATGGTTAGATTGTAATCGGCTGCCTTTGTGTCCCCCCTCCCAAATTAATTTCCAGGTTAGATGACTATCCAGTAGAGTGGTAATAAATAGGTAAAGAGCTTCTTGTGCTTCAACTGCTACAGGTTTTTAATTCTTGCATACTGGAGAGCAAACTGTCACCATCCGCGTAATGCCCTTATTGTGCTACTTCCTAAACCTGTAAAAGACCCTCTGGAATGGGAATCCTACCATCTGACTTAATCAACACAGATATTAAAATCAGTGAAAGTATTGGCGAGAAGGCTGCAGCCAATGATAAATAATTTAGTGGGGTCCAACCAGACTGGTTTAATGCTGGATAGATGTGCCCATATCAATATTAGGAGGTGGTTTGTTTACTTATAAGTGACTCATAGTTACTCTGTAAGCAGAGTGAGTGTATCGTTGGATACAAAAAAAAAACGTTTAATTCTGCAGAAGAATAATTATCGCCTAAACTGAGGGCAATAAAAAAAATGTTTAATATCTTTTTTTGGTGATATTTATTATAGCAAAAAGTAAAAAATATTTATTTTTCAAAATTGTCGCTCTATTTTTGTTTATAGCGCAAAAAATAAAAATTGCAGAGGTGATCAAATACCACCAAAAGATATCGTTTTCCACCACTGCCCAAGTTTGGTTTTGAACCTACATTATATCATTAATAAAACTTCTTTATTTTGAACCTTTGACTCGACTTGGTTAACCACTTAAGGACCGCCGCACGACTATATACGTCGACAGAATGGCGCGCCCGCGACCCAGTCTGAAGCTCCGTGACCGCACCCTATCGCTGCCGGTGTCCCGCGATTGGGTCACAGGAGCTGAAGAACAGGGAGAGGTGAGTGTAAACAAACCTTCCCTGTTCTTCTCTGTGGCACTGTTAGTGATCGTCTGTTCTCTGATATAGGGAACGGCGATCAGTGATGTCACATGTTCAGCCCCACCCCCCTACAGTAAAACACATGAGGTCACACTTAACCCATACAGTGCCCCCTAGTGGTTAACCCCTTCACTGCCATTGTCATTTCACTGTGAAAATGACAATGGTCCCAAAAATGTGTCAAAAGTGTCCGATGTGTCTGCCATAATGTCGCAGTCACAAAATAAAATCGCTGATCACCGCTATTAGTAGTAAAAAATTAAATAAAAAAAGGAATAAAAATGCCATAAAACTAACCCCTATTTTGTAAACGCTATCAATTTTGAGCAAACCAATCGATAAACGCTTATTGCAAATTTTTTATATTTCTTTATCGAAAATGGGTAGAAGAATACGTATCGGCCTAAACTGAGGGAAAAAAAAAAATTTAATATCTTTTTTGGTGATATTTATTATAGCAAAAAGTAAAAAATATTTATTGATTTTTTTCAAAATTGTCGCTCTATTTTTGTTTATAGCGCAAAAAATAAAAATTGCAGAGGTGATCAAATACCACCAAAAGAAATCTCTATTTGTGGGGAAAAAGGATGCCAATTTTGTTTGGGAGCCATGTCGCACGACCGCGCAATTGTCAGTTAAGGCGACTGGGATCCGGGTCGCTTTAACTGATAATGGTCCGGGGCTTAACCGGTTAATAGGCTCATATCTGAACCATTTCCATTATATAGGGGATCCAGGCAGTGTTGCCCTTTTTCTCCTTTTATTTGCACTGGCCATTGAGCCATTGGCTGTGAAATTGAGGGAGGATGTTCATGTTCAGAGCTTGCGTATTGGAGGTTTTGAAGAGTGTGTGTATCACTGTATGTGGTTATGCTATTATATTTCAATGATTCAAATTCTTTGCTATCTGCTGCTTCTTGATTATCCAAAAAATTGGGGGTTACTCCGGGTTGGAAATGCAACCGAATTGAATGCCTCCCTTTGTGTCCTTTTTCAATATAGAATACATTTAAATATCTTGGGGTCAATATACAGCTCCCATCAGGATAAATTTTTGGCCTGTTCTCTAAACATTTAAGAGAAAATCCCAGAAATGGAAAGACCTACTGTTGACTACCTCCTTTTGGGTAGAATACATTTTTTCAAGATGATTTTTTTGCCAAAGTTTTCTTTATATTCATTCTAATGCTCTAATATATATTCCTAAATGACTGCGTTATATTAACTCTTTAATTCTTTCTTATGGGGGTGCAAGGTACCTAGAGTGTCTCTGGAAATGTTACAACTGCCTGATCTTTGTGCGTAACTTTTTTTTCTTTGCAATTTATGTATAATCGTTGGAAAATGTTTCCCCAGTTAAATAATGCAGCAACGGCTGTAGAAGCGGCAGTAGCCTCATATGAATCCCTCTTAAACTTCCTCTGCAGAGGAGAGGTTCCCACTCTGGGGGGGGTACGACTATATTAAAATTATCGAGAAGGATTCTTAAGATGTGTTCCAAACAAATCTCTGATCAGTCATTCTGTCTCTCACTAAATGCCCCTATTTGGTATAATCCTCATTTTTTTAAGTTAGAGGAGAGTTCTAGATTAATTGTGTACTGGAGGCTGGAGTGTTTAAATTGTTTGAGCAGATTCAGAATCAATGGGGTTTACCAGTTTGTGACATTTTAAGTATGTCCCACTCATGCTGCGATGAGGCAGTATGGCCTGGTTTACGAATCTTTCTCGAACACTAAACTGGAAGCCCTTCTGTTACAAGCAGATCATAACAAACTAGTTTCTAGCTATTATTCTGCACTGACCCAAATAGCAGACATTGCCATCGGACCACGAGAAATTATTTGCAATTGTACCAGATTTAACAGAGGAGTTATGGTTAAGGTCCTTAACACGTGTGTGGATATGGTAATTTCTTCTAAAGATAAAATGATCCAGTTACGCTACTTTGACCCATTTGTAGAGCTCTTTGTAAACGTATTAACTGTTTACAGAATAGTTTAAACTTGGATACTTCTGGTGCTTTTTTTTTTTTTTCTTTAAAGAAGACAAGTAATTTTTTCCATCTTTCCATCTATTAAATCTTCTGCCCTTGTTATAACTTTGGATAGTAAAATGTTTTTTTCTGCCAGTAGATACCTTACAGCCCACTTCCTGTTTCTTGTCTGGTAATAAGCCTAGGCTTATGACATCATGCACAGCTCTCTCTCTCTCTCTCTCTCTCTCTCACTCTTCTAAGAGTTTGCAGGAAGGGGGGGAGTGAGTTATAAGAGAGCCAATGAGAGCTGCCACTGTGTGTCTGTGTAAATCTAGGAAGTGAACAGGCAGCAGTTTCAGCTGCTCGCAGTTGAAATGGATGCAGCCAGGCTTAGTGGGGGAAGATTTCTGCAGCATATTTGGCAAGTACAGAATCACAGTATATATAAAATAAGCAAAGTGGTTGGAGGGAAGCTTCAGAATGGCAAATGTTTTTATTACAAATTATGTGAGCAGATCGCAGTTCCTCTTTAACTATTTTACTTTATTTTTCCCAGCCTAAATCTGCAAATGTTCTTGGAGCTGTGAACAAGCCTCTGTCATCAGCAGGAAAACAGACACAGTCAAAGTCTTCTAGAATGGAGACTTTAAGCAATGCAAGCTCTGGATCTAATCCAAGCTCTCCGGGAAGGGTAAAGGGAAGGTAGGAATCTCCAGTTATTCTGCTGAAAAAAAAAAATGTTCCAATGCCTTAGTGAAAAACTAGCTCAAAGAAGAGCAGCTGCTCATAGCAGCCAATCATACTTTACCTTTCAGATAATTTGGTTGCATTGGTATCTAGCCTCTGAATGAAGTCCTCCCGCTATGTCCTACTCCCTGACCGCCCTCCCGCTACGTCCTGCTCCCTGACCGCCCTCCCGCTACGTCCTGCTCCCTGACCGCCCTCCCGCTACGTCCTGCTCCCTGACCGCCCTCCCGCTACGTCCTGCTCCCTGACCGCCCTCCCGCTACGTCCTGCTCCCTGACCGCCCTCCCGCTACGTCCTGCTCCCTGACCGCCCTCCCGCTACGTCCTGCTCCCTGACTGCCCTCCCGCTACGTCCTGCTCCCTGACCGCCCTCCCGCTACGTCCTGCTCCCTGACCGCCCTCCCGCTACGTCCTGCTCCCTGACCGCCCTCCCGCTACGTCCTGCTCCCTGACCGCCCTCCCGCTATGTCCTGACCACCCTCCCGCTACGTCCTGCTCCCTGACCGCCCTCCCGCTACGTCCTGCTCCCTGACCGCCCACCCGCTACGTCCTGCTCCCTGACCGCCCTCCCGCTACGTCCTGCTCCCTGACCGCCCTCCCGCTACGTCCTGCTCCCTGACCGCCCTCCCGCTACGTCCTGCTCCCTGACCGCCCTCCCGCTATGTCCTGCTCCCTGACCGCCCTCCCTCTATGTCCAGCTCCCTGACCGCCCTCCCGCTACGTCCTACTCCCTGACCGCCCTCCCGCTACGTCCTGCTCGCTTTTTTTGAATATTGTAAAAGGCAACTGCATCATTAAATACTGACCAATGAACTCTGTAACAAACAACATTTTAGGCCTAATTCACAGGGTATACTTGCATCCACGTGAGGGCCAGATTTGTTCACACAGGGACGCACAGGTGTCCCATGCATCCGTGTGCAGGTAGTCGTAAGAGAGGAGAGATCAGAGATGAACCAAACTCTCTGCTTTTGGATTCTGATTTAGTGGAATGTGTTTTTTAATTTTTCTTGTCTGAAGTTTACAACCACTTTAAGAGGGTGGGCACACCTACAGGTAAAGATGTTTATCTATAAATGCAGCTTAGTGTGTCCCAAAATACAAGGGGCTACAGCACAGAGCTCATAATTTATTGCTCCATTAAAGAAAACTCCAAAATTTAGGAATCCCCTGCCCTTTTGTTTAACTGACTTGCACTGTGCAGGGGACATTGAGATATGTCTGTTTTCATATATACAACACACTGTCCCAACAACATACTATACTAACCACATCACCCTTACATATTCATAAGCAGATTCTTAGTTCACATATATTGCAATAAATGTTCAAGCTGACCAACTCTGTTAAAGTAATCTTTATCTGGCCTGTCCCTACTCTACCTTGCAAATTGCCAAGCTCTTGGTTACTAAATAGCATACTCTTATCCATGGACATGTGCATACTTTTAAGAGCATGGACATATATACTAACAAAATGGGGCAAACGTACACAGCTGAGGGTGAACGACATACCAAGATTCAGCAGCAATATCTTCCTGTATGAGCTCAAGTGATTCAAATGCTATGTTGTATGAAATATTAATGATGGTTTTTTGTTTTGTTTTGTTCGCTGTTGCAAGACTTGAAAGCACTGAAATGGATCAGAGTGAGAATGAGGATTATTCTATGATGTCCTCACCTCTTCCTGTGAAGAAAGACAAGAGAGACGACTCTGACAATGACAAACCGAGAGGGAGGAAAAAACAGTCTCTCTTAGACCAGGAGGACAGTTTGAGCATGGATGAGCTATCTAAATCCACTCAGGAAACCAAACCCAGGTCTGGACAACGTGGACGAAAGAGAGCAGCAGCCACCTCTGAGTCAGATGACCAACAGTGGCCAGATAAGAGACTAAAGGAAGACTTAGAATTTGAAGATGAACAAAACAGCCCACCAAAAAAAGGTAGAAGAGGTAGACCGCCTAAATCTACCAAGGCCAGTGCTACTAAGGAAGAGCCAGTAGCAAAGACCCCCAAGAGAGGCAGGAAGAAGGCAGTTGCGGTAGAAATTCCACAAGATGAGGAGGAAGAATCGCTTGATATAGCTGATGAGCAAGACTATGAAAATGTAGAGCAGAAACGAATAGGTAAAGGTCCAGGAAGAGCCTCCAGGAAGACTGCACAAAAGTAAGAAAAGTGAAGTGGTGTAGTGTTTTATATGCTTGCCTATTTTAAATATCACTAATGTTTTGAATTAAAATTGAAAGCGGAGCTCCACCCAAAAGGGGAGGCTCCGCTTTAAGCACATCCCCCCCACCCTTAAATATGACACATTTTGGCATGTAATTTTTGGGGGTGGGGGCTGCAGGTACCCCTCCTCCTCCCTTGCAACCTTCTGGGACTCGTCTCCAGTCCCAGAAGATTGCCCGACCAATGGGGAGGTGCTGTGTGACTTGCACCCAGCTGTGAAGCCGCAAGCTGTCACAGCCGGGAGCCCACACTTGCAATGCCACGGAGGGGAGAGGAAAAGATGGCAAGGGTTTGGGCGGCCGCATCACTGGACTGTGTGAAAATGTGTGTTTACCACTGGCCTACCGACTCAACTGATATACAAAGTGGCACGGGTGTGCAAAATCATGTACCCGTACGTCGGCCCTTTAAGAGCCGCGAGAGGGAGCACACCGCCGGAGGGGCACAGGGAGCGCGCTCACTGCACGGTGGGGGACCTGATACGCGTGGCCGGCGGGCGCGATCAGGAAGGGGGTAGAACCTTCCGGGGCTTAGGTGGTTAAAAGTCAGCAGCTACACTTTTTTCAGCTGCTGACTTTTAATAAACACAAACATTAGTGGAACTCTACTTCAAGCACCTCACCCCCGGAAGGTTTTACCCCATTCATGACCAAACGTTTTTTTGTTATTTAGCACTGTGCTACTTTAACTGGTAATTGCATGGTCGTGCAATGCTGTACACAAACTACATTTATATTATTTTTTGTTCACGCAAATAGCTTTCTTTTGGGGGTATTTGATCAGCACTTGGTTTTTCATTATATAAATCAAGAAATTTACATTTTGAAAAAAATGAATTTCTTCATTTAGGCCAACATATGTTCCGCTACGTGTCTTTGGTAAAAAAATTATCAAATAAGTGTTTGGTTTGCATAAAAGTTATAATATCTACAAACTATGGTGTGTGTGTATACAGTATATAATAGATAGATGATATTATTTTTTTTACTAGTATTAGCGGTGATTAGCGACTTGTAATGGGACTGTGTGGCGGGCAATCTGACACGGACTAACTTTACAGAGCCCTGTGTTGATAGTCAATGCAGGGCTCTGGGCTATAATTGGACACGGCTGATCAGCAGGTCCCAGCCATGAATGATTGGTTTGGACTTGCTGACAAACTCCCGCTGTGTACAATGACAGCAGGTGTTGGCTAGGAAGGGTGTGCATGTGCGTGCCCTAAACCTGAATATTTGCAAATGTTTAACTTTTTTATGTGGACCAAAAATTCAACTAAGTCTAACTACAGGTCTGACCAGTCTGATTCTGTCCTGGAGCCTGCTCAAGCTACGCCGCAGAAAAGAAGAGGGAGACCACCCAAATCAGCTTCTACACAGCAAAAGAAAAGGTAAATATTATGCCATTATGGGTAAATTAGAAAAGTCAGGTACAACAAGATCAGTTGTAGAATGGATAAATAAACACATTTTACAATTTATGTTGCCCTTGATGAGAAATCAACATTTATGATATATTTTTTTACATTTTTTCCTTTTAAAATCTGCTTCTTAGGGTTCTTTTACCTATGCGACAGCCTTTGCCACCCATCTTAATAGCGTTTAGTGGTGAATTGCTTCAGCCCAGCACGGCTGCATGTCTGTGTTTTGGATGGGCAGTCGGGACAGTAGAATTGTGGCTAAACTGCCTAGTTTCTTGCCACCTGTTTGCATGTGTGGAGCTTTTAGAAGCTGCATTAGAACAGATCTCTCATTGCCGATTTCTGTCTGGATGCGGCATACAATTGTAAAGTATGGTTGAGCCCCCACAGACTTTTGTATGGTAACATTAATGCCAATCTTGACGGATTTGTTACAGATAAGTAAAGATGTTTGTATCCATGCATCCTCGTTAAACTTGCTGAACGAATGCATGCCAGACTAACAATGGTATCAACATGTGATGGATTTTTATTAACGTTTTTAAGATTCTCCAGCTTGGGGCAAATGGGTATATTCTTTTTGTGGCTAGACTAAGGAAATCTGTAAACCTTAGGTCAGATATTTGTTACTATGTGTTTGCTAGGCAAGATTCCTGCAAATTCTGAACTGGTATCAAGTGGTTACCAGAACATGAAGTAAGGGGACAAGGGGCAAAAACATGCTTTTAGAACACTTTACTAATTTTTGCAAACCCCAGCTACTGAGGGGGGATGGTGGTTTGAACTCTTAGGCCCCATACACACGATAGAATCCATCCACTGAAAAATCCCAGCGAATGCGTTTCAGCGGATAGATCCTATGGTGTGTACACGCCAGCGGATCTGTTTCCGCGGATATTTATCCCCTGGGATGGATTCCAGCAGATAAATATTTGCTGACATGCTAAACAAATCTATCCGCTGGAATCCATCCCAACGGATGGATCCGCTGGTCTGTATAGACTCACCGGATCCATCCGTCCGAAGGGATCCCCCGCATGCGTCGTAATGATTCGACGCATGCGTGGAATTCCTTATATGACAGCGTCGCGCACGTCGCCGCGTCATAATCGCGGCGACGGCGCGACACGTCATCGCCAGAGGATTTCGGCGCGGATTTCAATGCGATGGTGAGTACACTCCATCGCATGGAAATCCGCACAAATCCTCGAGAGGATTTATCCGTGGGAACGGTCCGCTGGACCGTATTCGCGGATAAATCCTCTCGTGTGTATGGGGCCTTACCATTTCCTGAGAAGGTATTATGGGATTTTGGAAGTTTCTAAAGTATATATGACCTCAGACCTGTGGCTATCCAAGTTCATGGCAGCTACTGGTCTGTCAGCTATGCAGTATATGAACAGTAAATTAAATGGAGGCTGCAATGAACTATAAACATATATATATTTTTTTTTGAGCAATTAAAATGTTATTCTTTCCTGCAGAACAGAACCTCTTGTTCCTGAAAACAAATCCCAGCAGGTTAAACTCAGTTGTAGAAACCGGTATGCAACCAGCATCTAAATCCTAAGCTACTGGACTACTCGGCTATTGAAAAACAAAAAAATATATAAAGAGAAATACAAAATGTGTTGCTTAAGCTTGAAATTAATACTTTGTGAATGTGTCATTTCTAAATGGAGCATTATTTATTTTATAGCCCAGGTCGGCCGAAGAAGGCAGCCCCTAAAGAACCAGAACCAGAATCGGAAGACGACATGGATGTATCACAGAACAGCCCAGCTCTTAGTGACAACATGTCAAGAGAGGAGGAGGAAGAGGAGGAGGAGGAGGAGGAGGAGGAGGAGGTGGCGCCTGTACCTGTACCTGTAAGTTCTTGGACATTGCACACTTATGCTTTTACTCTTCTAGTTCATATTTGTGCAATGCGTTGATGCATGTTTTCTGGTGTTTGATGCATTGACACACTATAGGGCCTGTTAACAATGGCAGCTTTAAAGTGTATTTGCAGTCAAAATTTTTACTTTTGGATGAGGTTCAGTCAGACTCTGAGGCTAGGTTCACGCTACTGTACCTGCGATTCCTTCTGATTTTCAGTGTGATTAGTGCAACTTGGGCAAATTTTGGCTTTGGTTTGCATAATCTGTGAGGCCAAAATCACACTGTCTGCACCAAAGTAGCACAGGACCCAAAATCATGCATTGATGTGAATGGGCACCATTGAAAAAAATTTGATTTCCATTGTCATGCATTTCTGTGCAACTCAAATTGCATCTGAAATTGCACTAGCATGAACCAGGCCTGACTACTGTTTTTTTTTTTTTTTTATGTGGCCTGTTTCCAGTCTGGGAGATTTAATTTCCTGTTATGTCACTGCATTGTCACAGTGACATAAATCAAGGGAACATTTAATGTGGGGGTCACAGCCAAATTAAACACTACCCTACTTAAGCCAGCCTAGACAGTTCAAATCTCAGCCGGGTCAGTGGGCACTGGCCGAGTATCGAACATTGTATGGGCCGGCTGAATGTACCCAAGTTGATAGATCGATTTTACATGTGATTATTGCTAGTGACTATGGGGGCCGGCTTAAGAACAAGATTTTTTTTTTTCTTATTGCTGTTTTGTCACTGCTAAGGAGATTTCTCTTCACTTTCCAACTATATAACAGTATTGTCACGGGGAGTTGAAGGGGGAGGGGTAATCTCCAGTTCAGGGTCAAAGACAATGGTTGACCCTTCCTGCAAGAATAAAAAAGTCTGCAGTTCCATTTTGAGCTGTATTTTATAGTATTTTCTTTGCATAGAGTGGGTAAGGAATAGAAGCCCTGCCATGTTTTATTGCGGTCTGTGTCCCTGTTTAGGAGATTCACCCTCTGTTTGTTTTGGAGACCATTGTCCCCAAAACAGAATATGATGGGAAATCCAAAACCTTACATATGCTGCCAGAATAGGAATAGAGGGGAAAGTCTTCCAATCACGACATCTCTTCTGTTGATATATTTTGGGAATATTTGCACTTTAAAGCGGAGGTCCGCCTAAAAAAGAAAAAAAAAAAGAATATTAAAAGCCAGCAGCTATACTGCAGCTGCTGGCTTTAAATAAATGGACACTTACCTGTCCAGGGTGCCCGTGATGTCGGCAGCCAAAGCCAATCAAATAAAAGGTGTCAAATGTGACATCAGAGGGGGGGAGGAATCCAAAAAGTCGAAGTTCCAATTTTGGGTGGTACTCCACTTTAAGTTGAATGAAACCTCTGAAAAAAAAAGTAAATTGGAGCTCGGGAGCTTTTATCTGTAATTTGCTAGTATGCACAGCATATTGGCACATTATGGCAGTCATACATAGCTAGTGATCCCATCCAGCACTGCGCTGTCAGTGCTTCTATCGGTCTTTCTGGTTCTGACTGACTCTTCAGCCACATGGTTGGCCAGGCCACATTGATGTCACTATCATCAGTGCATGTGTACAGGAGTAACATCGTCATGTCAAAGTACGCAGGGGAGGTATATTACGCTCTGTCTTGGGTGGCCTTCTCAGAGATGTGACATTGCTTCTTGGAAATGGCTCCAAACACAATAACACAAAATATCAATGCGACAGGGCAACACATACACTTCCCAGAGTTCGTAAAAAGAGCCTGTAGATAACTTAAAATCTTTAAATAGTTGCAATGTTTCCAAAGTTAAAATACTCTTCTCTTATTTTTCTAGGTACGACGTAGAGCAAATAAAAGACGATGAAGCAGGCAGAGCTTGCAGTAGAGTGAAAAAAGAAGGCTGTACATGGATACAGAACTGAGGCTGTATATGTACTGAAAAGGGGTCATGCACTGACAGCAGGAAAAGACTGATTTCACACCCCTGAAAATGCAGCCACAACTCTATCAATAACTGTGGGTATTTGTGTGGTTTGTAACGTGCGCCAGACATGTAGACCCGAATATGTAAATAGCTCATTTTTTTATGTGTTAAGATGCTTGTATAACTTTCATTTTGCAGCTTTAAACCTGACATTACAGTGGCTCATCAGATTTTCCAAGACAACAAAGTGAAGCAATATATGCCATTGTGTGTTGTAATTCTGTTAACATTTTACTGTGAAAAACAAACTCATTTTACACACTGTCATGTTTTTGTGTTGTCATAGTCTTGTTGTTTCTATGACCTTTTTTATTTCTGTGTTCTATTGATCTGGGCAGCTCTTGGCCTTTCATGGTGCATCCCCTGGCTGTTTGAATTCCATGTGCTCCCCCTACTCTTCCCCAGAAGCTTGGTGACCAATAGAACATCACAACATGACTGTCAGAATGCTGCCGTTCTCCAGTATTGTTGCCAGGCCTTAGTGGCTGGCTGTCTTGTGGCATTGCAGATTGTAAGAAAGATAAATTTAAAACTATTCTAATTTCTAAAGTGTTTGCGCTATGAAAATAATGTATTAAAGACGCTACCTATTTTATCTCCCTTTCCAGTTTCCAGTAATTTACCTTTTTTCAGTAGATTTTCTGATGTTTTTTTCCATCCCTCTGTGTAAGTTGATATTGTAAGAGCAGGAACACGCAGAGTGCATCGGTAACCTGTGAGCTGCTATTCAGACATCTTTTGTGTAATGTCAACGTTTTTTCAGCCTGTGGATTCACAAAAAGCTGCTGACGTTTCAGCATAAGGCATTATGGAGTAAAGTGGAGCTTCAGGCAAATCCTTCAATTCAAGTATTCCTAATTTGAAGGTATTTTAAATACAGGTATACATGCCTGATTGTATAATCTTTTTCTTTAACCCTGTGCAATTTTGTAACCCTCTGAAGTGTTTGCAGCCCTTAGCATCAGTCTAATGCTCTGTAGTAGCAGATTCATGTTACTTTCTAGTGGTAAAAATAAGCATGCCAGTCACTCAGCAGCTACTCCTCCCATGGTGCAGGACCCCAGAGGAAATCTAATTGAAATTCAAAGGCGCCACGCCTTTCATGTCCAGTAAGCAGGTTGGGATAACAAAGGCAATAAAGTTATAATGAAGCAGAATTTAGGACATGCCTTCCAGTTACAATATCAAAAGAATCCTGCACTATAGTGTGATGTTCGGTGTTTTAGTTAGCTGCCTGCATCTAAATTATATCCCTGAAAAGGAATACAAGAACGACAAATACAAATATATTTGTAGATATGGCGCTAAAATACTGCTCCCATTTTTGTTTAATAAATGTGATGTTTACCTACACAGTGCAATGTGGTATCTTCCTCCACAGTTCAATTTAAATAAATATTATGCAACAAAAATGTAAACGATAATTCATTCAAAATTGCAAAATGCATATATAAAAATATAAAACTTCCAATAAAGTGCTTCATTAAGTGTGTCTTCAATTCAAAATAAAGTGACATTTTCAGTGCCAGTGTTAAAGTGGAGGTTCACCCCAAAAACATTTTTTCTCTTTCGTTCATAGACGGACACAGCATCCTTTGACCTTAGGGTTATGCTTCTTCCTACCAGGAGATTTAGGCAGAATTCTACAGCACTTAAGGTGTTAAAAACTTTCCTTCATGCCGCTCCTCCCAGGGGGCGTGGCTCCCCCAGGCATAACCCCCACTCTGCTTTAGCAGCCTCAGTTTGTTTCTGCCTAACCGTCAGGAGAGTCAGGCTCTCTCTGGAGTCCTGGACTCTGGAGTTTTTTCTTGCAATTTTTTTTTTTTGCATTTTGCGAGTTTTTTCCTCGCTTTTTTATTTTATTTTTATTTTTGAATCCTGCGATTCTTCTATCAACAGCCGACTGGGTGACAGGCTGGGTCCTCGACCCTTGTAGTCCCCCCAGGTTCGGCCTTCGAGCGTGTGCCGGCCCTCAGCTCCGCTTTGGGACGTCCACGACAGGCCCCATTGCTCCAGGGGCGGCCGGGGAACTTCGGTTCTAGGGCACACATATGACCGGTCTCTATGGCCTTGTCACAGTGTGTCTGGCTGACAGCCATGCCGTTCGCGGACGTTGGTTCTGTCTGGGATACCTCCAGCCAGGTAGTCGCAGGACAGGTAAGTAGTGGCCCCTTACTCAGGTAAGTGGTCTGGCTGGAATGTTTTCCCTTGGGAGGTCGACTGAGGGTTTTCCCCTGCTTTCCTCTCTCCCTTATTCCTCTCCCTCCTTTCCCCTTTGGGTGACGGCTGTGCAGGGGGTTTTTTCCCTGGGGCTCATATTTTTTTTTTATTTTTTTTTTTCACTCGGGTATGGCTGGGGCTGTTCTGTGTCACTGCAGGGGACTGTGGTGGACATTCTGGGCATTTTTGTGTGTGCTGTGTGCTGTTTTGGTGTACTGTCATTTTTGGGTACACTGTCTTTTTAAAACTGCGCAACGGCGGCCATTTTGCCGGAGCCGCGCTTGTATTATTCGGCGGCCATTTTCTTGTGGCCGGCGCCATTTTCAGCACTAGTTCGGCCTCTAGTGGCCGTTTCGGCGGGGAAAAAAGACCGCGAATCATCTGAGGGGACAGACGCAGCGCTGCAGCTTCTCCTCAGCACACACTTGCCTTCACAGACCGCGCTGTACCAGGGGGTGGTGAGTCTCAGGGGGCCCCATACTGTGCTCTAGCGGCCGGGAGGTGACCTGTGGGGGACTTTTTTCCTGCCCTTGGCAGTAGGGGTGAAATGGCAACGGCAATATGGAGCCTGAATCAGGCCCCTCATTTCTTACAATGCCGGAATTAACCCTTAAGCGCCCCTCCCCCTGCCACATCTGTTGAATCGGTGTCGGCTGTCCTGGAGTCTTTTCTCACCAGGTTTGAAGCAGCCAGTGCTCGGTTGGGGGGTAAAAAAGCGCCCCCCCCCCCGGAGGCTGTTTCTGGGGATATCTCTGACGCAGAATCTGATGCTTCTGGTTCTGTCATGTCAGAGGATGCGGGCTTAACCCACATGGACAGCGAGGATGACTCTGCTGCGGAGTCTGCTGATAAGGAATTTGTTGGAGCTCTTATTACTGCGGTGCGTGAGGCTCTTCATTTAGAGGATTTGGCGGAGACACCAGCGGTGTCAGTCCTTTTGGATTCCGCAAACCACCGCGTACCGCTAAGGTATTCCCCTGTGTTCCTTATTTAGACAATATGTTGTATAAGGAATGGGATACACCGCAAAAGGCTTTTACGGTTCCTAAAAGCTTTGCTACCGTTACCCCCTGGAGGAGGACTTTTTTAAAAAAGTGGGTCACTCCTCCGTCGGTGGACCCTCCTGTGTCCAGACTGAGTAAGGCTACTACGTTGCCTGTGGAGGGGGCTCCTGCTTTCAAGGACCCCGCTAATAGGAGAGTGGAGGCCGTGGCCCGCTCCCTGTTCTCGGTGGTGGGTTCGGTGGTAAGGCCGGCTCTGGCCGGAGCCCTGGTAGCTCAGACGCTGACTGAAAGGGCGAAGCTCCTGCTGCAGGACCTGGAGGTCCAGGGGGCTTCCGAGTCCTCTAGGGACCTGGCTGAACAGTTGATTCAGGGTCAGAAGTTTCTCTGCGAGGCGGATATGGATTAGATTCCTTTGCTTTCCAGGGCTTCTGTCTACGCAGTGGTTCTGCGCCGCCTTATATGGCTGAAGTGCTGGTCGGCTGACCAGTACTCAAAAAAGGCCTTGGTAGATTTGCCCTTTAAGGGCGGACGGCTTTTGGGGGCATCCCTGGATGACATCATTAAGGATGCCACTGGAGGTAAGAGCACCTTGCTCCCTCAGTCGGGGAAGGGTAGGGAACCTCGCCGCAAGCAAGGTCCTACTTTTACTACCCCCTAAACGGTTTTTTTCGTGCGCCAGCGCGGCTGGAAAAGGTCCGCAAGGTGCAAAAGCCCTTGCTGCCGGGCGTAAGCGCCCCTGGTTCAAAAAACCGAACAAGCCTGCGGACAAGCCTGCTTCCGCATGAAGGTCTGCCCCCGCCCGGGTCTCGGGTGGGGGGACGGCTTCACGACTTCGTGGATCGGTGGAATTCTCTTCTATCCGACCGTTGGGTTTGCGAGGTGGTCGCCTCGGGGTACAAGATAGAGTTCCTTTCTTGTCCCCCAAACAGATTTTTTTCCATCCAACCTCCAGCTTCCTCCGGATCGTCGGCTAGCCCTGTCCGGGGACTGTCCAGGATCTTCTGGACAGGGGGGTGGTTGTGCCGGTCCCCTCGCTGGAACGGTTTCGGGGGTTCTACTCCAATCTGTTCGTGGTCCCCAAGAAGGGAGGGGTTCGCCCTATCCTGGACCTAAAGGCCCTCAACTCCTTTGTCAAGGTGCAGCGATTCAGGACGGAGTCGGTCCGTTCTATCATGGCGTCCCTCCACCAGGGGGACTTCATGGCGTCCTTAGACATCATGGACGCATACCTGCATGTTCCCGTTTGCACAAGCCACCAAAGGTATCTGCGCTTTGCGATCGGGGAGGACCACTATCAATTCGTGGCCCTCCCGTTCGGGCTGGCGTCGGCACCACGGGTGTTCACCAAGGTGCTCGCCCCGATCCTGGCCTTGCTACGGCAGCGAGGGATCGATATCGTGGGATACCTGGACGACCTTCTCCTGAGAGCTTCTTCAGGCTCAGAGTTAGAGGAGGACGTGTCCATCACGTGTCGGACTCTGCAGGAGTTCGGCTGGTTTCTGAATCTCAGAAAATCAGTGTTGGTTCCGTCCCAGAGGCTGGAACCCCTGGGGCTGGTTTTGGATTCGGGGGAGACAAAAGTGTTCCTCCCATCGCAAAACCTGCTGACCCTGCAATCTGCAGTGAGACAGTTGTTGACCCAGAAGTGGTCATCTCTTCGCTTCTGCATGCGGGTTCTGGGTCTGATGGTGGCCTCCTTCGAGGCAGTTCTGTATGCCCAATCCACACCAGGGTACTACAGAAGGAGATTCTGTCACGATGGGACAGGGTCCCATCTTCTCTGGATCACCAGATTCGGTTGAGCCATCTGGCCAAGTCTTCCCTGGCATGGTGGCTGACGTCTCCGGTGCTTCGGTCCGGGAAGTCTTTTCTTCCGTGCCGCTGGACAGTGGTCACGACGGATGCCAGCCTCTTCGGCTGGGGGGGCGTCTGGGGCACCCAGTCAGCCCAGGGGCGCTGGACTCGGGAGGAGTCCCGCCTGCCGATCAATATCCTGGAGCTCCGAGCAATCAAGCTGTGCCTTGTCAGGTGGTCGCTGGAGCTACAGGGCCGTCCTGTCAGGATCCAGTCCGACAACGCCACGGCCGTGGCGTACATCAATCATCAGGGCGGCACAAGGAGCTCGGCCGCGGCGACGGAGGTCGCTCACATACTTCGGTGGGCCGAAAGGTCCGTTCCGGCCCTGTCGGCGGTATACATTCCGGGAGTTCTGAATTGGCAAGCCGACTCCCTAAGTCGCATGACTCTGGATCAAGGGGAGTGGTCTCTCCACCCGGAGGTGTTTCAGATCCTGTGCCAAAAATGGGGCACTCCAGACGTGGACCTTCTGGCGTCCCGTCTCAATCGGAAGGTACCACGGTTTGTGGCTAGGTCAAGGGACCCGTGGGCAGACGCGTCAGACGCGTTAGTGGCTCCCTGGGTCAATATCACCTGATTTACGCCTTCCCTCCTCTAAGGCTCCTACCCCGCCTGCTGCGCAGGGTGGAAGCCGAAGGTATTCCAACGATCCTGATCGCCCCGGATTGGCCGCGTCGCTCTTGGTACGCGGACCTGGTACGTCTGGTGACAGACGCCCCCTGGCGTCTGCCTCTGAGGGAAGATCTCCTGTCTCAGGGCCCGATCTTCCATCCTGCTTTACGGTCACTGGCTTTAACGGCGTGGCTGTTGAAAACCAGGTACTGAAGGACCGGGGCCTGTCGGGCCCGGTAATCTCTACCATGCTGCGTGCACGGAAGTCCACTTCTCGAAAAATTTACCATCGTACATGGAAAGCATACATCTCTATGTGTGAGGAGATGAAGTGGCACCCCCGTACTTACGTGGTGTCCCGGATCCTGCTGTTCCTACAGCGGGGAGTGGACCAGGCTCTTGCCTTGAGCACGATCAAGAGTCAGATTTCTGCTCAGGCTGTTTATTTTCAGCGTCCCTTGGCAGCGAATTCTTTGGTTCGCACGTTTGTGCAGGGGGTCCGGCATGTGGCCCCCCCGGTGCGCCCTCCGCTACCTTCTTGGGACTTGAACTTGGTCCTCTCGGCGCTTCAGCGTGCCCCCTTTGAGGACATTCGGGAGATCCCCTTGCTGACTTTGTCGCAGAAGGTGGTCTTTCTGGTAGCTATTACCTCTATCAGACGAGTGTCTGAACTGGCGGCCTTGTATTGCAAGGCCCCCTACTTGGTCATCCATCAGGATAAGGCGGTGCTGCGCCCGCAGCCCTCTTTTCTTCCGAAGGTCGTTTCGGCCTTTCACATTAACGAGGACATTGTTGTTCCATCATTATGTCCTCAGCCGAAGAACCCGAAGGAGGCCTCTTTAC
Source organism: Rana temporaria (assembly GCF_905171775.1). Lineage (NCBI taxonomy): Eukaryota > Metazoa > Chordata > Amphibia > Anura > Ranidae > Rana > Rana temporaria. Next base: position 78,270,521 of record NC_053490.1, on the reverse strand, counting down.
ATTCTCTGGATGTGGTTCGGGCCCTTCGAGTTTACTTGTCGGCGACAGCTCCGTTCCGGAAATCGGACTCGCTGTTCGTGTCTGTGTCCGGTCCCAGTAAGGGCCTGGCAGTCTCGTCGGCCACCATTTCCAGGTGGATCCGACAGGTTGTGCTTCAGGCCTACGCCCTGAAGGGGCGGGCGCCTCCCTTTCGGGTCATGGCGCATTCGACCAGGGCGATCGGGGCCTCCTGGGCTTCCGACACCAAGCCTCTGTGTTACAGGTGTGTAAGGCAGCGACCTGGTCGTCGTTCCACACTTTTTCAAAGTTTTATAAGGTGGATGTGAGTGCATCTTCTGATGCCTCCTTCGGCCGCAGGGTGTTACAGGCGGCAGTTTAAGGTTGGAGTTCCTCCGTTGAGTAACTTCGGTTTTGTTTGGGGTGTAACCTGTTTTTGCTGTGTTATTTTCCCACCCCTCGAATTTTTTTGACACTGCTTGGGGACGTCCCTAAGGTCAAAGGATGCTGTGTCCGTCTATGAACGAAAGAGAAAAAAGGATTTTTGTACTCACCGTAAAATCCATTTCTCTGAGTTCATAGACGGACACAGCACCCACCCCTCCTTTGTTTGTACTGCTTGTTACGAACTGAGGCTGCTAAAGCAGAGTGGGGGTTATGCCTGGGGGAGCCACGCCCCCTGGGAGGAGCGGCATGAAGGAAAGTTTTTAACACCTTAAGTGCTGTAGAATTCTGCCTAAATCTCCTGGTAGGAAGAAGCATAACCCTAAGGTCAAAGGATGCTGTGTCCGTCTATGAACTCAGAGAAATGGATTTTACGGTGAGTACAAAAATCCTTTTTTTAACACTAGATTGGGCCTAATTACGGGAAGCAGAATCGGGTGTTTTGTTTAAAATCAATGCAGTACTTACCGTTTTACAGATAGATGTTCTCCGCCGCTTCCGGGTATGGGCTGCGGGACTGGGCGTTCCTATTTGATTGACAGCCTTCTGACTGTCGCATACAGCGCGTCACCAGTTTCCGAAAGTAGCCGAACGTCGGTGCGCAGGCGCCGTATAGAGCCGCACCGACGTTCGGCAACTCGTGACGCGCTGTATGCGACCGTCGGAAGGCTGTCAATCTAATAGGAACGCCCAGTCCCGAAGACCATACCCGGAAGCGGCGGAGAACATCTAACTGTAAAACAGTAAGTACTGCATTGATTTTAAACAAAAACCAGATTCTGCTTCCCGTAATTAGGCCCAATCTAATGTAAAAAAAATAATATTCGGGTGAACTCCCGCTTTAACGTGCTCCCATTTTTGAACACCACACTCGCCAGCCATCCATGACCCCTTAATATGCTAAGCGGTTCTATTTGCACTCAAGGATCTCTCCTCCTGCTTCCTTTTAGGCCCGCTTTACTCTTGTGCGATTTTGGACATCAGAGTCACATGACAAGTCGTACCCCATGATTCCCAATGATAACCATTCATTTCTGTGCAACTTCAAGTCGCACCAACTTCAAAGTAGTCCCTGTACAACTTTGGTCCAACTTTGATGCGAGTTTAGGTCCATAGACCTCAAGTTTATACAGGCATTCCCTAAAATTGTGGCCGCAAAATTGCGTGACTTTAAAGTTGCGGCAGTGTGAAAGGGGCCTTGGGCTGTATCCCAGTATCACACTTTCTCCTCCAAAGACCACCACATAGGTACTGTACGTACGTGGGACAAAACCAAGGGTATACTTCAAATAGTGTATTATCGTTTATTAAGGATCAAAATGGGTAAAAACACACATAGATAATGCTTGCCATGCACAAGCTCAGTCCGTGGAATGCAGGAGCGTCCCGAACACACTGTAATGTGCTCCTAGCTTGTGCATGGCAAGCAATATCTGTGTAAGTGGTTTTAACCATTTTAATCTTTAATAAATAAGCTATATAGTACACTATTTGGAGTATACCCTTGGTTTTGTTCCATGTACTTATGTGGTGGTCTATGGAGGAGAAAGTATGATACTGGAATACCTGAATACAGGGAGTAAGAGGTGCCTTGGAGGAGAGATCCTTTAGTGTAAATAGAGCTGCTTAACATTTTTAAGGGGTAATGCTGATGATTGTGGTGTTCAAAGTGGGAGCATGTGAACATTGGCACTGAAAGTTGCACTTTATTTTAAATTGAAGATAATTACACTGTGTAGGTAAACATCACATTTATTAACAAAAAAAAGGGGGGTGTATTATTGCTCCACATCTACACACACACACACACACACACACACAGATGTTACCACTGCTGGTATTTCAGAGGGAGAACAACTGCACATAAGCTAGAGCATATAACTGAGATTTTTTATTTTATTTTTTGCCTGAAACTCTGCTTTAATATTCAAGTATTTCAGAAAACAGAACTTGCATCACTGACAAGTTCTATTGACAGTTAAAGAACTCGAGCACTAGGAGAGGTTAGAATCTAACCTTGCCCCATAACAACACTTGTACACAACCTAAATTACAGGTGTGCTATCTAGGTAAATATGCAGAAATGTAACTTGTGTTTTTTTTTTGTTTGTTTTTTTACTTCTGAAGTGACTTTCTTTACCTCCTATAAATTCCAAAAAAAGTGAAACTAAAACTCCAATGTTTTTTGTTTGTTTTATGGTGTTGTGCTGCCCATATAATGTAAGGGAAGTGGAAACATACCTATCCCTCAGAGTATCAAGTACTGATATTGGTAAAAGTGTTAGATTTTTTTCTCATCTATTGCGGGACACAGGAATCCATTAATCTTTAGGTAAACCTACAATAGGATTGGACGCTGGCAAAAAAAAAACTGTAGGTCAGCCCAGGATAACCCCTCGTATTACCAGCTTGCCTCCGCTTTTTGCTTGTGTCCTAAGAGGAGATATGCACCTTTTCTTTAGCTCTGCTGTGTAAAAGACTAAGCTATTTTCACTGGCGTTTTTTTTTTTCTTTCCAAGTTTTCTTTCAATTAATGCTCTTTTCTACTTTGTTGCTAGAGACGTTTTCTTCAGTTATAGCTATCCAGCGTGGCCATAATCAGCCTGGCTTTTGGAGTGCCACATTCAGGTCCTACTGGACTTGTAAAAATAACCTGGGAGTGACCTTTTGGGCACTGGCTTCCACAGAAGATGTAAGCCTTCTTGTGTTTACAATGACAGCTTTCCTCTTGCCAGCTCTCACAGATCCCTGCCCACCCTGCAGGTGCAGTGTAGGATGGATCATCATGTGGTAAGCTGCATTGTGCCAACCAATGTTCTCTCCACGTGGGATAGAGAGGCGGCGCCGCCTACACTGCTGGATGATGATAGACCCAGGCTTGGTATGTGAGATACAAGGAAGCTTTTGGGGGTGGGATGAGCTGCTGTGGAGGTAAATGTGTGCAGAAATGGGGACGAGTGGTGCAGAGGCCAGAGACGAGGAGGGGTGGAAGTGAGATGTGGACAGCCTGTGAAAGAAAGTTGACCCCTGCACTCTGTACACATCGCATCCCTGAACTCTGCACTCTGTACATGGCACATCCCTGAACTCTGCACTCTATACATAGCCCATTCCTAAACTCCACACATAATGCACTCCTGGCATTTATTGCCCATTTAAGATCCTTCCACTGTGCAATTTGGCCAATCCCACTGTTCAATGCATTTGGTTGGGGGAGGTGGGGCTGGTTGAGCTCCTGCACCTATTCTCCGAGAAAGAAAAGCCCTGGATAAATGTATATAGTCTTACAGATATATCTGGCCCTTTGAGAGCAACCATAATGCTGATGTGGCCCGCAATTAAATTGCTTCTTTCAGAAAGACTGAATTGCTTTTTGTCAGTCCTGTTGAGCCCCTTAGAAGTGTACCAGTTTCTCGGTCCACCATCTTTAGGTAGCTCTCAAGGATCGGGATCCGCTATTTCCTGTCAAGGGGCACTATGCTAGATCTTTGAGTGCTTTGTGGCTTTTCAGCATCAAACTACTTTTACCTGAAATATGCTAATGTGCCTTCTCGTCATCTTTTCACACATTCTCAGTTTTACTGGGTGGATTTTAAGGCCTCATCCAGTGCCAGCTTGGTGTGCAATGTCCTTCAGGCAGTTCTTTGAGCTGCAGGCAGTCACCAGTTATCTGTTGTTTTCTTAGACCCTTCCATGTTTTCTGGGTTGCCCACCCCTTGAGTTGGACTGCTTATCCAGGAGGAGAATGTCTTTCTATGCCCCTCAATGAATGACAAAGGAAGCAGGATTTTTGTGATCACAGTAAAATAATTTTGATGGTGTTTTTTGAGGAACACCTTTTAGTTTTTTATCTTGCTCTTTGAGCTGCTTGCCACACGCTGAGGAATGCTAGTAGTAGTAGGGATTACCCTGAGCTGGTCTACAGTGTATGCTTTGCCAATGTTGATTTATCCTGTAGGCACATTATACAACTACCCACAGGTAAAACTATTGGATGATCGTAAACTCCATGGACCCCAAGAAAATGATTTTACGATCAGCACAAAAAATCCTATTTTTCACAGCACAACATTTTTTATTATCAGGGTGCAAAAACGTTGTTTTTGTTTTTTAAATACCTGTGTAATAAGCTTTTTAAAAGTATGAAAAATGTCTTTATAAGCAATGACAATGCAAAATGAATGAAAAATAATTCTCTGTGGCTTAACTTTGATGTTAGAGCTGCAGGTTTTTGTTTTTTGGACAGTGTCAATGAGAAGTTGGGAGTTGATGTGTTGTTATTTTTTTTGGGGGGGGGGGGGGGTTTGTTTTTGTTTTTTATATAGGAAGTGAATTTATATAAGTAATGAACTGCTGAGCTGCCTTTGTATGTATTTCTGTGCCAACTGGAATTTAACATGATGAAATATAGTAAAAAGATGACTTTTTTGTTTAACGGAAAGATTTTGGAATTCTATGGTCTTTCAGTTTGAGAAATGTAATTTTTTTAAAATATTTTTATTCATCAACCGGTATTTTACTGTAGTCCCTCTTTCAGCAAAGTGTCTACTGGCTAACTGCTAAATAAACATTAGGGCCCGGATTCACAAAGCACTTACGCCGACGTATCTCGAGATACGCCGCGTAAGTGCAAATATGCGCCATCGTATCTATGCGCCGTGCCCACAAACTGAGATACGCCTAAAAATAAGCTTCATCCGTCCGACGTAACTTGCCTACGCCGGCGTATAGTGGGCGCATATTTACGCTGGCATATGTGGCGCTCCCATTGATTTCCTATTCAAATATGGAAATGAGGGAGATGCGTCGATTCACAAACGTACTTGCACCCGGCACATTATATACGTGGTTTGCGCAAGTCCGGCGTAAAGTTATTCTCCATATATGAGGCGCAACCCATGCAAAGGTTTGGACCAGGGAACACAAGCCGTCGTATCTTTTGTCGTTTACGTTGTACGTGAATATGACTTAGGCGTAGGTTACGTCGTAGGCAGTGATTCGGCGTATCTTAGGGAGTAGTTCAGACGTGATTCTGAGCATGCGTACTGGATGCGTCCACGGGACGGCGCATGCGCCGTTCGTTATTCGTATCTTTATGGCGCTCGGCCCATCATTTGCATGGGGTCACGCCTCATTTGCATGGCTCACGCCCACTTCCACTTACGACGACTTGCGCCTAAGAAACCCAGCGCAGATTCTACCCCTAGGAAGTGAAATAAAATCTTGTAAGAGTTCTCATGGGAAAAATGTGTCTTTACTGAAGCTTTTATCACCTATTCTTGTTTCCACAACAACCCAAATTTTTCAAAATGCAATTGTCACAGGGACAGAAAGTGAGGTGAAATCTTCTGAACAGGAACACAGACAGCAAAACAAATGTTACAGGGGTGTTACCCCTTCCCCATGCTATCTAAAACTTAAAAATACTTGGAGTTACACTTAACAAAAAATGTTACCTGTTCCAACTTGCATACAAATTCAACTTAAAGCGGAGGTCCACACAAAAAGTCAACCTCCGCTTTTCGGAACCCTCCCCCTCCAGTGTCACATTTGGCACCTTTCAGGGGGAGGGGGGTGAAGATACCTGTATAATACAGGTATTTGCACCCACTCCTGGGCATAGATAGCCGCAGAATCTGCGGCTATCTACACAACTGCCCACTCCCTGCCCCCCTGCTGTGTTCTGAGAAACGCACAGTTCCCAGAACACAGTGGGGACCAGTGAAAGACGCGCATGCGCAGTAGGGAACCGGGCAGTGAAGCTGCAACGCTTCACTTCCTGATTCCCTCACCAATGATGGCGGCGGGGCAGCCGAGAGACAAACGATTGCTCGTCTTCTGCTGCCTACATCACGGGCACCATGAACAGGTAAGTGTCCATGTATTAAGTCAGCAGCTGCAGTATTTGTAGCTGCTGGCTTTTAATGTTTTTTTATTTTAGGTGGACCTCCGCTTTAAGGACAAACCTACAGAACCTTATGATCCAGATACTTTTTACCAGACAGCAAAACCATGTTTTGGACCTCGTTTTTATATACAATACCTGGACAGGCCCCCAGCTTGCTAATTGGACCAAGGAGAAGTAACACACTGATGAAGCCATTCTTCTGCTTCCTCTTCAGTCAAAAATGTTCTCTGTCAGCATATGAACAAAGCTTCATTCCCTTACTACCCACAATTTGTATGCAAATGTTTATGAAACATATCTCTTCAGTAGACAAATATGCCAAAATTGGTGTATACAAACATAATATAATATAAAATGTCCATTCTATTTAAAAGCTGGATGATTGAGATTAAAATGGCATGATTAAACCCCCTGCTTGCCATGATTTACATCCATGCCTGGAGTCCTTATTTCAGTCCACCAAACCATGTAAAAGCTAAAATGTGTAGGCATTCCCACTGTCGGTTACCCAGGGATCTGTAGGAGAATCCTAGGTGTAGTCTTTCATAGAGGGAATAAAATAGAAATTCCATTTTGCTGTAGCAATTGGAGAACACTGATCTGATGAGAAATATGTTCCACGCAAAAGTTATGTTTATTTAAATAACAGAGCAAATATTGCATTGGAAAACCATCTTCAAGGTAAATGTTTAAAGTGTCGTAAAAGCTTCCTCACATTGCAGATCATTGAACAATCACAAAAGCTTCTACCAGACACCAGTAGTGTCTCATATGGAAATTAAGACCTTCTGGCTTTATGAAAATGTTCACATTTTATTGTTACTTGGATGTGGAACAATTTATGCACGTGACAGTTTCTTGAATCCTGGCACTGGAAATACTGTCCTTTCCAAGTGTGATCTTTCACGTCCATCAAACATTTTACACTGTGTAAATGCCGCTTACACTGTATACAATGTTGAATTTTTAAAGACCCTGTTGGGTCTCTAGCAACATCAGCACCAGAAATAGCATCTTTCTCCTGAAATAAAAGCGGTAGTACATGCACCTCACAGGTTTCCTTCTGTTGCAGCACTGCAGCCTCTGTATCTCTTCTCGGCATTTGACACTAGCAACAGATGTTGGGAATTTGTGTCCCTTGCCATGCATTTTGTTTCCTTCCTTTGATCTCTAACTCACTACTGCATTTAGGAGTGATGTAGGGGTCAGGATTTCATTTGGAACCATAGAAAATGGTGTTTGAACGCCTTAGAAGTTGACAGTTGCAGCACTGTAGCAGAAGGCAGGTAGGGGACAGAGGTAAGCATACTACCTTTTGAACTGCAAGAGTGCCAATGTCATATAGAGCAGTGGTCATCAACCCTGTCCTCGGGGCCCACTAACAGGCCAGGTTTGCAGGATAGCTGAAATACATCACAGGTGATATCATTTGCTGCTCAGTGATTGCAGTATTCTAGTCTGCATCTCCCCAAGGTAATACATAAAACCTTTCCTTTTTAGTGGGCCCTGAGGACAGGGTTGATGACCACTGATTTAGAGTCTTGACAAAGTCTATTTAAGGCAAATTAATAACAAAATATCAGCTGCAAAGTGGTTGTAAACCCTTGCATATACCCAGTGAAGTGCCTGGCCTCGGGTGATACAGAGGTGAAAAAAATTCATCTACATAAGTTGTGACTGTTAATTTGCAGCTATTTATTATGTGCAGCCTTTTAAAACTCACAGATGAAATCGAATCGTCATTGTCCACCGGCCACCCACGATTGCGCCTCAGCCAGAACGGGGATCTGTCAATGTAAACGGACAGATTCCCGTTCTGAGAGTAGAGAGATAGATCTGCTGTTCCCAGTGATCAGGAACAGCAATCTTTCTCTTCTTCTCTAGTCGGTACTCTGCCCTCACCGTTGGAAACGCCTCCCTAAGAAACACAACCCCTTGATCGTCCCCTAGTGTTAATCTCTTTCCCGTCATTCACATTTATAGTAATCAGTGGCTATTTTTAGCTCCGATCGCTGTATAAATGTCAATGGTCCCAAAAAAGTATCCAATCTGTCCACCGCAAACTTAGCCATGACTAAGCACTGATATAGTGCGAAACATGTCGGCTGTCCTCCTCTGTGGCTGTGTTTTGTTCTGCATGCCGACTTTTATTTAATAAAAACAACTTTTTTGAAGTTCTTTTTGAGTGCGGCTGTCCATCATCTCTCCATTCTCTACATCTGTCCACCGCAATGTTGCAGTCCTGCTTAAAATCGCAGATCGCCACCATTACTATTAAAAAAAAATAATAATAAATACCATAAATCTATCCCCCATTTTATTTTGTAGACTCTATAACTTTTGCACAAATCAATCAAAATACGGTTATTGCGATTTTTCTATTTTAGTTATTTATTTTTTTATTACCAAAAACAATATGTAGAAGAATACATAATTCCCTAAACCTGAAGACATTTTTGGGGGGATATTTATTATAGTAAAAAATAATATAGTTTTGTTTTTCAAAAAGTGTTTTTTTTTTATTTTATTTTATTATAGTGCAAAAAATAACCACAGAGGTGATCAAATGCCACCAAAAGAAAGCTCTATTGGTGGGGGAAAAAAGGACATACATGTGGTTTGGGTACATCGTCGCACGACCGGGCAATTGTCAGTTAAAGTGATGCAGTGCCATATTGCAAAAATGGCCTGGTCATTAAGGGGGCAAATCCTACCGGTCCTTAAGTGGTTAATGAACGTGTCCATTATCTGAGTCAGAAGTTGCATACTAGTGCTGAGATCTTCACTAAGAGGGAATAAAATATTTTAAATGTGGTCTTGATAATTTCTCTTTAAAATGTTTAATAAATATTTATTTTTTGTTGAATTATTTGTCACATGAAATTTGTATATAAGAGAGATCTGCGGTCTCCGTATACTTTCGATTTATAACAGCATTTTAATACCAGTACAGTTGTTATATATAAGCTTACTTGAAAATGTTCCTTCCGTGTTGTGAGTGCCACCTGTCTTCTGGCCATCTCTTTCCACAATTTCCTGCATGCTTTGCAGCTTCTCATCTCCGATTTACGTTCAATTTCTAAGGACTACATATCCCATGGTACCTTGCTACCTGACAGTTGTGATTCCTATATGCCTTCTGAAACTCCTTTTTCCCAGCACCTCCTGTATTTTTAGAAGGCAGGCTCTGTGAATTCAGTGACACAGCCGTGCCTACCTTCAGGGCATAGTGAATAAGTGTCCCAGAATTCAAGGAATTAAATATGCAGTATGCTTCACAAAGTAAGTTGACAAACCTCAAAATCATTCAGAAGGATAGTGGGCTACAAATAACCGAAATACAACCCTATTTCCAAAAAACTTGGGACGCTGTGTAAACTACATACTAACAGAATGCAATGATTTTCAAATCTCATCAACACGTATTTTATTCATAATAGAAAACACATCAAATGTTTAAACAATGTACTGTTTTAAAACAAAAATAAGGTAGTTTTGAAATTGATGGCAGCAACACATCTCAAAAAAGTTGGGATAGGGCAACAAAAAACTCTCAAAGTACAGTCCTAATTCCAAATAATTTGGGACAAGGCCATGTTTACAATGATGTAGCATCCCCTCTTCTAACCTGGGAACTGAGACCAGTTACTAGCGTTATGAAAGAGGAATGCTGTTCCATTCTTGCTTGGACATGCTGCATTAAAACCTGGATATATCTTTCAGCATTGATGGTGCCTTTCCAGATGTTGCGCTAAAAAAACTCACGAAAATCTATTTCTATTAAAATCAATGAGTGCAAGGGGCCCAATTAGTCAGGAGGACACGGCACCCATCGATGCCAAAAAGTGTCAAATTTTAGGAACCCCTGACAATTTCCATGATTGTTATTTATAAATATTTGGGTGTTTGGATCAGCAATTTCATTTTGAGCTATCAACTAACTGAAGGACACAATAATATTTCAGTAGTGAAATGAGGTTTATTGGATTAACAGAAAATACGCAATATGCATCAAAACAAAGCTAGACAGGTACATAAATTTGGGCACCCTTGCCATTTTGTTGATTTGAATACCTGTAACTACTTGGCACTGATTAATTGGAACACACAATTGGTTTGGTGAGCTCATTAAGCCTTGAACTTCATAGACCGGTGCATCCAATCATGAGAAAAGGTATTTAAGGTGGCCAATTGCAAGTTGTTCTCTTCGACTCTCCTCTGAAGAGTGGCCACATGGGGGCCTCAAAACAACTCTCAAATGACCTGAAAACAAAGATTGTTCTACATTATGGTTAGAGGAAGGCTACAAAAAGTTATCGCAGATATATAAGCTGTCAGTGTCCACTGTGAGGAACATAGTGAGGAAATGGAAGACCACAGGCACAGTTCTTGTTAAGGCCACAAGTGGCAGGCCACATAAAACAATGGAGAGACAAAGGCGAAGGACGGTGAGAACGGTCAAACACAGCCCACGGACCACCTCCAAAAAACTATAACATCAACTTTCTGCAGATGGTGTCACTGTGCATCCTTCAACAATTCAGCGCACTTTGCACATGTAGAAGCTGTATGGGAGAGTGATGCGAAAGAAGACTTTTCTGCACACATGCCACAAACTGAGTTGCTTGAGGTATGCAAACGCACATTTGGATAAGCCAGCTTCATTTTGGAATAAGGTGCTGTGGACTGATGAAACAAAGATTGAGTTATTTGGTTATAACAAGGGGCGTTATGATTGGCGACAAAAGAACACGGCATTCCAAGAAAAACATTGCTACCCACAGTAAAATTTGGTGGAGGTTCCATCATGTTGCGGGGCTGTGTGGCCAGTGCCGGTACTGGGAATCTGGTTAAAGTTGAGGGTCGCATGGATTTCACTCAATATCAGCAGATTCTTGAGAATAATGTTGAGGAATCAGTCACAAAGTTGAAGTTACGCCGGGGCTGGATATTTCAACAAGATAACGACCCAAAACACTTCTCAAAATCTACTCGGGCATTTATGCAGAGGAACAAGTACAATGTTCTCGAATGGCCATCCCAGTCCCCAGACCTGAATATCATTGAACATCTGTGGGGTGATCTAAAGAGGGCTGTCCATGCTCGGCAACCATTAAACCTAACTGAACTGGAGATGTTTTGTAAGGAGGAATGGTCCAAAATGCATTCATCCAGACACTCATTACAGGCTATAGGAAGCGTCTAGAGGCTGTTATTTCTGCTAAAGGAGGCTCTACTAAATATTGATGTGATTTTTCTGTTGGGGTGCCCAAATTTATGCACCTGTCTAATTTTGTTTTGATGCATATTCTGTTAATCCAATAAACCTCATTTCACTACTGAAATATTACTGTGTCCTTCAGTTATTTGATAGATAAAAATGAAATTGCTGATCCAAACACCCAAATATTTATAATTGATGATGGAAATTGTCAGGGTTCCTAAACTTTTTTTTATACAACTGTAGTTGCAAAATGTTCTTTCAGCTTTTTCTTGTTGGTACCACTTTGTTACCCATTTTTTTTTTTTTTTTTGAGACGTGTTGCTGCCATACATTTTCTATTTTCTTCCCCCCTAAAATTATAAATGTTCTCAGTTTTTAACATTGTTTTCTAATTTCTAGTGTGAATAAAATACAGGATTTAATCTCATAATTTACAAATCATGAGATCTACAAATCATTGCATTCTGTTTTTTTGTAGCTTTTACACAGCATCCCAACTGTTTTGGAATTGAGGACAGGAGGAAATATATGATTTTAACGTTTGATCATAAATAACAGTTTGAAGCCTTATTTGCATAAATTTTTATCTTATAAATTCTTATTTCCTTATCATACAGGATAGATGTGCCTTTAAATCATCACATGCATCTACATTCAGGTAATTGGACACTGCCAAAAGATCCTACTGGTCACCCCCCATCTAACCACTCCCAGCTAGCCTTTTTTTTTTTTGCTAGTGTTGCTAGGTGATGGGTTTCTCTTTGAGAGTAGTCTGCTTTCTTCTATGGAGTATTTTCCCCCTCTCTGGATGATTTCTTTCCTCTTTTAGGACACCTGAGTTACAGCAGTCTACCAAGGCATCCCCCCCCCCCCCCCCGCTGCTCTGCCACTATGGGGATCACAAGGACCTCTCTGGGGCCATTTTATTCATGGGCATGGCAGACCATAAGCACAATAAGGGGTCCTACAGGCTCATCCTTTAGTTCCCTTGAGGGTTATAGTACATTCGTGCAGAGCCTTTTGATGGTTGCCCCATCTTGACTCATCCTTCCTTTTTAGAGTGAATTTTCTGCCACAGTGTCAGTTCATGGGCAGAAACAGTGTCATCTTAAGAGCATTATAGGCCCTTGGCAATACAGTGCACTGGGGCCCTGTCTACACAATCACGCACGAGAATTTACTGACAAAAATCATAAAATTTACTGGCAGAACCACATTTTTTACTGCCACTGCAAAAAAAGTACCTAAACTTACAGTTTTCAGTGCCGAACAATGCAAATGTCAGTATTTAAACTATGAACATATAGCTGGTGCTATTAGCAATGTGTTTAAGTTAAACAAAAGTAAAAAAAAAAAATTATCTTCATTGACATGAAGGTCATGTTACTATAACCCAGCCAGCACAGAGTTTCCTCTTACATCAGAGTCTGCAGGATTCCCCCTTACAGTGAAAGGGAACTCTTATGTAAAGGGGAATGCTGCAGATCATGATCTAAGGGGGGAACTCTGATGTGGAGGGGGGCTCTGGTGACCAGAGACCACCTTTTATCAGAGTCCACTGCTTTCTCTTTCCCACTTACATCAGGGTCCGCAGACTGAGTTCCCCCTTGCATTGTAAGGGGGAATCCTGCAGACTCTGATGTAAAGGGGAACTCTGATGTGGGGGGCACTCTGGTGACAAGAAACCACCTTCCGTAGAGTAAATACACTCAGGTAAACGGGGTCACCAATATAGGAGGGGGAACCTTTATATCAGTGCCCCCTTACATTTTTGCATTCACTCCCCCCTTACATCAGCAACCCCCCCGCACTCTTGGAGGACTGGATCTTCTCTGTGATTTCCGCAAACTGGGCATGGTCAGTTCTAACCTGTCACTCTCCACAATTTTTTACTGGGGTTGCTGGGCAGCCGGTGGGGCCCCCCAGACAAGCGGGGCCCCCGGGCAACTGCCCAGCGTGCCCAATGGAAAAGATGGCCCTGGGCAGAAATTTGGGACTTTTTGAGACCCTACCTGCAAGTGTCGCAACCATTGCACCTTCAACTTCTCCTGAGTTGGTTACAGTGCAAGGGGAGGTTTCTGCTGAAAGATTCCTCACCTTCTGAAGGGTTCAGATCAGGAGAATACCCCCTGCTACAGACATTTCTCTCAAAGCGATAATAAACTTGGTAGTGGCATCATACCACTATGTATTACATTTTCACGCACAGCAGTACACTGTAGAGCAGGGATAGGCAACCCTGTTGTAGAACTATATGTCCCAAGAGGCATTGCAAGACTGACTGCCACAGGCATGACCCCCAGGAGAAGATTGAGATTTGTAGTTTCAGCACAGCTGGATTACCAAGGTTGCCTACCCCTGCTCTAGAGCATCATCTCGGCTTTCTTATTGTTTGTGCAGTCTAGGGCTGCAACTAACGATTACTTTCATAATCGATTAGTTGGCCGATTTATTGTTTCGATTAATCTGATTTAAAAAAATGCGGTGCATAATTTAGTTAATATGTAAAGTTAAAAAAAAAGCAATTTATTCTTAAATATCTATATGCGGTGGTAAATATAAATTACCAACTATATGGTTAGACCAATCCACTCTGAGAATAACAGACAGAAGAGATATACTGTATATACTATTGGAGGTTGAATCTGGTAAATATCATCAGACTCTGATCAAATTTTTGTATTGTAAAAAAAAAAAAGTTAGAACTGTAATTTATTACATTATTATCTATCTTGATATAAGAGTAGCGTCCTGTCACAACTGAGTATAAAAAAGAGAGGAGCCTCTAAGTGTAGCACTATGGTTACATTTAACCACTTCAGCCCCGGACCACTTTGCTAATCAATGACTGGGCCACTTTTTGCGATTCGGCACTGCATCGCTTTAACTGACAATTGTGCGACGTGGCTCCCAAACAAAATTGGCGTCCTTCCCCCCCCCCACAAATGGAGCTTTCTATTTGTGCTATTTGATCACCTCTGCGGTTTTTATTTTTTGCTATTTAAACAAAAATAGAGCGACAATTTTGAAAAAAAAAATGAATATTTTTTACTTTTTGCTATAATAAATATCCCCCAAAAGTATATATAAAAAAGTTTAGGCCGATACGTATTCTACATTTTTTTAGTAAAAAAAAATCCCAATAAGCGTTTATTGATGGGTTGGCGCAAAAAAGTTATAGCGTCTACAATATAGGGGATGGTTTTATTGCATTTTTATTATTTTTTATGTCACTGGCAGGGAAGGGGTTAACACTAGGGGCGAGGAAGGGATTAATTATGTTCCCTAGGTGTGTTCTAACTGAAGGGGGGTGGGACTGACTAGGGGAAATGACAGATCGCCGTTCATACATTGTATGAACAGACGAACAGTAATTTCTCCCCCTGACAGGATCGGGAGCTGTGTGTTTTACACACACAGCTCCCGGTTCTCGCTCTGTAACGAGCGATCGCGGGTGCCCGGCGGTGATCGTGCCCGCCAGGGAAAGCGCGGCACCAGGGATGCATGCCCCTAGTGGCTGAAATGCAAAATCACGTAATATTACGTGATTTTGCGCAGCTGAGCTGACCTGCCGCCGTAAAACTGCAGCGGCTGGTCGGCAAACGGTTAATGAAGGTACAACATTTAGCAACTTATTGCTACACTTAGAGGTGCCTCTCATCTCTTTTTTTGTTTACAAAAGCTTTATTTGGAAGACAATAACAAGACAGAGTTACTTTGCTTACAATATGAATCATATAGAAGAGTATAGCATTAATCAGGTATTATACAGTTGAGGAGTGGCAGGCATAGGGCAAATAGTATCATACAATGTTGGCAGGGAGAACAGCATAATACTTAGGAATAATATTTAAATGTTCTTGTGGGGTTACAGACATGAGGATATCAGGCAGCATAAACCATACTTAGTTTAACCACTTAAGGACCGGACCAATATGCTGCCTAAAGACCCAAGGTGTTTTTACAATTCGGCACTGCGTCGCTTTAACAGACAATTGCACGGTTGTGCGACGTGGCTCCCAAACAAAATTGGCGTCCTTTTTTCCCCACAAATAGAGCTTTCTTTTGGTGGTATTTGATCACCTCTGCGGTTTTTATTTTTTGCGCTATAAACAAAAATAGAGCGACAATTTTGAAAAAAATGCAATATTTTTTACTTTTTGCTATAATAAATATCCCCCAAAAACATATATAACATTTTTTTTCCCCTCAGTTTAGGCCGATACGTATTCTTCTACCTATTTTTGGTAAAAAAAAATCGCAATATTCGTTTATCGTTTGGTTTGCGCAAAATTTATAGCGTTTACAAAATAGGGGATAGTTTTATTGCATTTTT
The DNA here is from genome assembly GCF_905171775.1 of Rana temporaria. Lineage (NCBI taxonomy): Eukaryota > Metazoa > Chordata > Amphibia > Anura > Ranidae > Rana > Rana temporaria. The sequence goes on along the minus strand of NC_053490.1, from coordinate 78,254,612 downwards.
ATTTTTTTTTATTTTTTTTACTACTAATGGCGGCGATCAGCGTTTTTTTTCGTGACTGCGACATTATGGCGGACACGTCGGACAATTTTGACACATTTATGGGACCATTTAAATTGCATTGTTTATTGTGAAAATGACAGTTGCAGTTTGGGAGTTAACCACAGGGGGCGCTGTAGGATTTAATGTTCACCTAGTGTGTGTTTACAACTGTAGGGGGGTGTGGCTGTAGGACTGACATCATCGATCGAGTCTCCCTTATATAAGGGATCACTCGATCAATATGCCGCCACAGTGAAGCACAGGGAAGCCGTGTTTACATACGGCTCTCCCCGTTCTTCAGCTCTGGGGAGCGATCGCGACGGAGCGGCTATAAACGAATAGCCGCGCCGTCTTCCCGGATCGCCCCCCGCGGGAACCCGACCGCCGCATGTCGCGGGGGGGGGGGGGGTCCCGATCGGACCCCCGACCCGCGGAAAGGCAGGGACGTACAGGTACGCCAATGTGCCTGTACGTGCCATTCTGCCGACGTAAATGTACATGCGGCCGTCGGGAAGGGGTTAAAGTGGTATGTGGGGGATATAGAGATGTTTAATGTTATATAAACAAGCATTTTATCTAGGGTGGTGACCAAAGGGTCCATTTACTGTGAAATGTTTGCATACTATCCGTGAGGCCACCTGCACCCGTGGAGACAGACAGTAGCTGGGAATCTATGCGGAGGAACCATCCCTGAACCTACCCATACTCATACAAGCCTGCATATACCTGCCTTAAGGTAAGCGCTCTGTGAGCACAGCACTTAGAAAATTTACACAGAAGATTGTGAAGATTTGGATTACACAAGGACACTCATTTACCAATTTTTGTCATTTTCTGTTCACTTATGTTTGCATTTTGGGACAATTAACATTCGTTGCATATTATTGTCACTTATCACTGATTTTGTTATATATTAGTGTTATATTATTTATTCATTGGAATATATGCGCTGATCACTATCACTGCAGGTATTTTATTTACCCATTCAGATTTAGCAGCATATTTAAACTTAATTTTTATTAATCATTCACGGTTATCCTACACTTAAGTGGCGGCGCGGTAGCACCATTTATACATACTGGTGTAGATAAACCATCTGCTGTGAGAATCCCTCATAATCCGCTGTCTTACCAAGAACGTCGGGTCGTCAGGGACCCAAGGAAGGATGACCCACCCCGGAGGGCACAGGAGCCCCTTAAAAGGCACAGGATACAAAGATAATCTAGCCATGGTGGTAAATGTAAACAAAGGTAGAAGAGATTGATAGCCGTAGAATTTCATACCAGAGGGGATGGGCTTGACCATCAAGGCTCCAGAGGTGATGAGGAGGTCCCTATGTTGAAGAGGACAAGGGCCTCTTCCGGACAAACTTGGTTGTTGGGGGCTGGAAGGCGGAGAGCTTATCGGAATCTGGAAGCCCCCTTTAACAAGAAGGCCCCCAGATTACAGCCCCCCACCCTATGTGAATGAGTAGGGGGTACCCCTACCCATTCACCCCCAAAAAAGTGTCAAAAATAAAATGCAGTACACAGGTTTTTAAAGTAGTTTAATAAGGCAGCTCCGACGTCTCTTCCAATTTCTTCTCCCCTCTCCGGCTCTTCTCCGCTCTCAGTTAAAGTGTTCTTACGCTCTCCGTTTTTTCTCCCTCTGCCGGGTCTTCTCCCTATGTTCTTCCGATGTTGACTCAACGCTCTCTCCCGCTTTAATGCTGGGTGCGCGGTATGACACTACTTATATTGGCATTGGGCGTGGTCATCTGGAGGCCCGCCCCTTATGACATCACAACCCGGGGCTTGATGGACGGTGACGTTATAAGGGGTGGGCCTCCGGTGACCCCACCCCATGCCAATATAAGTAGTGGCTCGCTGCACACCCAGCATTAGAGCTGGAGAGAGCATTGAGTCAACATCAGAAGAACAGAGGGAGAAGACAGCTCAGTGGGGACCAAGGGAGCGATCCCCCGCTAAGCAAAGCCTGTCGGGCAGGCCGCCTGTGATAAAGCGCTCTTATATTGTTCATGCAGCTCTTTGAGCTGCATGCAGTCCTCACTGTGCTTGTAAGTGTGGTCAGTTTAGCTACGTTTAAAAAAAAAAATCGGATTTGTGCATTGCTGGGATTGGGAACAGTATTGAGTAAGTCTAGGGGTATAGGTGTAACCACAGTAAAGATGCATGTATTCTTTAAATATAATAAGTGTTAATTTTATCTAAATAAAGCTTTTGGAAACCTTGCCACTGAATTGAGAAGGGGGAACCAGCAAGCTTCTCTGTGGCTAGGAAATGTCAGTACTTTGCCCATGCAAAACACACCACTGCAACTAGAGCAGTGGGTAGTGGCATCTCCCATATTTCTATCGCCACAGGTTCGTTTTAGTTACACAGTGGGAATGAACATAATCCTGGACTCCATCCAAAATGGAATCATTGTTATTGCTAAAGTTGCTGTTTTTTTTTTTTTTTGTTTCTAATCTATGCCAAGCACAATGTAGTCATTGGGGTTGATTTACAAAAGGCATTAGCTGTTCACTTTACTAGGAAAGTTGCACTGTATAAGCTGGTTTTCCCTGGAGCTTAGTAAGTGTAGTGAAATTTCACTCTGCAAAGAATACCCAATCACGTGCAAGGAAAAAAAAAAAAAAAAAACAGCAATTTTGCTTGCACATGATTCAATGTTGGAAATCAGCAGAGCTGCACCTTTTTCACTAAGCTCTGGGGAAAATTCTCTTGCTGCGTGAAAGTCTATCTGCCTTTAGTAAATCAACCTAGTTTGTTTATTAACTATCTTCTCATGTGATAACTGTTCTCTGCAGCCCCATAAATGGCTCTTTTTTATTTTATAAATGTTTCTGCTTTGTAAATTATATGTTGGATAGAGCTACCTGCTGCACTGAATTTAGTGTCAATGAGATGTATTCAGTTCTAATTATATGGCCCCTCTTTGGCTTTCTATACTCAATGACCTCAGTACCTTAAGTTTGAGGTAATTGTGTCACGCACATGCGTAATGTGTAAATGCTTTATATTGTTTGAGAATTTTTAAAGGGTCAGGTCACCTCGCCTCACATTTGATTTGATGTTTAAAAGACCCTGCCATTAAAATACAAAACTGACACATGCTAAAATGCCAGCCTGCCAACCCCTCCCATCACTGCCAAATCCTAGCTGTCTCTGACAGGTAGATCTGATTTTTCTGGATAGAAAAAATTATAGTGTAGCGCTATTTAAATATACATGAGTGAATAACAGTGATTGAATAAACACTATATATGACTCTATATCGAAATCACATCGTGTCCAAAGGATGAGATGACAGAATGACACCTCAAACATTGAAAATCATATTATATATGATATGTGCAATAATGAGTGAACAAAGTCCAAAGTTATAGATGTATTCAAAGATTTGATCAGAAGACTCCATCTTAGGTGTGACCCTCTAGATGGAAACAGAAGTATCAAACACCACCACCAATGATAGGGGGAGGCTTTCCAGATATCAGTGACCTGGAGAGGCATATACCTCCCAAGTCTCAAAGGCTTATAAATCAGTCAACTCGACGGGTACAGCTGGTCCTGAATCCAACAGATAACTTGACCCCCAACAATCAAAGACTCCAATATAAGCGGAAGGTAAATGTCGTATTCTCATGTAGGAGGCAGAGGTTCAGTATCCACATACCATGTGGTGATGCAATGAAAGAAAATCGCATAGCGTGATACTGTTTAAAGTGGTATTTATTAAAAACTATAAAAATTAACACTCACATTTTAGAAAGATCATCTTGGGCATAACGTAGGTACATGAGCGATGTATGTAGATGGGTCCACCCAACGCGTTTCAATGAAACAGTCATCATCTGGGATGTGCAGCCCCCCACAACTACATCGCTATTTAAACACTAGATGACCCCAAGTGGAATGGCTATGACACCGGAAATGAACGCATGATGTCACTTCCGGTCGGACTACTGGAAGCGACGGCAGCGCAATATACCGTTCTTATATTGCGTCACAATGACATAACAAACAAGTCTGGGATCCACCTTGAATCAGCCGAAAATATTTAAAATCCACAGGCCACGAAAAATGCTTAAAAGAGAGACGTCCGGCGTCTCCAGTTGAGTATAAATGTAAGGACGCCAACCAGACCTCGCTATGAGAGTGAGGCTAGGTGACCTCACTTCTGCCCGTAGATGAATATGGATGCGCGGACATTAACCAAACCTTGCTATGAAAACAAGGCTGTATACCTTACTTCTGCTCACGCAGTACGTCCCGGGCAGCTATCACATCCAGGCCTCACTATGAAAGTGACCGGATGTTGACATCCTACGCAACCAAGCCTCACTGTGGATGCAACCAATCATAATTATATCCATCAGCAAAGCATTTGACTCTTGTCTATGTGACAAACCAAGCCTCACTATGAAAATATACAGAGCCATAATCGTCACGAAAATGCTGTTTTAAAGAGGATGTGAAGTTTCATAATAGTATACATTTTGAATAAAAAATTTAAAAAAAATATATATAAAAATCAAGGTGGTAGTTTGTGTATGTAATTATATTGTAATTTCCAAATTAGGGTCACTGTGCACAAAATTACTATTTATTAGTACATTTTGTAAACATTAAAATAACATTAACATGAGTCTAACAAGACAGTGTCAATATTAATGGCACTTCTAATAGGTGTAACTTCTTATCACACCCATCAGAATACAATTAAGTTAAAAAATAACATTAAAAGAAAAGAAAGATACGTTCAGTCCTGAATGTTAGGATCTATTAATACAAGAGTTAATGTCCCACTCCACATTCATACCTTGTGGGTGGTGGGTCTGTAACTCGTATATCCAAAACGTTTCCAATCTGTTACATAGTTAGTTAGGTTGAAAAAAGACACAAGTCCATCCAGTTCAACCACAAAAAATAAACAAACAAAATAAAAAACACAGTACAATCCCATACACCCAACTCCATACCCACAGTTGATCCAGAGGAAGGCAAAAAACCCCAGCAGAGCATGATCCAATTTGCTACAGCAGGGGAAAAAATTCCTTCCTGATCCCCCGAGAGGCAATCGGATTTACCCTGGATCAACTTTACCTACAAATCTTAGTACTCAGTTATTTTATGTACATTTAGGAAAGTATCCAGGCCTTTCTTAAAGCAATCTACTGAGCTGGCCAGAACCACGTCTGGAGGGAGTCTGTTCCACATTTTCACAGCTCTTACTGTGAAAAAACCTTTCCGTATTTGGAGGTGAAATCTCTTTTCCTCTAGACGTAAAGAGTGCCCCCTTGTCCTCAGTGTTGACCGTAAAGTGAATAACTCAACACCAAGTCCACTGTATGGACCTCTTATATATTTGTACATGTTGATCATATCCCCCCTAATTCTCCTCTTCTCAAGAGTGAATAGATTTAGTTCTTCTTATTTTTTTTCTCATAGCTGAGCTCCTCCATGCCTCTTATCAGTTTGGTTGCCCTTCTCTGCACTTTCTCCAGTTCTCCGATATCCTTTTTGAGAACTGGTGCCCAAAACTGAACTGCATATTCCAGATGAGGTCTTACTAATGATTTGTACAGGGGCAAAATGATATCTCTGTCTCTGGAGTCCATACCTCTCTTAATACAAGAAAGGACTTTGCTCGCTTTGGAAACTGCAGCTTGGCATTGCATGCCATTATTGAGCTTATGATCAACTAAAACCCCCAGATCCTTCTCCACTACAGATCCCCCCAGTTGTACTCCCCCTAGCATGTATGATGCATGCATATTCTTAGCCCCCAAGTGCATAACTTTACATTTATCAACATTAAACCTCATCTGCCACTCAGTCGCCCAATTAGACAGAGCATTGAGGTCGGCTTGTAAATTGGCGACATCCTGCAAGGACGTTATTCCACTGCATAGCTTGGTGTCATCTGCAAAGACAGAAATGTTACTTTTGATCTCAGACCCAATATCATTTATAAATATATTGAAAAGTAAGGGTCCCAGCACTGAACCTTGGGGTACACCACTGATAACCTTGGACCATTCAGAGTAAGACTCATCAACCACGACTCTCTGAATTCTGTCTTTCAGCCAGTTTTCTATCCATTTACAAACTGATATATCCAATCCTGTAGACCTTACCTTACACATGAGCCGTGTGTGCGGAACTGTATCGAACGCTTTTGCAAAATCCAAATATATCACGTCCACAGCCACGCCTCTGTCCAGGGTTTTACTTACCTCTTCATAAAAAGAAATCAGGTTTGTCTGACAACTTCTGTCTTTCATGAATCCATGTTGTCTGCTGCTTAAATAGTTTTTTTCCAGCAAGAACTCATCCATGTGGTCTTTTATTAAACGTTCCAGTATCTTCCCAACTATAGAAGTTAGACTAACAGGTCTATAGTTACTTGGTAAAGACTTTGTTCCCTTTTTAAATATGGGCACCACATTGGCCCTGCGCCAATCCAGTGGTACTATTACTGTCATTAATGAGTCCCTAAATATTAGATACAGTGGCTTTGAAATGACAGAGCTCAATTCATTCAATTCATGGATACTCCTCTTGTGTTAGCCCCTCCCCTCCATGGGGTAATAAATTGGTCTATGATCAAAAATGTTGGCCTAATTGGGGGATTAATTATAAATGGTGCAATCTTGCTTTTGAGTGAAGGTACACCATGGTATATAACTTTTGGTCTTTCAGGTAACAGTTTACCGAGGATTCTGTCATTCCTTAAAATACCCCAATGTTGATCGAAAATGGCCTTGTTTGTGTTGTGTCAAGAGGCTGTAAGGAAAGACCATTTGAAATGATCTCCTCTGTCCTGTTGTGGTTTATCCACCAACAGTGAAGACCGATCGATGTTCAAAACTTTGACTAAATCATTATCGACTTCTACGGAATTATATCCTTTATCGAGAAATCTCTCTTTAAGGACATTTGCTTGAATTTTAAAAGTATCGGTACAATTCCTGCGTAATTGCAGGAACTGACTTTTAGGGACCGACCTCAGCCATGACTTGTGGTGGCAACTATCCACGGGTATATACTCGTTTCTATCCGTAGGTTTGAAATACGTACTAAACTTCAATTGTTGGTCTGATTTTTCTATCTCAAGTTTCAAGAAGTGTATCTTAGACTGGCTAAATTCATATGTCAGAGTTTTCCCCCTATCGTTCTCGTTAAGCTCAGAGAAAAAAAATTTCCAGAGCCTCGGGGGTGTCTGCCCATAGGAGGAGGATGTTGTCTATGTACCTGGCCCACAGTGTTTTTTTTTTTTTAACAGTAAAGCTGGCCCACAGTTTTAACTGTGGGTAATCCATGGCATAGAAGACATCCTCCTCCCACTTGGGCATGAAAAGGTTGGCTAGACTGGGGGCAAATTTTGCCCCCATCGCCACTCCCTTCTGCTGTAAATAAAAATGGCCATCAAACCAAAAATAATTATGCTGGGTGGCAAACTCCAACAATTCTTTAATAAAATTAAACTTAGGTGTAGCAAGAGTGGCATCTCTTTTTAAAAATTCATGTGCCGCCTCCATTCCCCTTTGATGTGGAATGCAGGTGTACAGAGATGCCACATCTGCTGTAGCCATAATAATTTCACCTTCAAAGGTCAATGTAGATAATTGTTTGATTACATCCTTGGTATCCTTAGGATAAGATGGGGTTTTACGAACAGATCGTTGGAGGAAAAAATCTATATATCTACCTATCCTTGAGGTGATAGAATCTATCCCACTGATGATGGGACGTCCAGGGGGGATGAAGAGGATCCTTGTGGATCTTGGGTAAATAATAGATAACAGGGATCCTAGGGGCCAAAGGAACGATGAACCTCAGTGTTCATTCAGGACAAGGGCTTAGTATATATGAGATACTGTGATATAGAGAAAAATTCAGCGCTGGGATAATAAACGAAAACAAAAATTGCAAGCCAGCACTAAGGATCAATTCAAATCAAAAGTCCCAAAGTCATATAGTGTAAAAAATAGTGCAGTTTACAATAATAATTAAATAATTAAATATCAAAGAAAGTCCATAAAGTGCACAAGTGAAAAAATCCAAATGGTGCTCCAATGTAAAGTGACTGAGTGCAGTAAATCAGAGAATCTGATCCACAGGTAAAGAATCCTCCACCAATGTAAATAGATAGATGGCCTCTCACCTCAGCCATTCGACCATGGCTAGGTCACATAGCATATTATACCTCCCAGGTATAAGCAAAACACCTTGAATCCCAATAGGCAGACAGCTACCAGCAACACAGCTTAGCCAATTTCCAGATCAGCAGGAGGGTATATGTAAATGAGAGAGGAGACAGACTAGTGCTCTCTGTATGGTAAACTAAGTATTTATTAAAAACAACAGGTAACAAACTCACAATTAGTGGCACTCAAAGCCGAGTGTGAAGCATGAATACATGTATCAGAGCTCCAGGCTTCCGAATCCACGAGCGCGGGTGACGTCACGTGACTCCTCCCCCTTCGTACGTTACGTCCCAGTGGGCGGGACTTCATCAGCATAGGGTGGGGAGATCAACGTGTACGTCCCGCAGTATGTTATATAGTGTGCCGTTGCCTCAGCAACCTAGCACAACAAATAAAGACCTGCCAACAGCGCCATCTTGTGTCTATAAAATAGAAGACGGCCAGTCATACTTAGCATATTGCCAAGCAGACCGAAAAAGCCTCTATGTTCAACATAAAGTAAATAAAAAGGCAGATACAATATTCTTTAAACAAAATCATTAAATCAAATTAATAAATTTAGAATTAAGTGACGTCAACCACGGTCGCCTTCTCACTAACAAATAGATATTATGAATAGACATTCATTTACTGCTTAACATAGCAAATTTTGCCATATCAAGCAGTACAGAACAAATTACCAATACTTGATAATGCAACAATCCGTCAATACCAACATATTAATAATATACAGTATATAGATAAAAATTTAAATTCATATAAAATTCATATATAATCTATATAAAATCATATATAAAAAAGATTTTCTTATATATAAAAAAATGTCATATACAATTCATATAAAATTCCCCAATACACAAAACAATAATCAGAGTACAAAAAATTACTAAAAATTACTAGCGATTGGAAATAAAACAATTGAGATCAAACTCAACGTTGAGGCCGGCCGGGGAGGAAACTTTAGTTTCGTATATCCAGAATGATTCTCGGCGGCTAAGTTGCCGGATATAGTTTCCCCCTCTCCAATGCTTAACAACTTTTTCGATGCCCCAAAATTTGAGACCTTTAGGGTCCCCTATTGTGGCATTCTCTAAAGTGCTTAGATACACTGTGGTTTCGAATACCACGCCGTATATTGCTTACATGTTCTCCCACCCTCACGTGTAACTCACGTGAGGTGCGCCCAACATATTGCAATCCGCATTGGCATTCGAGCATATAGACCACACCCACAGTCGAGCACGTGATCAAATCTTTAATAGGGTATTCTGTCCCAGTGACACTAGAAACAAAGGACTTGCGCTTTTTGATATTAAATTTAGCATGTTTGCAAGTTGCACATCTGCCGCACGCATAAAAGCCTGACAAAAAGTTAAAAAGTTTTGGCCGAGGGATAACTGGCGGGTCTATCACTCCTGGGGCCAGGCGGTCCCTGAGACAGGGGGCCTTCTTGTACACAAATTTTGGACGCTCAGGAAGAACAGGGCCAAGGACCATATCTCCTTTTAGCACAGGCCAATGTTTGGCCACTATTTTCTCAAACTTTTTGTGTTGTATGTTGTAATCTAATAACATTTTGTAATTAGCTACCTCTGAATTCACATCAGGGGGTCTATCTTTTATGATCAAACTCCTGTCAGTATTCCTGACTTTTTCTATTTCCTCCTTGATCACAGGCATAGAGTAGCCTTTGGCCACAAATCTAGCGGCTAATTCCTGAGATTGTACTATGAAGTCAGATTCTAGTGTGCAATTCCTACGCAGCCTTACAAACTGGCCACGAGGAATATTACACAGCCACAGTCGATGGTGGCAGCTAGTTAGAGGGATATACCTATTTCTGTCTACAGTTTTGAAATGATTTCTGGTGACTAATCTGGGCCCAGATTTGAATATTTCAAGATCCAGGAAGGTCACCTGTTCACAAGAGACCGTCCACGTTAAGACAATCCCCTGATCATTGGAGTTGAGTCTACTCCTAAACAACTCCAATGAGGGCAGGTCCCCCTCCCAAATCATCACCAAATCATCTATATGTTTGACAGGTATGCTGTCCCCCCTCCCCCTAAAAAAAGTGCCAAATGTTGCACCTGAGGGGGGAGGAGTACAATGAGTGGAAGTTTCTCTTTTGGGTGGAACTCCAATTTAAACTGGATACACACTATACCATTTTCTGTATATTTTTTTCATTCAGATTTACCAAAACCATATAAAGTGAGGTCAAACCGTAAGAGTTTAATTTTGTATGCAATCAGGCAGGCCTTTGCACCATATGATTTTGGTAAATCTAAAGAAAATCAGACAACAAAAGTTGTAAGCCTCGTACACACGATCGGATTTCAATCAGACAAACCCGTGGAATTTTGTCCGAAGGGCGTTGGCCATGAACTTCTTCTGCATACAGACGGCAAAACTTTCTCAGCCAACAAATGTATATTTTTAGCTGTTTAGCGCCACCCTTTGGGCAACTGCTAATGTTGTGCTATGGTTAGCATTGCTTCTGAGCATGCGTGTTTGTACTTTGGATTTTTTTCAGACGGACTTGTGTACACACGATGGGATAATCCGACAGCACACATTTGTTGTTGGCCAATCTGAAAGCATGCTATAAAACAATTGTTAGAGAAAGGGAGTCACCGCTCAAGGTAGAAAATGCAAATGATGAACCTCTTTACCGGATCTGAAGCCACGGGTGCTGGCAATGCATGTAACAATGCAAATGAAAGAGGATGTCTGGACAGCCGCACTCCAAAAATATTGCCTTTTACTGTTAAAACAGGATCCCAAGATACATGCCACAGCAAACAGGATACAAGCTGACGCGTTTCACACTATAACTTGGTGCTTAATCATAGCTGACATACACAGAAATTGATATCAAATGTATACTCTTTCCCACAGGTCATGTGACCAGAGGGGTGGTGATTAAAAGTCCAATCAACAAATTGGTAATTGGTAACCCCTGTAAACACGAAAAAAATCAGAATCACAAAACGTGATTGAGAAGGAAGCACTCTCATAAAATACTAAATTGAAACTGCAAAAGGAAAAATGGAAAAACAAATAGTGATTTTTGTGATAAAGAACGCATATATATATATATATAAATAAATATTATTTCAAAACGTGTATATAAATTACACGTGTGAATGCTGTGAAATAATATATATACAAATAAAATATGTGTATGTATATATATATATATATATATATATATATATGTGAATATATATATTTAATTTGTCAATTGGAAATCACTAGATATACAAATAAATTGATATATCTTTTTTTTTATTCTTTATTCATGAATATATATTATTTCACAGCATTCACACATGTGTAATATACACGTTTTCACATAATATTTTTTTTTATTAGGGCTGTTACTGATCAAAATTTTTGTGTTTTGATTAATTTTTTTTTTTTATATCGATTAATCGACTAATTTCGATTAATTATAACGCACATACCGATCCAACTACTTTTAGCTGATCTCCTTACAGGCTGATTCCCAGTGCAGCTACCAACAACTGGAAAAATGGATAGCAGGATACAAAAAACACACAAAGGCAGCGCTCGATGGGAAAAGCATTAAAAATGGTGCGAGTAATACCAAACGGTACCAAAAGCAGTCATAAAAACATTGAGCTAAGTATAATACTGGTATAAAAATGTGTAAAACGATACCACTGCTGAATCCAGATGAGGAGAGGTTAACATCAGTCTGTCGGCATGTAGATGTCCCATGAAGGAAACTATCACAACTCCCAGTGGATGGTTGTAGATTCCCAGGTTGATAGAGGGAAGTGATAGAGGGAAGTGTAACAGCCCTTGCGTGTGGCAGATAGTAAGGTCCCACCGGCATGTAGATATGAAGGCACAACAAAGGAGCCCTACAGATGGACACGGTAAGCCCCGCCGGTGTCCGTGACGTTACTGGATCTCCGACGGAACTCCCTGAAGGCCCAGAAGCCGGCAGAGAGGTGAGTACCAATCAAAAGAATTTTAATAGATCAAAAAGATTTTGATCAATCAAAAAAATTAAAGCTTAATTAAAAGTTAATTTGCACAGCCCTACTTTATATATATATATATATATATATATATATATATATACACACACACACGTTCTTTATTACAAAAATCACTATTTGTTTTTCCTTTTGCAGTTTCACTTTAGTATTTTATGAGAGTGCTTCCTTTTCAATCACATGTTTTGGTTCGCATTTTTTCATATTTACATGGGATACTAATTACCAATTTGTTGATTGGACCCTTAATCACCATCCCTCTGGTCACATGACCTGTGGGAAAGAGTATATATTTGATATCCATTTCTGTGTATGTCAGCTATGATTAAGCACTAAGTTATAGTGTGAAACGCGTCAGCTTGTATCCTGTTTGCTGTGGCATGTATCCTGTGATCCTGTTTTAACAATAAAAAGCAATATTTTTGGAGTGCGGCTGTCCAGACATCCTCTGTCATTTGCATTAATAAAACATTTGTTGTCGGAAAATCCGACAACAATTGTCCGATGGAGCATACAAATGGTCGGATTTTCCGACAAAACCCTGCCATCACACATATGTTGCCGAAACATCTGATTGTGTGTATGAGGCTTTTAGCCTCTGTAATCTCAGCCGAAATCGGGATTGACAAGCGGGAGTGAAATCGTGTGCCAGTTCAGCTGAACTCGCACGGCTTCATTCCCGCAGCCCAGTGTGAACCTGGGCTTAGACTGACAAGAAAGATTTGAACACCACCTCCTATCTATATTTAATTATTTAACATTTAATTAAAAGTTTAATTATTTATGGTTTCGTCTTTCAATATTAAACAATGTGCAAAATAATGTCAAATACGAAGGGAAAACTTAGAAAATATAGTGAGCTTTGAACAGTTAAAGGACAATTCCATGCAAAATTTTAACTTCATCATCAAATGCAGGTTATGAATGCCTGTTTACCTTAGATAACTCGTAGCATTTGGATGCCTTGTTTAAAAGACAAAGGAAAGCCTTGTGTTTGTATTAGAAATAAACAGTAACATTCAGGTTCATGTACATTCTGGAACAAAAAAACTAGCTGTGTCCCCTGCCTCCAGCCACACAACACAGTGCAGACAAAACGGAAATCAATTTTTTTAGCCTTTAGCACAAGTTTTTTTTTTTTTTTTTAAGTGTACATGATCAGATTTAATGTAAAATTGGAGATGTTGTTGATATCCTGATTAGGAATTCTGATTTAAAAAAAGGAAAGGTTTACTTTTTTGAATTCATTGAGAGGATCTACCACTTCACATCAGAGCAGAAGAACAATTCCCAATCCTGCAGATTTTTAGAATACACAAAATATAATTAGCCACTGTTGATGTCATATTTGTTCCAAGGCCTAAGGGGATGTGTATAATGGAAATTAGAGAGGATCATTACTTGAAACGACAGGACAAGATTTTTGCCGTTATTAATTGTTCTAATAATAGCTTGAAATAAAAGTCAGGTAGAGCAGCCCTGAAAACAGATAACATTAGGCCATATTTGATCTGATTTAGCCTGCCGCATTGACAAGCGGTGAAGATTGTAATTAGGAGCTGGTGTGAACTGTCTTTTTCCTGTGGATAATTACATTTCACAGAGCCAAGCTTTTCTCTGTCTCCATCAGCTGCACAAGTGTTCTCAGCTGGATAGATTTCCCGAAAAAGGTTTATTTGATTTTTTTCTAAATACTCAAAGCACTCTTGATAATGAAAGGAGTAAAGATGGGGGATTGCTGATCCAATTCTCCCAGCACATAGATTCAGAGTAGATAGCCAAACAAAATGAAGTGGAATAATGGGGTATTATTTGAGTAAGGGTTGCCAATGCCATTTGCTATGGATTGCCTCATTATCTCGGCGATCTGCAGAGTAAGCAATTTCTGAGAAGGATGAATTGTGCTTGTCACCTAACAGAAAAAAAGGTCCTATGTGGCATATGTAATATGATTTCTGTTATGGGCTTAAGGCAATTGTAGTTTTCTGCCTTTTTTTTTTTTTATAATACATGTAGAAAAGATTAGCTGGATGTAAATTGTGATCATTGCAAATGTTTTAAAACCATGGTGTCTGTGTAGGGTTTGTAATTATATATGTACAGTGGGGACAGCCATGTTGCATACAAAGGCTCTACTTCATGCTTGTCGGGTCCAGATCTAAACTGTGAACTCTGTGTTGTCTGGCAGGGTCTTTTTACTGAGCCACCTGGGATGCTGGAATATTCCTACCTAGAACCCTGTTTGTCTTGAACCTTGAACTCTTTGCTTCTCCCATGAACTTCCTATTAAAGCCATGCCTTTGCACTTTCTGTTTGCCAGATTATTGTGCTCCCTCCAGCCAATATCTTGCTCTTGTCAGTCCTGCTGCCATCCTTATCTTCCCTATTACTCGTTACTGATCCTTAGATTCTTCCCCCGACAAAACTTCTGCTTGATCCCAACTTGCAACCACTCATTACTGACCTTTGTTTTTTTTACTGACTACACTTCTGCTATAGCTACTGGTCTTCGAGCCTGACCCTAGATCATGACAAGGCCTTTCAGCACTTTACTAGTTCTCTCAATACAAGCCTGAGCTTCTGATTTATTGAAAAAAAATACAATTTCTCCAGCTCCACTTAAAAAAATAGCCCTGCAGGTGTTTTCTCTGACATTGGGGGTTATTTACGAAAAGGCAAATCCACTTTGCACTACAAGTGCAAACTACAAGTGCAAAGTACACTTGAAAGTGCACTTGGAAGTGCAGTCGCTGTAAATCTGAGGGGTAGATGTGAAATGAGGGGAAGCTCTGCTGATTTTATCATCCAATCATGTGCAAGCTAAAATGCTGTTTTTTATTCTCCTTGCATGTCCCCCTCTGGTCTACAGCGACTGCACTTCCAAGTGCACTTTCAGTGCAATTTCAAGTACACTTGTAGTTTGCACTTGTAGTGCAAAGTGGATTTGCCTTTCGTAAATAACCCCTATGTCTGTCATAGACTCGTTGCCTCTTACTTATGCTGCCACTAGCCTTCAAGGTAGGACACCCAGTGTCCTTCTCTTTCTGTGAGCCCAGGGAGTGCATCATCACATTGCCCTGACCTAACATTATGGCTGTACAGAATGGAGCCCACACATCGTTATATTACAGTATAACTAAAGGCAAAACTTGTTTTTTAGTTTTGGATAGAGTGGAGATAGATTAGAACACTTCTCAGTTTCTATTGCTGTCTGTGCCCCCGTTAGGACATTCACCATCTCTACTTGTCCTTTTTACTTTTATCATTTGAAAGTTAAAGTAAAAGAAAATCCCAAATTTAGCATTTTCCCCAGAAAAGTAATAAAGGGGAAATCTTCCAATGGGGTAAACTAAGGGGCCCCAAGGAATTTCCTTAATTTTCAGGGATTTCCTCTCACTTCCTGTTTGACTATGGGACAGGAAGTGAAGGGAAATCTTTGAAATGAGACACAGATGGCAAAAAAAAAATCTGACAGGTTATAACCCTCTCTTGCTCTATCCAAAATGAAAAAAAAGTTTTCCCTTTGGTTCTACTTTAATGCATTCTATACAAACGTAAGGAATGCCCAACTTTTGAAGGGAAGAGTACCCTGCATGTCACATGTGCAAAAAGAGGACAACTGGAAAAAAAAAGTTGTGTATACTAATATATGTATATTTTTTTTAAATGGAGGAGGGGGGGTTGGTGAACTTTCGGGTAGACTTAGATTTGGGTTTTAAGGCTACATTCACCCCTAATGACGTGGGAGTTTTTTAAAAAAAATTCCATTCGTGTTTTTTTTTTTGCATGTTTTTGGTGCAGCATGTAGGGCAGTCCATTCGCTTGAATGGGCTACCCTATGCTCTTTTGTGTGTATTGTGTGCCTTTTGCCACATAACAAACACCTGTTTTATTAGCATTATTGTCAAATATGGGCGTTTGGATGCTGAAAACACGTGATGTGTGCAAAAACACATTTCTGTGTATGTTTCTGAGTTGCTCAGGTGTGAATGGGGCCTAATACAATACCAAATTTATGGATAAATAAGCATTTAAAAATATAGGAGTTAAAAAAAAACATACATAAACTGCAATGATAACTAAAATATTTGTTGACTGAATAAGTAGGCTACTTTCCCTTTACATGAAAACGTTTAGATGTATATTCCATAATTTCACAATTGTATTATGTGCTGCTTTTATTTTATTTTTTATTTTTTTTTACGAACAATGCTGTGTCTTGTGTGAAAAGTGCACTTGCTCAGTGGTAGTTATAGTTAATAGGTAAGCTGTGCCATGCTAGAGGCAGGAAATCACAAGAGGGAAAATGTAGTCATAAATATGACAATGTTACAGAGAAAAATATGACTCATTACAGCATATAAGTCAGATTTCCCACTGAACATGACTTTTTACAGTCAAAAGAAGGCAAATATTGGTACAGTAATGCCGCATACACACGTTCGGTTCGTCTGATGAAAATAGTCTGATGGACCGTTTTCATCAGACTAACCGATCGTGTGTGGGCCCCATCGGTTTTTTATCCATCTGTGAAAAAACTACTAACTTGTTTTAAAATTATCTGATGGTTAAAAAACCGATAGAAAAAAATTATCGTCTGTGGGCACGTCCATCGGTTAAAAATCCACGCATGCTCAGAATCAAGTCGACGCATGTTTGGAAGCATTGAACTTCATTTTTCTCAGCACGTCGTTGTGTTTTACGTCAGCGCGTTCTGACACGATCGTTTTTTTAACTGATGGTGTGTAGGCAAGACTGATGAAAGTCAGCTTTATCGGATATCTGATAAAAAAATCCATCAGACCGTTTTCATCGGATGAACCGATTGTGTGTACAGGGCATAAAACCTTGGTTTGCAAGCATAATTCGTTCCAGAAAAATACTTGTAATCCAAAGCACTTGTATATCAAAGCATTTTTTTTTACAGGGTATAAAAGAGAAGAGAGGCACCTCTAAGGCCGTGTACACACCAGCAAACATGTACGATGAAACCGGTCCGCCGGACCGTTTTCACCGTACATGTCTGCCCGGGGCTTTCTGTACGATGGCTGTACTAACCATCGTACAGAAATCCGCGCGTGAACAATACGCGGGGCGTGTCCGCGGTGTCGCCGCGTCGATGACGCGGCGTCGTGGGCGGGCCTGCCAGTTAAATGCTTCCACACATGCGTCGAAGTCATTCGACGCATGCGAGGGATGGCGGGCGCTCGGACATGTACGGTAGGTCTGTACAGACGACCGAACATGTCCGAGCGGGCAGGATTCCAGCGGGCTGTTTTAAAACAAGTCCAGGAATATTTGTCCGCTGGGAAAAGGCCCGGCGGGCAAATGTTTGCTGGAATCCTGCACGATCGGGCCTACACACGACCGAACATGTCTGCTGAAACTGGCCCGCAGACCAGTTTCAGCAGACATGTTTGGTCCTCTGTACGGGGCCTAAGTGTAACAATAAGTTGCTAAATGTTGTACCTTCATTAAATGTAACCATATTGCTACACTTAGAGTCTCCTCTCTTCTTTTTTATACTCAGTTGTGACATGACTCTACTCTTATATCAAGACATTGCTTGCATATCAAGGCAAAATTTATTAAAACATTTTGCTTGTCTTGCAAAACGCTCTCAAACCAAGTTACTCTCAAACCAAGGTTTTACTGTAGTTTATTAAAAACATATAAAAGAGGACAATAACAGGGAAAACAATGACATTAGTGAAAACTGTATGCAGTTTTACCCACAAAGGTGAAATTAAAGTGACACTAATGTTCACTTTTTTTTAAATATCAAACATGTCATACTTACCTCCACTGTGCAGTTAGTTTTGCACAGAGTGACCCCGATCATCCTCTTCTGGGGTCCCACGGCGGCTTTTGCGGCTCCTCCCGGCATGAGCTAACCCCCTCTGGGAAGCTGTCTCCCAAGGGGGTTACCTTGTGGGTGCGCTCCCCTGTCATACAATCGACGTCCATAGCCTCCGATTGTATGACTCAGCCCCGCCCCCGGCAGCCGTGTCATTGGATTTGATTGACAGCAGCAGGAGCCAATGGCTGCGCTTCTAAGAATCTATCCAATGAAGAGCCGATCAGGCATGGGGAGAACGATGCGGGGTCGCGCCCTCAGAAATTTAGGGCTTGGGTAAGTAAAACGGGGCCGCAAGGTGCATTTAGGTGAAACAACATAAAGCTTTAAAACCCCTTTAATGCTTTGTAGGGGATTATTTTTGTAGATTAAGCTAGATGGTATTGCTTGCTGCCTTCTTATAACTCTTAAAGTAGTTGTAAAGGCTCAATGTTTTTTACCTTCATGCATTCCATGCATTTCGACGCGGGAACGACGGCCATACTTAACATTACTAGTCTAGCTATTTGATGGAATAACTTTACGCCTGAAAATGCCTTACATAAACGGCATATCTTTACTGCGACGGGCGCACGTACGTTCGTGAATAGGCGTATCTATGCATTTACATATTCTACGCCGAACTCAACGGAAGCGCCACCTAGTGGTCAGCCTAAATATTGCGCAAGCCGTCGTATCTTAGATAGGTTTAAGTGTATCTCAGTTTGAGAATACACTTAAACTTAGGACGGTGCAGATTCCGAGTTAGGTCGGCGTATCTACTGATACGCCGGCCTAACTCTTTCTGAAACCACCTATTTGTGTGTATTATTAAATGGCTTCCGGGATCCTACAGGAGCCCCCAAGCCCAGTGTGCTGTAATATGGAAGGTGAATGAGTCAGGTGGGGCAGGCCAACTTGAGATAGCACAGTGTCATTACGTATGTTAGTATCCCCCAGGATTGAAGGTATGTGCAGGCATTGCTAGGTACTTGCATGTGGGCCCTGTAACCAGTTTATTACAAAACAGACAGTGCTTTAAGTGTTGCAGCATTAACTTGAGTTTATACACATTTGCAATATACATTTTCATAACTGAAAAAAGTAAGGACTTATGTCTAGCATAGCCACTATTTTTGTGGACTGGGCGTGCCATATTCTGATTGCCCAGTACCATGGAGGCTGTTTTTCTCTTTTTAATTTGAAGGTTTTCCTGGCAATTACGTATTATTGAAACATGTAAAATGAAACTTTTTAAAATATGTAAAGACCAAAGAAAGTCTTGCAGCTCTCGTGAGTAATAAATGTTTTTTTAAGATTCAAATATTTAAGTTGAAAGCACTAGCTGACAGATTAATATGTACACTTAGCACAGATTACTGGATAAGCAGCCTTAAAAAAAAGTGTTTCTAATTAAGCCATACTTATGAATGATATCCTATGGGCACAATAAAAGCAACTCTATTCACCAGAGATTAACTTGTGTTTATATAGCAGCGGTTGTTCAAAAGCACAGAAGTTTGAGTTATATAATTAAATTTCGAAGTGTATTAACAACTTGTTGTTCTAGAGCAGAGAAAATAAGACTAATACAGTTATACCTTATTTCCCCCTTGAAATGGTGATGTTTGTAATGTAAAACTGTTGATTATGTTGTGTTAATAATGTCTCCATGACCCATCCATGATCACTATGCCACAGCTTTGTGTAATGCCGAAAAAATAATTTAATGCGGAGTTCCACCCACATATAAGACTTTGCGCCATCTAGTTAATCTGTGCATCTTAAAAACATATTGGCTAACTTTTCTGTGTTTGTTTTCCCTTATTTTCCATTGTTATTCTTCACTACCTATGTACCCAGCCGCACAAGGTACGTCATGTCCCTGATTTTCTTTGGGCCTTCCTCCTTCCCCCACTGCCTTCTGAGACCTGTGTGTGTCCCAGAAGACGACAGGACCACTCAGCAAGTGCAGCACGACTTGCGCATGTGCAGTGTGAACCCTGAAGGCTTCACTGCCGGTTTTCCTTAGTTGCAATGCCTGGCACTTGCACCCAAATTGGCTTGGGGAACCCTGGACAAGTGTTCTTAAGTTATTAAAAGTTAGCAGCTACAGTATTTG
Source organism: Rana temporaria (assembly GCF_905171775.1). Classification (NCBI taxonomy): domain Eukaryota; kingdom Metazoa; phylum Chordata; class Amphibia; order Anura; family Ranidae; genus Rana; species Rana temporaria. The sequence continues at coordinate 78,234,369 of NC_053490.1, read as the reverse complement.
TAGCTGCTGACTTTTATTTTTTTACAGGTTAGAACTCTGCTTTAATTTACATTATTGAGGGGGTGCAAATGTGACTGCATCCTAAATGGCCATTGTTACCACACAACATGCATACTACTAAAATACTTCATCACTACCAGCTTTCAAAAGTGACCTGTAATAAGCCACTCCTCCCATAAGGGTGGTTCCTCACTTTTGCTTAAGATGGTGGCTGGTATCCACACCATGTGGCCTTCAGATAAGAGGATTCAATACACATGAATTCACTTTGGAAATGCTGGTTGCAGTGTTATTCAATCATTGGAAACTATATGAAAATCCTGCTTTTATTGGACTAAAAAAACATATTATGGGATGGGGGGCTCTCAACCATATCAAAACAGGGTATAGTTTTACAAAGCAACATTAGGCACCTTCACTATGACTAATAGTTATTGGAAATAATACCTAATTCCCAAGCACCTAGATTTTCCTTCTGTTAGTGTGAGTCCACAGAACAGCTACTATCACCACCAAGTAACATTCCTCCATGTTAAATAAAATAGGCAAGATCTTTGCCCACAGCTCAAAAAACAAAATCTCATCCATTTATTTTACTGCTGTTGTTGGGTGCATCCAATTACTAATACTCACCATTACTATTATTTTTAGATAATTCTTAGCAGCAGAGTTTTGGCAGAAAAAATGCTTGATGCTTGTAAACTTGTGTAATGTGTTTATTCTGGCTACTGAAATTAATTATCTCTTGAGCACTAAATGCACCTAACAGTGGGGTGCGTTTAGACGCATTTTATTTCTGCTCAAACTCTGCTGCTCCTGGATGGGGGAGGAGGGGTTGTCTTGGTTTTTTTTTCTGCCTCCTATGTGTACCTGGACACATTGGCTAACATGTAGGGGTTTTTAAGGCGGGGGGGGGGGGGGAGCCAACTACCCCTAGGAACAGTAAAAAAAAAAAAAAAAAAAAAGGTCAGTGTGCATGAGGCCTAATGCCGCGTACACAAGATCGGAATTTCCGACAAGAAAACTGTGGATTTTTTTCCGACGGAATGTTGGCTCAAACTTGTGTTGCATACATACAGTCACCCAAATGTCGGAAATTCCAAACGTCAAGAACGCGGTGACGTACAACACTGCAACGAGCTGAGAAAAATGAAGTTCAATGATTCCGAGCAGGCGTAGAATTTTTGCACATCAGAATTGCATACAGACGATCGGAATTTCCAACAGAAAATGTCCGATGGGACTTACACACGGTCGAAATTTCCGACCAAAAGCTCACATCGAACATTTCTTGTCGGAAATTCCGATCGTGTGTACGCGGCATTAGAGTGCTCTTTCTGCTAAAGATTCCTACCCTGCAACAACCTATATGAATTCTACACGGCTGTACAAGGAAGATTAATAATACCATTATCTACTAGGCTGCAAAACTGGATACTATTTGATTAAGATATGGAGAGCAGCAAGAGAGTGAGTTTATTACATACATTCCTGTGCAGTGCTACCGTATACTTTTGTAACTGTTGCAGTGGTTACTGTGCGTTAACCATTTCCTGCCGCATGTACACATATATGTGGCCTCATAGAAGCCAGTCTTCCATGACGCTGCATCTATATACAGTGCCTTGCGAAAGTATTCGGCCCCCTTGAACTTTGCGATCTCTTGCCACATTTCAGGCTTCAAACATAAAGATATGAAACTATTTTTTTTTGAAGAATCAACAACAAGTGGGACACAATCATAAAGTGGAACAAAATTTATTGGATATTTTAAACTTTTTTTAACAAATAAAAAACTGAAAAATTGGGCGTGCAAAATTATTCAGCCCCCTTAAGTTAATACTTTGTAGCGCCACCTTTTGCTGCGATTACAGCTGTACGTCGCTTGGGGTATGTCTCTATCAGTTTTGCACATCGAGAGACTGAAATTTTTGCCCATTCCTCCTTGCAAAACAGCTCAAGCTCAGTGAGGTTGGATGGAGAGCGTTTGTGAACAGCAGTTTTCAGTTTCTTTTCACAGATTCTCGATTGGATCCAGGTCTGGACTTTGACTTGGCCATTCTAACACCTGGATATGTTTATTTGTGAACCATTCCATTGTCTTGTTGGAAGACAAATCTCCGTCCCAGTCTCAGGTCTTTTTCAGACTCCATCAGGTTTTCTTCCAGAATGGTCATGTATTTGGCTCCATCCATCTTCCCATCAATTTTAACCATCTTCCCTGTCCCTTCTGAAGAAAAGCAGGCCCAAACCATGATGCTGCCACCACCATGTTTGACAGTGGGGATGGTGTGTTCAGGGTGATGAACTGTGTTGCTTTTACGCCAAACATAACGTTTTGCATTGTTGCCAAAAAGTTCGAGTTTGGTTTCATCTGACCAGAGCACCTTCTTCCACATGTTTGGTGTGTCTCCCAGGTGGCTTGTGGCAAACTTTAAACAACACTTTTTATGGATTTCTTTAAGAAATGGCTTTCTTCTTGCCACTCTTCCATAAAGGCCAGATTTGTGCAGTATACAACTGATTGTTGTCCTATGGACAGAGTCTCCCACCTCAGCTGTAGATCTCTGCAGTTCATCCAGAGTTATCATGGGCCTCTTGACTGCATCTCTGATCAGTCTTCTCCTTGTATGAGCTGAAAGTTTAGAGGGACGGCCAGGTCTTCGTAGATTTGCAGTGGTCTGATACTCCTTCCATTTCAATATTATCGCTTGCACAGTGCTCCTTGGGATGTTTAAAGCTTGAGAAATCTTTTTGCTTCAAACTTCTCCACAACAGTATCTCGGACCTGCCTGGTGTGTTCCTTGTTCTTCATGATGCTCTCTGCGCTTTAAACGGACCTCTGAGACTATCACAGTGCAGGTGCATTTATACTGAGACTTGATTACACACAGGTGGATTCTATTTATCATCATTAGTCATTTAGGTCAACATTGGATCATTCAGAGATCCTCACTGAACTTCTGGAGAGAGTTTGCTGCACTGAAAGTGAAGGGGCTGAATAATTTTGCACGCCCAATTTTTCAGTTTTTTATTTGTTAAAAAAGTTTGAAATATCCAATAAATTTCGTTCCACTTCATGATTGTGTCCCACTTGTTGATTCTTCAAAAAAAATTACAGTTTTATATCTTTATGTTTGAAGCCTGAAATGTGGAAAAAGTTCAAGGGGGGCGAATACTTTCGCAAAGGCACTGTATGTACATGTGTTTGTACTTGGAGCATGCTCCCAGGGACCAGGCTCTCCCGTACAAATAATTGGGAAGTGGGATCACCTGATTGTGGTGATGGCCTCTGATTGGCTATCAAAATGACAAGTCATCGTGCAGCCTGCCCCTGTGGGTCTTTTTCTCCTCTTAAATGGAGAAAAAGATACATTATATCATTTTTCCTGCTAGAGGAGAAAAATTATAACAAATGTGTGTAAAGAAAAAATTGTTAGATCAGGGTTTGTTTCATGTCAGGGTGAAAGATCAAGATCAGTGTGAAAGGTCAGGGTCAGTGTATTTTAGGTAATATTAAAAAAAAAATGTATTTTTAAAACTAGTATTAGTGTCAGCATCGGGGTCAATGTGTTTTAGGTAAGATTAAAAAACAGCAAAACGCACACAAATAATATACACATATGTTGTATCACTGCGATTATCAGTAGCATGAAGATTTATTTTGGGTTGTTCTTTGGTGGTAGGTTATGGTAATAGCAAGAAACCTACAGCTACATTTTTTTTTTTTAATAATTATTATTATTATTACTTTTTTGTGCCAGTTTCTATTTGATAATTTACAAAAAAGTCAGGAGATATTCATTACCATGTACCACCAAATGAAAGCCCAATTTGTCCTGAAAATATATAATTCACCTAGATACACTAAGTAGTTGCAATGATATGTACAGTTTTACTAACACATGTCAAAGTTGCAAAACTGTGTTCTGACATTGGGATGTGTTTTACTCTTTATCATGAAGGGGTTAACATTCACAATAATGCTTTATTATAACATATGCTTTTGGCATTGTTCGTAAATTTTATGCAATTTTTTGTAAGCACTGATTGTACTGTGTATACTTATTAATTTACTACTGGACTTGTGGAGGATTTGTCCAGTTATAAGCTCAGCTGCTGTAACATTCCTTTAGAGTTGTTTTCCTCTTTCATGTGCTGTAGCGATATCCTTTTTCAGCTGCAAAACTTGTAAAGGTATAGAAGATGGAAATACATGTTGAAAACAAGGATCGTCTTCTAGAAAATCTGTGAAATCAAAAAGAAATTTCAGCTTTAAATGTGTTTTTGTCTCCTTCTGGAATCAAGGGAGCAGTGATTGTTTGGTTTGGTCTGTTCAGAGTTTCACAGGTGATTGTTTCCCCTTCTATAGCTTAGGGGGGGGGAGAATTAAAATAGCCAGTCTGTGAAACTGATCAGGGCCATGCCAACCCCTGGTGTGTTGTCCCAAGATGGTGGTTGAGCAGCTAAGTAAATAGTCTGAAGCCCTGGAGAGATTGTCTTTCTCCAGGAATGAGAGTTCCAAGCTTCTGGGGGCTATTGCGCCGAGGCAGCCTGTGGATTGTTTTGCTGTTCCGATAAGGTCTGTGGTGGCAGAGCTGGGACCTGGAGGCGATCTACATCTGACTGCAGGACTTCAAGAAAGGGATCTGGTCTAAAGAAAGTCTGGAGGAAGCTGGAAGGTAGTAGCTGTCCTGGGGACTTGTGAATAATAACCCTACCCCAGTGTTCCTGGGATTGCACTGGATACCAATAGTTTTTTACTGGTGCAGGATAACCAGATGCCAAAGAGACTTGGTATGGTCCCCAGCTGTGAGGCCTAAGACTGTCCAATATCCTCTAATTGCTAAGTAATAACTATTTTGGAGTATCCTATGCCCTGACCTTCCTCCTGTTAAGGTTTCTTCAAGCAATAAATCTTAAAAAGATCCTCTAGGCTGTGTTATTGCAGCGGGTGTGAAAGGGCTGGTGCTTGCGGAGATGGGCAGAAGATTTGGATGAAACCAGATATTACCAGCGGCATAAAAATCATCCATTGCTGTAGTCCACTAATAGTGTGAAATTCGAATGAAAATTCTTAGATACAATTTTAAGAATACTTTTGGTTGACTATTCTCATCATTTCTTCTTACAGTACCTACACATTAACATAAATAATCAGGTTGAAAGTGAACACATGTGCACATTTAAGGTTAAATAAATGGCCATTGTGGGCACAATTTCCACTGTATTTTACTATTATACAGTAATCTAATTCCCATACTTTAATTAGCATTTTGCGCAAGAATTTTTTTCTCAATCTCAGGAGACAACAGTTTATATGAGATCCTCTCTTTTATTTGCCCAAAGCATAACTTATATTGCCTTTTTAGCATGCCCTGGCTTATCAGGAGTTTGTTTGGGAACCAAAACATTTACATTTTTCCTATATGCAGATTACATTCTGCTAACAATCTTCCTCTCGTCTGATTAAATTAAAAGGGCCGTTTGAAGTAGTTTTAGCCATAGATGAGTATGAGTACCAGCGAGTTGAACAAAAAAAAAAATATTTTTCCCCCCTATCCACACAATTGATGTGGATGAGGGAATTCTCCCCGCTGAGCTATTGTATTCTGACAGTGGGGAGACTTACCCACCATCAGAATACAGTGATCGGCATTGCAGGCTATAGCCTGCACCACTGATAGAGCTGGAAATGCAGGGACGGTTGTATAGAAGTTGATCAGTAGATTGACTCCTATAAAACCTCCCTACCCAGAAATGTGTGTATTCATTGCATTGGGATAACATGACATAAAGCTACTTATGTGATGCTCAATGTTAATCTCTTCCCGCTGGTCATACGCATATATGGCCTCTCGGCGGGTGGGCTTTGATGCTGAGAGGCCGCAAAGCCATCCACAACTCTGCTCCGAGCTACATCACCAATCTTGTCTCCAAACTCTCTGCTCTTCTCAAGACCTCATACTCTTCAGCTCTCTCGTCTCCTCCTCCCATGCTCGTCTCCAGGATTTCTCTAGAGCCTCTCCCATCCTCTGGAACTTGCTACCTCAACCTGTCCGGCTATACCCCTAACCTTGCTACCTTCAGGCGATCCCTGAAAACTCATCTCTTCAGGGAAGCCTATCATGTCTCCATCTAATCTTTTACCACTTCCATCAGCTCATTCCCCATAATGTAAAGTGTGGTAGCTGCGCTGTGGGGGAGGGGATTGGAAGGGGAAGTGAAAGGGAAGGAGAAGTAAAGGGATCGTGGGTGAACTAAACAGTGGAAAAAGTATCTAATGATACAAAAATGGACAATACAGATAAAAGTGAACGAACCCCTGTAATCCTGTAAAGATTTAGCAGTGAAAATACTGTACATAGTAAAATTGCTACTACGTACACAAACACCAAAACTTGCATAGAATAAGTGGAAAAAAAAGTGCAAAACTATCAAAATCACACATGTGATAAAGTCCTGCCCATAAATAAAGATCAGATCTAGAAGTCCAGTAATTCCTCCACGGAACAGTCTCTAGATGAAACACCTCCACCCAAGATGCAACATGCAAAAAATAAATCTTCATTGATAACACCTCTGAGTGTGCTAGCAGCTCACCTCACGACTGTTTGTCCAACAGCTAACAGAGATACTGATCGCAGCTGAATGAGTAGGCTGACAAAACACCTCCTCCTGATTCCTACGACAGCTCTCAGCGGCCAGTGTGTGTCATAGAAAAGAGAAGATATATGCAATGCATATAGCGTGACACTGTGAGGGTACCTCAAACGGGTAAAGACTTGAGAAAATGCACTCACATGAATGAAAGAACAGCGGGCATATATCTACAAGTGCCGAACTCGTATCCCCCTCAGAGTGTCAGCTATACAAGTGAGAGTGTAGTTTGATCCTCATACATCCAGATGGCAGGCTCAATGTATTATGAGAGCATTAACCTCCCTGGCGCTATGATTCTTTCAGAAAAAAGGTGCTGAGAGCGGTACCATTATTTTGCATGGAAATTTGGCGTTTTAGATTGCAGGCCTGCAATTCTTAGGAAAAACTCACCTAAATCTGTCCAAACCAGAGTCTCTAGTAGACTATGACAAAATTTGAAACACAAAATCATAAATTATAATATAATAAACAATAACAAATAAATAATTTAATAATAACTATACTTTTAATTCAATACATTTTAACAAATAATATATTCAAAAACGGATTTTTTGGGGGGGTCAAACAGGGTGCAAAATCATAATTCAGTAAATGTCTCGGGTATGAAAATCTTTAAAGCACGGTATGGCGCAAAGTCCAACATCGCAGTCGAGACAACAGTAGCGCGTTTCTTTGCGTATTTTCCTTCCGCTGGCGTCGCGCTTGGAGCAGCAAACCACACACATCTGTGTGGGTGCTGTTTCTTTTTTGAGTGGGTGGTACGTGGTCCAAAAAATGACGACCAGTCAGTCACTCAGGATTTACAACACCAGAAGCCCGTCGTCCAGAACGGTTTACCGCCGTTGGCGTTTGGTGTTTTAGAAAAATCTGTTCTGCCACCTTCCACATAAAGTCTGCATGGACCAAAGACCTGCCATTTTTTTTTCAGCAGGATGAAGGAGTTCCAGAGACATTGCTCCAAAAGATGTCAGAAAATCTTTTTATCATATTTTTTCTGCTGCTTTCTCATTGCTGGATAAAAAGTCATGGCCTGGTCAGCCCTGTCCACACCTCCCATCGTGTGGTTGTAGTCCAACACAACCGGTGGCTTTCTAACATCTTTTCCACCTCTGGTATGGACCATGGCGGTCGAGGTGTTATGGACAGTGCTCAAAAGGGAAACGTCCTTTTTGTCCCGCCACTTCAGTGCCAACATTTTCCCTTTTTGCCATGCAGCTACTTGTCCTCTCCCAAGCTTTTTATTTGGAAATGCTGACGGCATGTCACGCCGGTTAGGCCTCACAGTCCCATAAGCGTCCGTCCTATTTAGAAGAAGGAACTCGTATAGTTCTGGGGAGGTATAGAAATTGTCCGTAGTGATACAGTAGCCCTGGTTGAGCAAGGGCTCTATCAATGAAAGGACTGAAGCGGTTTCCATTCCATAATCGCTGAATCTCGGGGAGAATTTGGTCCCTTTGCCAGTATACAGTACTGCGTTCCATATATATCCAGAGCTGGACTCACATAGCATAAAGGATTTTATTCCAAAGCGAGCGCGCTTAGATGCAATGAACTGAATCCAGCTGAGCCTACCTTTTGTAGGCCATGAGACTTTCGTCAATGGTAATGTCCCTCTCAGGTATATAGGTCCGCTGGAAGTTCTGCAGAATCATTTGGTAAATATCCCAAATTTTTTTAAGCTTTGGAGCTGGATGAGAACGTTCATCGAATTCCTCGTTATTTGCAAAGTGCAAATATTTCATTATCAATGAAAACCTATATTCTGACATTACAGTTCCAAAAAAAAGGTGTGGCCAATAATTCATTTGTGGTCCAGTACCACTTTTGGAGTGGTTTCCCCACCACTCCCTGTAAAATTAGGAGGCCAAGGAATTTCCATATATCGTCGCTGGTCACAGGCTCCCATTTTCTGCGCCTTGAAAATAGCTGATGGGTAGCAGATTGCTGTTCTTGATATAGATTTGTCTCCAAAACGATTTTGTCGGTTACCTCATCGGTCAAAAAAAGTCGGAGGTATTCCAAAGGATTATCATCCTCTATGTCCACTTTTATCCCAGGTGATCCTGTGAATGGAAACCTTGGGGGCGATACATGCTCCGTAGCGCAATCAATTGCGCACCAAGTCCGCACATCGCTGGGCACAGGTGCAGGATCGGATCGTCACTCACATTGCTTTCTGCGTCCGACGATGAACTTTCCTACACGTCGCTGTCACTCAGCTCCTCCGCAAGGGATTCGGTATCGCTGTCGCTGTTTGGCAGCAGGTCGCATAATGATTTTGAAGTAGAGGCGCGCTTTGCCATGATTGCTGTGCAGTATACAGACATTGGTATAGTAATTCTGCAGACAGGGCACTGGAAAGCACTGGGGGGGGCAATAAAAGGTCACTGTATTTTTTTTTTAATTTTAATCCAATAGTATCAGTGTGTTTTACTGTGTTTTACTTTATTTTACTTTGAATTTCGCGCCGCCCCCCCTTCCACCCCCTGCGTCGCGACGCTCGCAGGGAAGGGAATCGGAGGAACACAGAGCATCGGGCGGAACATAGGGCCGCCGTACACTGCAGGGATTCATCGCTGGATCGTGGAGAAAAGGTAAGAAACCTCTTTCTGCATCCAACGAGGCAAGCCCGAGTGTGGCTCGGGGTTACCGTTCGTAGATTGAAAATCTCACCCCGAGCCACACTTGGGAATACCGCCAGGAGGGTTAAGAAGAGCGAAAGAGAGACCATAGCGTGACTCCATATAATGGATAAATTTAATAAAAACAAATAAAAAACTCACATTTGGGTAATGAAGTAGAGTAAAACATCCACGAGCGCCGAACTCGTATTAAAACCTCAGACTCTGGGGCAGATCCACAAAGCACTTACGCCGGCGTGTATCAAGATGCGCGGCGTAAGTGTAAATATGCGCCGTCGTATCTATGCGCCGTATCCACTAAACGAGATACGCCTGAAAAATAGGTTTTTCCGATCGATGTAATTTTTCTGCGCCAGCGCATCGTGGGAGCAAATATACGCTGGACGCACCATTGTTTTGCTATGCAAACGAGGGAGATACGGCGATCCACGAATGTACGCGCGCCGCGCATAGGTCATACGTCCGGTCTAAAGTTACCCCTCATAAAAGCAGCTTTAACTTTGCACCAGACGTGTGCAGGTCAGCTTCAGCAGCACCGTTGGGGACGAGCTGAGCATCCACACTTGCAGGACAACAATCTGTATGCCAACATGCCTGGGGCATCCATGGTCATAGCTATACTACTGGCTTTAGATGCGCGTAGAAGGAGGAGTGCACGGAGGAGGGCACGGGAGCGGATATACCGGCCGCGCATAAACGTCTTTGGCATGGTGGATTCTGAGGTGTATCGCATCTTCAGATTCAGCCCTACTGCCATCCTGGAATTACCACAACCCTGAAAGATGACATCACCAGCCAGACACACCGCTCACATGCAGTGGAGCCACTGGTCAAGGTCCTGGCAACACTCCATTTCCTTGCCAGTGGCTCGTTCCAGCGTACAAGTGGAGTTGTGGCTGGGATGGCACAATCCTCCATTAGCAGATGTGTGCACCAGGTTGTCCCTGCAATCCTCAGACGCATGGCCAACCAAATCATCAGACCCACCCAGGAGCATCTGCGGGTGAAGGCAATGCGGGATTTCGTCAGAATTGCAGGATTCCCACGCACCGTGGGGGCCATTGATTGCACACAAGTGGCACTACGGCCCCCCCATGACACAGAGCACATATACCATAATCGGAAGCACTGGCATTCCATCAACGTACAGGTGATAGCCAATGCCCCATATGGCACGTCCGTGCCAAACACCCAGGGTCCAGCCACGACAGCTACATATACCGTCAAAGCCCCATCCCAACAGGATTTGAACAGAACGTGTATGGGGACAGCTGGCTGGTTGGTGAGTGACATGGGAGTCAGGCATGACTGTCCACCCCCATGATGCAGACATTACGAGGGGCACATGCATGACTAACATCCTCCTGTCTTTTCCCTTCCAGGTGACTCTGCATATGCACTTGGACCCCATCTCATGACTCCATCCCGGAATGCCCAAACCCCAGGAGAGCAAAGATACAATGATGCACACGCACGTACCCATGGAGTGGTGGAACGCCTCCTGAAGTCCTGTTTCCGATGCCTGGATAAGTCTGGGGGTACCCTGTTGTATTCCCCAAACTTTGTGTGCCAGATCATCGGTGCATGCTGCACAACTTCGCCGTGAGAAAGGGCCTGGAGATTTACCTACGTGAGGACCTGACCCCCGAACCAGACAATCCCCCCTAACCGAGGCTACCCCGTCTTCTGAGGGAACATCAGTCAGGAGATGCCTCACAGTAGGCATCTTTGCACGTTAAACACACACATTCATCATGGCACAAGGAGAATGCACGCATGCACACCACTGTGGTCCCTACACACACACCCCACATCCTCATCAAATTGGATTAGCCCAAGTCCACCAATCAGGACTTGGGAGCAGCAACACCACGCCAAGGCTCCAATTATGTTGCTGTACATTCATACACCATTCACACGGACCTGGGGATCACTTCTCCCTGGTCCTGGGGATCCCTTCTCCCCAACAACCGAGGGTGACACCCCTTTTCCGGCAGGAATGTCACCCCCACATTCATACATCAGTCACACTGTAGCCTGCCTGGGCTACAAAAAACTAAAAAAACTCATAACCTGAGTATAATAGAAAAATAAACATAAAAAACTCATAACCTGAGTCGAACTTAAAAAATAAACAAAAACTCAACGGCGCTGCCGTGCCCCACGCCTGCGGCGGCCCCGGCTCCTCGGGGGAGACTCAGGGGGGGGGGGAATCGGGAGGAGAAGCATCCCCTGGTCTCTGCACACCTGGCGGCCTGCCCTCCAACGCCAGGGCGATGCGGGTGAGGACCACATTGGTGTCCTCCTGCAGCCTCACCCCCGCCTGGATGGCTGCCGTGTTGGCCCTGACAGCCTCTGTCAGGGCGTGGATCTCCTCACCCACGCCTGCTGTGGTGGTCTGCAGATCAGCCATGCAGGTGATCACAGCTGAGGTATTGCATCCGACATCCTGCACCGATTCCTTTATGGAGGCCATGCTGTCTGCCATGTGCTCCATACTCCTCACAACCTCACCCAGATGGCGGGCCTGGTCCCTCCGGAGGTTTTCTGGCAGAACGTCTGCCACCCCCCTTGTCTTCCTGGTCACCTTCCTGTGTCCGGAAGAGGCTTGGGGCCTAGGAGAAGGGGAGACCCTTTGGGGGGAAGCCTTGTTGGGGGAGGGGCTACCCCTGATGGAGGCCTGACTGGTGGCAGCAACAGGGGAAGACAACTCCAAATGGAGTCTCACCTCATTGCCACTGGTGACCTCCTCCTCCTCAACCTCCTCATGAGGAGAGGTGTGGCCACTCCCTTCCACAGAGGACCTGGCTTGCCAGGGGGTCTGCCTCAGACTCATGTCCCGGGGATGGTGTGGACTGGCCAGATGGCCCAGCACCCTCCTGAACATCTGTGGATGACACAAAACATTCACATGTTGGAGGATCCACACACTTGTCACATGTTCCCTTCCACCCCCACACATGTTACACACCAGATAGAAAATAAAACACACTTACCTGTCCTCAAGACCTCCTCAATGGAGTCAAAGCCAGGAACTCCCTCCACTTGATGCCTGTGGAGGCACTGGGCAACCACCCGCTCCTCAGCAGTGAGCGTCAGGGTAGTTGCTGGTCCCCCTCCAGTGCCCCTGGCATGAGTGGTCATCCTGGCCAGCTTACCTCGGACCACGCGCAGCAGATCGTTGATCTTTTTTAAAATCTCATTGGGGGTCCTGGCCTCACTCCCCAAAGCATTCACACCATCTTCAATCAGCGCCAGGATCTCCCTCCTCCTGGCCTGGGTGGTATTGGCACTCTCTTCCCCATGGAGATACCTATCATACTGGGTCATGGCCCTGATAATGATAGCCCTCTCCTGTGGGGAGAAATTAAGCTTCCTCTTCTTCCGAGCTGCTGACATGGCTCTAGAACGAAAAGCAACAAACCACAGAACAAAAGCACCTTGCTTCAGGGGGGGAAACAAGAGGATGTACTTTTGCACTGGACGGGCGCATGTCTGGGCGTATTTATGCCCTGGGCATATTTCACTAATTACGCCGGGCCTAGTTCGTATCTCACTGATTACGCCGGGCCGAGTTCTGAGCATGCGCAGAGAGGCGCTGAACACAGTCAGCGTCATTGCGCATGCGCCGTCCGGTCGGACCTTCATTTGCATGGGGTCACGGCTCATTTCCTTCCTACTTTCAATTACGCCGGCTTACACCTCGGAATTTACGTTGCGCCGGCGCATTGTCGGGCGCAAATACTCTGAGGATACGGTACTTGCCTCTCTAAGTTGAGCCGGCGTAACGTAAATGAGATGCGATACGCCGGTCTATATATGCGCCGATGTACGTGGATCTACCCCTCTGTCTGTACCCGATGCTCCAATCCCTACGTATCGTCACGTCACGTGACTTCATCAGGGGATCGTGACGTGACGATACGTAGGGATTGGAGCACCGGGTACAGAGTCTGAGGTTTTAAAAAGGTTTTAAAAAATTTGAGTTTTTTTTATCCGTTTTTATAAAAAAAAATTATTTACATTTTCTTTTTTCACTGTTTAGTTCACCCACAATCCCTTTACGTCTCCTTCCCTTTCACTTCCCCTTCCAATCCCCTCCCCCACAGCGCAGCTACCACACTTTACATTATTATCACATTTTCTGTTAGGATCAGATCCACAGGTGCTGCTGCAGTTCTCAATCCCAGTCCATCAGACAGCGCCGGAGTTTTCTATTTTTATATCATTCCCCATAGTTACAACCCTTTGTACCACCTGCCCCACCCTATTAGATTGTAAGCTCTTCTGAGCAGGGCCCTTTTAATTCTCTTTTTTTTATTTTTTTTTTAAGCCCCCAGGGAGGATTGAACCCACAACTTGCTGCACCGTAGTACAGTTGGCTAACCGCTCAACCATGTAATCATGAAGGTGGTTCTCCCAGGGCGAGGCTCAGCCATTGCACTCCGGCTGTGCTGACCCCTGCGATTTCCCCAAATGCGGGAAACTCGACTGCATAATTTGTGGTAGTGGGGGACTGCGTTCGCGCTTAAAAAAAAAAAAAAAAATTCTCTTTTATTTTATTGTATTATAACTGTATTGTCTCCCTTTTATATTGTAAAGTGCTGAAAGCTCACGCCCTGCACACTCCCAGTACAGTAACTGGCGGGCACCGGTAAGCTCCTATGCGTACATGCAGTTGGGAGCTTTCTAAACATGTGACCACTGTGGCAGCCATGAGTAAGCGCCGTGGGGGAGTGAAACGCGTTGGTGCGTGGCCTGGTGGGGGTCCAGGCTGAGACTGTCATTCACTATCACACTGCAGGCTTTGACTTGATGTGCAGCTCCCGAGACACCCATCACTCTCTACCATTGGATAATATAGTAGGAGAGGTAACTGTCAGCGCAGATACAAAGTACATATATGGGTAGGATTATGGTGATTAGTCCATTGGAAATAGTAGTAACAGGCAGTTCAATGGTTAAAAATGCAGGTGATGTGGCTGTTCAATGGCGGCTGCTGTCCTCAGAGAGCTGACTCTGTGGTAAACAAAAAAGGGGTAGAGAAAGGAAGCGCCACCTAAGTGCAGCATTAAAGAGGTTCTTTTAATGACACATTGTAAAAAACACACTTACAAGAAGGTAAGGAAAGAAAGCTCATCTGTAACATCCTGTAGTCCTCATCCCGGATCCATGGGCTGCTTTAGAAGTGAAGAAAGCAGATTGTGTGGAGTCTTCAGGCCTGTCCTGTGGTCTTCAGGATGTAGTCTGTTCCAGCCTCACAGGTCACGTGACAGGTCACGTGATTACTTCCCAGGAACACTTCCGGGAGGAGGGTCAAACAGGGAGAACAAAGGCTGATTGGGCTACGCGCTCGGAGCCACTGCTCCTTCTATTGGCCTGATCAGGCCAATAGAAGGAGCAGTGGCTCCGAGCGCGTAGCCCAATCAGCCTTTGTTCTCCCTGTTTGACCCTCCTCCCGGAAGTGTTCCTGGGAAGTAATCACGTGACCTGTCACGTGACCTGTGAGGCTGGAACAGACTACATCCTGAAGGCCACAGGACAGGCCTGAAGACTCCACACAATCTGCTTTCTTCACTTCTAAAGCAGCCCATGGATCCGGGATGAGGACTACAGGATGTTACAGATGAGCTTTCTTTCCTTACCTTCTTGTAAGTGTGTTTTTTACAATGTGTCATTAAAAGAACCTCTTTAATACTGCACTTAGGTGGCGCTTCCTTTCTCTACCCCTTTTTTGTCTACTCTCTACCATTGCCTGGAGCACAGATGAGCTCAATACTCAGTACTCACAGCGGTGGGCACAGGACTTCATTTCCATACAGCCTAAACGGCTCATACACATATCTTGGTTGGCAGCCAATCAAAGTGGTCATGTGATTGGAATGCCCACCTCCATCTCCTGGCCTTCAGAAATTTATAAAGGGCCAGAAGGCAGTGGGAAGGGGTTAAAAGTCTTGTTTTTTATGTCCAAAAAAAATTGTCATACTTACCTGATCTGTGCAGTGGTTTTGCACAGAGCAGCCCCAATCCTCCTCTTCTCTGGTCCCTCTTCGGAGCTCCTGGCCCCTCCCTCCTGTTGCATACTCCCTTAGGCAAACAGCTTCCTATGGGGCACCTGAGCCGAGCCACAGCTCCGTTTGTCCATTCAGACACAGAGCTGTGGCCAGGCCCCACCCCTCTATCTCCTCATTGGCTCACTGATTGACAGCCAATGAGGAACGAGAGTCCTGGACAGCAGAATCTCTCATGCAACATCGCTGGATCTAGATAGACCTCAGGTAAGTATTAGGGGGGCTACTGCACACAGAAGGCTTTTTTTTCTTAATGCATAGAATGCATTAAAATAAAAAACCTTATGCCTTTACAATCACTTTAACCATACCAAAATGTAGGCCTGGATGTATCTGCCATGTGTCCTGCGCATGGTGTATTGTAAGGCTTGATCTGTAAATATGGACATTGCGAATGCACTGCATGATAAGTAAAGAGTAATTAGGGGTATTATTTATCTAAACCAATAAGAGTTCAAAGGGATGAGTTATTCCAGATCTAGCCAAACACTTTACAATAACATTGAAAATTCCTGTGCAAATACTGTGATTGAAAATCACAAAGCGATAAATTTGCAGTTTGATCCAGTTGCGTCACTGGAGCTCTCTGCTCCATTAGCCACACTACATAATTTCATTGTTGAATGACAGACACTGTTCTGCTCCTAACCTAATCAAAATATACAGAGAATTCAGTAAAGCTCAAGTGGTAGCTGTAGGACGTGCAAGTAATTCACAAATTCACATTCAATCAGGGTCATTGTGATCTCTGGGGAATACATGACTCAATATAGGATGCTGTTATTATTATTAATAATAATAATGTATTTCCCCATATAATAACATATAGTAGTATGCATGTCTTGTAAAAGTTTCTTTCTGTGTAAAAATAAACTCTGCTCAAAAAAATAAAAATAAATGTAGAGGAGGAAAGGAGCTTCTTAAATCCTTTGAAATCAATTTTACCTATTTCTCTTGCAAAGGCAGAGCAACTATGACATACAATAAACCCAGCACCTTGATTAAATATTGCAGGCACTTGGTAAGTAATCACAATGTGGTCCTGAAGCATATGAAGGCATGACATTGCTATAAAGAAAGCATAAGGGCAGGTTCTAATAGCATACAAAATGCCAGTATTATAGCAAAATGGTTTCTTTAATACCTGATTTTATCAGCCTGCTTTAAACCCTGCTTTAAACTTCTCCACAACTTTATCCCTGACCTGCCTGGTGTGTTCTTTGACCTTCATGATGCTGTTTGTTCACTTAGGGCTTCACAGAACAGCTGTATTTATACTGAGATTAAATTACACACAGGTGGACTCTATTTACTAATTAGGTGACTTATGAAGGCAATTGATTCCACTGGATTTTAGTTAGGGGTATCAGAGTAAAGGGGGCTGAATTCAAATGCACACCATACTTTTCAGATATTTATTTGTAAAAAATGTTGAAAACCATTTATCATTTTCCTTACACTTCACAATTATGTGCCACTTTGTGTTGGTCTATCACATAAAATCCCAATAAAATACATTTACATTTTTAGTTGTAACATGACAAAATGTGGAAAATGTCAAGGTATGAATACTTTTTCAAGGCACTGCAAGTAGTTTTACTTTAATATTGTTTAACAGCTATCTGCGTTCATAATGAAAGGTGTGGTCAAACTGTTATAAAAAGCCAGTGAAGGAAGACACAGCTTAGTAGCTGGAAATGAACAAACATGCAATCATATTGATATCATATTATGCCCCAAATTCTAGCTAAATGTTTTTTTTCTTTCATACCATGCTATCTGCTCTAAAGGTACACACCATAAGCCTTGATAAGTCAAATTTAAATACATCGGTAATAAAAAACCCACTGGAAAAAAATATTAAAATTGCGCAAATACTACATCAATATGATCTAATAGATACTTAAAGAGAATGTAATCGCAACACTAGTGATTATACATGTTACTCTCACGTACATAAAACATACTCATGTATTGATCTAACTAATGCTTTCCCCCATTATTTCCATTTGTTACATCAACCAAGCTCGTAACTGTACTTTGGTCAGATCACTCCCCTGTTCAAAGGATAATCTTAGACCTTTGGTCAAAACCCCATTTGGCTCAATGGCATTTAATGATCCCATAGTCTTTAATGAGGTAGAAACTTAACCAAAGTTTTCAGCATAAGCCTTCTGAAGTTACTTCCCCTTTCCTTAACTGGGAGGTTCATAAAGCTATTGTAAGAGGTAAATTGATACAACTAGCCACTAAGAGCAATTACAACTATGATGGCACCATTAGGCAAAAATATACAAAACTACTACATCTAATGAAGGAGCAAGACAAGCACCCCCAAAAAGAACTTCGACCCCCAAAAGAACTAGCCTGCACAGCACTTAATCTGAATCTTACCACATGAGCTGAGAAAACTCACAGATGGACTAGAAATAGATATTACATCTTTGGGGATAAACAGATCATCTTTTTGGCTAGAAAAATCTCTCTTAGAAATTATAATATGGCACTACCTAAAGTACAACTAGACAATAGTGTATCAACACAAACCTCTCAGCTCATCGTGTATGAACTCTTGAATTTGTACTTAAAGCTCTATATATACCCAGGGACTTTTTCAAGCAAATGGGTAGAACAGCACTTTATTGAACTCCCACTCTGTATGATCAATCTGAGGCTCTAATGGAAGATGATTTCACAATAGAATAGATAAAAAGAAGCCATAAAACACCTGGAATTCTCAAACTCTTAAGGGATGGGTTTTCAGGACACTATTATAAAATAGTTATCCTAACTCCCCATCCTTGTTGTCTGTATAATATTAGAAATTGCCAAAACCTATGCCCACAAGAAATTATAGTGTTTATACATTTAATTAATTTAATTTAAATCCAGGGAAAGACCACAGAGATTGTAAGAATTATCATCCCATTTTGTTAATAAATGTAGATTTAATAGCTATTTAAATCCCTTTGTGTCAACTTGTGTGCATGTTATCAGGCCAAAATCACCAGGGTATGTAAACTTTTGATCAGGGTAATTTGGGTAGTTTCTGTTGCCATTATGATTTAAAAACACTGGATTAATAATAAATGGCTTCAGAAAAACACTAACCATGAGTGAAGGAAATGTTTTCGTGTTATCATTCATATTCTCTGAAAAATGGCCAAGAAATCATAAATTCTGCCAGGGTATGTAAACTTATGAGCACAACTGTATAACACAATATAGTCCAAGTGCAGACACAACAGTGTCAAATGAGGTGAAGGGGTAGGTAAGCCAAATTCCATCCAATAAATAAGGTGACTGGTGTCTATTCCTTAAAGTTGTTGTGACACCTCAGCGCTCTCTAGCAGCCTTACTGCTGTATGGTAACAGCACTAGATAAATGGATCTTTCTCTAGGGGTCCAAGTATATCGGGCCAGCCTCCAAGGGTGTTTTCAGTCGTATACACAGCCTGTGGATCTCTGGAATCAGGAAAACTTCCTCTATAAGAATCCTGGGTGTCCTACCCGATAATCTCCTCGATATCTCCTTGATGTTAATATCTAAGGAAAGGAATCTCCAATAGTGTAGTACGTTTACATTTTTTAAATTAAAAATGGCTGATTTATTACTCACAATAGATCAGTAAAAACAAACATACAATCCACCAGTGCCGAGCTCGTCCTCCTGCGTCACTTCCGGTATGCCTGTTGCCCAATCCTGATGCCTTTCATCACCACCATGATGAAGTCACGTGGGTCTGACGATACACGCCAGAGTTGGGCAACAGGCATATTGGAAGTGACGCAGGAGGATGAGCTCGGCGCTCGTGGATTGTATGTTTGTTTTTACTGATCTAATGTGAGTAATCAGCCTTTTTTTAATAATTTTTTTAAAAACGTACCACACTATTGGAGATTCCTTCCTTACATATTAACATTGAGGACATATCGAGGAGATTATCGAATAGGACCTCCAGGATTCTTATAGAGGATCTTATACCTGATCCCAAAGATCCATGGGCTGTGTGTACTACTAAAAATAAACCTCGGAGGCGGGCAGAGAAAGATCCGTTTAATGCTGTTACCATATAGCAGTAAGGTGAGCTGCTAGAGAACACTGAGCTGCCCCAACAACTATAAGGAATAGACACCAGTCACCTTATTTATTGGTTGGAAGAGATGGTTTACCTACCCCTTCACCTCATTTGACACTGTCGTGTCTGCACTTGGACTATATTGTGTTATATATCAACGACTGCACATTTATTTGGCTGGCACGAGGGTGGTTACTTTGCACATTGTTGCTATTAATTATTTCTTTGTACCTATTTAATTTTATGTGTATTTATATGATACACCATTGGATGTTAATCTATATTTTATTCACCTTCTTGATATATTGATACTAGACAGGGCAACATCATTACTCTATTCATTGCACCTTTTTAGTCATGGTGTTTGCATCAGTTAAATTACATTATTTAAAGTGATAGTGCGAAAACCACACCTGTACATCATCAGATACGTAAGTAGTTGTGTACCTGGAATCGTTTATTATTGTGAATTGTGCATTCATCATTCTGGAACTTAACTGTGAGACTGTTGTTTGCAAGACTTTTCACTGATAGAAGGCTGCCTTCTGGTTCTGTAACATACATCACTTTCTTAACAAGGATTCTCTGCTTGCCCTGTGGTGTAATGCAGTTCTGGAAGCCCTGGCCTTTACCTTCTGATGTGATGCTTTTCCCGTTTGCTAGGGAAAACTTTGTCTTTTGCACTGTAATCAATGTTTGTGAAGAAGGTCTCATTGCTAGTCATGTGACTTGTCGCTCCTGAGTTTATGCACCAGTCGCGTGACTTGCCGCTCTGTGTCACTTTAAAGGTGCCACTCTATGATGTGTCTTCAGTTTCCTTTGTGATTGCTTTGACTCTTTCTTTTGTGGATAGCTTTAGTTTTCTCTGCTCGGCTTTCCAGATAGAACAGTTCTTCTTGCAGCAAAAACAGGCTTGGCTTTCTTGTTGTGCCTTTGTATGTTCTTGTATTTTCTTTCCTTGTGTCATTTTCATTGATTAATTTCTCTTTGACACATTCCAGTGGTAGTTCCTGCTCAGGTCTGGTTTCTAAAGCGTTAATGAGAGCAGTATTTGTCTCTGGAAGGCTGCAGAGGAGCAGGGCAATAATATGGTTATCTTTTATGTCCTCTCCAATGGCATGCAGCTGCTCTATGATCTCTAGCATTCCTTTTACGTGGTCACACATATGCTGGCCTTCTTCTAGTCCCATCTTATACAACTTTCTTAGTAAAAATAGCTTACTGTTTAGACTTGAATGCTCATGCAGTTTCTGTAATGAAGTCCACATACCTTTGGCCATTTTCTCTGTTCTTATGTGGATAAGATGGTCATCTTTCACTAGTAAGTTTATAATCGCTTTTGCTTGTCTATCCTTCCTATCCCAGTCCTCCATCTCTCTGTCTGTGGGTCTGTCTGTATTTAGCACTTGCCACAAGTAATCCTTGGTGAGAAACACTTCCAGTTTAAACTTCCATAGCTGATAATCGGCATTGTTCAGCTTTGCAATTGCAAACTTCACATCTGAACTGCTTGCCATCTTTCAGTAGCTTGCATACAGTACTCACAGACTTGCAGTATCCTCTCCAGTGCCTACTGGGTGCGCTGGACGTGCCTGGGCCCATAACCTATTATGCCAAGTATTGATATAGGCGCTGGAGGCTTCTTGTATGCAGATAAAACTTTACTTTCGTGGAGAACTATCAGAACATGTCTTTATCATCATGGAACAGGAAGAGAACATAAATAAGTGCATTGAGCATAGATAGACATTACATCCTGTTATATCATAGAATAGAAGAAATATACACTATAATACTACAGCGCCACCTGCTGCATAGATAGGTATGATGCATACAGTATTGTCAGTTCATTAACAACTTTACATTACATGTTGTTGTTCTTCCAACATAAACCAGTAAGTAGCTGAAGAAAGTAAATGAAGTAAATATGATATACTTTTCTATCTATTTACTAATGCTAGCAGCATAAGGATCAAAACTAGTCAATACTAACTAAGAGAGTGAAGTTCCGCTTTAAGGAGTGACTATAAAAACACAATTTACAGTAACTGAACATCGTTTCCTAATGTCTAACTGATTGAAGTTATACTCTGTAATTCTGCATTCATTTAAGACAGATAATATTTTAGTGCCCTAAATACTTGTAACGTTTTCTTACCCAGTTACTTATTATACTCATAACCTTCAGGTCGAGGGTGCATTCCGGTTTATAGAATGATTTAACCTTTACCCCTACTGTACATGCCTATTCCACCGTATTTTTAGAAGTCGTGCCATTTAAATTCTCATGCCAAAAAAACAACATTTCTAGAGGAAAGCATAAACTGCTGCTTGTGGTGATTTCAATCGTATTAGTGCACTTGCAAAAAAAACAATTGAGTACTCTACTTTATTTTATTAACATCCAAAGTTTCAGGACAAATGTTCAGTGTGTACCCCCCTTCTTGAGGCCAGGGGGATTACACCTATGCAAATTTCCTTGCATCCAATTCGCATGACAGGAGATTGTGACCGGCTCTCTATGGAGCCAGTTCACGTATGTCCGTTGAGGCTGCAAAGGGGCTTGCACAGGAAGGCTGTGCGACTTTGGCTCTGTTTCAGGGGCGAATTCAGGCAAAAATTCAGGCCTGATTTGTCCCTGAAATGGAGAACAGGGACGCACAGGACCCCTGCTGCAAGCCACATTTGTCGGTGGTGTGAACCCAGCCTCAAGGTCCAAGCAGTACTAACACACAAAGTTTTAGCTGAATGTTAATAAAACAATCTCTGAGGGGGACTTACATTGAAATCAATGGGTACAAGTCGCCTAGAAGTTGCCTTAAAGTAGTACAGGAACCCTTTCTGAAGTCGGAGCGACTTAAAGCGGAGCTCCACCCTAAAGTGGAACTCCCGCTGATCGGACCCCTCCGGTGTCACATTTGACACCTTTCAGGGGGGTGCAGATACCTGTACATCATCAGATACGTAAGTAGTTGTGTACCTGGAATAGTCAGTAGATATCTGTTTCCGCCTGACGTGGGAGTTTTCATTGAAAACAATAAATAATATATAATAATAATAAAAAAATAATAATCAGGAGATACATATTACCATTCCTGAGGACGACTTCAGAGGCGATTTGCAAAACGACTTCTGTATAGAAGTCAATGCAGGTCGCCCCACCCCCAAAGTCGTATAGGAACCTTTTTCTAAGTCGGAGCGACTTGTGTCGCTCCTATTAGAATGGTTCCATTGCATTGAATGGGACGCGACACGTCAGGCGGCTGAGCCGCCTGTCGTGTCGCCCCAGTGTGAACCGGGTCTTAAAATGCATGCTTTTCCAATGTCTTTTTACATTTGGGCAGAAATAAAGGTGTTACCACAACAACATATGCAAGCCTGTTTACTAAAGGTGGTGTAAGGTACAATAATGGTGTGTACAGTGCTGTAACCCATAGCAAATAGATTTCAATCGAATGAATTATTTGCGCTAGGATGCGCATTGCACATTGATCTTTACCTTGATTTAAAAAAAAAAAGGCTTCACGTGAAACTTTACAGAAATTTGTTCCAAGCTTACAAATGTAGGGTTAACATAGCCATTCTTGAATAGTTAAAAAGGTGCTTCTACCCCAGATGATGTAGAGATCCTCTAAACAATCTGTTGGGTGGAGGATGTGCAGTAGCTCAGACGCTAACAAAGTAAATGAATAGAAGACAATGGCAACTCCATACATGCTCTTCAATTAATCCAAATTTATTGAAAACTCCATAAAATAAATATGTACAGCAGATGTTAACACGTTTCAGCCATAATGCCTTGTTCACAACAGTTCTCTACAAAAACAGCACAACATATATTGTGTAAAAACACCCCCCTCGCCCTTCATTGGTCACAGAGATTTCCAATTAACTTAATGATTGTCAAATTCAAACAATGAATTCAGAGAAAGAGGAGAGTTAAAATTGTTCTGAAAAAGCAAACCACAAAACAGGAAAAAAAAATCCACCAGGCTTCCCTATTCAAAAGTCGCCTACCTTTGTCCACACCTCTGGACTTTGCAGTCAAACTTTCGATGCCAGTGCACCTAAAGGGGGACAAATACCCAGCATGAAATTCTCTGAAATGACGCAAAACATTAGAAACGTATTTGGCATTGGGAATAACAGTATCGCAATAATGTTCCCCTATTCTAGTGTGTAGGGCACGTGTAGTGCACCCCACGTATTGCAAATTACAAGCAACACAGTATATCAGGTACACTACATACCTGCACTACAGTCCTGCAATTTATATATTGTTTAATTTCAAAACTTTCGCCTGAATTAGATTAACTAAATGACTTAGTAGGAGCTTTTAAGTGACAGTGTCTACATGCTTTTACCACTTGGTGCCCACGCTACATTCGAAAGACGGCTACTGCTCAGGTTTAAAATGTCAGAAGGGCGTCCATGTATGTTCTCCCGTTCTTGCCCTGCCGGTGTGCCCCCTGGGGTGCCGGCCAGCGTTCTCTGTGATTGCCGAGTCCTTTGGATTCGACTGATCACTGATCGAAGTAAAGGGCCAATCACAGTGAGCCCTTAACCACTTGATCAGCTGTCAGCCAATGACAGATGATAGCGGAAGTAAACAGAAGCCGGTTAACGGCTATTTTTTCTAAACGATGTCAGCAAAGAAGAAAAGCCGTTAATCAGTGACCACCAGTGCCATCAATCAGTGCCCATCAGTACTGTTAATTAGTAGTGCCCACCAGTGCCACCCATCAGTGCCTATCACTGCCTCACCATCAGTGTCACTTATCAGTGCTTCCTTTCAGTGCCCATCAGTGTTACCTATCAGTGCTGCCTCATCAGTGAAACCTCATCAGTTCCCATCAGTGAAGAAGAAAAATTACCTATGACAAATATTTTTAAATTCTGTCTTTTTTGGTTTGTTTAGCAGAAAATAAAAATCCCAGTGGTGATTAAATACCACCAAAAGAAAGCTTTACTTGTGTGTTTTTTTTTTAATAAAAAATGTCATATGGGTATAGTGTTGCATGACAATGCAATTGTCATTAAAAGTGTGACAGTGCTGAAAGCTGAAAATTGACCTGGGCAGGAAGGGGGTATAAGTGCCCGGTAAGCAAGTGGTTAAAGTTACATGGGAAACTTCAAGGGTAGGACAGCCAGAAAAAGTTGGCATGTATGTGATGCAAATGGCCTGGGAGACAGAAGGGAGCCCAAGGTGGGAGCCCTCTGACTGGAAAAATTACAACCTGGCCCCAATACCTTGTGGAGACCTTTATTTGAATAAAGGAGGGGCAAATTCTTATCTGAATGAAGGAGGTGCAATTTTTTAATTATATCAACCATCTGCTGTTACTAATTTGAAAATGTAGTAACAAAAGTGGCTGGACAATCGGTTAACATGGCCATTTGCTAAAGGCAAAATATGTTGTTGCAGAATCTATATTTTTTCTGTAATTAAGCCTATTGATATCTATGGCAGATGTGATCACTGTGCCACCCCGACCATATTTCATGACCATCTTTAGGACTGTAGTACAAATTGAAAAAAATAAGCTTTCTGATGATTTACCTTATAATACCTCAAAGAAGGTATGGTAATTAATAGCGAGTCATTTAAACATAAAGAGAGTTTACCATAAATTCCAGTTCACCTGTTCAATTAATGGCTCTCATTATTGATTTTGTTTAAATCATGATTACACTACATTGATTTTTTCAGGTCAGCCCATGTACGGAACTGTAATATATTCGAGAATAATTATATATAGATATGAATGTTGTTCAAATAATTTGCTGTATCATGTAAACAATTTACCTGTAAGGTCAATAATTGCCCTGTACACGTATGTTGGAGAAACGTCTTTTATGTTCATTTTGATTTTTCTATATGGTTCACTATGGATTAAAGTGGAGGTTTACCATAAAAAATCATCTATATACCATTTTACATCCAGCATACTGCTGACATCTACAATATGCTGGTATTTTTTTTTTTCCGCTGTACTTACCGTCTTATAGTTCTTTTCACCCGGTTCCGAGTTCTCACTCCCACGGCGTTCCTATGAAGAGGCGTATATGATTGACGTGCGGGTAAGGTGCGTCACGCGTTTCAAAAATAGACTCTATACGGCACCTGCGCCTGTCGTGTAGAGCTGACTACGCTGGCGCCGTATAAAGCCGAGTCCCAGTTTGTCTATTTTCGGAACGCGTGACGCGCCTTACCCGCATGTCAATCATCTACGCATCTTCAGAAGAACGCCTACTCCCCAGGGCAGCGAGAACCCGGAAGCCGGGTGAAAAGAACTACAAGAAGGTATGTACAGCGAAAAAAAATACCAGCATACTGTAGATGTCAGCAGTATGCTGGATGTAATGGTATATAAATTGTTTTAGGGTGAACCTGCGCTTTAAATCTATTTTGTAGACCATTTGATTACAGATATACATACTCATGCCTCTGCACTGCATGCAAGTGCACTGCAGACCCCGATCCTCCCAATCTAAAACTGAAGGAACAGCGGGCTCCTGACCCAATGTCTCTTTCTCCAAGACCATATGATACAGGGGTTATTTCTGGGAGTGAGGGTAAGCTATAGACGTCCCTTCCATCAGTGACATTGCAAAAAAGATAACAGTGTACACCACTGGTGGTCAACTTACTAAATTTGCTGATTTGAATCTCAGCCACGATATTACCTGGTCATTTCCTGTAGTTGCAGCTGCAATCTCTGGTCATTTCCTGTAGTCGCAGCCGCAGTCTCTGGTCATTTTCTGTAGTCACAGCTGCAGTCTCTGGTCATTTCCTGTAGTCACATCTGCAGTCTCTGTATCTCTGTAAACTTGGTTTGTGGCTGTGGTACTGTGACATGAAGCTAAGCATTGATGTCACAGCAATTTGTAGTCAATGATGCAGCTGCTATGTTCATCTGTTCATGTGATTCTGTTCAATCATCCCCTTTGAGTCCTCGTTCACATTGACTGCAGCTTCATCTGAAATCGCATGATTTCAAAGCTGCATGTGAGCGTGACTTCAGGTGTGATATGGAAGACATCTGTGCGGCTTCATGCAATTATTCCCCATTAAATCCTGTGTAACTATTCATACTACAGGTACACTGTGCTTTGAAAAATCCTGCATGCTTCATTAACATACAATGGAAGGTGTCTTTTTGGTGCAGTTTTCAAAAGCACACCAAAAAGGCACCTTCCGGTGTAAGTCAATGGGATCACATCCACATTGAAAAGTGTAAAAGGGCCATAAGCTGCGCAAAAGCACATCAAAAGCGCATTAGTGTGAAAGGGCCATAACTACTAGTGACTGGGGCCCAACAGAAGCATAAGAACAACCAAAGGGCCACAGGTTGGGCAGCAGGGGTCTAGATGAAACAAAGGACCCAAGCTACAATGGGTTAGGGGTTTACAAAACATACATCTCCAACCAAACAGTACAGGGAAAGTTTTAAACAAGGAGCTGAGAATGCAAATAAAATCCATAAATTCAGACTCACACTTTAGTGTACCAGCACTGGCTGGCCCCTTCCTGTCCCAACATGACTGTGCACCAGTGTACAAAGCAAGGTCCATAAAGAGATTGATGAGTGAGTTTGAGGTGGGGGAACTTGACTGGCCTGCACAGAGTCCTGACCTCAACCCAATAGAACACCTTTGGAATGAATTAGAGCGGAGATTGCGAACCAGGCCTTCTCGTCCACATCAGTGCCTGATCTCACAAATGCGCTTCTGGAAGAATGGTCAAACATCCCCATAGACACACTCCTAAACCTTGTGGACAGC
This sequence comes from Rana temporaria, assembly GCF_905171775.1. Taxonomy (NCBI): domain Eukaryota; kingdom Metazoa; phylum Chordata; class Amphibia; order Anura; family Ranidae; genus Rana; species Rana temporaria. The sequence continues at coordinate 78,207,129 of NC_053490.1, read as the reverse complement.
CTTCCCAGAAGAGTTAAATCTTTTATAGCTGCAAAGGGGCGGGCCAACTCAATATTGAACCCTACGGACGAAGACTGGAATTCATTAAAGTGCACGTGCGTGTAAAGGCAGGCATCCTAATACTTTTGGTGATATGGTGCATATTCAGGTATGTCTTCTTAAAGCGGAGTTCCACCCGAAAATGGAACTTCCGCTTTAAGGGAAGGGAAGGTGACCTCCTGACATGCCACATTTGGCATGTCACCGCAAGGTCCCCTTTTCCCCCTCCCTCTCGGCAATCATCTGGGACACGTCACAGGTCCCAGATGATTGCTCGGCCAATCACGGTGTGCAGCGCGGCTTGCACATTCGCAGTGCATGCCCGGCTGTGAAGCCACAGCCGGGCGCCCACAGTAGTGATGCCGGCGCCGCAGAGAGGAGGGGGAGACTAATGGGGCTTAGTCAAAGCACATAGAAAGTTATGTGAAAGGGAAAAGTGTGGAAGAAAAAGGTGCACAAGCAGCAGGGATGAGCGCAGCCTGGAGAGGATTGTCAGGAAAAGACCATTCAAAAGTGTTGGAGACTTTCACAAGGAGTGGACTGAGGCTGGAGTCAGTGCATTAAGAGCCACCACACACAGATGGATCCTGGACATGGGTTTCAAATGTCGTATTCCTCTTGTCAAGCCTCCTGAACAACAAACAACTTCAGAAGCGTCTTACCTGGGCTTAAGAAAAACAGGCCTGGTCTGCTGCTCAGTGGTCCAAAGTCCTCTTTTCTGATGAGAGCAAATTTTGCATCTCATTTGGAAACCAAGGAGCCGGAGTATGGAGGAAGAATGGAGAGGCACACACTGCAAGATGCTTGAAGTCCAGTGTGAAGTTTCCAGTCTGTGTTGATTTGGGAAGCCATGTCATCTGCTGGTATTGGTCCACTGTGCTTCATTAAGTCCAGGGTCAATGCAGCCATCTACCAGGAGATTTTGGAGAACTTCATGCTTCCTTCCACAGATGAGCTTTATGCGGATGCTGACTTCATTTACCAGCAGGACTTGGCACCTGCCCACACTGCCAAAAGCACCAAAACCTGGTTCAATGACCGTGGGATTACTGTACTTGATTGGCCAACAAACTCGCCTGACCTGAATCCCATACAGAATCTATGGGTCATTGCCAAGAGAAAGATGAAAGACATGAGACCGAACAATGCAGAAGAGCTGAAGGCCACCATTGTAGCATCCTGGTCTTCCATAACACCTTAACAGGCTGCTAGATTCCATGCCACGCCGCATTGAGGCAGTAATTGCTGCAAAAGGGGCCCAAACCAAGTACTGAGTACATATGCATGCTTATAATTTTCAGAGGTCCGATATTGTTCTATGTACAATCCTTGTTTTATTGATTGCATGTAAGATTCTAATTTTCGGAGATTGTGGATTTGGGGTTTTCATGAGCTGTAAGCCATAACCATTACAATTATGCCAAATCACGGCTTGAACTATCTTGCTTTGCATGTAATGAGACTGTCTCATATATTATTTTCACCTTTTAAGTTGCATTAGATAAATAAATGAACTTTTGCACAATATTCTAATTTTTCGAGTATGAATGAATGACTTGTATAGCGCTACTCATGCAAACTGAATCGCCTCTGGGCGCTTTTTCCAGCCAGTGTCTGCTTGGCTGGTGTGGTCATTTTACCCCGTAGGATCGTGACACGCTTGGGACACACAGTCAAACACAGATATACATATATATACTGGGCCAATTTGGACAAGATCCAATTTACCTACCAGCATGTCTTTGGAGTGTGGGAGGAAACCGGAGTACCCGGAGGAAACCCACGCATGCACAGGGAGAACATGCAAACTCCAGGCAGATGGTGTCGTGGTCGGGATTCAAACCAGCAACCCTTTTGCTGCTAGGCGAAAGTGCTACTCACTACACCACTGTGCGTAGGGACACCGTCTCTTGCTATGTTTAGAAGTTGAAAACTGTGTTTTCAAAGTGATAAGGTGCACATAAAATAGAATTCTATCCTTTATGGCTATTGAAGAATATATTAAAAGAAAGATTTTGTACCCAGAGGTTAGCTTTAACTATATAACATGTCAAAAATGATAGAAAGATGTGATATTGCTGACTTTGTCTGGCAAAACAGAGATAAGCACGTTAACTAGAGGTTTGGCGGTATAGTTTAAAGCGGAGGTCCACCAAGAAAAAAAAAATCAAAAATTATGTAAAACATTTTTTTTTTTTTATACATACCTGAAGTGCCTGTTGCTAGGCAGATCGTCCTAATCTGCCACTTCCTGATCCGCGGTCCGTCTTCTTTTTTTCCCTCCGCGGCTGCCTCCTGTGGAATGGAGGAGCGGTGTCTCAGGAGACATCACCCATTCACGTTGCGGCTCGCGCATGTGCAGTAGGGATTCGGGCGGTGAAGCCGCAAGGCTTCACTTCCTGATTCCCTCATCGAGGATGGTGGCGAGGCAGCCGAGACCTGAGCGTTTGCTTGGCTTCGGCTGCCGTCATCACGGGCACCCTGGACAGGTAAGTCTCCTTATTAAAAGTCAGCAGCTACAGTGTTAGTAGCTGCTGACTTTTTTTTTTTTTTTTAAACCGGACCTCCACTTTAACTGCTTGCCGACCAACCGCAAAAGTTATATGGCGGCAGGTCGGCTTCCCTGCGCGAGATCCCGTAGCTATACGTCGGCTCTCGCGCAGGCCACACGCCGGGCACACGCGATCACTCGTTACAGAGCGAGGACCGGGAGCTGTGTTTGTAAACACACAGCTCCCGGACCTGTCAGGGAGAGAAATACTGATCTAGTGATCTTCTGTTCATACAATGTATGAACAGAAGATCAGTCATTTCCCCATGTCAGTCCACCCCCCCTACAGTTAGAACACACACACAGGGAACATACTTAACCCCTTCACTGCCAGTGGCATTTTTATAGTAATCCAATGCATTTTTATAGCACTGATCGCTATAAAAATGTCAATGGTCCCAAAAATTTGTCAAAAGTGTCCGAAGTGTCCGCCATAATGTTGCAGTACCGAAAAAAAATCGCTGATCGCCGCCATTACTAGTAAAAAAAAAATATTAATAAAAATGCCATAAAAATACCCCCTATTTTGTAAACACTATAACTTTTGCGCAAACCAATCAATAAGCGCTTATTGCGATTTTTTTTTTACAAAAAATATGTAGAAGAATACGTATCGACCTAAACTGAGGAAAAAAATTTTTTTTTATATATTTTTGGGGGATATTTATTATAGCAAAAAGTAAAAAATATACATTTTTTTCAAAATTGTAAAAACTAAAAACCGCAGAGGTGATCAAAACCCACCAAAAGAAAGCTCTATTTGTGGGGAAAAAAGGACGCCAATTTTGTTTGGGAGCCAGGTCGCACGACCGCGCAATTGTCAGTTAAAGCGACGCAGTGCCGAATCGCAGAAAGTGCTCTGGTCTTTGACCAGCAATATGGTCCGGGGGTTAAGTGGTTAAGTAACGTCCGTATCAGCAAAATCTGTTTAAAAATAGTGTTAAATGACCTTGGAAAAAAATTCAGCACCCATAAAGTTTAACAAATTACTTTCCCATTATGAATTATCAGCACAAATATATAAGTGATCAATGGAGCTTGATCAATATACAGGTTATAACTTAACAGCAAGGTCATATGAACTAAATGCACACTGTATATACTATATGATATAATGAGAGTTTCTCTGTTGTGGCGTTGCAGAAAAAAATATGTAGGTCAAAAGAAAAGCAACCATGATAGCTCACAGACACTGTGCTGTGCTTTACTGCTGCAAGACAACTTCCACTTAGCAAATTAATTCAATTGAAGGTCTGCACAGGTGAGAGTTCAACAACACAGTTGCTCAGGAGCTTCACAATCCTGGCCAGACACAATGGCCCAGATTCACAGAGTGTGGGCGCACATTACGCCACTGTAGCGCAAACGCCGTACGCCGCACCAACGTAGCGCGGAGAGGCTAGCATTGCATTCAGCAAGCTATTGCTCCCAACGCTGCGCCAGTGTGGCGTGGGATTCGTAGGCGTACGCCAGCATAGGTGGAAGTGGGCGTGACCCATGCAAATGAGGCGTGACCCCATGCAAATGATGGGCTGAGCGCCAGACAGATACGTATCACGAACTGTGCATGCGCCGTGATGTAGACGCATCCCCCTGCGCCTGCTCACAACCACGTCAGAACAACTGTTTAAACTACACCGGATCACTGCGTATGGCGTGAACGTAGCCTACGCCCAGCCAGACACACGTCCAACGTAAAATACGCCGGCTTGTTTTCCCTGGTGCAGACCTTTGCAAGTCTGCTGCTGGGTTGCACCTCCTTTATGGGGAAGAACTTTACGCCGGACGTACAACTTACGCGCACCTCGCGTAGCCTGCGTCGGGCGCACGCAGGTTTGTGAATCGCCTTATTTCCCTTGTTTGCATGTTTGAATGGCTAATCAATGGGAGCGGCACCATGCACCCAGCCTCAATGTGCGCCCACCCTACGCTGGCGTAAGCAAGCTATATCGGCGGGGTGTAGCCTGGTTTTAGGCGCATATCTGTTTGTGGGTCTGGCGCACAGATACGACGGCGCACATTTGCACTGCTTGTGAATCTGGGCCAATCTTTCTGCTATTTCAAAACAGGTTTCAAACCGGTTCACACTGCTCCAACATGGAAGTCAGACGGCTTCCAATTCGACTTTGCCTTGCAACTTCATGTCCAACTTCCATGCAACTTCGATGAAGAGGATCCGACCATACCAGGCTTTTTGAGTTTGATATGAATCTTGAGGGGGAACCCCATGCCAAATAAAAAAAAACGGTGTGAGGTCCCCCCAAAGACCATACCAGATCTTTCGGTCTGGTATGGATTTTGAGGGGAAACCTCATGCCAAAATGTAAAAAAAATGGTGTGGGATGCCCCCCCACCCCGAATCCATACCAGGCCCTTATCAGAGCATGCAGCCCAGCAGGTCAGAAAAGGATAACGTGCTTTGGCGCAGGGAGGACTTTGATGGGGACAAGGGCCTCTTCCTGACAACCCTGGGTGGTGGTTGTGGGGGTCTGGGGGCTTATCGGAATCTGGAAGCCCCCTTTAGCAAGGGGGCCCCCAGATCCCATCCCCCCCATGTGAATGAGTATGGGGTACACTCCAACAGTATAGTGTAAACAAAAACAAGAGTCCTTGTCCACTTTTCACATTTATTTGTAAAACATTTTGAAAACCATTTATCATTTTCCTTCCACTTCACAATTATGTGCCACTTTGTGTTGGTCTATTCACATAAAATACATACAAAATTTGGAAAATTTCAAGGGGTATGAATACTGTTTTAAGGCACTGTGTGTGTATATTAGGGATGAGCCAAACACCCCCCCGTTCGGTTCGCACCAGAACCTTCGAACGGACCGACTGTTCGCACGAACATTTAGAACCCCATTGACATCTATGGGACTCGAACGTTCAAATTCAAAAGTGCTCATTTTAAAGCCTAAGGCCTTGTACACACGGGCAAACATGTCCGCTGAAAACGGTCCGCCGTACCGTTTTCAGCGGACATGCCCGCCCGGAGATTTCTGTATGATGGCTGTACACACCATCATACAGAAATGAGAGACAATCCGCGCGGACAGACAGCGCGGTGACGTGTTCGCGCCGTCGCCGCGACGATGACGCGGCGACGTGCGCGACGCTGAAAGGTCAATGCTTCCACGCATGCGTCAAAGTCATTCGACGCATGCGAGGGATGGCGGACGCTCGGACATGTACGGTAAGTCTGTACAGACACCCGAACATGTCCGACGGACAGGATTCCAGCGGGCATGTTTCTAAGCAAGTTTAGAAACATTTGTCCGCTCGAAAAAGGTCTGGCGGGCAAATGTACGCTGGAATCCTGTCCGATCGGCCGTACACACGACCGAACATGTCTGCTGAAACTGGTCCGCGGACCAGTTTCAGCAGGCATGTTCGGTCGTGTGTACGGGGCCTTATATGCAAGTTATTGTCGTAAAACGTCTTTGAGAACCCGGGTCTTGCCCCAGGAAACATGTATCAATGTAAAAAAAAGTTTTAAAAACAGTTGTTTTTTCTGGAGCAGTGATTTTAATGATGCTTAACCACTTACCCCCCGGACCATATTGCTGCCCAAAGACCAGAGTACTTTTTGCGATTCGGGACTGCGTCGCTTTAACAGACAATTGCGCGGTCGTGCGACGTGGCTCCCAAACAAAATTGGCGTCCTTTTTTTCCCACAAATAGAGCTTTCTTTTGGTGGTATTTGATCACCTCTGCGTTTTTTATTTTTTGCGCTATAAACAAAAATAGAACGACAATTTTGAAAAAAATGAATATTTTTTACTTTTTGCTGTAATAAATATCCCCCAAAAATATATAAAAAAACATTTTTTTTCCTCAGTTTAGGCCGATACGTATTCTTCTACATATTTTTCGTAAAAAAAATCTGCAATAAGCGTTTATTGATTGGTTTGCGCAAAAGTTATAGCGTTTACAAAATAGGGGGTATTTTTATGGCATTTTTATTAATATTTTTTTTACTAGTAATGGCGGCGATCAGCGATTTTTTTTTCGGTATTGCGACATTATGGCGGACACTTCGGACATTTTTGACACATTTTTGGGACCATTGGCATTTTTATAGCGATCAGTGCTATAAAAATGCATTAGATTACTATAAAAATGCCACTGGCAGTGAAGGGGTTAACACTAGGGGGCGGGGAAGGGGTTAAGTATGCCTGGGTGTGTTCTTACTGTGGGGGGGGGGGGGGGTGGCCTCACTAGGGGAAACACTGATTTTCTGTTCATACATTGTATGAACAGAAAATCAGCATTTCCCCTGCTGACAGGAACGAGAGCTGTGTGTTTACACACACAGCTCCCGTTCCCCGCTCTGTACGGAGCGATCGCGTGTGCCCGGCGGCGATCGCGCCCGCCGGGCACACGCACGGGAGTCGGGGGCGAGCGGGGGGCGCGCGCCTCCGGCGGCGCGCGTGCGCCCCTAGTGGCGGCTTAAAGGCAGGACGTCCATTTACGTGGTCTCGCCTAGGAGAGCCACCTTGTGGACGTATAATGACGGTGCGGCGACGGCAAGTGGTTAAATAAATAAAATAAAAAATTCCTTTAAATATTGTACCAGCTGTATGACTCAGCCCCGCCCCCGGCGCCATTGGATTTTATTGACAGCAGCGGGAGCCAATGGCTGAGCTTCTATCAATCTATCCAATCAAAGCCGGGACTCCGTGGAGAGAAGGACTGTGGGGACGTGCCTACGGAAATTCGGGCTTCAGGTAAGTAAAACGGGGGGGGGGGGAGCGGGCTGGGGGGCTGGACACTGCAAGCTGTTTTTTTACCTCAATGAATAGGATGCATTAAGGTGAAAAAACACGTATGTTTACAACCCCTTTAAGTCTTAACATGCAGAATGACCAGTTATGCAGATACCGACTTTAGTGAAGTCAACAGAATGGCCCGCCCTCTGTTGTCCTCTACTTCTTGCCATTGGTCCATTATTGTGATAGGCAACCTAACTGACCAATAGCAAGGTGATGGAAGTGACAGGCCAGGGATTCATTTCAGAAGTTGAGGGAATGCATGAAAGTATATTAAAGTATGTGCCTCTTTTTATAAGTATATAAATAGAACTTCCTTTTCATACATTTTGTGGAATGAATAATAAAAAAAACATGAATGCAGGTTTCCTAACCACCTGAATTGATAAATGCATTATTATTAGGAAAAAAATGCATAAATGGATGGAAAATAGACCTACCATAGTCAGCAATGTCACAGAATCCACAGCAGTTCAAAGTTTCAAAACCTAATTCATGTAGAGCTTACATGACTTAATTGTTTTTTTATATCACATAAACTATATTACCAGAATGGAAAAAAGTAATAAACATTAACCATTAACTAAAATTGCTCACTTTATATGCAAAAAAGAAATACATTTATGTAATAATTTTACAGTTTCTGGCAAAGATCCTGAAGGAAAGAAATGTAGGAGATAACTATTACTGTTTGATCTAATGGATGATGTGTGTGGTAATTAGTCTCTGTAGGGCCTAATTTTGTATGTATTAAAGTGTATGTTGTTCACCCCAACCTTATTTTTTTTTTTTAGTTTTCGATACAGTAGGAAAGGATTAGAACCTCGGTCAAATTTTTCATGCCAGACAGGGCTTCAATAAAGAGATCTTTTGCCAAGGTGACTACAGTGTGACCAGACAAATGTTGAGGAAAAATCTCCATGAGTAACACACATTTTATTTTTAAATAGGGGAAGGCTAGAACCCCTGTCAGATTTATTAATTTTTTTATTTAATTTCTGTCTGTGCCTTGTACAAGATTTTGGGCCAGATCCACGAAGCGATGCGCTTCTTTCCGTCTGGCGTAGTGTATCTCTGATACACTACGCCGCCGTAACTTACAGCGTACTTTCTGTATCCTGAAAGAATTTGCGCCGTAAGTTACGGCAGCGTAGTGAAACTTTGGCAGCGTAAGGGCGCGCAACTCAAATGTATGAGATGGGGGCGTGTTTTATGTTAATACATCTTGACCTGATGTAAATGACATCAGGGCATGCGCCGTCCGTGGGGGTATCCCAGTGCGCATGCTTGAAATTAACCCGCAACAAGCCAATGCTTACGACGTGAACGTCATTCTACTCAAAGCCCTATTCGCGAACGACTTACGCAAACAACGTAAACTTTTCAAATTTCGACGCGGGAACGACGGCCATACTTAACATAGGATACGCCTCATATAGCAGGGGTAACTATACGGGTACGTCCGACACGGAAGTCGGATCTAGCCCAGCTTCAGGCGTATCTCGTTTTGTGGATACAAAACAAAGATATGCCGGAGCAAAATAGAAGTTACGCGGCGTATCAATAGATACGCCGTCGTAACTTCTTTGTGTATCTGCCCCCCAGAATTGTTTACTTTTCCTGCTCTATCCAAAACGAAAAAAAAAACAAACAAAAAAACAATCGTAGCTGGACATTTACCTTAGACTCTGTTTCAGGTCATGGGCTTAGTCAGGAAGTCTACAGCGGGAGAAGTGCTGTTGGATAGAGTTGTCTGCTTGGTTAGTTTACAGACAGATTAGGCAACGTAAATCCCTTCACACCGACAGTACGCAAATATGCGTTCATGGCTTGAATGGATTATACCGGGGTGATGCCTGCTACACACAGTGACAAAATTTACTGAAAAAAAGCTTTTTATAACTGGTGCGATAAACCAGTGCCCCCCCCCAAAACGACAGATTGAAGCGGGGTGTTATATAAAAATATACTTTCATAATAGTGTATTTGGGTACTGCCTGTAATGGGCGGCACTTGTACCACCAGCCACAGAATACAAAGTTGTTTGCTGTCGGGTGAAAGCCTGTCGGCTAATTTTTGGGGCAGGTGATGTAACTTAATACTTCTGGTAGGTCAGTGTCCATGTTGTGGGACTATTTGTGCACAGCTAGTAAGTATTTTGTGCCTGCAAATATGACCTGCAGGTTTTTAATGTTCGCCTGCCATTAAATCAATGGGGCCCGCCAAGAACTTGCGGTTCGCAAACATTTGAGAAAGTTTGCGGTTAACGTTCGCGAACCGCCCCGTCAGATGTTCATCCATCACTACTTGTGACAGCAATCAAATTGATCAGATTTTTTTTTTTCTTTAAAGGGACAATGTCAAAAAAGAAATAAGAATTTTATTTATTTTTTTAAAAGCACCCCATCCCTGCAAACTCGCGCAGCAAAGAAAATGCATACGTAAGTCGAGCCCGCAAATGTAAACGGTGTTAAAATCACACATGTGAGGTATCGTCACAATCGTCAGAGTGAGAGCAATAGTTGTAGCAAAAGACCTCCTCTGAAACTCTAACCTGGTAACCGTTAAAAAAAATTTAAAACGTTGCCTATGGAGATATGTTTGATGATGATGAGCAAAACCATAAATCATCAAAGGAAACAATTAAGTTGTGATGTGAATCAAATCAATCACTATAATAAGACCTACCATAAACCATAATGGTGTCCCTGAATGGTAGTTTGGAAATGTGGTCACCCTAGTGCCATGGCCCCCCCCCCAAGCATGTGAAATCACAGTGCGGGTGTGCAACTTGAAGGGAAATCGCATTGGCCAAAAAGACCATGCAATTTCCCTGCGGGTCCAGTCCTGTGCTTTTACATGCATGTGGGTTCCATTCAGAATGCATAGCACTCCCATGCATGTGAAATCGCAATGCGGTTGGCCAAAAAGACCATGCGATTTCACTGCAGGTCCAGACCCATGCTTTTACATGCATATGGGTGCCTGCATGGCACCCCCCACTCATGTGAAATCGCAGTGCGGTTGTGCAACCTGCAGGGAAATGGCATGGCCTAAAAAAAAAATGTCACTGTGGGTCTAGACCTACGCTTTTAAATGCATGTGGGTGCCATTCAGAATGCATGGCACCCCTGCCATGCATTATTCTATGGAATGGCGCAGATTAAGGATTCTATTAGCAATTAATATGAGAGCTTGTGATCGTTTCTGGAGTCAGGGTGGCACATGCACTCCCTGCCCAGTCATGCCCATAAGACTTTAGCCAGCATTGTATGTATTTGTATTCATTGTATGTATTTCTATTCATTGTATTGTATTGTGGTGTTGTTGTATTATTTTGTTATTGTTATATTACTGTATTGAATCCCTGTTGGAAGGGTTTCCGTATATGGGCATCTGCTGGGTGGAGCTCACACCCTGTGAGCTCACTTCCTATGGAGGAGGTCACATGTTGTGACATCACTTCCTGCTGGGTCTTTAATAAAACTGCCTGTGAGGGCGTCGGCAGACCAATCATGACTGGGAGCTAGACTGAGAACAATTGGTAAGGTCTCTTGACTTGAATGGATGGGCAGAGAATGGATGGTGAGTGAACTTATTTAGCTTTAAGATGGCTTATTTCATTAAGACGAATTCTGTGCTTTTTAGCACAGGGCAGAATGGCGGTATGCTCTGCATACAGCCCATTTTGCCACCACACCCCCCACACATGTGAAATTGCAGAACGGGTGTGCGACCTGCGGGGAAATCACATGGTTAAAAAGACTGACCTAAAAAAAAAATACTAAGCTGACATAAAAAGCACATAACATAGAAGACAATGCAAAAACTTTCTTATGCACAACAATACAGGAAATAGTATTGGAAGTCCTTATTTTCAAATGTAATTGAAATTGGCATATTATACATTTTCAATGGCTTCCATTTGTCCCAGAACCTGTCCAGTTGTCATGAAAAATGTGGCAAGCTCATGCCAGATATGGGTGCCAATTGTACTCCCATGGCTCCCGCTCTATTGAGCCCTCTGAATAGGGTGCATTAAGGCATCTTTAAAGCAAACACTATTCCGCTACCTTACAAAATTGTGCAAGGTGCACGCTGCTTTCACTGCAAATATAACGTTCTGCATATTAAGATTGATGGCCCTGTGCAAAAAACAACATTTTTTTAAAAGCAAACCAAAGGCAAGTGAGAGTGGTGCGCCATTCATTGGCCAGGCCTGCTCAAGGCAGGGGGCAGGACAGATTATATTGGCTGGTTGACTTAATGGATGACTTCTCCAAAAGAATTGAGGATAGCCCAAGCATTTTATTTCTGAAAAGCTTGAACGAGCTTGTAATGCAAGTCCCCCAATCTAGCCAAGTGGAAAGGCTTAGAGCAATGCTGATCACTGTTTCATCATTCATTCCCAAAATCACACCCTCCCAACCCCAACCCGTCCCATCAATGAGTCATTACAGTACAAGTCCTCCTTTTGCTAAACCTCATCGCTATGCTCCATCATCGTCATACACATTCACACCACCACCTGCTCCCTACACTAATTACACACATTACCCACCCAACTCTTATCCCCCTCCTCCATCCTCATATTGCTTACCTCAGTGTGATGATGAGCCTTTCCATCGCAGGAATACTGTTCCGAAAATAGGTGTCTTCAAGTTGGATGGTTTGCGCTTGTGGACAGCAATCTTTAAGTCTGACTGCAGATTTTCTATTGGATTGAGGTCTGGGTTATGACGAGGCCATTCCAACACATTTACATGTTTCCCCTTAAACCACTCAAGTGTTGCTTTAGCAGTGTGTTTGGGGTCATTGTCCTGCTGGAAGGTGAACCTCTATCATAACCTCAAATCACACACAGGGTGGTACAGGAATATCCCTGTATTTAGCACCATCCATCTTTCCCTCAACTCTGACCAGTTTCCCAGTCCCGACTGCTTAAAAACATCCCCACAGCATGATGTGCCACCACCATGTTTCACTGTGGGGGATGGTGTTCTTTGTGTGATGTGATGTGTTGGGTTTGCGCCAGACATAGCGTTTTCTTTGATGGCCAAAAGTTACATTTTAGTCTCATCAGAACAGAGCACCTTCCTCCATACATTTTGGGAGTCTCCCACATTCCTTTTCGCAAACTCAAAATGTGACATTTTTTTTTTTTGCTGAAAGTAATGGCTTTCTTCTGGCCACTCTGCCATAAAGCCCATTTCTATGGAGCATACGGCTTATTGTTGTCCTATGTACAGATACTCCAGTCTCTGCTGTGGAACTCTGCAGCTCCTCCAGGGTTACCGTAGGTCTCTATGCTGCCTCTCTGATTAATGCCCTCCTTGCCTGGTCTGAGTTTTGGTGCGCGGCCATCTCTTGCCAGGTTTGCTGTTGTGCCATGTTCTTCTCATTTGGTTATGATAGATTTGATGGTGCTCCTAGGGATCATCAAAGATTTGGATTTTTTTTATAACCTAACCCTGACTTGTACTTCTCAACAATATTGCCCCTTACTTGTTTGGAGAGTTCCTTGGTCTTCATGGCAGTGTTTGGTTCGAGTGGTGCCTCTTGCTTAGGTGTTGCAGCCTCTGGGGCCTTTCAAAAAGGCCCCAGAGGTGTGTGTGTGTGTGTGTGTATATGTAATGACAGATCATGTGACACTTAAATTGCACACAGGTGGACATCATTTAACTAATTATGTGACTTCTGAAGGTAATTGGTTGCACCAGAGCTTTTTATGGGCTTCATAACACACATACATACACACATGCCAATTATCATTTTTTTATTTCTGAAAAATAGTTTTATGTATATATTTTTCTAATTTTACTTCACCAACTTAGACTATTGTGTTCTGATCCATTACATAATTTAGATTAAAAAACATTTAACTAAAGGCTGTAATAGGTAAGAAACCAAGGGGGGGGGGGGATACTTTTGCAAGGCACTGTATATATAAATTTACAGAAACAAAGCACAACAAAGAACTGCTGTTGAGCAGGTTCTCTTGTCCTCAAAGATATAGCCATCCCTCTCCCTCACATAGTTCTGGAGAACACAGGTTGCCTTTATGATATGTGGTGTTCTCTGGAGTCATCTTCATGGATATCTGCAATTCATGCCATTTGTTTACAAAGATCCCAGAGATTAGCTCAACTATTCTACATGCACAGCAGAGCCTAGAGTTCATTAATATTTTTAACTGGCTGAGTCCCTGTTGCAAAAAAGGCTGCATTAAATGTTTGTCTAGGCCGAAAATCCTCATTCACCACAAAAGCAAACGGGTATGCTGGCTCCTGTGGGCCTGTGGGCAGGGCCGGCGCTACCACTAGGCAGATTAGGCAGTCGCCTAGAGCGCACTGCCGCCTAGAGCGCAGCCACGGCCGCTGGCTTAACTACACTCTACTGGGAGGAGAGGTTGCCTGGAGCATGTCAATGTGCCTCATCCTCTACCCGGCTGTCAAGCACTATGTGTGTGGCTGCGCGGCAATCAGCAGCACCCTTGGGGAGGCGTGGGCGGCTGGGCATCCATCGCTATAATGGCAGTGAACAGCGAGGGGCCAGCCGACTCGAGCGCAGATAAGCCCGGGATTCGGGAGAAGAGCGCCACCGTGGCACCGCCTCCTCCTTGACCTCGTCCCCTGACCCCGCCTCCCCAGGAGACAAGCGGGCACAGCGTACCCCATGCTGCCTTCCAGAGCATGGACTGCTCCAAGTTCCTCTACATGCTCTGATGTGAGGACTGGAGCTGACAGGCTCGCCGCTCACTGGGGGCACAGAGGACGGGCAGGACTCAGGCTGCTGAGCCTGCTGGAGCCACTGGAATTGGACGGATCGTGCAGGAGACTGACATCATTGCATGGAAGGTACTGTCTGTCGTCAAACACACCTGCAGACAGAGACTGGGACAGAGGTGTCTCAAGCCCCCTCCCCTCTTTCTAAGCCCCCCTCTCAGTCCTCCCCTCTCAATCAGCCCCCTCCCTATACCCTCAGCCATCCCTATACTCTCAGCCTCCCTATACCCTCAGCCCTCCCTATACTCTCAGCCCTCCCTATACTCTCAGCCTCCCTATACCCTCAGCCATCCCTATACCCTCAGCCATCCCTATACCCTCAGCCATCCCTATACCCTCAGCCATCCCTATACCCTCAGCCATCCCTATACCCTCAGCTCTCCCTATACCCTCAGCCCTCCCTATACTCTCAGCCCTCCCTATACTCTCAGCCTCCCTATACCCTCAGCCATCCTTATACTCTCAGCCCTCCCTATACCCTCAGCCCTCCCTATACTCTCAGCCCTCCCTATACCCTCAGCCATCCCTATACCCTCAGCCCTCCCTATACCCTCAGCCATCCCTATACTCTCAGCCTCCCTATACCCTCAGCCATCCCTATACTCTCAGCCTCCCTATACCCTCAGCCATCCCTATACTCTCAGCCCTCCCTATACCCTCAGCCCTCCCTATACTCTCAGCCTCCCTATACCCTCAGCCATCCCTATACTCTCAGCCTCCCTATACCCTCAGCCATCCCTATACTCTCAGCCCTCCCTATACCCTCAGCCCTCCCTATACCCTCATCCCTCCCTATACCCTCAGCCATCCCTATACCCTCAGCCCTCCCTATACCCTCAGCCCTCCCTATACCCTCAGCCCTCCCTATACCCTCAGCCCTCCCTATACCCTCAGCCATCCCTATAACATCAGCCCTCCCTATACCCTCAGCCATCCCTATACCCTCAGCCCACCCTATACCCTCAGCCATCCCTATACTCTCAGCCCTCCCTATACTCTCAGCCCTCCCTATACCCTCAGCCCTCCCTATACCCTCAGCCCTCCCTATACCCTCAGCCATCCGTATACCCTCAGCCATCCGTATACCCTCAGCAATCCCTATACTCTCAGCCGCCCCCTGTCTTTTAGCCATCCCCCTCTCTCAGCCCTCCCTATTTTCTCAACCCCCCTCTCTCTCTCTAAGCCTCTCCCTTTTCTCCTAGCCCTCCCTATTCTCTCAGCCCCCTCCCTATTCTCTCAGCCCCCCATTAGCCCACCTGTCTATCAACCCACCCATCTCTATCAGCCCCCCTCTCTTAGCCCTCCCTCCATTTTTAGCACTCCCTCTCTCAGCCCCCACTCTCCTAACACTCCCTCTCTCTCAGCCCCCCTCTTCCTCTCTCTCAGCCCCCCTCTCCCTCAGCTCCCCTCTCCCTCTATCTCAGCCCCCTCTCCCTCCTACCTCTCTCTCAGCCCTCCCTCCTACCTCTCAGCCCTCTCTCCTACCTACCTCTCTCTCAGCCCTCCCTCCCTCCTACCTCTCTCTCTCAGCCCTCCCTCCTACCTCCCCCTACCTACCTCTCTCTCTCTCTCAGCCCTCCCTCCTCTCTCAGCCCTCCCTCCTACCTACCTCTCTCATGCCCCCATCTCTCTCAGCCCCCTCTCTTAGCTCTCCCTCCTCTCTTAGCCTTCCCTTCATTCTTAGCCAGCCCTCCCTCTCTCAGCCCCCACTCTCTCAACCCCTCTTCTCTCAAAGCCTCCCTCTCTTACAGCCGCCCTCTCAGTCCCCCTCTCTCTTAGCCCCCCTCTCCCCTCCTCCCCAATTAGCTGGTCGTGCCTAGGGCACAAAATTGGCTAGCACTGGCCCTTTTTAGGTAGGTCAGTGTATGTGTCAAGTCACATGTGTTACAAGGGCAAAGGGGGTGGAGTCAGGGGCAGAGCCAAAGTGGGGGCGGCAAAATTAGGTTTCGCCTAGGGTGTCAAAAATCCTTGCACCAGCCCTGCCTGTGGGCTAAACAAAAAAATCTAACCAGTTCTTCCCTCCATGCTATATAGTGTAAATGGACAAATATCTTGCTGCAGACAGTTATTTTGTTCTGACAGCTGGCCCCACTGGCTGTCAAAATACCTCAGCATCTGTTTTTCAGTCGAAGGAGGTTGGGTGGGAAATGGCTGTAGGGGCAATCTTTAAGCGCATTTAAAATGTCAGCAGGAACTGGCCAAAACTCACATGTGTATGGCCAGCATTAGTGCACTATACAGGACAGAGAGAATTAAAACTGTCAGCTGTGTTGTAATGAATGATTGTGGCTGGAGAAGACCGCTTTCTTTCACAAAAACACAAGCTGACAACCGCACAAGCCGACTACTACACTTGTTTAAGAGAGATTAGTGCAGTAGCTTGGGTGTGCTGTTGTCAGCTTGCGCTTTTGTGAATTAACACATTTTTCTCCAGCCACAATCATTCATAACAAGACAGGCTGATACTTACCACTCTCCATTGGCGGCAGCAGGTCTGGGTCTGCACTAAGAAGCAATGAGAGATGACTAGGCAGAGGGCTTCACAGGAGAGCTGATTGTCCCATCTGGCAACTTAGGAGGCGGGGTGGGGGACGGTAGTTGTGAAGGCTTGGTTTGCCCTGTCTGTCATGCCCCCTGTCCTCCTTTGCTGATAGCCAAGCCAGAACTCCGTCTTCGTTGCTTAGTGTTGTCAGATAGTAGTGGCAAGAGGCAGGGACAAGTGCTATGTAAACAGGGTGAGGATTTACAAACCTGTTTAGTCTGCTAGTGAGACTTCTTCAAGAAAAAATGGTTAAAAAGGCTGAAAAGGAGAAACTACTGATGTTTGTGTAGAGACAGATCTTTCATCCTATGTTGAAATAAAGCCAGCAACCATTCCAACAATAAAGCAGTGACTCATGAAGTCCACTGTGAATTGTTAACCAACATAATGTTATGGAAAGTACATTTGCATTATTCTGATTTATATCATTTTCATCATCCATGGGGGCATGAGGTTTTGTGCCAATGACTAATTGTTTGCCCTTGATGTAACTGTGCAGAATAAAAGCATTGTGCTGTTCTAATAATGCCTACAAAGTTATAAACAAATCACTTTACTCTGTGACTCACTTTTATGTCAGTTCTGTTTTGTTAAGATGTGGCTTTCATTTTGCTCTCTGTCCCCTGTGCAGTATTCAGTAGACTGGAGGAGTGAAATTGATATTGTGGTGGAGGCGCTAAAACAAAGCAAACTGAATTTTTACAAGCATCAGCTGTATGTAATCTATGTGAGCTTAAAGGCTTTTTAAACCTTACTACCTGCACCTTGTGTTCTTCACCTGCATAATATCGTATATATATATATATTGATCATGTAGTTTCATGGTGTCATTTGTTGCCCAGTACGTACATTCTATAGTATAGTAAATCTTCACATCCCGGTGTCAGAAGTTTCTGTTTGTGTTCAAACCCTATCTCGATCCACCGATGTTGCATGAGAGCCTCGGCTGTCCAGGACTCTCCTTTCTCATTGGCTGAAACAGCAGCGGGTGCGGTTGGTCCCGCTGCTGTCAATCAAAGTCAGTGAGCCAATAAAAAAAGAGGGGGCAGGGCTGAGCCGCGGCTCTGTGTCTGAGAAACGACTCCATGTCTGATAAAGGGGTCCTAGGTGGCTCAGAAACACTGCAATCTGCTGTAACGATGTGATAGCAGATTAAAGCTTCGGACCCACTCTGGAGATCGTTGGTGTGCTGGTGACATTCTTTTGCTCCATGTCTGAATGGACACAGGGCAGCGGCTCATCTCAGGTGCCCCCGAAGCAAGCTGCTTGCTTTGAGGGCACTTGGCAGGAGGGAGTGGCCAGGAGCGCCAGAGGGACCTGAGAAGAGGAGGATCTGGGCTGCTCTGTGAAAAAACACTGCACAGAGCAGGTAACTAACATGTTTGCTATTTTTAAACAAGACTTTAATATCGATTTAAAGTGGAGCTCCACCAAAGAGGGGAAGCTCTGCTTGTTTGCATCCTCTGTCACATTGGGCACATTTTTGGGGGAGGGGGAAGCGGGTACCCGGTTTTGACACTTCTGGGTAAGATTCCGAATCCGATCTATAACATTTCTGGCCCCTCCTCCCCCCTCCCGCTGCTTTCTGGGACAAACACAGGTCTCAGAAGACGGTGAGACCATTCAGAAAGCGCAATTCGTGCATGTGCAGTAGGAAAAAGGCTGTTTCCCTTACTATAGATGCCGGCGCTTGCACCCAAAGCTGAATGAAGATTCGGCATGGGGTGCCGACAGTGCGGGATTCCTGAACAGGTAAGTGTCCTTATGTTAAACGTCAGTAGCTACAGTATTTACTATATACTGTAGCTGCTGACTTTAATTTTTTTCTGAAGGAGCCTGGAGATGTGCTTTATCAGATTAGCTTGGATGCTGCATGACCCAGAACAAGAAGATGCTTGTCCCTTTAGCGAATAGGGACAATCTAGAGAAATTAATTCATGGATAGAGGGAATTGCGATCAACCATGTGATCCCACCATTACAAGGTAGGGAAAACAAATGACATTGGGAATATAACTAAACCAATACTTGGTTAAACAACAAAAACATTTGAAAGTGCGTTTACTCCAGTACATCCTGTCCACATAGTGGGCTTGGGTCATTGCTAAGAGTAGAAATTTAATGCCCCGTACACACGATCCGAATATCGTACGACTTTTTCGCTTAATAGTCGCAGGTAGAAATTAAATAGGTTATTAAAGTCACGAAGATACTCGTACGACAGAAAAAAATAAAAATTAATTTAGAAGTGATGTCTTGAGTTGTAATGTATTTGTATTGTATTTTCAGACGACAACTGTACTGACTAAACGAAAATCGTAGGATCTGGTACCGTACGAGAATTTTTTTCGTGCATGTCCGATAAAATAATATCGGATGAACTGTTATGATCGGCTCTCGAAAGCTCTGTTCTAACAATCCGATTATCGTAGGATTCTTCCTCTAATGACATTTTTCATACGATATGCAAAATAGTGATGAGCGCAACCTCTAAATACTTACTAAAATATAAGGGTCACTGCTAAATACAACAGTGTGTGTACCAATTAAAGTGCAAATGTGCAACTAAACCATGATGGATTCCATGGAATAATGTGTAACAAACTCCAAATATCAAAGAAAGATAATGGAGTATAGGTAAACAAACCAATAATAACTAAAGAAACAATAGTGGACAACAAATATGAATATATATATGTATATATATATATATATATATATATATATATATATATATATATATATATATAAATAATAAATAAGTACAAAGTGCTAGTGCTGATGAGAAATCAAATAATAACTTCATGTGCTCCAGATATTCAGCATACTCCAAATGATGGTCCTCTTAATGAGTGGACTCACAGAGCGCTTACCTCAATACCAGAGATCATGTGCCTTGTATAGCTACAGAACGGCTTGCTGCAGAAATGTTGTCCTTAGTGTGCAGCTTCCTGATGCTCTTACTATTATCAGTCACCAGAGAGAGGGAAAAAGAAAAGCTCTCATTGTGAAGTAGTAAAAACAAGAAGATTTAATGAATAAAACAAATGGGTGCTTACAAGCAGGATAAAAAACCAAGCAGGGATAAAAACCGTGATACCAACGGACTCCACGTCACTTCCGGTCACATGCAGTATTCCTGATGCGTTGCGTCACCTCACGTGACTTCATCAGAGGAATCTGATTGGATGTGTGAGTTTTCTTTTTATCTACTCAAATCGGAAGTGAATCGGTGGCCATTTTGGAAGAAAATTTGTCTCCAACAGTAGCGGCGGCCATTTTAATTGTGGGATATACCTAAATGGAACAGCCATGTTTATGGAGCCAATGTCTCCACTATACACGGCGGACATTTTCTAGGTGGAAATTAAATTGACTACATTCGTCATAATAATGACGAGTTACAGGCATTCATGCAACAGCTTGAATAAATGTGAACATTGCAGACAACTTGACGGGTCCAAACTGTCATATTGTCCAGGGCGGGCAAATGATAATGTATGGATGAATATGTATAGAGACTGTGGACCGAAAATGGCATGTGTCTGGAATAGAATGACAATATATAG
This sequence comes from Rana temporaria, assembly GCF_905171775.1. NCBI lineage: Eukaryota > Metazoa > Chordata > Amphibia > Anura > Ranidae > Rana > Rana temporaria. Next base: position 78,186,872 of record NC_053490.1, on the reverse strand, counting down.
CTCAGCCATAAGCAAGGTCACGCAGACATAGGACAAGCTATCCTAAAAAGTGAATACAATAATAAAATAAAATGAATAAAATATATAATAAGAAACTGATTAGATAAAAAATTACTCAAAAAACAGTTCAGATCAAACTCTACATTTAAACCATCCGGCACAAGGGTATGGAGGTAATGGATCCAGTGGGATTCTTTCTGGCTGATGGATCTAACCAGATGAGCCCCCCTCCATGGTTTATTATGTTTATCAATCCCCCAAAAAGATTAATGTTTAGGGTCTTTATTATGGACTTCTGCAAAATGCCTACTAACATTATGTTTGGGGAAACCATTAATGATGTTTTTAACATGTTCCTTGATGCGAACCATCAAAGGTATTTTGGTTCTCCCCACATATTGTAGATTGCAGGTACATTGTAAAACATACACAACACCTGCAGTGTGGCAAGAGTTACTCCCTTTTACTATAATTGTTCATACGATATTCGGATCGTGTGTACGGGCCATAGGGATGGAGAAGATCAAAAACATTTTAGTTTCCCCTCTTTCTGTTAATTAAATATCAGAATAGAGTAGGAGGACCAGCAGGACAAAATCAGCAAGCTTCCCACAGTTCTCTTCTAGCATAGGTTTCACATGGGCTTTCCAATCGAGTGCACCTGTTTGTTTTTCAGGTGGACCTGATCGGAAGCTTCATACAAGTCAATAGGCAGGCGGATGTACAATAAATGGACATGCTTCATTTTTATATCTGTCAACCTCTGAGTCCGTCCTGGTCCAGAAACAAAAGTAGAAAAAAAAACGACATTCTTTTCTACTTTTCTGCACCTAAATGTCACAGGGCAGGGGTAACCTGATGTAAATGGATGCAAGACCATTTACATTGGACCACCCATAGAGCCATAACTGTTTCGCCAAAGTCTGATGTTAAAATACAGGAAATAAATTAACAGGTATGGATTCAACAACAAAACAACCTCTCTTATTATGGACTTTACTGGTACCAAAATTAGACGGTCACATCCAGTGTGAAAAATCAACATTTTTTATGACAAAATATCAATAACAATGTTTAAAAACATTAGAAATTATACTCAATTCTGATATAGGCCATCTTTTTGAACTACAATAACAGTCTCTGCTCTATGATCCCAGAGGTCAGCACATTTTGCAACAACCAGCTTCTTTAGGACCTCTTTACTTTGGTAGCAAAGAAATGAAGTACGGTACTCAAAAGATAAAATATACATAAGCAATACAGTATTTCAAACATAGAGTTTTATAAACAAATTTACTGAGCATGTCTATTGCTGCACCTACGCATCACAGTAGGAGTATAGCCGTATAGCTTCCAGATGGAGACAGGATTTCAGCATACAATTATAACATGGGTATATAGGAAGTTCAAATTGGGTTTGCCGTCACCAAGGACATGTAAACAATTGGGCCATCCGACCGGATGGCATAAAGAATTGACATCTGTCCTGGTCAGCTTGGATTAAGCAAGGGATCTGTTCACAGCCATGTGAAAATAGCCTATAGGTAACTTTGTGTTTGGTATTAGTTATATTTGAGGCTGCTTGGATCTTATCTTTTTAATGGGTAAATTATATACCAATTTACAATGGTTGACTAATAAAATGTACAACCATTATTATTCAAGTTAATTGCCTTTGACGCTTTATATACGTATGTACAGTATGTTGGTTATTTATGGTTTGGTGTTATGTTTGCAATCCCATGCATCTAACTCTATATGTACTTTATCCTAAATTAGCTAAACCCTATTGGTTTTACAACATCTCTACCTGTCTTGATATGATGATAGGATAAGCCACTGTGTTACCACTGTCAGTGGTATACTTGGCCTGTACCGCTGCTTGAAAGGGTAGTAAAAGGAATTAATTTTTTTTTCACTGTAAAATACTATGCTATGTTAAATTTAGAGGGGGTCAGAGAGTTAGTTAACTCTGACTATGTTGATTTGTCCAAAATTGGGTCTCTGTCTCAGCGTTGGCTGTGCTGCGGGTCCATTCTGTTGTTTCTGGGGTGATGATCTCACCCCAGGTCGACAGGTGGCAGCAGTGGAGTCAGTGGAGTCAATGATTGGGTGCTCTTGCCCAGTAGCCTATCAGGAGGGTTTGGTCTGGCTGTGCATGCTGGGAGAGAGTATTTATGAGGCAGACATCATCTTCCTGGGTCTCTCCTCGTGTGGCTCCCACCTTTAGGGTAGCCACTTCACGCCGCCCCTGCAAATGGCCTTCCAGGCCGGGGTACGCGTGCAATGCAAGGATCCTGGCTTCGGGACCACGTTGGCCGGGAGCAATTGATCTGCCGCTTAGGGACTCAGTAATCGACTGGGTCCCACCTAAGGAGGTCCGGGGCCATTTGTCCGATTGGAGGAGGCTGTACGGTGGAGAGTCTGCCTGAGGAGTACCAAGAGAGGCTGGTGTTCCGATAGGGGCCTGACCATCCATCGGGGACCAGGGGAACCAGACACTGAAAGGCTGGATGTTGGCCACCTGTCAGTCGGTACCCTAATTCAAAACTACCTGAAGGAGATCCAGGTGCCAAGTCTGCACGTGGGAGTGCGACACGGATACATCACCCCCTCTTTGCTCCCTACGGGTCCATATCTGATGCTCCCTGTTGGACACTAAGCCTATAAGCTATCCAACAATTGGAGCTACAACAGATTCCGGGACTCGCTTTAGAGACTCTAGATGGAGTACCCGCTGTCCATCCTTAATTATCGTCTCTCAACAAATCGTGCATGAGCCAAAAGTTTTATTACCTTCATATATAACAGTGTTTTAAAGTGCCTACCACATGCCTAATTGGCTGTTTAGGTAACACAATTTATTACTAACGGTCTGATCCACACATTGCGGCGGAGACCTGTTTAACCTTTTTTTTTGCTCCTGATGAAGCGGCCTGTATGCGAAACATGTCGAGTTAAAGCAAGATCTACCATTCCGCATATCAAATCCAGTCCTAAGGATTAAAAAGTCTATGTATACCCTTTGGTGCTATATGTTCTCATTGATGAGCATATGTGCATAAGTATAAGCTTTTATGTAATATTTCCTATAATGTGTACTGAGATAATATGCTGATATTGTATTGTTTTGTTCACAAAGTTCTGTATACCATTTTCTTCGTATACCCCTTTTTTATAAATAAATATTTATAGATTTTCTACAGTATTTACTTGTACCGTCAAAAGTCCATTCTATTAGCCCAGATTAATTTCCAGTTTCATATTATCGGGACGTTGGTACACTTTAACAGTTGCATTCACAGTATTTGGTTGCCCTGTGTTTTATGCATTTTTCTTTGGCAAGGTCCACTTAAATAACAACTAGATGTATTGTCATACTTTCATCATGCTTGGTCTCAGCTACATCAAACTAAAATAGCGAACAAGAATAATCGGGAAGCAGCAAGACAGAAGCAAAGCGGTTAGCTGAATCCATCACGCAAAATGGCATGCCTAACTAATACTAGGTGTAACTAAATACACAATAGATGGGGAACCTTGGCATCAAAATAGCTAGGCACCCTCCCCTAGGTACAAAGAATATAATAAATAATAAACTCCCACTGTTGGGGATTTATATGCAGCAAAAAAATAAACAAAAAGTACCAATAAAAATACCTGTTTATTAATACATTAAATTATTACATTATAAAAAACAAATTTTTATCAGCCACCATCCAATCAAGAGGGCTACATTTACTTTATATCTGGATTTCTGAAAAAAGATAGGTGGATTGACGTGTTTCACTTGAAAGGAGCTTCTTCAGGATCCACTTTCTTGTCTTCAATGTCAAGTATAGTATCTGACAAAACTTATGCAAAGTATGAATAATTAACACTCCCCTAAAGAGAATAACATAGAAAGCAAAACCTTTCTAAAATCTATATAGCAGCGGGTAGGAGCAGGCATGCTGTATGTTTGTGTCCTGTAGCTCTGAATGGCCATTTAAAAGATACACATTAATGACGCTAACTCGGATCAGCTTCTGTGCTTTGTGTGGAAGGCGTCAGGATCAGCTAGGTACTTAAGAAGCACTAACTACATGAAAATGATAGAGACTTTAAATTATTAAATACACACATTCGAAAACACACATAGAAAAAAATATTTAGGGTACTATACACTTTAATCTTTGGGTTAAGAAATGAAGGAGTCAACAAATATCAATCTTTACATTGTGGATAGAGTTTATAGAGAAGGAATAGCAGCCAGCTGGGAGAAGAGGGGGTGACAGAGGTTCTGGTAGTGAGGGGGCAACTTAATACTTCACACACCTCACTTACTGGTCTCCATGTTGGAGCCCGCAGCAGTAAAGAACCCTCTTAGGGACCAGGTCTGGGAGTTATGGTTTGCAAGACCTTGTGAAGTGAAGTATGGTGGTGGCTTCCCTCTTTGCCTGTGTGCGGAACACAGTAATGGTATTGTAAAGTGAGTCAAGACAAGCAGGTGGAGGAGGTGACTATTTGATGCCACTTTCTCAAAATAACTTTTGGTCATGTGTCGGGACAGGTAGGCACAGAGTATTTCACCAGCTGAAGAGAGACACAGTCATTCTGAAGACATGTGTGGGGCTCTGAAGTGTAATATGGCCTATGGTCTGTCTAGTCTCACACCCCCACCCAATGATATTCACCTTGCCAGCTCCTCCTCTACTCATTTTTTCACTGCAGCTGACAATATCCAGTGCATCTTTGTTTAGGGAATTATGGGAAAATGCTGTGACAGAGGAAGTGATGTCACTGCTCATTCCAGCATCCAACATCAGCTGACCTTGGGGATATCAATACTGGTTGTGATGGGAAAAGGTATGGAGCAGGAGTGCTGTCAAGATGAGTATCAATGGTTCCTGAAAAAGGGCCTATTTGTAAGCCAATGTGACTTTGCTGCTAATGTGGGAAATTAGGGAACATTTTTGTAAATTGGTAATTAAATTGCAGCTTGTAAATAAGTAAGGAGCCATCAGTACAGTTCACTTGTGGTGAAAAGTTATAGCATTAGTTTCCTATACCTAGTGTTTCTCCTGAGGCCGGCATTATTTCACAAACAGAAACTATTTTATGACTAGTAAAGTACAAGGTAAAATTAAGTAAAAGGAAAGCTACATTTACTTCTCATTTTCCATCTCCTTGCCATTCAGGTATTTGCACGTGATCATTAAATTTGAACTCGTTAACCTACAGTAAATAAAGCCACCATTTGTTCCAGACATCTAAAAATAAAATGATTATCTCATGAGAAAATCTAAAGTTGGAGGTTTAGTACTTTTAAGCAAAAGAAAGAGGTGAAACGGTTCACATTTGTGGACACTGAGAGCCTTTATGTTTGACCTATAGGAAAAGGTAGGTGGATCAGGTCACGTTATACAGAACTTGGTACATTTGTAAGTAGCTATTTCAAATAATATCACACTGATGGGTAAAGACACTGATAAATAACATATATTATTACAATGAACTTGTAGTATTTTCCATTGAAACAGCATTTAGTAATTTCAGCTGGTTCCAAAAAAGATCTTATAGTTGGGTATGTTTGTAGGAATGTAATTTATAGGTTTGCATGTAATGAACCAACAATGGGCTTTATTTAAAAAAATATCTGAAGGCATACAGAGGGCCAGATCCACGTACAGCGGCGCATCTCTCCGCCGGGCGCAGCGTATCTAAGATACACTACGCCGCCGTAACTTTTTTTTTCGAATCCTCAAAGAATTTGCGCCGTAAGTTACGGCAGCGTAGTGTATCTTTGGCGGCGTAAAGGCGCGGCATTCAAATCTCTGTGATGGGGGCGTGTTTTATGTAAATACGTTGTGACCTGACGTAAACAACATTTTTTTTGACTGCGCATGCGCCGTCCGTAGGGGTATCCCAGTGCGCATGCTCGAAATTAACCCGGAACAAGACAATGCTCACGACGGTGACGGTGACGAATCCCTATTCGCGAACAACTTACGCAAACAACGTAAAAAATTCAAAATGCGAGGCGGGAACGACGGCCATACTTAACATTGAGTACGCCACCATATAGTAACTTTAACTATACCCCGGAAAAAGCCGAACGCAAACGACGTAAAAAAATGCGCCGGCCGGACGTACGTTCGTGGATCGCCGTAACTAGCTAATTTGCATACTCGGAAATTCGCGGAATTCGATGGAAACGCCACCTAGCGGCCGCCAAAAAATTGCATGTAAGATCCGACGGCGTACTAAGACGTACGCCTGTCGGATCGATCCGAGATGCCGTCGTATCTTGTTTTGTAGATACAAAACAAAGATACGACGCGCAAAATTTGAAATTACGCGGCGTATCAGGAGATACGCCGGCGTAATTCTTTTGTGGATCTGCCCCAGAGTCTGTGTTGGCAAATCCAGATTCAGATTCAGCTGTAGTTGCTATTTACATTTTGGAACTCAGGATCATTATTATCTAGATTTAGCAATACCATGGTAAATGATATATAATCCAGTGGTTGCCACTGCATACATATCAGAGAGAAAAATGGGCCCAGGTGCACAGCAAAACCTGTATTACATATAATCCAAAAGAGAGAGTGCCACTCTGGTCTTGAGAGGTGAACGCACAGTGAAGATCTTATTTCCATGGTAAAAGATATTTGGAGAGTGAAAGTATAATTTTGATTGGTTATGGTGGGTCAATGCAGACAGTTTCAATTTGAGACACAATGACAAATAAGGCTGAAGACGGGTTCATGTTATACATAGGAAGGTCCCTTTCTCAGGATACCACACCAATCTTTTGCAGGACCTTGTTGGAACACGAACATCACTTAAGGACATAATGAGCCATCTATATCACTATCTACCATTTAATTATGCAGTGTTTGGACCCTTGTTTCCGAGCTCTCAGGAATTCTCCAGTCAAATGTTTTGCTGCCAAGCTATCATGCCGATCCAGTGTCTTCAGTAATTTCAGATTTTCTAACTGGGATCAGGTATGCAGATATGACTTGCCAGGTTGGTGAATTAGGAAGCATTTAAAGAAAAAAAATATCCAATCAACCTGCATTTTCAGAAGAAAGTCCCAATGGGCAATGGCAGGTTTAATTTTTCAGTGAACCCAGATTACCTTTACATGCTCATCTTTGCTCCTTAGCATGTGAACATTTCCAAAGAAGTCTGAACAAAGGCTCAACTTCCATGATGCAATGGGAGTTTTCACGGGTTTGTAAGAGTTCTTCTTTATTATAGTAGGGATGTGGTTAAAGAAAATTACAGATTTTGACAACACAGATGTAGCTACTCTCCTTGGGCTTTCATTCGTTTTTAGCATAGGGACCAAGCAAATGTTAATGTATGTAGCGCTGCCCTTTTGAGGGTCGCAAGATAAATCAATACCCCTCTGGTTGCCCTGACTCTGTGAGTCCTCTGACACCCTGGGTTTAAACAATTTTCCTTTAAATTTACCGCAGCAATAAGGAAATGCACCAAAATTAGTTAAATCAGGAATAGTTTACTCAATGAGATGAATGGGGAAAGAATCAAAGAACAAACTTAAATTTAACCCCCAAAAAGTTGTCTTACAAAGGATATTATTGGTAGAAAAATAACTATCACCTTTTATAATTCAAACATTCAACAGTGAACATTATATTTCCTATACCCAAATAAGTGCATATAATGTCTATGTGAGTGGGCTACAGGAGAGCAGAGGAATGACTCTTATGAGTGTCAGACCCCTCTCTACTGCTCCTTCACATAAAAATAGGAATATGATAGATAAACAAATACAACTTCAGCAAACAGTAATGCCACGTACACACGATCGGTTCATCTGATGAAAACGGACCGATGGATTTTTTCATCAGATATCCGATGAAGCTGACTTTCATCAGTCTTGCCTACACACCATCAGTTAAAAATCCGATCGTGTCCAACGCGGTGACGTAAAACACAACGACGTGCAGAGAAAAATGAAGTTCAATGCTTCGATGGATTTCCCCACAGACGATCGTTTTTTTAACCATCAGAAAATTTTAAAACAGGTTCTATTTTTTTTCACCGATGGGAAAAAAAACATGGGGCCCACACACGATCGGTTCGTCCGATGAAAACGGTCCATCGCACCGGTTTCATCAGACGAACCAATCGTGTGTACAGGGCATAACTGTAGCACAATTCAACTCTTGCAGAGAGTTCTTGGTGAAATGCAACTTTAACAGCTTCAGCCAACAATTCCCCCGAAGTGGGGAGGGAAGTAAAAGTAGTCTAGTGTTGCTGTATGGCAATCCGGTTAATCTTCAGCTAGCTCTCAGGTGTTTAATTGCATGCCAAGAATATTGTTTGATAAAGCAGAATAGCTGCTCCAATCGATAATGAATAACCAGTAGACAATATTCATATCCAAATCAGCACTGTGATCACAGTGATCACTGACTTAAAGATGTAAAACTCTGTGGAACTACAAGCAACAGCAGAACAATTGATGGCACAGATGCTTGTGTATAGTGTCTATGATATGCTGGAGGGCAGAAAACAATTATGTCTATACACAGTGTCTATCAGACTGGGCTTTTGCCCGCTCACCACACTGGAACAGAGGAGATTGATGATGATGATAAGAATGATGATGACGATGATCTCTCAGGAATGTGGCTTAAGGGATGACCTCCGGCCTCCGACGCACCGCGGCTCACACGAATCCAATATCCCTGCTGGGTAAATGGAACAGGAGCGGCCTCCAGGCCGCTGCCGGACAGTGAAGGGGAACTGTCCGCAGGTGTCCTTCCAGATATTTGCTGGGTAAATCCACCAGAGCAGGCTACAAAACAGCTTCATCTCACCCTGTAACAGATTCTCTGCATGCAGATCCACGCCGGTCCCAAGAGAGCGTGCCAGGCCCCAAGCCTGTTCTCGTATAGTCCCTCCCAGCGCTCTGCTCTTCTCCATCAGCCAGCTGGTAGTTTTAGTTATAGTTTCACATAATTGAGCCAGAGATGAATCCTATCTGTATGGACTACAAGTCCCAAGATGATTTGCTCTGTCTTGTCTCTGATTTAGAAAGTAACAGGACATACCACACTGGAACACTAGAGGGAAACGGCTTCATCTGAAACAATACTACACAGCATCTTCTGATTGCAGGAATAAACAGATATCCATCTCCTGGCTACATCTATACATAGCAATAATAGTACAGTAATTTACAGACTGCTTTGTAGTAAACTGACCTGGACACAGATACCCATTCACATACCTCCCAACTTTCTAAAATGAGAATAAGGGACACCTAATACCTAATTGTGTGTAGGCAAAAGACACACTCATGCCGCGCCCTAATTACGCTAATTGGGAAGAATTATTATGTGAAAAAGGACTGGTCAAATCTACAAGTGTTTTTTCTCACCACTACGTTTCCTTTATTCTGGCCTTTTAAAATACCAAATGCAAACATTTACTGTAGAACTAGGATAAAAAGTTTAGCATAGTATAACAATTTTGGTAGGTAAATAATGCTTTATTTTAATAAGAAGGTCTATATATCAGATCAAAAAGAGGGACAACTGAGAATGAAAGAAGGACAGAAGGATATGAATAAGGGGCAGTTGGACGCTATGAACTAATTTAGCTTCTGAAATGTTTCTATCAATGATATCAAGATTCTAAATAATAAAACACAGTAGAATAACTGTATTAGGTAATGTGTATTAGTTCATAAGAGATGAGTAGTTATTGATATTTTTAGCAGATTTATTGGACAATGTTTCAGATTTATGGCTTTCTGAAATATTGTAAAAGTTATTCTCTTAGTTAGTTAGCATCACTGATAGGTCTGTAATAAAAGCCATATGACCATCAATTCTGGTGTCTACGACCATGGGCACCAGAACAATAATACTTTTCTCTAAAAAGAGCAGAAATAACAGCCTCTAATCGCTTCCTATAGCCTGTAATGAGTGCCTGGATTCTGGATGAATGTATTTTGGATCATTCCTCCTTACAAAACATCTCCAGTTCAGTAGATTTGATGGTTGCCGAGCATGGACAGCCCGCTTCAAATCACCTCCCAGATGTTCAATGATATTCAGGTCTGGGGCCTCAGATGGCCATTCCAGAACATTGTACTTGTTCCTCTGCATAAATGCCCGACTAGATTTTGAGCAGTGTTTTGGGTCGTTGTCTTGTTGAAATATCCAGCCCCGGCATAACTTCAACTTTGTGATTGATTCCTCAATATTATTCCCAAGAATCTGCTGATATTGAGTGAAATCCATGCGACCCTTAACTTTAACCAGATTCCCTGTACCGGCACTGGCCACACAGCCCCACAGCATGATGGAACCTCCACCAAATTTTACTGTGGGTAGCAATGTTTTTCTTGGAATGCTGTGTTCTTTTGCCGCCATTCATAACGCCCCTTGTTATAACCAAATAACTCAATCTTTGTTTCATCAGTCCACAGCACCTTAATCCAAAATGAAGCTGGCTTGTCCAAATGTGCGTTTGCATACCTCAAGCGACTCAGTTTGTGGCATGTGTGCAGAAAAAACGTATTTCGCATCACTCTCCCATACAGCTTCTCCCTGTGCAAAGTGCGCTGAATTGTTGAAGGTTGCACAGTGACACCATCTGCAGCAAGTTGATGTTGTAGGTCTTTGGAGGTGGTCCGTGGGCTGTTTTTGACCGTTCTCACCGTCCTTCGCCTTCGCCTCTCCAATATTTTATGTGCCTACCACTTCTGGCCTTAACAAGAACTGTGCCTGTGGTCTTCCATTTCCTCACTGTGTTCCTCACAGTGGACACTGACCCCTTATATTTCTGCGATAACTTTTTGTAGCCTTCCCCTAAACCAGAGATATGCAATTAGCGGACCTCCAACTGTTGCAGAACTACAAGTCACATGAGGCATAGCAAGAATCTGACAGCCACAAGCATGACACCCAGAGGCAGAGGCACAATGGGACTTGTAGTTTTGCAACAGCTGGAGGTTAATTACATATCCCTGCCCTAAACCATAATGTAGAACGATCTTTTTTTTTAGGTCATTTGAGAGTTGTTTTGAGGCCCCCATTTTGCCACTCTTCAAAGGAGAGTCACAGAGAACAATAACTTGCAATTGGTCACCTTAAATACCTTTTTTTCATGATTGGATGCACCTGTCTATGAAGTTCAAGGCTTAATGAGCTCACCAAACCAATTGTGTGTTCCAATTAAAAAGTGCTAAGTAGTTACAGGTATTCAAATCAACAAAATTACAAGGGTGCCCAAATTTATGCACCTGTCTAATTTCGTTTTGATGCATATTGCGCATTTTCTGTTAATCCAATAAACCTCATTTCACTACTGAAAAATTACTGTGTCCTTAAGTTATTCGATGGATCAAAATGAAATTGCTGATCCAAACACCCAAATATTTATAAATGATAATCTTGGAAATTGTCAGGGGTTCCTAAACTTTTGCATACGACTGTATATCTTTGCTTTTCGTATAATCTGTTTTAACCCTTCATTGTAGTTTCAGTGCTTGAGGAGTCTTCATGCCAGGCAGATATTTAACCACTTAAGCCCCAGACCGTTTGGCTGGTTAAAGACCGGGCCACTTTTTGCGATTCGACACTGCGTCGATTTAACTGACAATTGCGCGGTCGTGCGATGTGGCTCCCAAGCAAAATTGACGTCTTTTTTTCCCACAATTAGAGCTTTCTTTTGGTGGTATTTGATCACCTCTGCGGTTTTTATTTTTTGCGCTATAAACAAAAATAGAGCAACAATTTTGAAAAAAATTCTATATTTTTAACTTTTTGCTATAATAAATATCCCCCAAAAATATATAAAAAAACATTTTTTTCCCTCAGTTTAGGCCGATACGTATGCTTCTACATATTTTTGGTAAAAAAAATCGCAATAAGCTTTTATTGATTGGTTTGTGCAAAAGTAATAGCGTCTACAAAATTGGGGATAGTTTTATGGCATTTTTATCAATAATCTTTTTTTTACTAGTAATGGCGGCGATTATCGATTTTTATCGTGACTGTGACATTATGGCGGACACATCAGACACTTTTGACACCATTTTGGGACCATTGTCATTTTTACAGCTATCAGTGCTATAAAAATGCACTGATTACTGTAAAAATAACAATGGCAGGGGTTAACCTGTAGGGGGCGCTGAAGCAGTTAAGTGTGTCCTCGGGAGTGCTTGTAACTTTTAGGGGGCGTGGCTTGCTGTGACACATCACTGATCGTTGTTCCCGATGACAGGGAACACGATCAGTGACAGTGCCACCTAGGCAGAACGGGGAGATGTTGTGTTTACACTAACATCTCCCCATTCTTCAGCTCTGTGACCCGATCGCGGGACACCGGCGGCGATCGTGTCTGCGGGGCCCAGCGGGAGCGGTCACGGCAGGGTTACGAGTGCGACCACACGGCTTGCAAATTAAAGGGGACAAACCTGTACGCCCATTTGCGCAGCCGTGCCATTCTGTCGCCGTACATCGTCATGCGCCGGTCGGGAAGTGGTTAATCAACCCATACTTTAGCTTAAGGTCTCTACAAGTGTTATTTTCTCTTCTATATCATTGGTACATTCAAATTTGCAGAATCTCGGCATACCACAATTTGTTTTAAGCTACACGACATCATACATCAGTTTCATAATCACAATATGAACACATACCATACAAATCCTCACCAGTTGCGTTTGATTTATGTGGGTTCTTGTATGAACTAATAAAAATATTTACCTGCCTTTCCTTACATTTGTCTGCATTCAAAAAGCCATGTTAAGGGAAGCATTTTCACATCTTTCATTTATAAATTACTTTCTACTTTATTTAATAAAAGTAAATAAATGCTTGTTGCTGTTTGCCTTGTTCTCAATAGCAGCCTCATCTATTATCTGCAGTGCTTCACTGAGACAGGCTACTAATGTAATTTCTGTTGGAGAGGCGTGATTGATTTTCAATTGGTTTTACCATTTACAAACTGTTACTTGCATGTTGCTTGATATCTATGGAGTTACATGGATTATGTGGATGGGGGAAGAATCAGAAGCTCAGACAATTTTAATTTTTTTCTTGCATTTACACAAAGGAGAGCCATTCACTCTGTTCTGGCCGTTGTCATTGAAATGAAGGTAAGGGAAAATCTAAATTGTTACCAGAACAAGAATAGGAGGAGAAATCTCCCACTGGAGGCACTTCTTCCATGACAAATGTCTAAAAGGGGATTTTTTCACGTTGTAGAGCTTTCCTCTTATTTCCTGTTGTGCTTACAAGACAGGAAGTAAAGCAAATCTTCCAATGGAGGCACACCATAGATCAGAATAAAAACGAATCTAACCATGTAAACACACAACTACATTTTACAATCTATTAAAGAACTGTATAGAAATCTTAACGTATATTTCCACATTTGAAGTTGCATTTGGGAAAACCCCTCTATATTTTTGTCATGTGTTTCTGTTCACACAGCATACCAAAAAAAAAACAATTCTTACCATTTACATTTTTCTGTGAAGAAGGTGTCTTGGCTGACTATGAATGTTGTTCAGCTAGCTCAGTGTGATCTGTCGAAATAGCTGGGCTGGGGAAAGTCAACTTCTCATTAACATACAATAGAAAAGCTCAGCTCGCAAACATTCAGGCCCAGATTCTCAAAGAAGATACAACGGCGTATCTCCAGATACGCCATCGTATCTCTGAGTCTAAGCCGTCGTATCTATGCGCCTGATTCTTAGAATCAGTTACACATAGATTTGTATTAGATCCGACCAGCGTAAGTCTCTTACACCGTCGGATCTTAACTGCATATTTACGCTGGCCTCTAGGGGCGTGTACGCTGATTTACGCCTAGAAATATGTAAATCAGCTAGATACGCAAATTCACGAACGTACGCCCGGCCGACGCAGTACAGATACGCCGTTTGCGTTAGGCTTTTCCCGGCATAAAGTTACCCCTGCTATATGAGGCGTACATGCGGCGTACCAATGTTAAGTATGGACGTCGTTCCCGCGTCGAATTTTGAAAATGTTATGTCGTTTGCGTAAGTCGTTCGCGAATGGGGCTGGGCGCCATTTACATTCACGTCGAAAGCATTGGCTTCTTGCGGGTTAATTCGGAGCATGCGCACTGGGATACTTTCACGGACGGCGCATGCGCTGTTCGTAAAAAGCGTAATTTACGTGGGGTCACATAAAATTAACATAACACACGCCCACATCTACCACATTTGAATTAGGCGGGCTTACGCCGGCCTATTTACGCTACGCCGCCGCAACTTTCTTTTGAGAATACGACACTTGCCTGTAAAAGTTGCGGAGGCGTAACGTAAATAGGATACGTTACGCCCGCACAAATATACGCCGCTGTACGTGAATCTGGGCCTCAGTCTTTTGTTAAGACTTAAGCCTGGTACATACTAATAGTATTTTTGTTCGGCCCAGCGGGTTAAACGAAAAAAACTGACAGCTTTAGATGTTAGTACAATGATCTCCCCTGGTGAACTATTGTTTTTCTCACAAGGGCACGGCCCCTCGCCAGAACCCTCAGGTCAGCTCTCTCAGCCATTGGCTGAGAGTTAGATCAGGAGCCGGTTATCAGACCTTTTTTTGGCCATGACCCTTTGACAGAAGCCGGCCGAATGGCTGCTGTATACACGGGCCGAATGTCTCCTGGTTTCTATTGAACTGGCCAATGTCGCCCGACATTCGGCCTGTGTGTGTACTAGGCAATACAGTGTTCAAATCTGGTACAATGGATGAGATATCTGCCCCCACTCAGGATTAATTATGGTAAACACACCTTTCCAGCCCCTTTCATAACAAAGAGAACTAAGCAGAATTTTGCCTTGCTGGAAGTTGCCTTGATGTAAGCTTTACATTTTTTAAATATTTTTTTTTGCAGTGTGAAGGGGACATATAACAAATATAAAGCAGGTAAGATCCCAATTTGACGGCAAAAGTGGAAATACCCTTTACGGCTTGCTTCGCACTATTTGCAGTATTATGAGCACAGATATCTGAATTGTGTTTAAGTGATCTGCTTAAACTTTGCATTACTTGTGACAAATGTGTGAGGATCAGGCCATGTTGGGCTTCCCTAGGAGGTTGTAACGTTTTCTAATTATCAGAAGAAATAGAACAGAAAGTTTCCGTGGAGGAAATGGAGTATGCATGTAGCTGTGTATGTATTAATAACAAAAAACATTTTGGAGAGAAGATTATAGTGGGTTGTCATAGGATGGAGATACAGTATGTTTGGACAGGCAGTTATTTCACCTGTTGCTCTTGGTGATACCCCTGTTTAATCTGTGTCCAGGTACCCTTAACTACTCTGTTGGGTAGAATTATACCAAGTCAGTACAATAAAAAATAGTTGATTTCAGCAAATCCATTCTGCTCATAATTAGGGGGAGTTGAAACTGAGATTTACTTTGCAGGCCAGATATTTACAATGCAACTGACATACAGGAACTAGTCTATTAAACTCTTTATTCGCTCACTAGGAGAGCATGGACGCCTTTTCAGAGCATATTTTCTCTTCTCCTTGCTCAAAGATAGTCCAAAGATGTCACATGCTGAGTAGAAAAAAATAAATGACCACTTAACCAAACAGAAGTCTGTTCATTCTCTCCTTTTCCCGTGTGCCGAAATCAAATCAGTGACATTGGCAGCTTTTAAAACTAATCACATATGGCATTAATTGCACTGCTTGTTCTGCACAAAAAGGAAACTGTTTACTTAAATGGATCTATGATAAAGAAGGCATGTACAAACAATTTTTTCACCAAACATCTTAACTTTGTATAAATAGATAAATAAATAAATAATTAGTGCTGGTAGTAAGGGGGTTTCAGATGGATTAGATAGACTTTGTGCTGGTGGTAGGTGAATCTAGGGTAGATGTTATAACAGAGGCCTGCAAATAGGCATTAATAGCTGTCAAAGTTAGCACAGGAGAATAAGGGTGAAGATTTGGGATATTTATGCTATTTAAGGTAGGGTGACCAGACATCCCCAGTTTCAGGGGACAGTCCCCTGATTGAGGACACTGTCCCCGGACCAAGTCTGTCCCTGGTTTTGTCTCCAGATTGGATTTAATAGGGGGCGGGGCAATTTCAAAGACAGTCAGTGCAAAATTAAAATAAAAAAAATGTAATTACACACCCCCGCTCCGCCGTGCCTACTAGCATAGGGGGGTTGTATTTTCCCATTAGCTGTGCCCCTTTCTGATGATCATGTGCTGGTCGGAGCGGAGGGAATATTTCTTCAGTTTCGGGTGCATGCCTATTCAGCTTCGCTCGCATGTTCTTCTACCTTGGCTCAAATCAAAAATGGTCCAAAATTGCACCCCGGCCCTTTTAGCCCAAAAATGTTCCAAAATTGTCCACTAGTCCTTTTAGCTCAAAAATGGTCCAAAATCGCACTACCGGCCCTTTTAGCCCAAAAATGGTCCAAAATTACAACCCGCTTCTTTTTGCTCACCTGCCGATCTCCTTGCCTTCCCTGGCGGAGTGATCTTCCTCCGCTCCCCATCCAGTAGTAGCCGGAGCCCAAAGAATAAGACTTGAGAGGCTGTGAGGCGGGCGGTGACGGGCAGAGAGTCGCTGATTGTTGCCATTACTAGTAAAGAAAAAATATGTCCCCGGATTTCATTTTAAAAATCTGGTCACCTTAATTTAAGGATACCCCAACAGAAATCAGCATTTTTCAAATATATAGTAGGAAGTTGCAGACTAATGGGGATAGAATGTGTACTGGTAGTAAGGGAGCTGTCGGTGGATGGCATAGACTTTGTCCTGATAGTAAGGAAGCTGCAAGAATATGGGATATTATTTGCACTGATGGTAAGGGTGATGCAGGTAGATGGGATGGACTGTGTGCTGGTAGAAAGGAAGTTGCATGTAGGCAGGTCGAGTTAAATAGTTAAGATGATGTTGCTGTGGGGGCATGGCTGGGATGTGAATCGAAGCAACTGCTTGGTTAGGAAGCGCCTTTGCCATTTTACTTTAAAGCACTGTTTACAGCTCACCCTGTGGCTAGTCCAAGGTCAAGGTAAGTGGAGCCATTGCAGGGAGTGCTCCAGATGCAGAACATGTCAGCCAGGGGAGTCAGAAGAAGCCTCAAAGACCAGTGAGAGGCTGGCCCATGTGCTCCACCCCGCCATCTTGCCTTTCCTGGGCAGCACTCCAGGCAGCACCCTTACCTAATCCACTAAGAGAGAGCTCATCGCCTGGCTCACTAGAAGCAGCACCTTCCTATCCTAATGACCAAGGCACAGAGGCAATCACAAAGCCCATCTTTGATGCTATTGTGGACTGCCAGGTTGTACTGATGGTGAAAATAGATCACCTTGCCACTGAATGTAATCTCATCAGACATGACCTGGATAAAATCCGTGGCCAGTTGACATGTTTTCTTTTAAGATTACCCTGCATTTGGCTCCATCCATCTTCCCATCAACTCTAAACAGCTTCCCTGTCCCTGCTGAAGATCGTATGGGGATGGTTGAAGATAGCTCGGTCTCGCATTCTACACAGCTTCATGACCTCCAGACCATTGTTCCTGCCCTGCAGAGAAGAGTTGATAACACAGAAAACCAGAACAACTTCAGTCATTGGGCTGCCTGAAGGGGCTGAAGATCCCTGCTCGGCTGTGTTCATGGAACAGCTCTTTAAGCAACTCCTGTCTTTGCCTAACATATCTATCACATATGTTATTGAGTGGGCCTATAATGTCCCTATGGGGCTCTGACCTTCAGGGGCCCCACCAAGACAATGTTTTTCTTTGCTTTATGAATCTCCGGGATCGGGATTTTATACTGGCAGAGGCAAGGAAAGATCCAGAGATGGAATATGAGATTGCAAGGATTTTGCTTCACAGAGGTCCTGTGCAGTCTGAGGGAACAGGACCTGCAATATAGCATGCTGTACCCCGGTAGGTTTACGAGCACTTCAGGGTTCTGCAAAAAAAATGTATACTCCTCAGCAAGTAAGTGGCTTGATTTTATTTGATGGGGAGATGAGGCCATATGCACTCCTCTGCTGCTGACACTTAAAGTGATTGTAAAGGTTCGAAAACATGTTATAATTACCTCCGTTGTGCAGCTCGTTTTGCACAGAGTGGCATCGAACCTCGTCTTCTGGGGTCCCTCGGCGGCTGTCTCGGCTCTTCCCCGCATCAGAAAACCCCTCTGGGAAGCACTTTCCCAAGGGGGTTACCTTGTGGGCACGCTACGCTCCAGAGTTCAGCATTTGCATTCATAGACACGAATGCCAGAATCGGCCCTGCCCTCAGGCGCCTGTGTCATTGGATTTGATTGACAGCAGCGGGAACCAATGGCTGCACTGCTATCAAACTATACAATGAAGAGCTGAGAAGCCCGGGCCGAGAAGCCAGCGAGTTCTCGACGTGGGACTTTTGAAGGCTCAGGAAAGTAAACCGGGGGGCTGAGGGGCCAGTAAGTATTGGATGTTTTTTCACCTCAATGCATAGGATGCATTGAGGTGAAAAAACAGGAAGCTCTTACATTTTGTACACTCCTGTTCTTGTTCCTGATCTATTGACCTTTAATGGATGATTTTTATTCCATGCCCTTGGCCCATACCTTATGATTTAACAGCAGACTGCTCCTGTCTCTGCACATGTTAGGATTTAAGAGCTTCCCTTTGAGTTTTCTCTTTGGATAACTACTTCAAGTCTTGTTTCTTATTGCTGTTTACTGGATACAATAAGTGTAGCGCTGAAAATAAATCATATGTTACCAAATGATTCAAAAATAAATAAATGTGAAAAAAGTATAAAAAAATATTCTGAAAGTTCATAAGAAAAAGATCCCATGAGGAAAGCGGGATACGGTGTGTTTCTGTAATTCTTCAGTGTTATAATCCAAACTGTGAAGAAACCCACCACCACCAGTGGAAGAAATGGAGGCTTACCGACTAGCCTGTGACCGCCCTTCTCAGGGGGGTCAAGTCAGGCTCAGCAGAGATGCAGATGATCCTCAATAACGCCTTATGGGAACCCTCCAGGAATGAACCTTCACAATTGCCACTCCTCCCTTCCTCTGGCCAGCCTTTACTGGTGCAGATTTTTTTTGGATGGGATCAGAAGTTTTGGGACCAAGCTGCGTAGCTGGACATTTCTGAGTTACAACAGCAGGCAGTTTACTATTAGGTATGTTATTTTTTTTCTGTTTTAAACCTTCCTCTGTGCAGGATGTGGGCCTAAGTAGTTATTGTAAATGGTGTATACATAGTGCTATGATCTGCCCTTTTTAGATCTAACGCCTCACCAGTGCCCTTTTCTCCCCATATATTTACCCCACAGACATGAATAATAGGCTACAATTGGTTTCTTGGAATGTGAGAGGCCTTAATTAATGATTCAGGTATGGTATTGGTCTTTCAGTACTTCAAACCTATTAAGCTCCATATAATTTTTACACAAGTGATCTACCCGGATGGCAATAAGACTCTGCACTGCCCATTGATTCAGAGTGGGTTGCATGCTACCTATTCCTCCTATACCTGAGTGTCTCCATTCTATCAGTAAGCCAGTGCCCTGCACTATTCATGAGGTAATTTCTGATCCAGGGGGCAGACAGCAGATATCTAACAGTGGTGATCAATATATGGTATATGCATGTAAAATGGTTTTGGTCAATGTTTATATTCCACCCTCTCTTCAGTCTACTTTACCGTAAGAGATTATAAACGGGTTAATATCCTATGCTCACTTCTTCCTTATCCTCACGGGAACTTTAATGGCATAGCGTACTTGTAACGGTCACCACCGTTTATGACCTTCCACCAACCACGACAGCTTATCTGACACTCCAACCAATAGGACCCGATCCATCCCATTTCCCAGAATAACCGAGACACACAGCTCTGGGTTCTGGTTTCGAATGTATGAACACTTTTAATGGTAGCTTTTCAGTCTTATATACAGTTACAAGGCATGTTTCTGTAATCACAGGGACACAGAACTCTCCACCCACACATCACACCATGGGGGGCTTCAATCACATTCTTTTATCAATAGAATTCAAACAAAACACCATCTCACAATGAGTTCCCCTCAATCCACATCTTTAGACAGACGGTCTGTCTCCGACAGAAAGGTATTCACACCTGATCATCAATAGGCTTTAAACAGTGTTATTACACAATGAAAGGTCTTTCAGGAGCCAGCCTCATTTAACAACTCAAAAGCCTGGGCTAAGCATTGAAAGAGCCATTCTATTGACCGGTAGGGTCAGAATAAACCAACACTTTGCAATATCTCAAGATCCTGCAATATGAGCTATTAGTAATGTCCCATCTCATGTAATTTCTAATTAATATTTCTCAGTCACCCTATGCCCAAAAGGGACAC
Source organism: Rana temporaria (assembly GCF_905171775.1). NCBI lineage: Eukaryota > Metazoa > Chordata > Amphibia > Anura > Ranidae > Rana > Rana temporaria. The sequence continues at coordinate 78,166,494 of NC_053490.1, read as the reverse complement.
AGGGTGACCCTAGACACAAGAGTTATTAGTGACGCTGGCACAGGAGTACACCTCATCCTTCCAAAGTCTCTGTTTGTCACGGGTCATTCCGTTACAGTACTCTTTCTTAGACTCATCCAATGTCCACAAACCCTAAATACAGTAAAACCGTGGTTTGAGAAGGTTTTGTAAGACAAGTGTAGCACTACCCCCGAAGGAGCTTCTGGATATTTTCGTGCGGCATGTTAACTCAATTTCCTCGCTGTCCAGAGTAATGGATTAGAGTAGAGAAAGTTCAATGTCCACACTGTACACTTCCTTTTTAAAGATTTATTTGCTGAAAAATAATAAAATAAGTGATTGAAGGAGGTGGAAGGGTAACAGGTAAATAGGTTCAGATGTATTAATTCAATCGGGAAACACTCCTGCTTTCAGCAACACAGCTTTCGTCGCCACTCTAGCCAGAGTGGGTATTGCACACCCAGATAGGTTTCTCTCACTAACCTAGCAGCCAGAATGTCGCACGGAACATAGTACAGTGTCTGCCAAAGACCTTCCCACAGATGGAGACACTTTTGGTCCAGAATCCTCGTAGCACAGGATTCAGCACCCGGATCTCTCCAGATTAACCTCTTGCAGAACTTGAAACCGACAGGCGATCACCATCAAGCCTTTCAGTAAACGGTGCATCCTTCAATGAAATTCAGGGCCTCACACTGGGTGGAGGGACGACAGACCAGGATCGACGACCCTTGTCCAATGATGTCTGTTCCTTAAGTACCCCTCCCCAGCATGCACAGCGGGATGACCAACCCCCACTGATTGGCTGCCGACGGGAAATACTCAAATCACCTTGACCTAGCTGCTGCCACCCTTGGCCTGGAGTATGAACGACACCCCAGGTGAAGAATAGTGGTCACTCACAGCACAGCCATGGCTGGAACAGAAGTCAAATTTGCTCAAAATCACACATGTCTGAGTCAATTAACTCCCAGACTTCCCCCTAAATTTAAAGCAGTGCCAGCCCAACAGGAGCAGGCCGCTACACAAGCAAAATGTTTTAATAAATTTTGCCTTGATATACAAGCGATGTCTTGATATAAGAGTAGCATCATGTCACAACTGAGTATAAAAAAGAAGAGAGGAGGCTCTTAGTGTAGCAATATGGTTAAATTTGATGAAGGTAAAACATTTAGCAACTTACTGCTACACTTGGAGGTGCTTCTTTCTTCTTGTATACCCTGTAAAAAAATGCTTTGCTATACAAATGCTTTGGATTACAAGCATGTTTCTGGAACAAATTATGCCTCGCAAACCTAGGTTTTACTGTAAAGCCCTGTACACACAGCTCGTATTCTCGTCAGGAAAAAAAATTAGTTTTTCCTGACGAGATTCCTGGTAAGATTCTGTTACCGGCCGATTGTACACACACCATTCAAAAGAACCGCCGGTAATTCTTAGGAATAACTCACTTAAATCTGTCCAAACAAGAGTCTAGTAGGCATCCCGGGTATGACTTTTTTTTTTAAAACAAAATTATAATATAATAAATAATTATAACAAATAATAATATAATTATAATAAAAATTATTCAATAATGAAATCAACTCAAAATCACTGAAATTTGCTCAGTTGCAGAATTGTCGCTGTCATTACTTTTTTTTTTTATGACAAATTTTCCCACAAATCGCTATCGCACAATTCTGCAAGTGATTATAATTTATTATCGCTGTTTTCTAGCTGCTCTAAAACCATTTTTTACATAATGGGAAACTTTTGGCTGCTATGGACAATCTACAGTTTGCAGGCAGAAAGAACAGTTCATATTATATAAAAGAACATGTAGGGCACTGGGCAGACCACTAGGGACAAGGGGGGTGTTTATTTTTTACATACAGTACTGTAATCTGTAAGATTACAGTATACTGTATGTAAGGTGTTTGTTTACCTTTTTGAATTTGGCGCCGTTCTCCGCCCCTGTGCGCCCTAACGTCGCAGGGAACAGAGATCGGCGGCACACAGAGGCACTGTGTGAATCGAGCGAGCACCCGCTCGCTCACACAGCGCGGTGGCATCGCTGGATCCAGGGACAAGGTAAGTAAACACTGCCTGTGGATTCAGCAAGGCGAGCCCGAGTCTGACTCGGGGTTACCGATTGCAGCACGAAAATGTAACCCCGAGTCAGACTCGGGAATACCGCCAGGGGGGTTAAAGAGGAGGTCCGCCAATTATTATTTTTTTTTAAAGTCAGCAGCTACAAGTACTGCAGCTGCTGACTTTTAAAATAAGGACACTTACCAGTTTTCTTATATTTTCTGGGGCATGTACCAATCTGGGTCCCTCGTTAACTTTTCTGGAACATTAATGAATTTATTAGTTCTTTCCTCCTGCCATCATCTCACCCACAAATTGGAATTAGTACAAGGGACTGCCTGATTGTTTACAAATTGACAGTGTCTAGGTTTGACCTTATACCACATGGTTTTGGTAAATCTAAAGGAAAATTGTACAGGAGCATTGTATAATGTATGAGTGCTGACCCTTCCTATTATCCCAGAGTGCTGACCCTTTTTATTGGCCCAGAGTGCTAGCCCTTCCTACTGGCGCAGAGCACTGACCCTTCCTACTGGCGCAAAATGCTGACACTTCCTACTAGTGTATGGCGCTGACCCTTCCTACTGACACAGAGTGCTGACTTTCGTACTGTCCAAGAGTGCTAACCCTTTCAATGGCGCAGAGCACTGATCCTTCCTACTGGCGCAGAGCACTGACCCTTCCTACTGGCGCAGAATGCTCACACTTTCTACTAGTGTATGGCGCTGACCCTTCCTACTGGCACAGAGTGCTGAACTTTCGTACTGTCCAAGAGTGCTAACCCTTTCAATGGCGCAGAGCACTGATCCTTCCTACTGGCGCAGAGCGCTAATCCTTCCTACTGGCGCAGAACGCTGCTCCTTCCTATTGGCGCAGAACGAGAAGGCTCCAAAATGTTTTCAGTTAGATGCTTTTTTATACACACATCCTTGGAGAGTGTGATTGCGTAGTATATACTTCAGTTTATTGTGATGTGATTCATGCTGTTACTATGGAACTTGATCTCACCTGAATACTTCTCTGCTTGTTCTTATACATTTTCTGAGTGATTGCTCAACCAAGTGAATTTCATGAACAGGTAATTGTAGTGTAGAACCCGGCACAAAGTGTGTCCACTGAGCAATGCAGTCACCTGACCCGCACGTTACAGTATGACTATGTCTTAACTCTAGGTCGCAATCTTGAAACTGCTGGATAAGGAGGGCGAAAATGGGACCACTAAGGTTCCTTTTATTGAGACATGGTGCCATGGTTAATTTTAGGTATGACATTGGTGCCAAACATACTTGAAAATGGATTTTGGCTTTACATGCATTTTAAGTAATAACTTTTTTAAATAAAATAATAAAGGCTATTCAAATGATGTAGCAATACATGTGTTGAGTTGTTTACATTGTCAATTTGTCATCAAAAATGTACTAACACCATCATGGCTACAGCCTAACCTTGTAATCGGATGACGGATTTCTATGCCCACATGGGGAAGTTTATTGACATTTACAATACATGTGTTTGTGACCCAGCAGGTCTGAACTGAAGTCCAGTCCATGGGAAATTGATTGATATGTTCACTCATAATCAGTGGTGGCACAAATGTTTTTGGAGTTGCAGTCCTAAGGTGCTTCTGGTATTTCTTTGAGACCCCAAATATAAAAATTGAGAGTAGGACAGCAAAATCAGTGGTTCGCAGTCAAGAGTGCCTCAACAAAGTGTGAGGGTCTTTAGTACATGAGAATGTTGCACCTAAATAGGTTTATTCTGGATGGGTGGAGCTTCGGTGTTTGCTATTTTTTTTTCTACAGTGCTAGGTGCTAGACAGTTAATATATTACGCCAGCCCTGATATCGTCAAATGAAAAAAAGTAACCTACCAGACTCTCCAGCCTGTAATTGTACAGTGCCAACCTCAGATAGTTAAAGAAAAACGAAAAAAAAACTGAATGTCTACGTTTGGTGTTGTTAAATATATTCTTGAGCCAAGGGTACACATCACAATAATCCCCACTGCTCTTTGGCACTCACAACAGGTCATCAGTGATAGTTAAAAATACAAGCTTGATTTGTTGACTTTGTGTCCGAAACAGGACTATTTTGTTTCAAATGCCGATATATGCAATGCCATATCTCCTACCAGGGATATGCAATTAGCGGACCTCCAGCTGTTGCAAAACTACAAGTCCCATCATGCCTCTGCCTCTGGGTGTCATGCTTGTGGCTGTCAGAGTCTTGCTATGCCTCATGGGACTCGTAGTTCTGCAACAGCTGGAGGTCCGCTAATTGCTTATCCCTGTCCTAGACCATGGGTGCTCAACCTGTGGCCCTCCAGCTGTTGCAGAACTACAAGTCCCATTATGCCTCTGCCTTTGGGAGTCATACTTATATCTTATATCTGTCAGTCTTGCAATGCCTCATGGGACTTGTAGCTCGGCAACAGCTGGAGACCACAGCTTGAGCATCCATGTCTTAGACACAGTCTGGGCAGGCAGTATGGCCATTTGCTGACTTGACAGAATTCACAAGCAGTTTAACTCCTTAGACCTCATGTGCACAGAACATTTTGCTATCTCTCCTAGATGCCTTTCCTCCTGGCAGCAGAGTTTTGTCAGAAGAAACACTTGATGCTTATAAAGGTCTGTAAATGCATTTAGGCATGTCAAGTGCTCGGTCTTTAATTCATTTCATTGGCCAGAATAATAATTTATTAATTGAAGTGAATTAATGGTTAAGAGCTAAACGCACCTTTAGGCCTGGTTCACACTGGTGCGTTTTGACATGCGATTTGGCATGTCAAATCGCATGTCAAAACGGCGGTATTTGCCGCAAATTGCCGTCAATGGCACCGTCCTAATCGGTGCGGCGCTGCACCAATTTCAAAAAGTCGTTTCTGTTCTACTTTTTGCGATTTCGGCCCGCGATTTACATTGACATCTCTGCAGAAACCTGCACAGATGTTTCTATAATCACGGCCGAAATCGGGACTGCCAGCGGGAGTGAAATCGTGCGAGTTCAGCTGAACTCGCACTGCTGATCACATGACGTGCCCCCCTGCTCGTGGAGCTGTCAGCTGGGACGCCAGGCTATGCTACGGCGGTAGCATTTGAACCGAACGACCCGCACACCCATCGTACCGCAAGGTAGCGGGGACACGCTTGCAGCCCCAGTGCCGGGTAGGCACCCCTACAGTAAGAGGCCATTTTGGCTGTTTGTTTGTTTTTTCTACTTTGTATTTTAATACATTTTTATCAGTATTACACTATTGGCACCTCCATTGCCTTTTTTTGCATATCCTAACTGGAACTTCCTGGGATGAGGCTAAGATCTGTTTCCTGTCCGATGTGTATGCAGGCACAATCCTGCATAGGCTCAATTGACTAGCGTTTTAACTAAAGTAGTCTATTTCCTCTGGTAAGCGCATCCTTTTCTCATCAGCACAGATATTGGGTGGTTAAGAAGATTGGAATGTGGTGGTGGTATTTTCCTTTTCTCACTAAAAAGCAAGATTGAACCAACTAAGAAGAATTCCTTTCACTTTTTGTGACACTTTGTTGTGACACACCATTTGACACAAGATTGGGACTTAATGTCATGTGCTCATGACATAGAGACATTTATGATGTTTTGCAATTTATTTTAGATTTTGTATTTATATATGATGCAATTTTCTTTCACAGGATCACTTTATTTATTTTTCATTAATTTATCACTGAGTGGTCTAGCGCCCTCTATCCAAATTTCTAAACTCTTGGGGCTGCTTTTGCTAATTTCATGAGTTTGCATGTTAAATAAAAGTTTGGTAAGAGACGATTTGCACTTTTCAGTCTGTTACAGCTTTAAAAATGTGTTATCTCCATTACAAATGCTACTTTTACTCCCGTCTCATACTTTATTCTGAGCAAGCGCGGGTTTCTTAGCATACAGACGTCCGAGTTTCTCGTTGAAAACCAGCCCGTCGAGGATCTCGACGAGCCAAATCAGACTCCCGTCGAGGAAATAGAGAATTTGCTCTCTTTTTAGCTCGACGAGGTTCTCGACAGTTTCCTCGACGAAAATGTACACACGACCGGTTTCCTCGGCAAAAAAATATCTCCCAGCAAGTTTCTTGCTGGTTTTTGCCGAGAAACTCGGTCGTGTGTACGAGGCCTCAGAAGCAGGGCGTATCAAGCTGTATTAACTAGAGTTGAAATAGAGATGAAATTATAAAAAAGAAGGGACTTTCGAGGGGTCAGGTAAGTAAAGGGGGGGTTCGGGGGGCCTTTAATCGGCAGATGTTTTTTCACCTTAATGCATAGAATACATTAAGGTGAAATTTTTTTACCTTTACAACCCCTTTAAACAAATTGCAGGTAAAAACACAGAACAAGTTGGTATTTTCAATGCATACTTGCAACTTTTTCTTTTCATAATTTTTTTTTTATTCTCTTACAGCATGCCTTTGATTTTCTTTGGAATTTTAACCACTCCAGGAAAAGTTGATTCAATAGCTCATCCGCAGTTACCCCTCCCTCTTGCCAAATCAAAGCTCACTCCTCTTCTGGGAGTGTCCAGTTACTGTGTGTGCTGGTCCAACTCCTCTGCTCTTTAGCTCCCCACAGGTCCAAAGGGGAATAAGTAGTGTCAAGCCTCGTACACACGACCAGGGAATTCGACGGGCAAAACACATTGTTTTCCTCATCGAGTTCCTTGTTAGGCTGTCAAGGAACTCGACAAGGCACGTTTCTCCATTCCCGTCGAGAAAAAAGAAGACATGCTCTCTTTTTGGCTCAACGGGATCCTCGACAGTTTCCTCGTCGAAAAATGTACACACGACCGGTTTCCTTGGCAAAAAAAAAATCCCAGCAAGTTTCTTGCTGGTTTTTGCCGAGAAACTCGGTCGTGTGTACGAGGCCTTACTTGAGAGAGACAATGGATTACAAGGAGGCAATGGGTCTCTGAAGCCAGGGTGCATTTTGACAAAGAAAACTAAGCAGTACCTTCTATAGTGGATACCTTGGAGCTGCTGGAACCATTATACCCACTATAACTGCTGACTGGTTATCCTCTCTGGTAAGACCAGCCAGCAGCAGAAAACATGCAGTCAAATTTTCAACATTCTCTCTGAAGGTTGAAAACTTCATCAAAGAGGACCTGTTCTCATTAATGTTCATTGTAATTTAATCTAGGCTCACTGATTTTTTGACTCTGGTCCAGACTCGTTGGTTATCAAAATCTTAACTGGAATGCAAATAGTTACAGTGACTGGCCATTGTAGACTTAATTTTTCCAAGAGGAATCATCTCTGCCACATTGCTTCTGTATTGTTCCATGTCACACCCTCTACTTCCCTTTTGTGACTAATTATTAATAGTATGCAAAAAATGCAACACGTATAGAAGTCTATGTATTACAGTTTTTCTTCATGTTGCTTATGCTTGCATGGATCTCTTTACATAACTTGGTCCTTCCAAAACCTGCAACTCACCTGTATTAAATACCAACCAATAAAGTCACTTCACTGTTCATTTTTAAAAGGCAAGAAACACTGCATCTGCCAAAGGACTGGGGTGTAAGAATAGGGCCCCGTACACACGACCGGATCTGTCCGCTGATATTTGTCCGACGGACAGTTACAGCGGACAGATCCGGTCGTGTGTACAGCCGACCGGACCGGATTCCCGGCCGAGCGGACTTTTTCCAGCGGACAAAAATTTCTTAGCATGCTAAGAAATCTGTCCGCTGGAAACCTGTCCATCGTACGTGTTCGGTCGTCTGTACAGACTCACCGGACACGTCCGATCGGCCGCCACCGGACACGTCCGATCGGGACAGTTTTAAAAAAAGAAGAGAATATATATATATATATATATATATATATATATATATATATATATATATATATTTAGGAGTTAACCACTAGGGGGCTCTGTAGGGCTTAAGTGTGACCTCATATGTGTTTCTAACTGTAGGGGGGCGGGGCTGGACGTGTGATGTCAGTGATCGTCTTTCCCTATATCAGGGAACAGACGATCAGTGACACTGCCACAATGAATAACGGGGAAGGTGTGTTTACCCACACCTATCCCCGTTCTTCAGCTCCTGTGACTGATCGCGGGACACCGGCGGTGATCGGGGTCCGCGGATCCCACGGCCACGGAGCTTTGGACCGGGTCGCGAGCGCACGCCGGTGGCACGTGCGCGACCCACGGCTGGGCACTTAAAGGGGAAGTACCCTTATGTGATTGTGCCCAGCCGTGCCATTCTGCCAACGTATATCGGCATTATGCGGTCCTTAAGTGGTTAATCCATATTGTGTGTATATATTAGAAAATTGTGCAAGTATGCAAACAGTAAGTATAACACATTGGGGGTTATTTACTAAAGGCAAATCCACTTTGCACTACAAGTGGAAAGTGCACTTGAAATTGCACTGAAAGTGCACTTGGAAGTGCAGTCGCTGTAGAACTGAGGGGGACATGCAAGGAAAATAAAAAACAGCATTTTAGCTTGCACATGATTGGATGATAAAATCAGCAGAGCTTCCCCTCAGATTTACAGCAACTGCACTTCCAAGTGCACTTACAATGCAATTTCAAGTGCGCTTGTAGTTTGCTCTTGAAGTGAAAAGTTGATTTGCCTTTCGTAAATAACCCCCAGTGTGTTCATTTGCTGCCTATGTTATGGCTTATCAGTGTGTGTGTATATATATATATATATATATATCTGCACTGTCATATACAGTATACACTGCATTCCATATATTGCTTTGAGTGGGCTGAGATTGTGTCTAGAGAAGAACACCAAATGTGTACAAGTGATGGGTCTGTGATAAAATATGCGGACTCTTCCTTAGGTGTTTCTTCTTGGTCTCCCTTCAATCCAGACACCCCAGATGACCTATGAGGTACAATTCTCAAATGTTTAAACCCCCCCTTTTTTTTCTTCTTTTCACTCCTATGTATCATGTACAGACCTGATTATGTGTAAAATGCAGTGGCGGTGCGTCCATAGTGGGCGCAGGAGCGCTGCCCCCTCTCTCCCCTGCACCCATCAATCAATACATACATAGAGATGGCCGGCCCCCTGGCGAGCACCGGCCATCTGAATTACAGCAGTGGCCGGCAGTGGGTGTGTTTTGGAAGTGCCTATCAGAGCCAATAGTTAACCATAGGGCGCACAGCCACACGCCTCTCAGCCAATCAGGTTCACCGGGTCTGGTTACCGGTAACCTGATTGGCTGAAGCGACATTGAGGGCGGGAGAAGACATCGAGGGAGCGTGGACGTCTGGAGGAGGATGGCTGAGACCTGAGAAAGGTAAGTATCGGGTGGGGGGGCAAACTGGCGGTTTTTGTGGGGACAAATTGGCGGGAATTAATGGCATGGCACAGTGGTGACAATTGATGGCATGGCACAGTGGCGACAATTGATAGAATGGCACAGTGGCGACAATTAATGGCATGGCACAGTGGTGACAATTGATGGCACGGTGGCTGCATTTGATGGCACAGTGGTGACAATTGATGGCATGGCACAGTGGCGTCAATTGATGGCATGGCACAGTGGTGACAATTGATGGTATGGCACAGTGGTGACAATTGATGGCATGGCACAGTGGTGACAATTGATGACACAGTGGCTGCATTTGATGGCACAATGGTGACAATTGATGGTATGACACAGTGGTGAAAATTGATGGCATGGCACAGTGGTGACAATTGATAGCATGGCACAGTGGTGACAATTGATTGCACAGTGGCTGCATTTGATTGCACAGTGGTGACAATTGATGGCATGGCACAGTGGTGACAATTGATGGCACAGTGGCTGCGTTTAATGGCAGAGTGGTGACAATTGATGGCATGGCACAGTGGCGACAATTAATGGCATGGCACAGTGGTGACAATTGATGGCATGGCACGGTGGTGACAATTGATGACACAGTGGCTGCATTTGATGGCACAGTTGTGACAATTGATAGTATGGCACAGTGGTGACAATTGATGGCATGGCACAGTGGCAACAATTGATGGCATGGCACAGTGGCGACAATTGATGGGCACAGTGGCTGCGTTTGATGGGCACAGTGGCTGCAATTGATTGTTTGTTTGTTTTTCGTTTATTTGCGCCCCCCCAAAAATCTTGAGCACCAGCTGCCACTGGTAAAATGTTTTATATATATATATATAATGTATTATAATATAAAAGCTGTACAGTCTGTACTATGATATATACATTGCAATCCAACTCCAACATAAATACTATGGCTGATCAGTGTGTGTGTATAAACTATATATATATATATATATATATATATATATATATATATATATATATATATATATATATATATATATATATATATATATATATATATATATATATATATATATATATATATATATAATGTATTTTATAAGCTGTACTATGATATATACATTGCAATCCAACTCAGAAGGAAAACTATGAAAAGCCTTATTGCTGGACTGGGACAGTGTCTGGGAATGATTTGATATGATACAATTATGTGTACCTGTCCTCTGCCAGTCCCTGCCCACTCCTGGGTGCCCCTGTATGCCATTGAGGAGGAGGTGGAGGAGGAGGGAGAAGTGATTCTCAGCACACTGATCAGCAGCACAATCTGCACTTGCTGAGCTCCTGGCTAATTATTAATGCTCAGTCCCTCCCTGCTATACGGGACTGATCGCAGCTTATGGTTGGCAGCTGACAAATCCATCTGGATCGTGGCAGCAGCATAGGCAGTCCTGGAAGATGACAGGTGTCAGGGCACTAGTCTTGTGGCTGGCATGCTGCTGTGGGCTCTGTGTCTGGCATGGGAATGCAGAGAATGTATGGGAAAGGTTTGCCAATCTCCCTTACCCTAAGGATAACCTGTTCCTCTATGACACCTTCCCCCCGGGCTTTATGTGGTCTGTGGGCACAGCTGCTTACCAGGTAGAGGGTGGCTGGCAGCAGGATGGTAGGGCACCATCCATCTGGGACACCTACTGCCACAAAGAAGGACGAGCCACTGGAGATGTGGCCAGTGACAGCTACAACAACCTGTTCAGGGACACGGCGGCACTCCAGATCCTGGGGGTGTCCCATTACAGGTTCTCCATCTCCTGGTCCCGGCTATTCCCGAATGGGACAGAAGATGGGCACAGCCAGGCAGGGCACTCCTATTACCGGGCACTCATTGACAGGCTGAAGGAGATGGGCATAGAGCCAGTTGTCACCCTCCACCACTGGGACTTACCTCAGAGGCTGCAGGACCTCTATGGTGGATGGCTTAATGAGTCCATGGTGGACATCTTCCAAGCCTATGCCAGGGCATGCTTCAAGCTCTTTGGGAAGGATGTCAAGTACTGGATTACCATTGACAACCCTTATGTGGTGGCATGGCACGGGTATTCCACTGGTAAATTACCCCCTGGCATCAAAGGAGAAAAGCTGCTTGGCTACAGAGCTGGACACAATCTCATTAAGGTAAGAAGGTGTCAGAGGTGTGTATTTCTCTGCCTATTTATATATAAAAATAATGTTACCTTTTACATTAAATATGTTACATTGTTGCATGTTTTATCTCTCCTGTCCATGTACTGGATATGATCTGATCACCTGTTGAATAGATAGTTCCCATTTCCAGATAAAATAGACACTTACCTTTCCTTTTCTTATTATTTTATGTATGTACCAATTTACCAATTGTCTTATTTATTTATATATACACTTACCGGTACTTAGTCATTCTCAAACTATTCATTACAGAGGACCACATAACATCATTTTCAGTTCTTGGGGAACCCTTACTAAAATCAATTCATTGGGGATCAATTGGAAAAATATCCCTTAACATTACTGGTCAGTAGGAAAAATGCAACCCTTATGCCGCGTACACACCATCACTTTATGTGATGAAAAAAAACGACGTTTTTAAAAACAACACTTTAAATGACCGTGTGTGGGGGAAAACGTCGTTTTATGTCTTGTGAAAAACGGAAAAAAAAATTTAAGCATGCTTCAATTTTATGTGTCGTTTTTCAAAACGTTGTTTTTTACTTCACAGAAATTGACCGTGTGTAGCAAAAAACGTCGTTTAAAATGACGTTTTTACACCCGCGCATGCCCAGAAGCTACTTATGAAGCGAGCTTCAATGGAAAAACATGGTGAACGTAACCTCGCTTTGCTAGAGCATTGTGAAAAAACGATGGTGTGTAGGCAACGTCGTTTTTGAAAATTGAAGTTTCAAAAACGTCATTTTTTACTTCACAGAAAATTTCATTTTTTTTCATCACATAAAGTGATGGTGTGTACGCGGCATCACAGTGGTGCTTAAAATGCCACCCTCGACCTAAGTTTAGGAAGGAATTAAAAAAAAATGCTGCAAAGTCAGCCATAGGAGGTTGTATACTTGCCATGGTCAAGAAATATGTTTTGCTTTGCAGAGCAGCAAGAATTATACACCCTGAAAAGCAATCTGGATCACTCTTCAGAGGGCAACACTTCTTATAGATAGATAAGAAGATGACTGGTATCATTCGGTCAGCTCTGCCAAGTGGCATTGGCCCTGGAATTATGAAGACACCATAAAATTGGAGGTTAATTAAACAAAAGCCAAGGAATCCCATAGCAACCTCTGGTGAACATAATGCCGCGTACAGACGGTCGTTTTTTGTGATGAAAAAAAACGACATTTTTGAAAACGTCATTTAAAATGACTGTGTGTGGGGAAAACGTCGTTTTATGTCTTCTGAAAAACAAAAAAAAAAATTCGAACATGCTCGAATTTTTTGTGTCGTTTTTCAAAACGTCGATTTTTGTGTCAATTAAAATGATAGTGTGTGGGCAAAACGACGTTGAAAACGACGTTTTTAAACCCACGCATGCTCAGAAGCAAGTTATGAAGCGAGCTTCAATGGAACAGAGTGCCGTTGTACGTGCTGAACGTAACCGCGCTTTGCTAGAGCATTTTGAAAAACGATGGTGTGTAGGCAACGTCGTTTTTGAAAATGAAGTTTCAAAAACTTCGTTTTTTTCATCACATAAAACGTCGTTTTGTTTCATCACAAAAAATGACCGTCTGTACGCGGCATTAGGCAGCCACTGAGAATTAATGAATTTACCTATCTTATTTAGGCATTTTATTTTTGAGGGCATAGTACATGTAATATTTTTAGCTTTTAAAATCAGACTGAGGTGGCATATGTTAGAATCTGACATTAACCACTAGCCGACCAGCTGCCGCAGTTATACAGCGGCAGGTCGGCTCAGCTAAGCAAAATCACGTAGGTATACGCGCCATTAGGGGCGCATGCACGCGGCCGGAGGCGTGCGCGGGCCCCCTGCTCGCCCATGGTGCCGACACGTGTGCCCAGCGGGCGCAATCACCGCCGGGCACCCGCGATCGCTCGTTACAGAGCAAAAACCGGGAGCTGTGTGTGTAAACACACAGCTCCCGGTCCTGTCAGGGGGAGACATTACTGTTCGTCTGTTCATACAATGTATGAACAGCGATCTGTCATTTCCCCATGTCAGTCCCACCCCCCTTCAGTTAGAACACACACAGGGAACATAATTAACCCCTTCCTCGCCCCCTAGTGTTAACCCCTTCCCTGACAGTGACATTTTTACAGTAATCAATGCATTTTTTTTAGCACTGATCGCTATAAAAATGCCAATGGTCCCAAAAATGTGTCAAAAGTGTCCGAAGTGTCCGCCATAAGGACGCAGTACCGATAAAAATCGCTGATCGCCGCCATTACTAGTTAAAAAAAAATATTAATAAAAATGCCATAAAACTATCCCTTATTTTGTAGACGCTATAACTTTTGCGCAAACCAATCAATAAATGCTTATTGCGATTTTTTTTATGAAAAATATGTAGAAGAATACGTATCGGCCTAAACTGAGGAAAAAAATAGTTTTTTTTATATATTTTTGGGGGATATTTATTACAGCAAAAAGTAAAAAAATATTCATTTTTAAATAGTCGCTTTATTTTTGTTTATAGCGCAAAAAATAAAAACCGCAGAGGTGATCAAATACCACCAAAAGAAAGCTCTATTTGTGGGGGAAAAAAGACGCCAATTTTGTTTGGGAGCCACGTTACACAACTGCGCAATTGTCAGTTAAAGAGACGCAGTGGCGAATCGCAAAAAGTGGCCCGGTCATTGACCAGCAAAATGGTCCGGGGCTGAAGTGATTAAAGCGGAACTTATCCTCTCCCTTTCCTCTACCACATTTGGCACATTAAATTGTTTTGGGGGGAGTGGGTACCAAGTATTTATAGGTACCCATTGCATTTTGCCTAGGCGATCCAAGTGGTAGTTTGCCCCCCCCCCCCCCGCACAGCCTCCTGGGACATGTCACAGGTACCAGAAGGCAGGGGGACTATTCACACAGTGCAGTGCGGTTCGTGCATGTACAGCGGGAAGCTGGCTGTGAAGCTGTATAGGGTCACAGCTGTCGGATCCCTGGGTACGTAAAGGCTCATACTCACTTTAAGAAAATCAGATGAACATTTTCGTCCAAGGAACGATTTTCTGATAGTGTATACACAGCTTTCGACAGCTGATTCCGACTTTCCGAATTACATTTTCAGAAAGAAACTTCAAAACTATTCTCGTATGGGAACAGAACGAGCGATTTTCATTTTAATGTGTACCGTTTTTGTACGATTTTCGGATGAAAAAAATCTGAAAAGAAAGACTGCGCATGATCAGAAGCAATAACCAACAAAAAAAAGGCTTTGTCGTATGAGAATTATTTGACATTATTTCCTTCCTTGGTTCCGACTTGAAGTAAAGCAATGAGGGAAATTGGACGATCGTTCGTCAGATTATCTTTTTTTTTTTTTTTTTTAAGTGTATTTTTGTGCGTGTACTCGAGAGAGGAGCCGGACTGCAGGAGTTGGGAGTAGGCAGGCCTCCCCAGAGGCAATCTGCCACCTTTCTCCATGCCCCGGGTGGCAATGGCGGGTGTGTGAGGGGGTCCTCCCACACAGCCCCCCCTACCTGCTCCGCTTTGAAGCCCAACGAGGCAGAGGGACTCCCTATAAGGGAGTGAGAGGATTTGCCCACTCAACCAGCCCCGTTAGTCCTTCGCATCTCTTTTTTTAAAGACGGCGTGGTCAAAGTGCGTGCATGTTAACCCAATTTCGAGTGGTTTATTATTCAGTGTGAGTGCACTTGTTATTTATTATTTTTGTAGCCGGGGGGCTGGCGCAAAAATCCCCCCCTTTGAGGAAGGTGGCCAGACACAAACTTTTCTAAGTTATTAAAATAGGGCAACGCGTCCCAGCTAAACTCCATTGACTTTTGTTACCAGGGGTCAAGTCCTGGGGAAAAAAGTGTGGGAACTCCCACCCAAGATCCACTCCCCCACCAAAAATAAATAAATTATACGCTCATATGCATAATTACTAAACCGCATGTTTGTTTTTTTTCGATCTACTGTACCTTAGTAATCCTTTATGTTACTGGCCGCTTCCTGTATATGGATTCATCGGCTAGTGTGCGGGTATTCCGTCACTTTCTCGATGCCGCAATGTCTCCTGGGAGCTTTTGTCATTGTTCCCAGGAGACATTGTGGAGGTCTGCTGCAAGTTATCGCAGGATTTAGAAAGAAGCAAGTTCTTTCTAAATCCCGTGATAACTCACGGCAGACCTCCGCAATGTCTCCTGGGAACAATGACAAAAGCTCCCAGGAGACATTGCGGCATCGAGGAAGTGACGGAATACCCGCACACTACCCGATGAATCCATATACAGGAAGCGGCCAGTAACATAAAGGATTACTAAGGTTCGCCTGCCCCTGACAGTGACTCGAGCTGGGCATCGCCGCTTAGTGAAGGATTGACTCGGGCGGCTCGGCTGCTCTAGTCCTGCAAAGGGAACTGCGTTCCTGCTGTGAAAATAGTGCAGGAACTCCGTTCCCACGCGTTCCCGCAGGACTTGAGCCCTGTTTGTTACTCACTCCAGATTGGCTGGTTTCAGACTGAGGGAGGCAGAGTTGTTCAGCTAAGGATTGTGGGAGGCCCCCCTGGAGCTAGACGACTTAATGAGGAGGAGTGGAGGGAAATTCAGCAGGCTGCTCTAGGGGAATAGGGGTCTTTTGGCCAGGGAGGAAACAGACGTTCAGGTGAGGGTGCTGAGCCACTGGGCACTCACCCACCAGACCAACCTCCTTACTACCCCTACAGCCTTACCAAGCGGGATAACCGGTCATCATCAGCACTTGTAATCTCATCGAGTGGAACAGCCAGTCACCATCTGCATCTTCAGCCCTACTTAGCAGGTTCTCCAGTCATCATCTGCAGCAGCAGTCATCTAAAATGGGTTCACAGGAGCGCACGCCATGAGTGTCCCCTCCATTCCCCCATCATTAAACCTTACTATTCCAGCACAGGCCTTTTGAGAGAGTTGTTAACCCACTGAGCACCAAATATTCTACAGTGAGATCCCAGTTACTCAGTTTCCCATTAGGCTCCTCAGACACTACTACGCTGATGCCATGCACTGTTAGGAGGTGCCACGTTGCCTGTTCTGAATTATTCTGCTAACCAGTATCTAATCTAGTCCACCTTGCAATTGTTAATGAATCTTCTGTTACTGTTAAACCTTATTTAAGTTCCATCTACTAGAACTCCTTAACTCCTCTCTAAACTGAGGGCACCAGGAGCTACTTAGCCACATCATTAGTGCACCACCGCATGGGCCCCACCCACGCCGGCAGAGAGTTTTTTTGCTGGGGGTTATTCCTCCCTACATACAATATTTTCATAGACTTTAACCATACCTTCCCATCCTCGTATCTTTAGGTCCTGCAAGCAGACTTGGATATAGCAGATTTAACCCCAGGGAATAAGGCAGCCTAGCTCCTGGGGGTTTGTACTGTCTGTTCCTAGCTGTTCTTACATTGCTCTAAAGGCAACCTTGTTACAATCTAAGCTGGTTGGTAAAAATCTGGGCCCAGTTGCTTGTTGTTCCTGGAACTGTGATTTAGTGCTCCGTGTAAGAATTTTGTTATTTTTTCTTGCTTATGGTTTGTACTGTTCTGCCCTATTTGACCAGATCTCTGTCAATACAGTGTTTGCTCAATCTGGTGTGGTTTATTCAACATAAGGAGTGTGTCAGAGTGGTACTGGGGGAGGTCCGCTCTATAGAAAACAAGGGACTAAGGCCAGCCATACACCGTTCGAACCTTGGCTGGGGGGGGGTGCACTACATTTTATTTTTTATTTTTTTTGCAATAGGTGGAATTTGCCATTAAGTTTAAGTCTTTTCTTGCGAATCATTGTAAATTTCTGATAACTGTCAATAAAATCTGAGAACCGTAGACCCATAGTAACAATAGTTCACAAAACGTCTAATGATTCACCATATACTGTATGCTGTATATGGAACATGTGTTGTTTAAATATGACTAATACCGCGTACACACGGTCGTTTTTCAGCATGAAAAAAATGACATTTTCAGCATGTCCAAAAAACGAAGTTTTTCCAACTTCATCATTAGAAACAATGGGCCAAATTCTCAAAAGAGATACGCGGACTTAACTAAAGTTTTCTAAATTTACACAGCGCGTATCTTTGCGCCCGATCTTCAGAACGAGTTAAGCCTAGATTTCCGGATTTTCCGTCCTACCTAAAAAAAATACACCTGCGCATCCCCGGGCGCAAATTACGCTAGTCACGCCGCTGTTTTTGATAGGCAAAGATGCAAATGAGGGAGATAGGGCGATCCACAAAATTAAGTGTGTCCGGCGTAGTTTCCGCCCTGTGCGCACCTGTTAGTTTCCCTGCGCAAATTTACACTTTATAAAAGCAGACCTAATTTTACACATGCCGTGTAAGGGTCTGCTCAAGCTACTGACTAGAGCTAGAGTTGTCAAGAATCTGTCAGCAAAAATGCCCGGGCCATCAATGGTTCTTACGGCAGTTGCCACTTTACAGGCACAAAGAAGGAGGAGGGCACAGAGGAGGAGGATGCGGGCACAGGAGAGGGTTTACCGCCCACGGCGCGATCTGTTTGCTATGCCTGATTATGAGGTGTATGGCAACTTCAGATTTGACAGGGAAGCCATCCTGGAGCTCACCCAAATACTTCAGGAGGATCTCACCACCCCAACCAAACGATCCCATGCCCTGCCACCTCTACAAAAAGTTATGGCAACCCTTCATTTTTTGGCCACTGGGTCTTTCCAGCGTGCATCTGGAGGTCTGGCTGGGAAGGTGCAGTCGACAATGAGCCGATGTGTCCATCAGGTGGTCCCTGCCATACTGCGGCGCATGGGCAACCAGTTTGAAAAGCCCACCCAGGAGGAGCAGCGTCTGCAAGCCATGACTGACTTCTACAACATTGGTGGCTTCCCACGGACCATCGGGGCGATAGACTGCACCCATGTGGCACTACAGCCCCCCCATGAAACTGAGCACCTGTTCAGGAACAGAAAAGGCTGGCATTCGATCAACGTCCAAGCTATTGTAGATGCTCATGGCCTCATCTGGCACGTTTGTGCAAAATTTCCAGGCTCGTGCCACGACAGTTTCAATCTCCGGCAGACCAAGATCTACCAAGACTTGGAGCAGAATGTGTATGGAGACAGCTGGATGATTGGTGAGTGACATTGGTGTCAGGTATGCCCCCCCCCATGATGCAGACATCACAAGGGGCACATGCATGACTAATATCCTCCTGTCTTTTCCCTTACAGGTGACTCTGGATATGCCTTGGGACCCCACCTAATGACACCATTTAGGAACCCCCAAACACCAGGAGAACACAAATATAATGAGGTGCACATTCGCACCCGGTCAATTGTAGAGCGGACATTCGGGCTTCTCAAGTCCCGCTTCAGATGCCTTCACAAGACTGGGGGTACACTCTTGTATTCCCCAGACTTTGTCTGTCAAATAATTGGGGCATGTTGCATACTACACAATTTTGCAATGAGAAGGAGCCTGCATATTGAGTTATGTCCTGACCTGACCCCCCACCCAGGCAATCCCCCCCCCCCCCCCAACCACCTCTACCCGGTCTGCTGAGGGCACAGCAATAATGAGACGACTTGCTGAAGGCATCTTTTCCCAGTAAATGGACCTTCATTATCTCACTTTATTGTTTGGTTTTACACCATAAACGCACAGATATTATGTGACATTTAAAATGTTTCTTTGCACAGTAAATGCACATTAATTATATGACAATGAGAATGTCTTTTTTCACAGAAAACGCACATTAATTATCTCACAATGAGAATGCATGAATGCACACCACTGTGGTCCCTAGCACAGACACATCACATGCACATCGAATTGGATTAGATCCAAGTACCCCCCCCCCCCCCCTTTGGTACTTGGGAGCAGTAACGCCCCGCCACGGCTCCAATTATGTCACTGTGCATTCATACACCATTCAGGAACCTGGGAACACTTCTCCCTGGTCCTGGGGATCCCTACTCCACCAAAACTGAGGGTGACACCCTTATGTTATCAGGAATGCCACCCCCCACATTCACACATCATTCACACACATAAACCAAATCATAAGTACAGTATAATAAAAAAAAAAAAAAAAAAAGTACCCCTGCAACTTATTGATGTTGCCGAGTGCTCCTTCTGGGCTGACCACGGGCACGGCCAACTGGAGGATCTTCACGGGGGGGGCTGTGCAGGGGAGGGAGTATCTTCACGGGGGGGGTCTGTGCAGGGGAGGGAGTATCTTCACGGGGGGGGGGGGCTGTGCAGGGGAAGAAGGAGCCTCCCCTGGTGTCTGTCCTCCTGCTGGCCTGCCCTCCAAGGCCACGGCTATCCTTGTCAGACAGGCAGTGATGTCAGCCGTATTAGCCTGGCCAGCCCGGGTATTGTCCTGCACAGCCTGGGTATTGGCCTGCACAGCCTGGGTCAGGGCAGTCACCTCCTGGGCCACGCCTGTTGTGGCGTTCTTCAGGTCCCACAAACAGGTGATGACCCCCACTGAGTTGGTGGCCACATCACCCAGTGAATCCCTCATTAAACCCAGGCTGTGCTCCACCTTGGTCATTGTTTTTTTAATTTCACCCAGACTGCGGGTCTGCCGGGCATTGTCCCTCAGCAGACTGACCAGCAGACGCTCAAACCCCCCCTGGTTTCCGGGGTCGGCCTCCTACTTGCCCCTGAGGCTTGTGGCCTTGGAGGAGGGGTTGGAGTGACCCATGGGGGTTGCTGCATGTTGGAGGAGGGTTGGGAGGGGCCACCCCTGATGGTGGCCTGACTGCTGGGAGCCTCTGGGGTACCCTCAGGGGATGACTCAAAGGTCCTATCTTGGCCCATCATGATTTGCCGGCCAATCACAATATTTTCATCCTCCTCCCCCTCATCCTCCTCCCACTCAACATCCAAATTAGGGGAGTTGTGGGCACTCCCCTCCCATGGCGAATCCTGCCCTTCTTGGGACTCAGCATCAGCCTGTCTTGGGGGTGGTGCAGCAGCCTGCCCTGATGGGCCAGCAACCTCCTGCCCTGATGGGGCAGCAACCTCCTGCCCTGATGGGGCTGCCACCTCCTGGGCTGATGACCCAGCAACCTCCTGGGCTGATGGGGCTGCCACCTCCTGGGCTGATGGGGCTGCCACCTCCTGGGCTGATGACCCAGCAACCTCCTGGGCTGATGGGGCTGCCACCTCCTGGGCTGATGGGGCTGCAACCTCCTGGCCATCTGGGGAGGACACAAAACAATCACAGGTTGGTGGATCCACACACTTGGCACATCTTCCCTTCCCCCACCCACACATGCTAATCACCAGATAGAAAAAATAAAAAACTTACCTGTCCTCACAGGAGCATCAGAGTCAAAGCCAGGCAGGCCCACCACCTGCTGTGGGTGGAAACACTGGGCCACTGCCCATTCCTCCTCACTCATCCTGACTGGGCAGGGTCCCCCTCCTGGGCATGGGCATGCAGCGTTGCCAGCTTGTTCCGGGACACGCTCTTTAAATCGTTAATTTTTTTTGGATGCCAGCGATGGTCCTGGTCTCCCCCCCGACGCATTGATCCGATCCATGATTTTTTGCAGGATCTCCTTCCTCCTGGCCGGGGGGGTGTTCTGGCTCTCAGGGCCATGGAGAAAGCGCCCATATTTGATGATGCCCTGAGCAAGAATATGCTTCTCTGCCACTGAAAAATTTAGCTGCCTGCGCTTGGGGGCCATCACAGACACCACCCAGCAACAGGAAACTCACCCAAAAAACAATCAACAATACACACACAACAAAGAAAAAAAATCACTGCAAAAAAAAAACACAAACAGACAGCTACTATAAATTCAAAAACAAACAGGCAAAAAAGGGAAACAAAAAACAATCACACACCAAAAAACAAACACTTATCAAAAACAAACAGGCAAAAAATCAAAACAAATAACAAATTATCAAAAACAAACACCAACTATACTCTACAACTCCTCAACAACTTTTCTCACAAACAAATCTTACCAACAAACACTGACAAACGTTCAAAGCAGAAGCAACTTGCTTTAGGAAGGGAACACAGGGAAATACTTTTGCAAGGGAAGTGTGTTTGACTGGGGCTATTTAGACACAGGGCGATCCTCAAACTAAGTACACTTGGCCTTTTACCTATCTCACTGATTGCGCTGAGCAAAGTTCTGCACATGCCCAGTGAGGTCCAGATTTGTGCGCGCATGCGCAGTACAGCCGGCCCTTCATTTGCATGGGGTCACGGCTCATTACAATGAAGCACGCCCACTTCCTTCCCACTTTTAGGTTACGGATGGCACAATTTTGTGCGCAAATGCGCTGTGGATACGGCACTTACGACACCAACTTAGGGCGCCGTAACTTAAATGACATAAGTTAGGTAATACTAAATTTGCACAGCTTTTTGAGAATTCGGCCCAATGTTTCCCACACACCATCGTTTTTGAAAAAATGATGAACAAAGCGCGGTGATGTACGACAGCACTCTGAAGGGGAAGTTCTATTCGCCTTTGGGCTGCTTTAGCTGATTCAGTGTTAGTAAAAGACGATTTGCGCTTTTCTGTCTGTTACAGCATGATGAATCTGCTTACTCCATTATGAATGGTAGTTTTACCAGAACGAGCGCTCCCGTCTCATAACTCGCTTCTGGGCATGCGCGGATTTAAAACGTCGTTTTAGCCCACACACGATCATTTACAACCCGAAAACGACATTTTAAAAAACTACATTAAAAAATGCAGCATGTTCGAATTTTTTTTTGTCGTTTTTCAGAAGCCGAAAAAAATGTGAAGCTTTTAAATGACGTTTTTAAAAATGTCATTTTTTTTAATGCCGAAAAACGTCCGTGTGTACGCGGCATAAGATCACTTTAGTTATCATTGTTCTATTCTAGACTGATGGGATATTTTCACATTATTATATCACTGTATTCTTGTCTTGTTTTTACAGTTTTGTGAAGGAAGACAGAGAATCTTTAATATGAACTTTGTAATTCAGAACTAGTCAAGCATTTTTAATGTGGACAAAGTTCCTATGGTTTTGGATGAATATCTTCAGGTTTAGATTGGGGAATGATTGGGGAATGTACTGATAATAAGGAGACTCAATAGTTGTCAGCAAAAACTTAACTAGTGTTTACTGCAGAACTTTGTGTACCTCTTTCCTTGGCAAAGTGCATTGATGATTTCCTGAAAAATAGGCCTTTGTGCTTGCTATTATTGTGACACTAGTTAGACATTATTTCATTACATATACATACAGGTTTGTTGTTTTCTGTCATAACATTGCTTGCAATTGAACATTATTTATCTGTTTTATCTTATATAGTTTAATTTGGAAATATGTCTTTTTGTTTATTACAACTTATTTAAAGGAGAAGTATGGCCTTAATGTAGCACTACCCCCGTAGGAGCTGCTGGTTTGAATTTGGGCATGTTACCTCAATATTCGTCGTCTAGGGGAACAAAGTCTGTAAAGAATTCCAATGTCCACACGAGACGTAAAACCTTAAGCTGTTAGGTTTTATATTTCTCTTAAATTGCAGGAAAGTAGAAGGCTGAAGGGGAGAAGGGGATGGTTCAGGTGCACAGTACAGATCACTGGGGGGGGGGAATCTTCTAAGTCCCAATAGTCATTCACCACTTCCTCTCAAGTGGGTATTGCTCACCCGGATAGGCCCCTCTCATCTGGCCTAGCAGCCAGAATGATGCATGGACAATAATCAGCAACAGTCTCTGCCACAGACTGGTTATGAGCAAAACGAACAGTCCGGAATCCTCTTCCACAGGATTTTAACACCCAAACTTCCAGCCATACAGTTAAAGAGCCTTTAAGCCGACCGGCGAAACTGTAGGGTAACTTTAGCTGTATATCCCCCTTAATAGGGTGACCAGGCCTATCCCGAGACATTAGCCTTCCGCTTGGTCTCCTCCTGGGCAGGTCCTCCCCTGGTTTCCTCCATTAAGTTGTTTCCTCTAGTAGACAGACAGCTTGGGATCTCTTTGCAGTTGTAGGCCCCAGCCAGGGTAGCTGGGCCTACTTGATAGAAAGGCAGCCCCTGGAAGAAGTCATTGTTGTGACGAAACGGCGTAGGGAGGAGCGGCGTGCTGACGTCACCACGAGTTGTACCACGCTATCTATCCGGAAGGACGAGCGGATAGCAGAGCCGGCCAGATACAGCAGAGAATTACACGCACTTTTTATCTGCATTCATGTGAGTGTATCTATTTTTAAACATTAAACTTTTTAGACGTTATTACGCTATGTCAGTGTTTTCCTTCTGGGTCATGCATATGGAGGAATGACGATCTGACTATTAAGGATATGGAGACACAGACAGAGTGACAGGATTCCTGGATTTCTTGGGCTGGCTTGTTTGATTATATGCGTTGTTGATCTCGTCAGAGGTCCAATCATTTCGGTAAGCAGTTAGAACATAAGTGGTGGAGGCTACTCTCATCAGTCTTACTGATTCACAAGATCTCTTCTGGACCTCTCAACACCCATTCGGACAGTCTTTTGTTATCTCTGTCACATCCCTTTTTGAACTTTGGGATTTATCTATCCATATGAACTTTTTACTAATCCACTTGTGTATAAGATATTGATTTTGCACTGGTGTTTTTTATGCACTATATACAGCATATTGTTTATTTAAGTTCACATTATTATATATGCAGCGCAGCTTTTCCTTTTTTCTAGGAACCTGAGGCCCCTTGTAAGTGTAGCAACAGTGTCCAGCTTGTATCACCCCTGTTGCTACTGATCCCAGCACCACCTCCTTCAGGTACTGCCAACCCACCTAGCTGCAGCAGCCCCTTTCACTAGCCCTCTAGGCGTACTTCTCCCCACAGTCCTTCAGACTGACACTCACCAGAAGATCTCCCAGTAGTGCTGACCTGCTCCTGCTGTCCTCTCTCCTTGCTCCAGGAAGGGATTCCTCTGTGTGTTATGGCAGGATCCTTCCAGAACCAGAGCCCCGGTCTGTGGTCAACTCCACCCTCCAGACTAGGGGGCACCCTCAAGAGCCACCAACAGCTTCCTCTGCACTTTATCACTAGTGTTGCTCACGAATATTCGCATTGCGAATATTCGACTCGAATATAGCATATTCGAGAAATCGCGCTATATTTCGAATTTCGCGGTGAATATTCGCAATTCCGAATATTCGCATTTTTTCAATTTGATTTTTAAAACAGATCACATCCTATCGACGTCTAAAAGCATTGCTGGTATGATTAGAGACCCTGGGCCGAGTAGCTAAGCTGAGGCGATCCTATTATGTTGCCAAATTGAAAAAAAAAAAATTGCGATTTTTCGCTATTGCGAATGCGAAAATGATTGCGAATTTTCGATAACTGTGGTAGGAGAACTCTGATTGTCTCTGATGCAAAAGGGGGGGGCTTTGTGTATGTGTATGTTATGAATATTTGTATGTTTGATATTATTATTTTTTGTAAGAAGGAAAAAATTGCGCATACCTTAAAAAAGGGGAGAATACAGCAGCAACTCAAAAATGTTATACAACATAAATTAATACAAGACAGAAAATGGAGTCGCTCTACAAGAATAAAAAATATGTCTAGTGACAAGACATGTGGGCAAATTATAAAATAAGCAAGCGCAAATAACTTGTGAAATACACAGTGAAACAAATATATAAAGAAATATAGTCCCAATAATAGAAAAATAATCTTTCATAAAAATGTCTTTGATATGTGAAGTGAAAAAAAGTCCAAAGCATGCAGCATGAACGTGTTCAATCTTTAAGGTGTTTGATTGACAAACGGCTGTGACAGATGGATAGAGTAAAGAATCACCACCAATGCAAAACACTTTTTATTTTCTATTGTAAAATATCAAGAATATTCTGAGCCAATCAGAGTGCTCCTTCCGCATTTGCCGAATATTCGCAATTATTTTGTATTGTAAAATATCAAGAATATTCTGAGCCAATCAGAGTGCTCCTTCTGCATTTGCCGAATATTCGCAATTATTTTGTATTGTAAAATATCAAGAATATTCTGAGCCAATCAGAGTGCTCCTTCCGCATTTGCCGAATATTCGCAATTATTTTGTATTGTAAAATATCACGAATATTCTGAGCCAATCAGAGTGCTCCTACAGCATTTCTCGAAATTGCGCAATAAATATCGCATTCGCATGTTGCGATATTTCGATAAAATATCACGAATATTCTGAGCCAATCAGAGCGCTCCTCCAGCATTTCTCGAAATTGCGCAATAAATATCGCATTCGCATGTTGCGATATTTCGATAAAATATCACGAATATTCTGAGCCAATCAGAGTGCTCCTACCGCAGTTATCAAAAAATCGCAATTATTTTCGCATTCGCAATAGCGAAAAATCGCAATCATTTACTTTCGATAAAATATCACGAATATTCGAATTTAGCGAATATATCTCGAATATTCGAATATATATTCGAGATATATCGCGAAATCGAATATGGCATATTCTGCTCAACACTATTTATCACCATCTTCCACCGACTCCCCCTGCTGTCATGACTCATGCCTATTTATGAGGTGGCCTGCCCCCTGCCAGCCCTTAACTGGGGATTGGCTGATTGGGGATTTTTATTGGTCCTCATAAATATTACAAGCAGCTCATCCTAACCTCCACCAACTATGTCTAGAACATTCTCCAATGTCCCAGAAAACAGTGTGAGGCACCAGAAAGTCTGCTAGGATGAGTCATCCAGCCCTGACTCACCAAACCCTGATGAATTCCTAGCTCAGGCTTATCTCTGAGCTACAATAAGTTTTCCTACACTAACCATTCTACACAAAGAAACCTACACTAACAACCCTAGCACACTAGAGAGTGCTACACTCACAAACAAGTTAATTAAAATTGCTCATCAAGCTACTCATTGTATTTTGTTAAGCGTTGAACTTTTATTAAAGCATAATTATTTTTTATTCGATGGCTTATATTATGTCCAGCGCTGTGGGGCGTCGATGGGTGCTAGATTTTCTCCGTCCAATGGCAAATCTCTATATGGGTTGGTGGGAGGAACACGTTTTGTTCACTCCCAGGAACCCTTTTGCCAGGCATATTGTATGGTATGGTCGTTATATCAATGACCTTGTGATGGTGTGGGATAGTGACACTATGAGATTGCATGATTTTTGGAAATCCCTGAATGACAATCAGTTAAATTTACACTTTTCGATTGAGCATGGTGTTTACAGTATCAACTTTTTAGACTTCACCCTGAAGGGTGATGCAAATACGGGTAATGTCTCAACATGCACCTATAGGAAACCATGCTCTGGTAATACCACACTTTTTGCAGCTAGTTGTCATCCATCCCACACCATCAATGCCATCCTTTATGGGGAGTTTATTCAAGCTAAATGCAACTGCTCAACAAACTCAACCTTTGAACTAGAATGTGAGGTCATTCATCAGCGCTTACTGGCCCGAGGTTATAATAAATGTGTTATACACTAAGGACTGGAAATGGTTTGAATAATGGATAGAGAGGAATTACTGTCAGATAAGCCTAAAATTAAGAAAGAGCTTAAAAATAAGAGTCAACCTTGCAACTCTAAAAATAGAAAAATGGGCAAAACTATTACATTTGTAACCACATTTTCCCAAGAATACAATCGAATAGTCAGAATAATAAAACATTATCTACCAATATTGTATACAGACAAAGATTTAAATGGGATTTTGCAAGCAGGTTGCCTTTTTTCTAGCCGACGTGCACCCACACTGGGGGCTGCACTATCACCTAGTCTTTTCTCATCCAAACAATGCCAACCCACCTGGCTTTCCTATCCTGGAAGTTACCCATGCAATACAAAAACCTGTAGGTACTGTAATTTGTGTGATCTGGGTAAAACATTTGTTGCCACAGCTACAGATGAAGAGCTCACTATACAGCAATACATCAACTGTGGCACAAACTATGTAGTCTACCTGATCACCTGTACTTCATGCAGCCTTCAATAAGTAGGCTGTACCACACGTCCTTTGAGAACCGTATAGGGGAACATTATTGTGACACAAATAATCCAAACGCTAGAAACATTTTGAATGCAACACATCACTTTAGGGAATGTCATCAGGGCGATCTTTCATCCTTCCGTTTTAAAGGAATAGAATGGTTGTCTCACTCACCCAGAGGAGGTGACAGGGAGAGAAGACTATTGGGGAGAGAAGCATGGTGGATTTTTAGATTAAAAACTAGATCGCCTCAGGGGTTAAACCTGAGGTGGGATCTGGACTTGCACTTACATTAAGTATGCCTCTTCCCATAGCCTTCTCTCTCTCTTTCTTTTCATCTTCTGTTTTTTTTGTTTTTCATATACCTGGATTATCATTTTTATCTTTTGTATTTCATGATGTGTTTTAATCATGTATATGTGTATGGATGCATGCACGACTGTGTGCACACATGTACATATCACTACAAGGTGTGTGAACAATAGTGGCATACATATGGATCATCCAATATGCATTGCAGCTGATGTCCTTCTTTGGATTATTGCCTGCGGTAAATTTAGACAATTGATGGGTGGAGTCAGTGATCCTTGGAGCTACTATTTATTTCACAAGTTTTATGTCTGTAATGTAGTTATGACTAAGGCCTTATAGGCTGAAACGTCTCAACCTTTCCTATTGCGTTTGTCTACTGTGGCTTGTCAATAAATACGTCAATTGTTTAAGAGCAATGACCGGAGTGCGGATCATCTTTTCTTCATTATTCTACACAGCCAGCGACTGTGGATCGAGCACCCGGGAGCTCTGCTTTTCATGTGATGTATGGGTAGTAGCACTGACTTTTTTGTTTATATTCTACTCATTTGTAGCCCTGTAGTCCACTACACAGTTCACTCCAAAGTCCCCATCAGTCCTAGGGGTGGTGCTCAGTGTTCTCATGATGTGTGCATAGTTTATATATTTACCTGAAGAAACTTGTATAGTTTGGCTCTGAGGAAGAAGGTGTATCCTTCCAAAATGTGCCAG
Organism: Rana temporaria; assembly: GCF_905171775.1. Classification (NCBI taxonomy): domain Eukaryota; kingdom Metazoa; phylum Chordata; class Amphibia; order Anura; family Ranidae; genus Rana; species Rana temporaria. Next base: position 78,137,969 of record NC_053490.1, on the reverse strand, counting down.
CTAATAAGGACCCTGCTGAGGTGCCCTTGGACATTGGAGTGAACTGTGTTATGGACTACAGAGCTACAAATGAGTAGCTTGATGAGAGATTTTAATTCACTTATTTGGGAGTATAATTTTAAATGACTGATTTTTAATAAATGTGAGATAATGCGCTAGGCTGGTGCGCCCTCTTTTGTTAATATTTTGCATAGGCTTCAGTACATCTCCAGTCCCGAGAATGCAGCAAGACTTGTGGCTACATCCCTCTGACGTGGAGCTATTATCAATCCCTTTACTGGAACACTACGTTTTTGCGCAGAAGGTGTATTTTTGTTATTTGATATCTCCCACCTGCTCCTAAAAGAAGCTTCCAGAATATAGGGCAGGGAGAGTCAAAAGGTCAGCATGAATATGGATCATGCCCCAGCCAATCCCTTGAAGCAGGAATCCAGAAGATGGCTAGGAAGGTGATAAAGGTTTGGGAGGCCTTTCCAAGGTGTTCTTTCCTCTCCAGGGAGGGTTCCAGTTCTCATGTGGCTGCTGTCATGACCTGGAGTCAGACTGCAGTTAAATCCATCCCCACCACTAGGAGCCTCTGGTAAACACCCGCTGGCTCTTAGATTCTGCTCCCTGTGAAATCTCATGCTCTAGCTCCCAGTGTCATCCCTGTTGGTACAACAGTGTACCTGCTCAACTTTATGACCCAGAGCTCCATCCGCAGCAATCAGCTGTAGGGTCTACTACCTTGCGGTGTACTCCAGATCCCAATGGGGTGCATTTGTCACCTGGACTCAGGTGACCTGACTGTTTGATCAGCCATGGGCCCTGCTGACGTGCCGCTACCCACAGATGATCCATTGCAAGGCATAGTCTGCAGACTTGAAACCCAGGAATCTAATCAGACTCAGGTGATGCAATTCCTCCAGGATCTGGCTTCCCGATTCGAGCAGCTTCAGGCCTCCTTGGGAACCCTGATTCAGTAACCTCAAGAACAATCGGCTGCATCTATTCCAGGTCGCAGCCACACATTCACTACAACTGCCAGCTCTGTTCCGTTTCTCTGGGGACTCCAAGGCCTGCAGTGGGTTTCTCAGCCAACACACCATTCATTTTGAGCTCCAGCCTCAAAAATTCCTGTCTGATCGGGCAAAGGTAGCCTATATTATTTCCATTCTCTCCGGTGAAGCTTTAGCCTGGGCTGCTCCACTGTGGGAGAAGAATGATCCTTTGGTTTCTAGCCTGTCCGACTTCTTGAAGCTCTTTTAAAACAACTTCGAGGAGCCGGCTAGGGTTTCTTCAGCGACCAGTGCCCTTTTACTTCGTCGCCAAGAATTCTCTTCAGTGGGACAATATGCTCTTCAGTTTCGTATCCTCACAGCTGAGTTGAGCTGGAACAATGAGGCCCTGGTTGCAACCTTTTTAGATGGCCTCTCTGACCGAGTGAAAGACGAATTAGCGGGAAGAGCCACCCCCGCCGGTCTGGATGATGTAATTTCCTTGTGTAACCAGATTGAAATTTGTTTTCAGGAGAGGTCCCTAGAAAAAAGATGCCAGTTCCCCTGGGTCCTAGTCAGTCTGAGCACCCCCCCCCCCCCTTAGTCCCGTTGAGCATCTTCTGCCTGCTGAGGAACCTATGCAGCTGGGCCGGACCAGGATAACTCCCGAAGAACGTGCTAGGATCAGAACTCTGGGCTTGTGTCTCTATTGTGGGGGGAAAGGGTCATTTTCGTGACTCCTGTTCGCTTCGTCCGGGAAACGCTCGGGTCTAATCTGAATGGTGGAGTATTGGACCCAGAAACATCACCTTCCCATCTTCTTCTTCTGGTGTTCCTTCAGGTAGGTGCTTCTCCTTAATCGATCTTTGCATATCTGGATGCTGGGGCTGCTGAAAATTTTATGGACTGGAGAACTGCTTCTTCCATGAAACTTACCCTTTCGCCCCTCACTACGCCGCTGGTAGTCTCGGCAATTGATGGCACTGTTTTCCTAGGGGGCTCTATCTACTTCCAGACTCTACCTATTAAGATGTCTGTAGGGATACTCTACCAGGAGTGGCTATCCTTCCTCAATCTACCCCAGGTCTCTACCCCCATTGTATTGGGCCTTCCTTGGCTACAGCTCCACTCTCTGCATGTGGACTGGGTCTCAGGGCAGATCCTGGCTTGGGGTCCCTCATGTTTCTCGTCCCCTCACTCCATAATGATTTTTACTGATCACAAGAATCTACAGTACCTACAGAATGCTAAACGTCTAAATCCCAGACAGGCCAGGTGGAGTCTTTTCAGGTTTTAATTTCACGATTAAGTACAAGCCGTGTCCCTGCAATGGTTGGGCTGATGCACTCTCCAGGTCATTTGACATTTTGGACGAGGAGTCCACCCCTGAACCTCAGCCGATCATTCCAACCTCATGCATTGTTGTCCATTCTACCACCCTGGAGTAAAAAAATTCTCCTGGCAAGATCTATGTCCCCACTGAGCTAAGTGCTAAGATCCTTCGTTGGGGACATGATTCCAAGGTGGCAGGTCATGGTGGCAGGTCATCTCCGCTCTAATGTCAAAGACTATGTTAAGGCTTGTCATGTCTGTGCTCAAGCCTCCACACAAGCCCCTGCTGGTCTTCTCGTGCCCTTGCCAGTGATGTATTATGGCCTATGGCCTAGGCCTAGCCCCCCTGTGCTCATCCCACCCTGCCCCCCTGTCCTCATCCCACCCTGCCCCCCTGTCCTCATCCCACCCTGCCCGCATCCCACCCTGCCCCCCTTGTCCTCATCCCATGAAAATGACAGGGCGGGTCTTAAAAACGAAGGGGTGCGTCATATATAAAGTAGGTGGTGCGCGAGTTTCACCAGGCCTAGGGCGGCATAAGACCTAAATACACCCCTGGCCCTTGCCCATTCCTACGGAGCCCTGGTCTCACATGCCATGGATTTTATCACTGATATCCCACTGTCAGAGAATAATACGGTCATTGGTTCTCCAAGAGGGCTAAAGGCCTTGATTTGCATTTTTGTTAGATACATTTTCCGCCTCCATTGGGTTCTTTCTCATATTGTTTCCGACAGGGGCGTTCAATTTACATCTTGTTTTTGGAGAGCCTTTTGCAAATCCCTCAATATTGTCTTGGATTTTGCCTCTTCTTACCACCCTCAATCCAATGGAAAGACTGAGAGCGTTAATCAGTAGTTAGAGGTCTTTCTTTGCACCTTAGTCTCTGCTCATCATGACAATTGTTTCTCTCTACTCCCGTGGGCAGAATTCTCTCACAACAATCATGTAAATACCAGTTCTCAGAAGACACCCTTTTTCACAGTTTATGGAAAACACTTTTTCACAGTTTATGGAAAACACTCTCCCTCTCTGTGAAGCATGGGTTTGTTGGTTTACCTAGTTGGTCTACCTACCTGTTTGACTGGTAAATGATGTCAGCTGATCTTGACAATGCTACAAAATGTAAAGTATAGAGCCACTACAAAATCTCTGCTTAGCTGCCCAATACCTGATTGGTAGTCACACAGGGGAGGGAACACATCGTTTTTTAATTAGACCACCGGTTCATTGACTTGCATTGTGTGAAAGGGCAGTAAAGCACAACTACCATATGGCACTGCATAGCAGGAAACAGATCTTGGGTCTGTAATCTGCGCATATGACTGTACACATGTACATGTTTGAAGTGATTGTAAAGTCACTGTGTGACTTAACATGTATCCCCTCTGGATATTCTGGCATTAAAAAATTAAAAGGCTAAATACCTGAGCTGGCCAGCCCCGATCTATGGAGAGAGAAAATCCCCTGTGTAGTCAGCCGGCCAGCACAGTGGGATCTCGGCCCCTCCCACTTCTCTCCATAGATCAGGGCTGGCCAGCACAGGTGTGGGAAAAGGTATTTAGCCTTTTCATAAAAAAACAAACAAACACAGATGGCAGGATAATTAGGAGAGGATACTTAAAGATTTGCTGCATTATGCAGCTGAATAGCGATGGGAGGGGCAGGGAGGAGAGCCGCTCTCTTGCTGACAGGGAGGGAGGGGGGAGAAACCGTCAGAGCACAGCAGTGGATGTCGGAGGCACATAAACTGACCACAGTAATCATGGATCAGCAGGCATGATTACCGTGGTCAGTACAGACATGGGGATACAGGAACTGTCAGGAATAAAGGGGTGTTCCAGCCTTTTTTTAAGTTTATTAAAAGTCAGCAGCTACAAAAAGTGTAGCTGCTGGCTTTTAATAAACAGACACTTACCTGCTCCACGGTTCCAGCGACGCGCCGGCTGGGGCTCCGCTACTCGCCCCCCCTCTTCATTCCTAGCGTGGGCACCCGGCAGTGACAGCTTTCGGCTTCACGGCCGGACACCCACCGCGCATGCGCGAGCGGCACTGCGCATGCGCGAGCAGTGCAGCGCCGTCCGATTGGACAGGCGCTCGCCTACAGGGAGGGGCTGCAATAAGGCGATTAAGCTATTCGCCTTACCAGCCCCTCGGCGGAAGGAGGAAGTGGGACAGGACTCCCCCCCCCCAAAAAAATGACATGCCAAATGTGGCATGTTAGGGGGCAAGGAATGGATTAAGCGGAAGTTCCATTTTTAGGTGGAACTCCGCTTTAACAAGGTATGTTACAAGATAGGAAGGGAAAAATTACATAGCACGAGCACTGTGCCATACAGCATGCCTTGAAGGAACAGGATTTGTCAGCTAGAATTAAAGTGGTTCTAAAGGCTCAAGCTGTTTTACCTTCATGCATTCCAGTGGCGTCACTAGGGTTGGTGTCACCCGGTGCGGTAAAACATGGTGTCACCCCCCCTCCGTCTAGGCTGCCCAGCACCAAGCAGGCAGCGCACGGGCACGGGGCGCACCCCAAACCAGCCCCTGTAAATGATAGTATAGGGCAGTATAGTGGCAGGTTAGGGTAGTATAGAGTAGTATAGTGGCAGGTTGGTGTAGTGGGGTGGTATAGGACAGGTTAAGGTGGTATAGGGCATGTTGGGGTGATATAGGATAGTTTGGGGTGGTATAGGGCAAGTTAGGGTTGCATAGGGCAGGTAGAGGTGGTATAGGGCAAGTTAGGGTGGTACAGGGCAGGTTGGGGTGGTATAGTGCAAGTTAGGGTGGCATAGGGCAAGTTGGGGTGGCATGGGAAAGGTTGGGGTGGTACAGGGCAAGTTAGGGTGGCATTGGGCAGGTTGGGGTGGTATAGGGCAAGTTATGGTGGCATAGGGCAGATTAGGGTGGTACAGGGAAAGTTAGGGTGGCACAGGGCAAGTTGGGGTGGCATGGGAAAGTTTGGGGTGGTACAGGGCAGGCTGGGGTGGTACAGGGCAGGCTGTGGTGGCACAGGGCAGGCTGGGTGGTACAGGGCAGGCTGGGGTGGTACAGGGCTGTTTGGGGGGGGTACAGGGCAGGCTGGGGTGGTATAGGGCTGTTTGGGGTGGTACAGGGCAGGCTGGGGTGGTACAGGGCAGGCTGGGGTGGTACAGGGCAGGCTGGGATGGCACAGAGCAGTCTGGGGTGGTACAGGGCAGGCTAGGATTGCACAGGGCAGGCTGGGCATGTCAGCTAAAAAAATAAAATAAAAAAATTAATTAAAAAAACGGGATGGTGTCACCCCTCTAGCGGGTGTCACCCGGTGCGGACCGCATCCCCCGCACCCCCCTAGCAACGCCTCTGATGCATTCTATACATGAAAGCGCCCCCCAGCCCTCCTAATACATACCTAAACCCCATTGTGATCCAGTCATGTGCACGAGAGCCTCGGCTCTCTGGAGGCTCTCCCTCCTCATTGGCTGAGACAGCAGCGGGAGCCATTGGCTCCCGCTGCTGTCAATTACAGCCAGTGGGCCAATGAGGAGAGAGAGGAGGGAGGGCCCAGTCATGCCTCTGTGTGTGTAAATGGACACGAGCCTTCTCAGTTGCCCCCAATGAAAGCTACTTGCTCTGGGGGCACATGATTGGAGTGAGGGGCCTGGAATGCCGACGGGGAACCCCAGAAGAGGAGGATCAGGGCTGCTGTGTGCAAAACCATTACAGAGCAGATATGACATGTTTGTTATTTTTTTCCCCTTAAATATTACTTCAAGCAACACAGCTTGGTCACCTCCCCAGTCTGTGATTAGACAGTAAAGGTGCAGCAACACAAAAATAAGGTGATATTCATGGTCCTCCTGCCAGCACATTCCCTGTGCATGCGTTAATAAATATTCACAAATTTTTCGTTATTCGGAGATTTGCATATATCCGAATACCTGAATTACAAAATAAACAAATTTTACCAAATGCTCCTAATAATGTAATGAAATTAATCAGAATTCCAGAAATCAAAATTTACATTGAACTCCAGTCGAATTCTCACTACACATATTGCTGAAATCAAAGACAATGGTCCCAAAAATGTGTCAAAAGTGTCCGATGTGTCCACTATAATGTTGCAGTCACGATAAAAATCGCTGATCGCCGCCATTAGTAGTAAAAAAAAAATATTAATAAAAATGCCCAAAACTATCCCCTATTTTGTAGACGCTATAACTTTTGTGCAAACCAATCAATAAACGCTTATTGCGATTTTTTTTTACCAAAAATATGTAGAAGAATACGTATCGGCCTAAACTGAGGAAAATAATTAATTTTTTTATATATTTTTTGGGGATATTTATTATAGCAAAAAGTACTATTTTTGTTTATAGCGCAAAAAATAAAAACCACAGAGGTGATCAAATACCACCAAAAGAAAGCTCTATTCTTGAGAAAAAAAGGACGTCAATTTTGTTTTGGAGTCACGTCGCACGACCGCGCAATTGTCAGTTAAAGCGATGCAAGGTGCCGAATCGCAAAAACTGGCCAGGTCCTTTACCTGCATAATGGTCCGGGGCTTAAGTGGTTAAGGAAGATTTTTCTTTTGTTAGTTCACTTTGCTGCATTCAAAACAAAAACAATATAACATTTTCGTTTCAATTGATTCAATAATGTATCAATTTGATTGTTTTGAATCGAAAAAATCGTAAATTCTAAGAAAATTCTAAAATTCCGAATACGAATTCCGAAAACGAATTGAACGAATCAACCGAATTTAATTAAACAAAATAATTAAAATAACGAATCAAAATGTAACAAAACTATTTTTTTCGTCATGCACATGTCTACCTGATTGGTTTCAAGTGTTGTTCCACCTTCTCCCAGTCTTAGTGGGACTGTACAAGGGATTACACAAAAGCATATACTGTCAAATTCAGTTATTATACCAGTTGAATTTACAGTACTTTATATTTGTGTTTTTAAAGCAGAGTTCCATCCAAAATTGAAAACTTCCGCTTTAACCACTTAAGACCCGGACCAATATGCAGCTAAAGGACCTTGCCCCTTTTTACGATTCGGCACTGCGTCGCTTTAACTGACGATTGTGCGGTCGTGCGACGTGACTCCCAAACAAAATTGGCGTCCTTTTTTTCCCACAAACAGAGCTTTCTTTTGGTGGCATTTGATCACCTCTGCGGTTTTTATTTTTTGCGCTATAAACAAAAATAGAGCAACATTTTTGAAAAAGAAACAATATTTTTTACTTTTTGCTATAATAAATATCCCCCCAAAAAAAATAAAAAATATATTTTTTCCTCAGTTTAGGCTGATACGTATTCTTCTCCCTATTTTTGGTAAAAAAAATCGCAATAAGCGTTTAACGATTGGTTTGCACAAACTTTATAGCGTTTACAAAATAGGGGATAGTTTTATGGCATTTTTATTAATAATTTTTTTTTACTACTAATGGCGGCGATCAGCGATTTTTTTCGTGACTGAAAGATTATGGCGGACACTTCGCACAATTTTGACACATTTTTGGGACCATTGTCATTTTCACAGGAAAAAGTGCATTGATTACTGTGAAAATGACAATTGCAGTTTAGGAGTTAACCACTAGGGGGCGCTGTAGGGGTTAAGTGTGACCTCATATGTGTTTCTAACTGTAGGGGGGCGGGGCTGGACTTGTGACGTCATTGATCGTCTCTCCCTATATCAGGGAACAGGCGATCAGTTACACTGCCACTGTGAAGAACGGGGAAGGTTTGTTTACACACACCTCTCCCCATTCTTGAGATCCTGTGACCGATCGCGGGGCACCGGTGGCCATCGGGTCCGCAGGTCCCATGGCTGGGCACTTAAAGGGGACGTACCCTTACATGATTGTGCCCAGCTGTGCCATTCTGCTGACGTATATCAGCGTTAGGCGGTCCTTAAGTGGTTAGGCACTCCTCACCCCCTTACATGCCACATTTGGCACGTAATTTTTTTTTGGGGGGGGGGGAGTGGGGGCTACGGTAGGAGTGGGACTTCATGTCCCACTTCCTCCTTCCGCCCAGTGGCCACTTAGGCGACTCCTCCTCTCGCCTTAGGCGGCCCCTCTATTTAGGCTATCTCCTGGGACACGTGACAGGTCCCAGGAGATCACTCATAGAGTGCAGCGCGACCTGCGCATGGGGAGTGAGTGCCCGGCCGTGTGCCCACAATGTGAATGGAGGCACCGGCGGAGATGGGGGAGAGGAGCGACGCTTCGCTGGACCATGGAGCAGGTAAGTGTCTGTTTATTAAAAGTCAGCAGCTACACTTTTTGTAGCTGCTGACTTTTAATAAACATAGTGGGCCAGATTCACGTAGATCAGCGGATCTTTAGATCCGCTCGATCTACCTGATTTAAGATCCGCTCCCGCAAGTTTGGGAGGCAAGTGGGTAATTCACAAACCACTTACCTCCAAACTTGCGGCGGCGGATCGTAAATCCCCCGGCGGAATTCAAATTCCGCGGCTAGGGGGAGTGTACTATTTAAATCAGGCGCGTTCCCACGCCGATTTAAATGAGCATGCGCCGTCCGCGGAATTTCCCGGCGTGCATTGCTCCCACTGACGTCACTAGGACGTCAGTGGTTTCGACGTGAGCGTAACTTGCGACGCGCGTGTTCCTGAATCGGCGTACGCAAACGACGTAAGAAAATTTAAAAGCGACGCGGGAACGACGGCTATACTTAACATTGGCTGCGCCTCATAGAAGCAGGGGTAAGTATACGCCGGGAAAGCCGCTCCGGAAACGTCGTAACAACACTGCGTCGGGTCCGCGTACGTTCGTGAATTTGCGTATCTCGCTGATTTACATATTATTCAACGTAAATCAGCAGGGACGCCCCCGGCGCCATTTTCAATCTGAAAATAAGATCCGACAGTGTAACACATTGTAACACTGTCGGATCTAAGCCATATCTATGCATAACTGATTCTATGAATCAGGCGCATAGATAGGACCAGTGTAAGTCAGAGATACGACGGTGTATCTAGAGATACACCGTCGTATCTCTTTGTGAATCTGGCCCAAAAACACTGGAACTCCGCTTTAATATCTGCCTGTTGTTCAGCTTTAAAAGAAAAGTGGATGAGTAGCACAGAAAGACAGATCTTGCTGTTTGAGTTGTAAACTAGCTATGGTATAGTGGTATAAACAGCTTTTATTACATATGTTCGAGGTCATTTGGACAAATAAAATAATTTAATTACCCTGTTTTCAGGCAGTAAACTGCAGATGGACCTTGTTATGGGACCTGTCACTAGTGCAATCGCTTGCTGTTAGAACTACTGTAATTTCCTGTTGCTTTTCCCACTACAGACAGCCATAAACTTCTGCCTTAAAGCTATTTTCCAGGGTGTATCTCTGTGAAAACATAAAGAATAACTAGGAGTAACTACAACATAACATGGCATTCCATATACAATAACAGGAAGCTTGCATAATAAACATGAAGAAATATATATACTGTGTATATATATACATTTAGATATCTATCTATCTATCTATCTATCTATCTATCTATATATATATATATATTGACAGATCTATATATCTATCTATCCATCTATCTATCTATCTATCTATCTATCTATCTATCTATCTATCTATCTATCTATCTATCTATCTTTCTATATATAAATATCTATCTATCTATCTATCTATCTATCTATCTATATATATATATATATATATATATATATATATATATAAAGAAAGATAGATAGATAGATAGATAGATAGATAGATAGATAGATAGATAGATAGATAGATAGATAGATAGATAGATAGATTGCCAGTAAAAGGGAATAGTAGTGGTAACAAAAAAACACTGGTGGGTTTAACAGTTTTTTTTATATAGAATTCTTCTTTAAAGGGGCATTGCAGGTGGTGTATCCTATGCCTACATATTTTTGCTAATGTTCCCATCTCAAAAAGTTGGGAGGTATGTTTATATAGAGTAGACATGTGCACACTGAAAAATTTTGTTTCAGGATTTCATTTTCGTCCGAAAAATAAATGTATTTAGTTACTCCCGAAATTTGTTTTTATTTATTTTGTTTTACGTTAGAAATTGCATTCGCCCGAAAATCTGAACGAAGCAAGGTTGAATCTGCCATTGAATACTTATGGTGTCTGTCGAATGTTCAAAGAGCAGTGAAACTGTTCGTCGAATCGTACATTTCCGGTCGAATGTTCCACCTACAAGCTATAGAAGAATTTTAATGTTGTATGACACTAGTAATAATTATATTTATTAATTATTATTACTAGTCAACCAACATTAGAATTTTTCTATAGCCTATGGGCCGAGCATTTGACCAGAAATGTACGATTGCAGCGTCGTACAGTTTAGCTGCTTGTCGAATCTTCTTTGAACCATCAACAGACACCATAAGCCTTCAATGACAGATTCAACGTTTGTATATTTGTATGTTTTTCGATGCTTTGTCGAATCTTCGTCGTTCATGTTGAATTGTCAAGTTATTTCTAGCTATTTTACTGCTCCTCCTTTTTGGTTACAATCAGCCAATAACATTCATCATCATCATTATTTTTATTTTACTTCCCCCACCCAATTCCAGTAGCGATCTTTTCTCTCTATGTCGAATCTTTTCTCTCTATAATGTTGAATCTTTTCTCTTTATAATGTCGAATCTTTTCTCTCTATGTAGAATAATCTTGGACTAATAGAGTTAAAGCGGAGCTCCACCCGATTTTTAAACATTTGTTTAATCAAATAGTATACTCTAATGCAGTACAAAACTGAAGTTTTTTTTTTTTTTTCTGTGACAGTACCTTTGATTACAGCATCTGTCACTTGGCTTCCTGTCCCCTCTTCTGCTGGTATTCTGCGGGTAGTGCGTCATATCCTTCACCCGCACTATGTCCTGGGAGCTTTTCTCATTGCTCCCATGAGTCATTGCGGAGCCTCGCCGCCATCTTGCTACACCCCGCACTCATGCACAGTAATGATAGAGTGAGAAGGGGCAAGCGGACATCTTGTTACACCCACCGGAGTTTTAGATTTCACAGTTATTTTCAACACAAAACAGAGCTTATAATACAGTATCCATTTTGTGTTTAAAATAACTGAAGTCTAAGGCTGCATTCACACCTGAGCGTCGGTCGTTCGGTCGTTTTTTTCGGCTTTTTTTCCCGGCGTTTTGTCGCGCGTATTCATGCTTATTTGCGTGTTTGCATACAGCGTTGTCCACCGTTTTTGTACTTCGACGTTTTTTATTTTAGCCAATAGGAAAAATTATCATATTTTCATCACTTGTTGCTATGTTGGTATTATTTTTTTAATCTTCTGCATGGGCGACAAGTTCTATTGATTAAAGCGACGAAACGCCCGTAGCAAACGCCCGTTGTCGCGCAAGTCGCTTGAATCGAGCGTTTCCATTACTTTCTATGGGAAATGGAAACGCTCAAATACGCCCAAACCGCCCGATACGCGCGACAAAAAAGGGTCCGGGACTTGTTTGAGCTTCAGGCGATCGTCGTTTCAGCGTTCAGCGTTGAGATGTGAACAGTCTCCATAGAGAATAATGTAATTTCGACCCTCCGGCGTATTGTAGCGTCGCGCTTCAGGCGTTAAAACGCCTAGGTGTGAATGGAGCCTAAAACTCCGGTGGGTGCAACAATATGTCCGCTTGCCCCCTTCTCACTATCATTACTGTGCAGGAGTACGGGGTATAGCAAGATGGCGGCGACGGAACTGAGCATGTGCGGGAACGAGAGGCGGTGAATGCTGGGAGTTCAGCATTCACCAAAACAAGGAAGTAAGTGCTTGTGGGCTTCTCATGCCCACAAGCAAAATGGAAACAGCTTTCCTGACAAGATAAAAGTTATGATTCCAGACGAAATCGCTGTGCGGATGATTAGAAATGGCAGAGAAGTGAGTACTAATTTGATATGCTTTCAATAATATAATGCCAAAAAAAATAAAAAAGTAATAATAATAATAAAAAAGTGTCCGGTGAGTGTACATACAAATATATTTATATATATATATATATATATATATATATATATATAGATATATATATAGATATATATATATATATATATATATAGAGAGAGAGAGTTTTTTTTTACACAAGTGAGTATTAGAAGGAATTGTACTAATCTATCAGATTTCCATCAGCAGGCCCAAACTCTTAAATCCAGATTTGTCAAAAAGGGTTTTCATCCGACAACTATAGATGAGGTGATCACTAGGGTATCTTTAGTGGATAGGTGAACACTGACCACAGAACAACGTGTACCCGATATTACGTTTAAATGGTCCTTTATAACCAAATTCTCTATACAGCATAAACAAATTAAAAATATTTTTAATCGTCACTGGAAGGTACTCAAAAATGATCATCTGTTGGGCCCTGTTCTCCCGTACCAAGCTGGTGTCGTGTATAGGGGAGCTCCATCTTTAAGAAGTCAGATTGCCCTGAATGTGATAGACCCCCCAACCAGACCTTCCTTTTTTTCATAATCTTAAGAGATATTACCCTTGCTGCAAATGTAAAGTTTGTGTACATAATATATATGGGAGGAGGAAGTCGTCCCACATGTATTACTTTTGAGTCCACCACAACCTCTGTAACATATCAGATGAAACAATTCACCACCTGTGCCACCCGCTACATTGTTTATCTTATTACTTGCCCATGCAAAAAGCAATATGTAGGACGGACCATCAGGTCTTTTTCAGTCATGGTAAATGTGCACATCGTCAGTATTAAAAATGGTTGTATTAAACACAGTGAACCCAGACATTATCTTCACCATCATAATAAAAATCCACTAGGCACTAAATTCCAGATCAATGATAAATTCGTCCCTCATTGGAGAGGAGAATCTTGTCTGAGAGGTGTTTCACAATTAGAGACCTTCTGAATACACCAGCTCAGATCTTCTTCTCCCCATGGGATGAATATTGACTGGGATATTAATACTTTTATCAATAAAGCATAGTGCTTGTTTTTATTTATTTTCTGGTTGTTTCCTTTTCCTGGTCCATGCTATATATTGTTATACTTTAGACGTCTGTTCATCATTTATCTCTATTTCAGCATGACACAACATTTGTATATCATAAATGATTGTGTTGACATTTTCTCAGAGATTATGGTAATTTTGTATGCCATGCAATCTGATTGATTATTAATATCCATTCTTAACAATAATTATGTTACGAATTATGTTACACGCTATGTTTGTATTTTATAATATAGATTGACATTTGAGGGGGCTAGGTAATGTTTATGTGTTTTTCACACTCATCTAAGTATCATTAGTGATTTATAATCGGGCTGGCTGATCTATGCTATTAGACACGGCAGTGGTTAATTGCGCTGTATGCCCCCTCCATGTCATTCTTTTTATCTCCAGATGTCATCAAGATATGAAGGCTCTGTTAAGTAATGACGCTTGTCATGTGACTTTGTATCAATAGTTGTGTGGCTGGATGTGGCAGTGCTAGCCGTTTTAGCCTAGTTAAATCGAGGCTTGACACACACACAGCATGTTACGTTCACGTGACGTCACCGAACTCCCTTGATTGGTGAGTGTAAGCGAGTCGAGAAGCACAAGCCGGCCCATGGTGATTTTTTAGCCTAGACATATGCACGCTAGTGGGCTGACGCTTATGAAGCTTGGAACGCATGCTGCGTGCAGTGATGATGCTGCATGGCGGAAGCGCAATGATGCGATGCGACTCTGATGCTGGACTCCCATGATTGTTTAGACTGACTGGAGGGAGATACAGTGAACAGCTGTTTGGTTTTAGGTTGTAATTAGACATGTGGGGGCCAGATTCAAGTAGATGGGCGTGTTTTTGGGCGGGCGTAACGTATTTGATTTAAGTTACACAGCCGCAAGTTTTTCAGGCAAGTGCTTTATTCACAAAGCACTTGCCTGTAAAGTTGCGGCGGCGTAGCGTAAATCACCCGGCAGAATTCAAATTCGGCGGGTAGGGGGCGTGTTTCATTTAAATGAAGCGCGTCCCCACGCCGAACGAACTGCGCATGCGCCGTCCCTAAAAAATCCCGGCGTGCATTGCTCCAAATGACGTCGCAAGGACGTCATTGGTTTCGTCGTGAGCGTAACTTACGTCCAGCTGTTTTCTGAATCGACATACGCAAACAACGTAAAATTTCAAAATTCGACGCGGGAACGGCGGCCATACTTAACATTGGCTGCGCCTCATAGACCCTGGGGGGGTCACCCCTGTTTAGATAGCCCGCGGCCGCGAGACTCTTCAACACCTTCTCGCTTTTCCAGGGGGGGTCAATTGCCCCCCCCTTGCCCTATGGAGCGGACACCCATGAACATAACAACCCCAAATACACCTCCAAGACAACCACTGCCTACAGAAGCTGAGGGTAAAGGTGATGAACTGCATCTCTGTTAACGAAAAAAAAAAAAAAAATAGGTGATTAACTGGCCAATGCATTCTATGCATTAAGGTGAAAAACCTTCTGTGGTGCTGCAGCCCCCCCGAGCCCCCGTTTTACTTACCTGACCCCAATCTTTCTCTGGCCAGGAACGAGCACACCAGCACTAGCTGGTGTCTCGTGTCCTGATTGGACAGATTGATAGCAGCACAGCCATTGGCTCCCGCTGCTGTCAATAAAATCCCTGGGGGTTAGGGCTGAGTCCTGCATTCTGTGTGTATGGACACAGATGCTTGACTCGGGAGCACGCCCACGCGGGTGTCCATCAAGGAGAGCACTTCTCCAACGTGGACACTCGATACAGGGAGGAGCACCAGCACCTCTGATGGACCCCAGAAGAGGGGGGCTGGGGCCACTCTGTGCAAAACAAACTGCACAGTGGAGGTAAGTATGACATGTTTGTTTAACCACTTAAGGACCACCCACTGTATATATACGTCCTCTTTTTAAACATGGATATCTCAGTAACGGCAGCAGCTGCTGCCACAACTGAGATATCCATGTTTTCAGCTGGCGGCCGTGTAAACGATAACGGCGGTCTCCGCGGCGGATTCGCCGCAAGATCGCCGTTATCGGTGGCGGGAGAGGGCCCCCCCCCCTCCCGCCGCTTTTCCGCGCCCTCCGCCGCTTACCGGAGCCGTCGGTAGCGGCGGAGGAGATCCGATGCTGCCGCCTTGTGTGTGAGGACTTGAGTGAGGGCAAGATGGCCCCCACCCGTCCTCATAGCTCTGCTGGGCGGAAGTGACGTCAAAACGTCAGTCCCGCCCAGCCTCTTAAAGAGACAATTTTTTTTCTGTCATTTTTTTAAATGACAAATTTTCCTTTTTTTTTTTTTTTTTTTGCATTTAAGCCTAAATATGAGATCTGAGGTCTTTTTGACCCCAGATCTCATATTTAAGAGGACCTGTCATGCTTTTTTCTATTACAAGGGATGTTTACATTCCTTGTAATAGGAATAAAAGTGATCATTTTTTTTTTTTTTTATATTTTAGTGTAAAAAATAATAAAATCAATAAAATTAAATAAGAAAACAAAAAAAAAAATTTTTTAAAGCGCCCCGTCCTGACGAGCTCGCGCGCAGAAGCGAACGCATACGCAAGTAGCGCCCGCATATGAAAACGGTGTTCAAATCACACAAGTGAGGTATCGCCGCGATCGTTAGAGCGAGAGCAATAATTATAGCCCTAGAGCTACTCTGTAGCTCAAAAAATGCAACTTATAGAATTTTTTAAACGTCGCCTATCTAGATTTTTAAGGGTAAAAGTTTGACGCCATGCCACGAGCGGGCGCAATTTTAAAGCGTGACATGTTGGGTATCATTTTACTCGGCGTAACATTATCTTTCACAATATATAAAAAAATTGGGCCAAATTTATTGTTGTCTTATTTTTTAATTCAAAAAAGTGAATTTTTTCCAAAAAAAGTGCGCTTGTAAGACTGCTGCGCAAATACGGTGTGACAAAAAGTATTGCAATGACCGCCATTTTATTCTCTAGGGTGTTAGAAAAAAAAAATATATAATGTTTGGGGGTTTTAAGTAATTTTCTAGCAGAAAAAAATGTTTTAGTCTTGCAAACACCAAATCTGAAAAACACCTGTGGTCTTTAAGTGGTTAAAAAAAATTAAAATAAAACAAGGGTTTACAACTCTTTTAAGGTAGTGCTGGAAAATAATGGTGGCCACATAAAATATTGACACTTTGGGCTCAATTTGGACATTTTCACTTAGGGGTGTACTCACTTGTGTTACCAGTGGTTTAGACATTAATGGCTGTGTGTTGAGTTATTTTGAGGGGACATCAAATTTACACTGTTATACAAACTGTACACTCACTACTTTACATTGTAGCAAAGTGTCATTTCTTTAGTGTTGTCACATGAAAAGATAGAATAAAATATTTACAAAAATGTGAGGGGTGTACTCACTTTTGTGAGATACTGTGTGTATATATATATATATATATATATATATATATATATATATATATATAGGGAATGTGGTTTCAGCTGGTCACGTGAAGGAGGGGGAGTACACAGACTAGGGGAGAGATAGTTTTACAGATGACCGAATGTTTTTTTTTTTTTTTTTTTAGTCATTAGGTTGAAAGTAGAATGAGTACTCTGAGAAGACACGAAGGTCGGATGACTTGAGGTAGGGAAGTGTCTGGGATGCTCTTTTCCACAGAGATTTTAGAGAAAATAATGCTGGAAAGCTTTATGCTTGCCTTCAGGGGGAGGGATCGAAAATGAGAAAACCGTAAGACTAATGCCGCGTACACACAATCATTTTTCGGCATAAAAAAAACACGTTGTTTTAAAAAAATGTCATTTAAAATAATCGTGTGCGGGCTTCACATCATTTTCCGGCTTTTGAAAAACTACCAAATATTTTTTCGAGCATGCTGCATTTTTTAACGATGTTTTAAACAATGTCGTTTTTCGGGGTGGAAAAAATTATCGTGTGTGGGCTAAAACGACGTTAAAAACCCGCGCATGCTCAGAAGCAAGTTATGGGATGGGAGCGCTCGTTCTAGTAAAACTACCGTTCATAATGGAGTAAGCACATTCATCACGCTGTAACAGACAGAAAAGCGTGAATCGTCTTTTACTAACACGGAATCAGCTAAAGCAGCCCCAAGGGTGGCGTCATCCGCATGGAACTTCCCCTTTATAGTGGCGGCGTACATGTTGTACCTCACTGCGCTTTGCTAGAGCATTTTTTTAAAACAATGGAGTGTGGGCAATGTCGTTTTAATGATTAAGTTGGAAAAACTTTGTTTTTTCTACATGCTGAAAAACATTTTTTTTTTCATGCCGAAAAATGATCGTGTGTATGCGGCATAAGTCTTGCATTCCTTGCCGGCATCTCCCAACCACTGTTTCACCATGTGGCAAGATAGAGGGCACTGTTCTGATTTTTCCAGGAGTCGATCTTCTCAATCTTTTTCATGAAGATGCTCTAGATCCTCCAGGCATACTTTCCTGAGGTCAGCTGTAAGCACCTGCTATGCATATGGTTCTCCCTTCATGCCAGAAAAATTTTGCCTTTGAAGGGTACTTTAAAGAGGCAGCCCGTGACACACTGGCAGAATTGCTGCAGGTCAAAGTTTGCATACTCCAGGCAGTGTCTAAAAGCTTAAAGGACATCTCAGCAAAATCAGAATGTTCAAAAAGAAATAGTTCAGCTGAGTTGCAGGATTTTTCTTCTTCTCCAGACCCTGCCCAGAGGGAGTTGAAGAGGTCTTCTTCAGATACGGGTCTGATTTTTCTTTAGTGCCATCTTTTATAACATCAGTGAAACAGATAATTTCCTGGGAGTAGGATCCATCTAAGCCTCAAAAAAGTAAGAAAACGCTTCCCTAATTTGAAAAATGTTCTGCCTACCTTCCCTGTGATGTTTATAATGAAGGAAATTATGGAGGAAGAGTAGTCAAGGCAGAAAAGGAAAGCAAGTCTCTAAAACATGGTTTTCAAGCTCTGTCCTCCCCCTTTTAAAGATTCCTGGACATGGGAGTGGATGTGCCTGCTCAGAGACTGGAGCTGCACGTCACTTTACCCCTTGATGATTCAGTGTCATTTCGTGATGTAATGGATAGAAGGTTAGATGCAGAGTTGAAGAATATACAACTCACAGCTGGGGCAGCTTGTAAGCCAGTGATGGCTTTAGCATTGATAGCCAGGGCAACGAGGGCCTGTCTGCTACTATGTGAATCAGTGGAGATGGAGGGTTGGCAGAAGTTTTTCCTTTTTGCAATGGGGAAGCTCAAGTCAGTGGCAGACTTTGTAGTTGAGGCAGCAGTGGACCTCGTCCAATTGTCAGCCAGGGCATGGCTCATTTATTGGTGGCCAAGAGGACTTTATGACTCAAGTATTGCACAGCAGACAGTGCATCAAAGCAGGGTCTGAGCTTAATCCACACCAGACCTGAAGGGCCTGGTATGGATATTTGCGGGGAACCCTACGTAATTTTTTTTTTTTACGGCGGGGTTCCCCTTAATATCCATTCCAGACCTGAAGGGCCTGGTAATTTAATTTGGGGGAACCCTCACACATTTTTTTTTTCTTTATGAATGAATCATCTCTGTAATTGAAAGAGCCGACAATTCATTAGAGCCGCAAAGCCGGTTTTAAATGGCTTTTTTTCTATCAGAAATTACAGGGACTGTGCAGGGACAGTTCTATGTACGGGAAACATGCGCTTTTTCACATGCTGACTTTACACCCCCCCTAGGTACGAAATTTAAAGTAATATTACACTTTTATTGTTTCACTCTTAGCATTATTAAATTCACTGCTCCTGAAAAAATGTCAGTTTTTAAAAAAAAAATTTGCATTGATACATGTTTCCTGGGACAGGACCCAGGTCCCCAAACACTTTTTAGGACAATAACTTGCATATTAGCCTTTAAAATTAACAATTTAGATTTCAAATGTTCGAGTCCCATAGACTTTAACGGGGTTCTAAAGTTCACAAGAACATTTGGTGTGTTCGCAAGTTCTGATGCGAACCGAACAGGGGGGTGTTCGGCTCATTCTTACTAAAGAACAACCCAAAATACATTCTCCTGCTCCTGGTGATCGCAGTGATATCACATATACTATTGTCAAATGTTTTAGGCAGGTGTGAAAAAGTGATATAAATTAAGAATGCTTTAGGAAATACTGTAGAAGTGTTTATTTTTTATCAATTAATACAATGGAAAGTAAATGAACAGAAGAGAAATCCAAATGAATTCAATATTTGGTGTGACCACCATTTACCTTTAAAACAGCATCTTCTAGGTACACTTGCACACAGTTTTTGAAAAACCCAGCAGGTAGGTTGTTCCAGACATTTTGGAGAACTAACCAGGGATCTTCTGAGTATGTAGGCTGCCTCACATTCTTCTGTCTCTTCATGTATTCCAAGACAGACGACACAATGTTAAGATCAGGGCTCTGTGGGGGCAAACCCTAATGACATTGGCTGCATTTTTGGGGTAGTTGTCCTGCTGCAGAATAATTTTGGGGCCAATCACACACCTCAATGATGATATGGCACGATATCTGCCTGTATTTCACAGCATTGAAGACACCATTGATCCTGACCAAAACTCAAACTATATTTGCAGAAATGCAGCCCCAAATTTGCAAGGAACCTCCACCATCCACTCATTATTGTACTGTTCTTCAGCACCAAAGTGTACAAAGCCAAAACAAAATGCCTCCTGCTACAGCCAGTTCAAACTTTGACACATCAGTCCAAAACAATGTTTCTCAACTCCAGTCCACAAGTACCCCCAACAGGTCATGTTTTCAGGATTTCCCTCAGATAAAACGGCTGTGGTAATTACTAAGGCAGTTGATCAAATCACCTGTGCAAAATAATGGAAAGCCTGAAAACATGACCTGTTAGAGGTACTTGAGGACTGGAGTTCAGAAACATTGGTCCAGAGCACCTGCTGCCATTTTCCTGCAACCCCAGTTCCTTCAGCCCCCGCATCCAATCACTTTCTAAATGCTGCTGCCTTAACCTCCGCAAAATCTCCAGAATTCGACCCTTCCTGACTAATGACACCACAAAGCAACTTATTCACTCCTTGATTATTTCCCGCCTTTACTACTGCAACTCTCTCCTTAATGGCCTACCCTTACGCAGGCTATCACCCTTCAGTCTTATATGAATTCTGCTGCTAAACTAATACACCTCACTAACCGTTCCATGATTGCTGCTCCTCTCTGCCAATCCCTTCACTGGCTTTCCCTACTCCCCTGTATAAAATTCAAAATGCTAACCATAACATACAAGGTCATTCCATCGCCCCATCTACATCACAAACCTCATCTGCAGATATTGCCCAAATCGTCCCCTCTGCTCCTCCCAGGACTTCCTGCTCTCTAGCTCTCTTGTTACCTCCTCCCATGCTCGCCTTCAGGACTTCCCCAGAGCCTCTCCCTTCCTCTGGAACTCCCTGACCCGGTATGTCCAATCAGCCCCTACCCTGTCCACCTTTATGAGATCCCTGAAAACTCATTTATTCAGGGAAGCCTATCCCACACCCACCTAACAACTGTCCAAAAGCCACCCCCATCAAATCATTCTCTGTGGCTATTACCTTTTATACCACCCCCCCTTTAGAATGCAAGCTCTACGAGCAGGGCCCTCCTGTACCTTTTGTATTGTACTGTACTGTAATTGTGCTGTCCCCCTCTACTTTGTAAAGCACTGCATAAACTGTTGGCGCTATATAAATTGTGTATAATAATAATAATAATTGCCTGCTGTGGGTTTTCTGTATAGACTGCTGCAGAGAGTTCCATTCTCCCCTCTGTATATTTAATGTCCAAAAAAGCAATACTATTTTTGTCGTGGGACATAGTAAATCTGTGGTTGAAATCATTTTTGTTCAATCTAATGAGAATTTGTTCAAGTGTCTCAATGGGTCCATTCCAGATGACAAAGATGTCGTTGATGTACCGGTACCACGCCGTACACATCGACATGAAGAGCATTTTCTCCCACTTCCCCAGATACAGGTTGGCAATGGCATATAATGGGGCACAACAATTCCCCATCGCTACCCCCTGTATCTGGAGGTAGTGGGACCCATTGAATGTGAAGACATTGGCCCAGATTCACATAGAATCGCCTATCTTTAGGCGGGTGTATCGCATCTCAGATACACTACGCCGCCGTAACTTAGAGCGGCAGGTCCCGTATTCTCAAATAACTTGCACTTTAAGTTACGCCGGCCTAGTGTAACTGGGCCGGCGTAAGCCCGCCTAATTCAAATGTGGAAGTAGTGGGCGTGTTTTATGGAAATTAATCGTGACCCCACGTATTCAACGCTTTTAACGAACGGCGCATGCGCCGTCCGTGGACGTATCCCAGTGCGCATGCTCCAAATTATGCCGCAAAGACTCAATGCTTTTGACGTGAACGCAACTTACGCACAGCCCCATTCACGGACGACTTACGCAAACGACGTAAAACGTGAAAAATTCGACGCTGTTCCGACGTCCATACCTAACATTGGTACGCCTCATCTACGCCTATTACAGCAGGGGTAACTTTACGCCCAAAAAAGCCTTACGTGAACGACGTAAAAAAATGTGCCGGGTCGCACGTACGTTTGAGAATCGGCATATCTAGCTCATTACCATATTCGATGCGTAAATCGACGGAAGCGCCACCTAGCGGCCAGCGTAAATATGCAACTTAGAAACGACGGCGTAAGAGACTTACGCCGGTCGGATCTAAGACAAATCTATGCGTAACTGATTCTAAGAATCAGGCGCATAGATACGACGCCTCACACTCAGAGTTACGACATCGCATCTGGAGATACGCCGGCGTAACTCCTTTGAGAATCTGGGCCATTGTGTTCAAGGACAAAATTCTAAGGCCCCGTACACACGACCGAGTTTCTCGGCAGAATTCAGCCAGAAACTCGATCGGAGCTGAATTCTGCCGAGAAACCCGGCGTGTGTACACTTTCGGCCGAGGAAGCCGACGAGTTCCTCGTCGAGCCAAATAGAGAACATGTTCTCTATTTCCTCGTTGTTCTATGAGGAAAGTTGGCTCGCCGAGATCCTCGGTGGCTTCACACAGAACTCGACGAGCAAAACGATGAGTTTTGCTGGTCAAGTTCCTCGGACGTGTGTACGGGGCCTAACAGACAGATGATAAATTCACTGTAAGCTTGCTTATGTGTAGCCCCTTTATATAAAATGTGTTTAATTGCCGCTAGGCCTTTATCATGGGGAATCAAACTATACAGTGCTTCCACATCTATAGCTATTTGATCCATTTTCCAACACAGAGGAGACAAACCTCTGAGGGGTCATAGCGATTTCTCTGTGAGACACAGCTACTTCATTTTCTTCTCCTTGTTTTAAAAAAAAGATGGATTAATGTAATGTTCATCTGTGACACCATCACAGCATATGTAAGGCTGCATTCACACCTGAGCGTAGGGCGTTCGGTCGTTTTTTCGGGCGTTTTTTTTCACGCGTATTCATGCTTATTTGCGCGTTTGCATACAGCGTCGTGCGACGTTTTTGTACTTCGGCGTTTCTTATTTTAGCCAATAGGAAAAATTATCATCTTTTCATCACTTGTTGCTATGTTGGTAGATTTTTTTTAATCTTCTGCATGGGCGACAAGTTCTATTGATTAAAGCGACGAAACGCCCATAGCAAACGCCCGTTGTCGCGCGATACGCTCAATACGCGCGTTTCCCATTACTTTCTATGGGGAAAAAAAACGCTCAAACGCCTCTGTCGCGCGATTCGCGCGACAAAAAAAGGTCCGGGACTTGTTTGAGCTTCGCGCGACAGGCGTTTGGGCGTTTAGGCGTTCAGGTGTGAACAGTCACCATAGGGAATAATGTTAATTCTCCCCTCTGGCGTTTGTGAGCAGTGCGCTTCAGGCGTAAAAACGCCTAGGTGTGAATGGGGCCTAAGTGTACTATATCCATCACAAACATATATACTCTGTGAAAAAATATTGTTTATTGACATTTAATGTTTTTCACAATGTTATAGATGTACAAGTCTTTCCTAATGAACACCCCTGAAGAAAGAATTAAATTGAAATGCGTCGGGTGAAGAATCACATTCGACTTTGTGCTTTGTCCTTGGTGTCCCCATATACAGATTTGTACACATTCCATCATTTTTGCTTTATATGACTATGTTTTTAATTTATTATGTTAAATAAATACTTTTGTTATACTTTGGAATACTTCTCAATACTTTTTGTATAGATATTAATGCCTTTAAAGTCAACTTAGGGGTATTGTCTTTGTTCTTAACCACTTCATTACTGGGCACTTAAACCCCCTTCATGCTCAGACCAATTTTCAGCTTTCAGAGCTGACACATTTTGAATGACAATTGCGCGGTCATACAACACTGTACCCAAATTATATTTTTATAATTTTTTTTCCCACAAATAGAACTTTCTTTTGGTGGTATTTGATCATCTCTGCGATTTTTATTTTTTGCGCTATAAACAAAAAAATACAGAACATTTTGAAAAAAAACACAATATTTTTTACTTTTTGTTTTAATAATATCCCAATTTTTTTTTTAGAAAAAATTTTTTTTTCCTCGGTTTAGGCCGATACGTATTCTTCTACATATTTTTGTTAAAAAAAATCGCAATAAGCGTATATTGATTGGTTTGCGCAAAAGTTATATCGCCTACAAAATAGGGGATAGATTTATGATTTTGTTTTTTATTTTTTACTAGTAATGGCGGCGATCTGCGTTTTTTTTGTCAGGCCTGCGATATTGCGGCGGACATATCGGACACTTTTGACACCATTTTTGGACCATTCACATTTATACAGCGATCAGTGCTATAAAAATGCACAAATTACTGTATAAATGTGACTGGCAGGGAAGGGGTTAACACTAGGGGGTGAGGAAGGGGTTAAATGTATTCCCTGGGTGTGTTCTAACTGTGTGGGGGGAGGGGACTGACTGGGGGAGGTGACCGATGCTGTGTCCCTAAGTACAAGGGACACAGCATCAGTCTCCTCTCTCCCTGACAGGACGTTTACACACAGAGCTCCACGTCCCTGCTGTCACCGCCGATCGCGGGTACCTGGCGGACATCGTGGCCACCAGGCACGCGCATCGGCTTCCCAGCGATGCGCCAGGCACAATGTTTCCCCGCTGCGCGCCCCCAGCGGCGCACGTGGGGAATGTAAATAACAGGACGTCCAAGGACGTCCACCCGGCACTTGAGAGCCGCGCTGTGGACGTCTTTCGTCTATAGCGCGGCCCTCTAGTGGTTAATATATATTTTGGATGTGGCATTATATCTATGAGAACACACTCACCGACCTTCTTTTATAGATGTACAAGTCTTTCCTAATGAACACCCCTGAAGAAAGAATTAAATTGAAATGCGTCGGGTGAAGGATCACATTCGACTTTGTGCTTTGTCCTTGGTGTCCCCATATACAGATTTGTACACATTCCATCATTTTTGCTTTATATGACTATGTTTTTAATTTATTATGTTAAATAAATACTTGTGTTATACTTTGGAATACTTCTCAATACTTTTTGTTTCCAAGCTGCGCGCCCCCAGCGGCGCATGTGGGGAATGTAAATAACAGGACGTCCAGGGACGTCCACCCGGCACTTGAGAGCCGCGCTGTGGATGTCTTTCGTCTATAGCGCGACCCTCTAGTGGTTAATATATATTTTGGATGTGGCATTATATCTATGAGAACACACTCACCGACCTTCTTTTTCCTAGACCATAGCGTGACCTTACCAGGATCCCAGCTGGCTTACGCGCTTCAAAGGATTCTCTTTCTTCCTCAAAACCTCAAGAAGAGAATCCATCGAAATGTGTCAGAAAGCAGGGATCCCGGTAAAGCCCCCCTATGGTCTAGAGACTGCTGAGTCCAAGACTCTTCAGCTACGGACCGGTGGCTTGTTAAGTGACCTTTTCTTCTCATGCTTATGAGTAGTTCTTATGATTCTATATTTGAATAAATGTTTTTTCTGATAATGCACTAGACTGGTGTGTTAATTTTTATAGAGGCTCAAGGACATCCCCAGTCTTGGAGTGCAGCAAGACTTCAAGCAAATGCCCTTGTGATGTAGAGTACCACTTTTATCTTTTTCTTTGCTAGGCTATCACACTTGTGCGCTAGAGCCAGAAATGGCACCCCAGACTCTGATTATGCTGGACCTAGCAGTGGCCAATTAATGTTGTTACAATTGTATCCATTGCAGTACCTGTTCGCTCTAGTACCTGCAGTACCTTCAAGGATTTCTCACAGGATCCCTACATGGCCTTCCGGGATTCCTCACAGGATCCTTGCTGGGTCTTTCAGGGTTCCTCAGAGGATCTCCACTACCTCCAGGGCTTCCAGAGTTTTTAACGGTGACACTGGTCTTGTCCCCTGACTAGAAAGGTATTAAACTTTGAAGTGGCTGGTTCTGTGTCTTATTTCAAGCTACCTGAGAGCTAAAGAGCTATAAAATGTACTTGCCAGTTGCCTGTAAGTTTCTACATCCTAAGCCTTCTGTCCCAGCAAACCCTTGATTGAGCGAACCCGAGGGCCACAACCTGGGAACCACTAGGATGTATGGCCCATCTCATCTCGGGATGAGATCAAGGTTTGGCTACTATAATTGATAATTTTCTTCCTGTCAAATGTTGTTAAGGAAGCTGTGGTTGCTGGCACCCACTTCATCCTTAGCAACCGCTGATGTCAGCTGGCCCTATTTTTTTTTTTTACCTTTTTTAAAGGACTAGTCAAAAAGCAGGGTGTCAGTTTTCACTGTTTGAATTTTTTTTTCTGAAAGTGTAAAGGGAGCTATTCAGAAAATAGTTTGCTGTTAGAGCTTAGTGGGTTTGTTTTAAGAGTTTGTTACGGCCTGTGACACTAATGCTGTAGCTTGTTCTACTCCCAGAATATAAGTGATGCCCATTTTATTCGCTATGTCCTCCATCTTTCTTTCTACTAACTATGCATGCATGTCTTGGCGCCACTTGAAATCAGTTTTTTTTGTCTTTATACCTTGAATGTTTGCCTCTTGTTCCAAAAGTTTGTGATACTTTTTTTTAGGGAATTTAAAAATGGCAGCATAATTTTTGTAGTGGTGACTACATTTGGGGTGTGATTTTCTGTGGGT
Source organism: Rana temporaria (assembly GCF_905171775.1). Lineage (NCBI taxonomy): Eukaryota > Metazoa > Chordata > Amphibia > Anura > Ranidae > Rana > Rana temporaria. Next base: position 78,111,566 of record NC_053490.1, on the reverse strand, counting down.
TTAATTAAAATTGGGCATGGTCAATAAGGCGTCCCAGGATTTAATTTTGAAAATCTAGTAAATTTGGTGCTTACTCCAACAACACCTGAACATCTCACTTGACTATTATGTGCGAGTGTACTGTGCATTGGCACCACTGCTTGTGGTTCAAGTAAAATGTGACAACACTGCAGCTCAAATTAGTAAGTGTTGTCACCTTATGATAAGAAGTGTCTTTGCATGCACCTTGTTGTTATGAATAATTAAAAAACAGGACATATAAACACAGCGGATGAAACACTTTAATATTACTTTATGAAGACAACATGTTCAATTTAAGTGTTTGGGTTTAGATACACTTCTAGAAGCAGTAATTGAGCTTAAAAACAAGCCATCACAGACCTCTGTAGCTGCAGGCACTGTGGAGTAATTCATCATTAAATTTCACAGCTAAAGCACTGAAGTTGATTTAACTCTTCTCTCTCTGCAGCTCAGCTCCCCTTTCTCCCTTCTGCCAGTGGTGACTCAACAGCCTACTAATCGCTAAAGCAGGGGTCTCAAACTGGCAGCCCTCCAGCTGTTGCGAAATTACAAGCCACATAAGTCATTGCAAGGCTGACAGTTACAAGCGTGACTCCCTCAGGCAGAGGCATGATGGGACTTGTAGTTCCGCAACAGCTTGAAGGCCACCAGTTTGAGACCCCTGCTCCAAAGTATACACAGAACACAGTGATTTTACAGTGGGGATCGAAAGTTTGGGCACCCCAGATAAAAATGTGTATTAATGTGCATAACCAAGCCAAGGAAAGATAGAAAAATCTCCAAAAGGCATCAAATTACAGATTAGACATTCTTATATAATATGTCAACAAAAGTTAGATTTTATTTCCATCATTTACACTTTCAAAATTACAGAAAACAAAAAAATGGCGTTTGCAAAAGTTTGGGCACCCTGCAGAATTTATAGCATGCACTGCCCCCTTTGCAAAGCTGAGACCTGCCAGTGTCATGGATTGTTCTCAATCATCGTCTGGGAAGACCAGGTGATGTCAATCTCAAAGATTTTAAATGCCCAGACTCATCTGACCTTGCCCCAACAATCAGCACCATGGGTTCTTCTAAGCAGTTGTCTAGAAAACTGAAACTGAAAATAGTTGACGCTCACAAAGCTGGAGAAGGCTATAAGAACATAGAAAAGCGTTTTCAGATGTCAATATCTTCTGTTCGGAATGTAATTAAGAAATGGCAGTCATCAGGAACAGTGGAAGTTAAAGCAAGATCTGGAAGACCAGGAGAAAAGCAATTCAAAACCCACGTTTGACTGCACGATCCCTCCAGAAAGATCTGGCAGACACTGGAGTGGGAGGTACACTATTCCACTATAAAGAGATACTTGTACAAATATGGTCTTCATGGAAGAGTCATCAGAAGAAAACCTCTTCTACGTCCTCACCACAAAAATCAGCGTTTGAACTTTGCAAAAGAAAATATAGACAAGCCTGATGCATTTTGGAAACAAGTTCTGTGGACCGATGAGGTTAAAATAGAACTTTTTGGCCGGAATGAGCAAAGGTACGTTTGGAGAAGAAAGGGCACAGAATTTAATGACAAGAACCTCTGTCCAACTGTTAAGCATGGGGGTGGGTCAATCATGCTTTGGGGTTGTATTGCAGCCAGTGGCACAGGGAACATTTCACGAGTAGAAGGAAAAATGGATTCAATAAAATTTCAGCAAATTTTGGATGGTAACTTGATGCCATCTGTGAAAAAGTTGAAGTTAAAGAGAGGATGGCTTCTACAAATGGATAATGATCCTAAACACACCTCAAAATCCACGGGGGATTACACCAAGAGGTGTAAACTGAAGGTTTTGCCACGGCCTTCACAATCTCCTGACCTCAACATAATTGAAAATCTATGGATAGACCTTAAAAGAGCAGTGCGTGACAGACAGCCCAGAAATCTCAAAGAACAGGAAGACTTTTGTAAGGAAGAATGGGCAAATATACCTCAAACAAGAATTGAAAGACTCTTGGCTGGCTACAAAAAGCGTTTACAAGCTGTGATACTTGCCAAAGGGGGCAGTACAAGATATTAACTCTGCAGGGTGCCCAAACTTTTGCAGACGCCATTTTTTTGTTTTCTGTAATTTTGAAAGTGTAAATGATGGAAATAAAATCTAACTTTTTTTGACATATTATAAGAATGTCTAATCTGTAATTTGATGCCTTTTGGATATTTTTTCATCTTTCCTTGGCTTCGTTATGCACATTAATACAAATTTTTACCTGGGGTGCCCAAACTTTCCATCCCCACTGTAATGCTTCTGTGTGACCTTGGATGAATTGAACCTCAGTGCCTGCAGCTTCAGGGGTCAGCGAGGGCTTGTTTTAAAGCCAATTTACTGCATGTAATGGATATGTAATTAGTTGAATTTCCTTAGGCCTGCCAGAATTCACTTTAAAGCTTTAAACAGTTGGAAAACCCTTTATTTTGTTCTCTTTGTGTAATTTTAAATAACAACACTTGTGCTCGGCTGATTTGATCATTTACTTAGCTAGTTAATCTGAAAAGGCAACCTTGCACAGTGCAATAATGCAAGAGTTTTAACACATTCCATCATAAGTATGCTAATGCGATTAATAAAAACGTTATTATTTTCCATGAACACAATCAATAGACAAGTTGAGTCTGGTTACAATGTTTTACATACCTTTATGATGTGCCAAGATCACCTTATGGGCATGTATATTTTGGCATTAATCGGTTAATAAAACTAACAGGAAATCTCCACCTAAGAAAAAAGGCAAGGTACTGTAAAAAGGAAGTTTTAGAATATGTAGTTGAGCAGGCCCCTGCCCAGCTCGCTACATGTTGTTTGAGTTACTATTGAATATAATTCCTCTCCTTTAGAAATCATAATTACCTAGGCAGATGCAGCATTGGTCCAACACTGCATCTGTCTCCCGTTGCCTCTAGGACTAAGAGCTGAGCGATCAAACATCGCTGATCACTTGGTTCTCCGAGCTCTGTGGCTCTCATACACCGCTTTCTGCTCGGCCCCCCTCGCTCGCTCACTGGAGTGCTGAGCTTTGGATGGGGGGTACAGCATGTGTCTCCGCTTTTATATTCCCCACAGCACTGGAGATAGACCACAGGAGGAATAACATTTCTGTCCTCCCGAGACTGGCATGGATGATCTTTCCCCAGCCTGGACCGGCTGTCTGACCAGTAATGGCTGGTGCTAAATTTTCTTGGGGGAGTGGCACGCGGCCTCCCCAGCCAGCCAGCAGCCCCCTACCCCCAGCCAGCCAGCCAGCCAACCAACCACCCCCTGCTGCTGTTCAATCGCCACTTCCCCCATCACTCAATTGCTGCAATGCCGGCCCGTCGTCCGTCAGGTCCGTCGCCAGCCCCTGCACTTACCCCATCCAGATCACGGCTCCCCCTCCTGAGTCTTCTACAACTGGCTGCCCATAGAGCAGGGCAGCCAGTGTCTATGTCCGTTCTGCATAAACTGAGCAGACACGGACCTGTCACCCCCCTCTGCTCTGTTCAGCAGGAAATCAGCTGACAGATCACCTGCTGATCAAAACTGAGTCCACCCCATGTGAAAGGAGTCTAAGACTTATCAAAAGCTGTTTTTCCAAAACATTTTGGATAAAGAAGAGAATTGGTTAAAATCATGCCAGCTTTTATTTAATTTTTTTTTGCCAGCTGTGTCAGAGAAAGATAGAGCAGGCATTTGCAAAATGATCCTGCCACTTTCCTGAATGTTTTTTCTAATCCCAAGTGGGATTTTGTATTGAATTACCAAGCAGCTGGCTTGCCTCTTGGTCCCATTGACCTCCAAGGGCGAATTTGACAAGCGATGCCACCTGTCAAACTCTGCATGCGTAGCTAAATCTTCTGCAGCTGTAAAGCCAAGAGTTACATGTGTACTACACTATCTGGCTGTGATGTTAGGATTTCATTAGGTGGTCGGGATGGAGGGGGTGGGATTGGGTAGAAACACTAATCAAGCACCTATTTTTACCATCCTTATGCCACCCATTTGAAATGGTCCTAAGAGCAAATCTCTTCAAATCATGGAAATGCCATCTTACACAGTTGTCACCAAAACAATGTCCTCATTTGAAAGATTTTCCCCTGTTCATGTTCTGTTTTGGTGATCCTCTCGACATTTTGGACATTTCTTCACTTACAGTCACAATGACAATGGTCACCAAGACAAATAGAAAATGTGAATTTCCCTAGCAGAGACAAAGGCAGAAATATATACCTGCTGGGGTTCTACCCCCATTTCTCTATCCATAACTAAAAAAACGATCCGTCAGTGAAAAAAAATAGAACCTGTTTTACATTTTTCTTATGGTTAAAAAAACGTTAGAAAAAAAAACGATCGTCTGTGGGGAAATCCATCGGTCAAAAATGCACGCATGCTCACAAGTCGACGCATGCTCGGAAACATTGAACTTCATTGTTCTCAGCACTTAATTTTTCTCAGCACGTCGTAGTGTTTTACGTCACCGCGTTGGACACGATCGGATTTTTTTTAAACATCCAAAGTTTATTAAAACATCAGTATAGCCGTACAGACAGTGCAGTTGACAGAAATCAGCATATCAAACAGGTATTGCAACCAAATTGGATTGGTTAGACATCATCCAGCTATAACATTTTATAGAATAATACTTGTATAAAAGTAAGTAATGGTCAATTGGTGAGAGTGACACATTTCAAATAACCAACAAAAAAACAATAAAGAAGATCGATATATGTCTTCAAAATCTCGTCAACTGGGTTATCCGTTTACAAGTATCTAAAACTATTTAAACAGAGCAGAGACAGAATAAGTGAAGAGAAAGATGTAAGAAAGAAGGAAAAGAAGAGAAACAAGGGAGAAAGGGAAGGGACGATCCGATTTTTAACCGATGGTGTGTAGGCAAGACTGAAAGTCAGCTTCATCGGATATCCGATGAAAAAATCCATCGGATTAGATTCCATCAGATATCCGATTGTGTGTACAGGGCTTAAAGCGGGGGTGCCGCTCTTACCTTAGATAATATGGTAGTCACGTGTCCTAATACTATAGCTGCCGGCATTCTGTTTCAGCCGCAAAAGATTTATAAAATTCTTGGATGGACTCTTCCATCTTGCTTGTGGGCACTCTGAAGCCCACAAGCAAATCCTATCGGGATGCGGTGAATGCTGATGTCCCAGCATTCACAGCTCTATCCCGCGCATGTGCAGTGTTGACGGCGAGCGGCGCCGTCAACACTACACAGTTGCCATCACAACGGTCGGCATCCTGAGAAGTTCACGCCCCGTTGTGACGACACACACACAGCATCTTTTCTCACTCCCAGGAGACATCGCTCTCAGCCGGGGAATTTTAAAGGCACGCCCACTCCTGCGGGAAAAGGAACACGGAAGCAACAATAAATGCTGCCGAATCAAGGTAAAGAATGCGGTAAAACAAAACAAAAAAAACCGATGGATTATACATAAACGATGGCTGGTGGTATAAGTCACACAAAGTTGTCTTTTAGGGTGAACCTCTGCTTTAAGTCCATCAACAACTGGTATTTTTATTTTGGTTGATCACCAGCTGGCTTCCTATTTATCTTGAGTTTTACAACTCTATGTGAGTGATTTCCTGGCTCTGCTTCAGCATAGTCACTGCAAACTACAGTGGGGAGTTGTGGAAGAGATCAGACACCCCTGAAAGAGTGTATGCTGGAATAGATGGTATCAGATCTTACTGTAGAAATCTCTAATATATAGATAAAGCATGACACCTAATTTATATGATCGTCACCTACACAATGTGGGAATGCCACTTTGACAGAGCCAGCTCACTGGCAAGGTCAAAATCTAAGCTCTATTGTACCAATAGCATTGGGATAACTATTCATCAAAAGAACCATGGAGCTGGGTCCATTGGTAGTGTTACATCAGATGTAGTGTTGCTCCCAGAATGCAGGGTTTAGGGGTGCATTTTATGCTCAGAATGCAGGGATCGGGAGTGCGTTTTACACTCAGAATGCCGGGTTCAGGAGTGCGTTTAACACTCAGAATGTAGGGATCAGGAGTGCGCTGCGCTCATAATGCAGGGATCAGGAGTGCATTGCGCTCAGAATGCAGGGTTAAGGAGTTTAATAGGCTCAGAATTCAGGGTTAAGGAGTGTGTTGCACTCAGAATGCAGGGTTAATGAGTGTGTTGCGCTCAGAATGCAGGGTTAAGGACTGCATTGCACTCAGAATGCAGGGTTAAGAAGCGGGTTGCTCTTAGAATGTAGGGTTAAGGATTGCTTTGCACTCAGAATGCAGGGATCAGAAGTGTGTTTTACGATTAGAATACACGGATCGGGAGTGCGTTTTACGCACAAAATGCAGGGTTCAGGTTCACATTTTCGTTTGTTAGCGGATTTGATTTTCGTCATAGTTCTCGTCAGTGGACGAAAATGTGCTGTACTTTTCTTTTAGTTTTCATCACTGTAAAAATGCCGCTTATGAAAACTTTGACGATAACGTTTTCGTTTACAAAATTAACACTGCTCAGCTCTGGGAGATTTCAGCCTCAACTTTTTCTTCAATGTTTCTGACACTGTCTAGACAATTACAAAAGTTTGAAGACATAATGCCATACCGTTTGTAACAGATACAAACACATTTGGCTTTGTGTCAAAGACATGTTGTACATGATGCACTTTGAACAGCAACCTTGTAGAAAAACTACCGTATATCAAAATGTGTTCTGGGCTCACTTCCATTTATCAGGTTAATGTTATACTGAGCTCTACTGAAATTTCCTTTTGTGAGACATACAGTGCATCAAGATTTAGGCATCCAGTTGCGCAATACAAATTGTGTATTTTTGTAAACATTTGTTTTAGTGTTCTTGGAGTACAATCTTTGGAAACTAGTTTTAATTATCATGTTAATACCATACCATTTAATGCTACATCATAACCCCCACCCTTTCCCATCTCAGGACTAAAATTTATGCCACATCTGAAACCAAAACCGATTTACATTCTAAAGCTTATAATGCTACAAAACACAGGCAATTGAAATTGGGCATAGGATGACAGGATGCAAAAGCTGAGTTTATCTTCAAATGACATTAAAGGGGTTGTAAAGGTAAAAAATGTTTTCCCTAAATAGCTTCCTTTACCTTAGTGCAGTCCTCCTTCACTTACCTCATCCTTCGATTTTGCTTTTAAATGTCCTTATTTCCTCTGAGAAATCCTCACTTCCTGTTCTCCTGTCTGTAACTCCACACAGTAATCCGAGGCTTTCTCCATGGTGTGGAGTGTCGTGTTCGCCCCCTCCCTTGAGGGGGAGGGGCCGAGCAGAAGAGTAACACACAGCTCCTTTCTCTATCTGCAATATAGAAAGTGTCCTGACTCTCCTGCTCGCCCCCTCCCCCTCAAGGGAGGGGGCGAGCACGACACTCCACACCAGGGAGAAAGCCTTGCATTACTGTGTGGAGTTACAGACAGAAGAACAGAAAGTGAGGATTTCTCAGAAGAAATAAGGACATTTAAAAGAAAAATCAAAGGAAGAGGTAAGTGAAGGAGGACTGCACTAAGGAAGCTATTTAGGGATTTTTTTTTTACCTTTACAATCCCTTTAAGCCCCCGTTCACAATTTTCATGCGATTTGACAAGTCCAAATCGCATGACAAGTCGCACCCTATTTTCAGCAATGGAGCTGTTCAACTTGGTGTGACGCTGACTTTGTGGTGCTGCGGCGATTTGAAAAAGTAGTTCCTGCACTACTTTTGGCAAATTCAGGTGCGACTTGAATAGGTATCTGCATGAAGTAGCACAAGCCGCACCTGAAGTCGCACTAACACGCGGCTTTGAAATCATGCAATTTCAAGTGATGTTGCGTGATTTAAAAGCCGCATTAAATGTGAACAAAGGCTAAAGGATATCCTTATTCTCCAAAAACAATCCATGCACATCAACTTCTTAAAAGGATTGTAAAGTTTTTTTAGTTAGATATAACAAACATGTTATACTTACGTGCTCTGTGTAGTGGTTTTGCACAAAGCAGCCCAGATCCTATTCTTCTCGGGTCCCTCTTCGGTGATAATGGCCCCTTCCTCCTGTTGAGTGCCCCCACAGCAAGCGGCTTGCTATGGGTTAAGGGGGGTTGCTAGGTGGGAAAAAGGCCAGGGGCTTCTGCCCAAAGGTAAATTTGATCCCCCTGACTCCCCCTTCTGACATCAGAAGGGTGCGTGAAGATCAACTCCAAGGAGCTTTACACCATTTATAGCATTTTGATGGGGCGACAACTCTGGACCCCTTTAAATTACATAGCCCCCCCCCCCCCCCAACCAGTGGCAAAGCTAGACATTGTTTCACCAGGGGGAAAGGCTCATGCCAGAGAGAAGTTCTCCATCCATACACTCCCAGCTCCCTGCCCAGAGAGGGAAGCGTAAAAAATACAGTAGATAAGCCATAGGATGGTAATAATACTAAATGTTTTGGTAATAGTGATTTTAAGCCTCACTTCTGCAGTGGATTAGGATCCGCTGTGGGGTTGAGGCTTGAAATCTCCACATAAAGTGCTGCTGCTTTCTTCCAATGTGGCGGCTAGGGTTGACAATCTCCAACACTTTAGTGGCACACGCCAATTTGTATTTTTGTAGTATACACTATAGGATTGTAAAAGACCTGGGACACCTTTGGGTGCCCCAAGGAGAGCAGCAATGTAGTGTGCGTAATGTACCAAATTGAGGTGGACTCCTTTACATTACACAGCGCCCCCCACACTTCTAATCCCCTTTACATTACACAGTACTGCACCTCTGGTTCCCTTTACATTACACAGACCCCCCCCTACACCTCTGGACCCCTTTACATTACACAGGCCCCCCCACACCTCTGGACCCCTTTACATTACACAGCGCCCCCCCACACCTCTGGACCCATTTTGCATTACACAGCCCCCTCCTGCCCCTCTGCCCTATAAGTGACAGCGACATCAAACTTGGGGAGCACTGAGAGGGGACCAAGGACTACAACATATCCGTCTTTGGGGTCAGCCAGCTTGCCTAGGTAATCTACCTGTACATAGTCCTGGGTCCCCTTAACATGCTCCCCAAGTTTGTTGTCCCTGTCACTGGTTTGGTAGCAGTGCCATGTCAAGCTGACCAAGATTTACCATAGACGCCAATATGAAATGTTAAAAACCGGGAGCAGTGCCATGTCAAACTGACCAAGATTTCCCATAGACGCCATTGTTAAAAGCCAGGAGCAGTGCCATGTCAGGCTGACCAAGGTTTCCCATAAAAGCTTGTGTATTTACGTGCACATGCACTGTATCTTCGGGACAGGGAAGAAGGTGGCAGGGGGCAGGACCAATTGTAACTACTGCATGTGCAACCTACAGCGGTGTATGATAAACCTGAATTATAATATACCTGACTTATACATGCTGTGGGTGCACATACAGTAGTTACAATTGGTCCTGTCCCCTGCCACCTTCCTTCCTGACCAGTAATGTATACATGTCAGCTGTTTGTCTTTGCACAAGCTTTCTAAAATGTGACGGAGTCCCACATATCAGCTCCGCCCATCCCCAACATCAGAGCTTCAGTTTGACAGCTCCACTCACTCTCACTCTCATTGCGGGCCGTACACCCCGACTTGCAACACCAATCAATGCATAGAGTGTATTAAGATAAAAAAAACTTCTGCCTTTACAACCACCTTAAAGGCCCTGTAATCCTTTATTCAATAAATAATTTCCTACTGTGCTTTTCTGCTTTCACTTTCTTCACCTTCTTTCCTTCATTTCTGTTTGTTTGGAATTGGCAGTGCACTGCTCTATGCACACTCCAAATCCCAGAGTCTCAATTTTAAAAGCAAACAAAAAAGGGTGGCTACCATCCTAAATACAGTGGGACCATGGAGAATGGACTTAGCCGTTCTCTAACAGGAAGTCAAATCACAGCAGCAACAAAAAGGAAGTTGGAAATTTGGAGGAAGTTGAGAGTTTAAGGTAAAGGTACCTTTTCAAGTCGAGAATACCTTCTTGAATAGATTTTTTTTAAACAGATTTTAGTTATGACTCTCAGTAAAAATGGCATGTCAGAATAATCCGTTTATTCAGATATATAGGCAGCAGAAGTAATGTGAAAATCTGGACATTAACTGAAAATTGAGCTAAACTCTGCTGCCATCAAAGTCCCTGTTGCTCGGTGAAGTCACCCAGTGACTTTAGCTCAGTGTGTAAAAGTCCGAAGACTAACTGCCACATCCCTAACTGCTAAATGTGAAACGAGAAAAAAAAACATTGGGACTTTAAAGGCATTTCAAAACTCGGCGCGGGAACGACGGCCATACTTAACATTAGCTACCCCTCATATAGCAGGGGTAACTATACACCGGAAAAAGCCGAACGCAAACGACGTAAAAAAAAAGCGGAGGGCGGTCGATCGTTTCTGAATCGGCGTAACTCCTCATTTGCATATTAGTTGCGTAATAATACGGAAGCGCCACCTACCGGCTGGCCTTGGAATTGCAGCCTAAGATCTGACGGTGTAAGACACTTACACCTGTCGGATCTTAGGGATATCTATGCGTAACCTGATTCTATGAATCAGGCGCATAGATACGACCGTCGGAAACTCAGAGATACGACGGCGTATCAGGAGATACACCGTCGTATCTCTTTCTGAATCCGGCCCCTTATATTCAAGTGTAATAAAATAGTGATAAAAATCACGGGCCAAATTCTCAAAAACATGTGTAAATTTAGGATTATCTAACTTATGTCATTTAAGTTACGGCGCCCTAAGTTGGTGTCGTAAGTACCGTATTCTCAGTGCATTTGCGCACAAAACTGCGCCATCCTTAACTTAAGTTTCAATGCGTAAGGCGTGGTTATGGCAAGTGGGAATGAAGTGGGCGTGCTTCATTGTAATGAGCCGTGACCCCATGCAAATGAAGTGCCGGCCGTACTGCGCATGCGCGCACGAATCTGGACCTCAATGCGCATGTGCAGAACTTTGGTCAGCGCAATCAGTGAGATAGGTAAAAGGCCATGCGTACTTAGTTTGAAGATCGCCCTGTGTCTAAATAGCCCCAGTCAAACACACTTCAATTGCAAAAGTATTTCCCTGTGTTCCCTTCCTAAAGCAAGTTGCTTCTGCTTTGAACGTTTGTCAGTGTTTGTTGGTAAGATTGGTTTGTGAGAAAAGTGTTTGTGGAGTTGGAGGGTATAGTTGGTGTTTGTTTTTGATAATTTGTTCTTTGTTTTGATTGTTTGCGTGTTTGTTTTTGATAAGTGTTTTTTTTGGTTGTGTTTATATTTTTTGTTTTCCTTTTTTGCCTGTTTGTTGTCGAATTAATAGTAGCTGTCTGTATATTTTTTATTTTGGCTTGTTTGTATTTTCTTTGTTGTGTGTGTGTATTGTTGTTTGTTTTTTGGGTGAGTTCCCTGTTGCTGGGTGTTGTCTGTCATGGCTCCCAAGCGCAGGAAGCTTAATTTTACCCTGGCAGAGAAGCATATACTTGCTCAGGGCGTCATTAAATTTGGGCGATTTCTCCATGGCCCTGAGAGCCACACCACCACCCCGGCCAGGAGGAAGGAGATCCTTCAAAAGATCACCGATCGGATCAATGCGGCGGGGGGGGGGGGGGAGACCAGGACCATCGCTGGAGTTCAAAAAAAATTAATGACTTGAGGAGCGTGTCCCGGAACAAGCTGGCAACGCTGCATGCCCATACCAGGGGCACTGGAGGAGGGGGACCCTGCCCAGTCAGGATGAGTGAGGAGGAATGGGCAGTGGCCCAGTGTTTCCACCCACAGCAGGTGGTGGGCCTGCCTGGCTTTGACAATGATCCTCTTATGAGGACAGGTAATTTTTTTGAATTTCTATCTGGTGATTAGCATGTGTGGGTGGGGGAAGGGAAGATGTGCCAAGTGTATGGATCCAACAACCTGTGATTGTTTTGTGTCCTCCCCAGATGGCCAGGAGGTTGCAGCCCCATCAGCCCAGGAGGTTGCAGCCCCATCAGCCCAGGAGGTGGCAGCCCCATCAGCCCAGGAGGTGGCAGCCCCATCAGCCCAGGAGGTGGCTGGCCCATCAGGTCAGGAGGTTGCAGCCCCATCAGCCCAGGAGGTGGCTGGCCCATCAGGTCAGGAGGTTGCAGGCCCATCAGGGCAGGCTGCTGCACCACCCCCAAGACAGGCTCATGCAGAGTCCCAAGAAGGGCAGGATTCGCCATGGGAGGGGAGTGCCCACAACTCCCCTAATTTGGATGTTGAGTGGGAGGAGGATGAGGGGGAGGAAGATGACAATATTCTTATTGGGCAGGAAATAATGATGGGCCAAGATATGACCTTTGAATCATCCCCTGAGGGAACCCCACAGGCGCCCAGAAGTCAGGCCACCATCATGGGTCGCCCCTTCCAACCCTCCTCCAACATGCAGCAGCACCCATGGCTCACTCCAACTCCTCCTCCAAGGCCACAAGCCTCAGGGGCAAGTAGGATGCCGACCCCTGAAAACAGGGGGGGGTTGGTGCGTCTGCCGGTCAGTCTGTTGAGGGACAATGTCCGGCAGACCCGCAGTCTGTCTGCAATACAAAAAACAATGAGCAAGGTGGAGCGCAGCCTGGGTGCAATGAGGGAGTCACTGGGTGACGTGGCCACCAACTCCGTGGGGGTCATCACCTGTTTGTGGGACCTGAGGAACGCCACAACAGGTGTGGCCCAGGAGGTGACTGCCCTCACCCAGGCTGTGCAGGCCAATACCCGGGCTGTGCAGGCCAATACGGCTGACATTACTTCCTGTCTGACAAGGATAGCCGTTGCCTTGGAGGGAAGGCCAGCAGGAGGACAGACACCAGGGGAGGCTGCTTCCTCCCCTGTACAGTCCCCCCCCCCTGAAAATACTCCCTCCCCTGCACAGTCCCCCCCCCTGAAAATACTCCCTCCCCTGCACAGTCCCCCCCCCTGAAAATACTCCCTCCCCTGCACAGTCCCCCCCCCTGAAAATACTCCCTCCCCTGCACAGACCCCCCCCGTGAAGATCCCCCAGTCGGCCGTGGCCGTCCCCGTGGCCGTCCCCGTGCCCATGCCCGTGCCCGTGCCCGTGGGCAGCCCAGAAGGAGCACTCGGCAACATCCCTAATTTGCAGGGGTACTTTTTTTTTTTTTTTTTTTACACTGTACTTATGATTTGGTTTATGTGTGTGAATGATGTGTGAATGTGGGGGGGTGGCATTCCTGAAAACATAAGGGTGTCACCCTCAGTTTTGGTGGAGTAGGGATCCCCAGGACCAGGGAGAAGTCATCCTAGGTTCCTGAATGGTGTATGAATGCACAGTGACATAATTGGAGCCGTGGCGGGGCGTTACTGCTCCCAAGTACCAAAGGGGGGGGGTACTTGGATCTAATCCAATTCGATGTGCATGTGATGTGTCTGTGCTAGGGACCACAGTGACGTGCATTCATGCATTCTCATTGTGAGATAATTAATGTGCGTTTTGTAAATAAAAATAAACATTCTCTTTGGCATATAAGTAATGTGCATTTATTTTGCAAAATAAAGATTTAAAGGTCACATAATCTCTGTGATTTGTTCTGGGCAAATCAAAAACACAAATATAATTAGGATCCATTTACTGGGCAAAGATGCCTTCAGACAGTTGTCTCCTGATTGCCTGGCCCTCAGCAGACCGGGTAGAGGGGTTTGGGGGGGGGGGATTGCCTGGGTGGGGGGTTAGGTCAGGACATATCTCCACATGCATGCCCCTTCTTAATGCAAAATTGTGCAGTATGCAACATGCCCCAATAATTTTGCATACAAAGTCTGGGGAATACAATAGTGTACCCCCAGTCTTGTCAAGGCATCTGAATCTTGACTTTAGCATCCCAAAAGTCCGCTCTACTATAGCCCGGGTCTGGACGTGCACCTCATTGAATTTTCGTTCTCCGGGTGTTTGGGGGTTCCTAAAGGGGGTCATCAGGTGGGGTCCCAAGGCATATCCTGAGTCACCTGTAAGGGAAAAGACAGGAGGATATTAGTCATGCATGTGCCCCTTGTGATGTCTGCATCATGGGGGGGGCATACCTGACACCAATGTCACTCACCAATCAGCCAGCTGTCTCCATACACGTTCATCTCAAAGTCTCTGTAGATCTTGGTCTGCCTTAGGATGAAACTATCATGGCACGAGCCGGGAAACTTGGCACAAACGTGCCAGATGAGGCCATGTGCATCTACGATCATCTGGACATTGATCGAATGCCAGCCTTTCCTGTTTCTGAACAGGTGTTCAGTATCATGGGGGGGCTGGAGTGCCACATGGGTGCAGTCAATCGCCCCGATGGTCTTAGGAAAGCCAGCAATATTGTAAAAGTCTGTCATTGCTTGCACACGCTGGTCCTCCTGGGTGGGCATGACAAACTGGTTGCTCATGCGCCGCAGTATGGCAGGGACCACCTGATGTAGACATTTACTCATGGTTGACTGCACCATCCCAGCCACACCTCCAGATGCTCGCTGGAATGAGCCACTCGATAAAAAATGGAGGGTTGCCATAACTTTGTCAAGAGGTGTCAGGGCATGGGAACGTAGGGTTGGGGCGATTAGATCCTCATGAAGGAGTTGGGTGATCTCCAGGATGGCCTCCCTATCAAATCGGTAGTTGCCAATCACCTCATAAGCTGGCATTTGCCAAATATCACGGCGTGGCCGATAAACACGCGCCTGTGCCCTCATCCTCCTCCTCTGTGCCCTCCTCCTCCTTTGTGCCTGTAAGGCAGCAAGTGCCGTCAAAATCATTGCTGGTCCTGGCATTTTTAAACAAAAAACTTCACAACTAGAGCTCTAACCTCTAGTCACTACCTTCAGCAAACCCTTCCACAGCATGTGTAAAATTAGGGCTGGTTTTATAATGTGGAAATTTAGTCAGAAAAACGAACAGGTGCGCACAGGGCGGAAAATACGGCACACACACTTAATTCTGAGAATCGCCCTAACTCCCTCATTTGCATCTTTGCCTATCAAAAACAGCGGCGAGCCTAGCGTAATTTGCGCCCGGGAATGCGCAGGTGTAACTAATTTAAGTACGGCTGAAAATACGGAAATCTTTGCTTAAGTCGTTTTGACGATCGTGCGCAAATATACGCGCCGTGTACATTTAGAAAAATGGAGTTAAGTCTGCGTATCTCTTTTGAGAATTTGGCCCCACAGGTACAAATTTAAGAACAATTGAAACTCACCATACAGTAATAGAGGTCCAGTACCCTAAGCTCATGTTTGGAACCTGAGGTTGGTCTTGTATATGTGGAGACCATACCAAAGCAGGAGTTCACAAGAAATTCCCAACATGTTTCGGAATATAGATGAATTCCTTCAGGAGAAGATGAGAGCAAAGTACAATGGTGATGTGTGGCTTTGTCAAAAAGAATAGTGGTTGTCCCACAAGAACGTGCCCCATTGCATTATGTCCACAGCTGAAATATCAAATGACAAGGAAGAATGCCCATACACAGGTGGAATACGTGGTTCTCACAGGGATTGCATAAAAAAGGAAGGCCAATCATTATATGGATGGCCTTGCTGGATAAACGGGTATGGGAAAATCTAGGCCACGTATGGCCGCCAATCCATTTTTGTATGTTTCACATAGTATTCAAGATCAACAACAGAGCTTGGAGATGGGTAGGAAAACAATCACTTATATAGAAGGAGTTATGATTTGCATATAAAGTCAGCTGCTAATACCTCTGGATCTACTGATCCCTTGACATTGACATTTCACTGTTTTCTCAGTGAAGGTCATGCTCACACTGGTTTGTTTAGAATTAGCAAATTCTATTCCTGCCCCCTGACCCCAGCTGTGGGAGGTAGTTAGTAATACAGAAAACCACACCAACATTATGATTGCCAGAGGCAATAGGATGATGTGGCCGCAGGGGGCATGTTTATGACTCCCTAGGCCCACAGGAAGTTCCATTCACCTCGAAGAGGACCACAAAGCAGTGAGTCTTCAAAGGGCCAACTTCAGAAAAGACGTGAACAAAAGCTGCATGTTTTTATTTATTTTTTAACCAGTACTTGGCTGTGTATTTAAAAATATAATAATAATAATTAACTGGAACTGGGATTTAAGCATTCCTGGCAGGATAAAGCTGCGTTTGCTAAAGGAAGGTTTTCATTTCTAGCCAAGAGTACAATTGTTTACTGTTATTCACGTTAAGATAAGAATGTTACTACAGTCACTCCTTCATGCATGCAAGGGCATTCTTATGGAATAAATACATGTGTATATAAATGGGGGTATTCAGCAATTAAAGACTAACTCCATTTTCTTGGGGAAAAAACTAGCAAATAAAAAAAATAATAATATAGCGTATACAATTTTGACTCAAGTCATATTGTTTTATTGAATCTTATTAAAAAGCAGCTTTCTTTTTAAATCTGCAGTGCTGTAATTTTCTGTTAAATGAAATGCAATATGGCTACTTGGAGGTGTTCTCTACACCAGTGGTCCTGAAATACCCCCAACGGCTATGTTTTCAGGTTTTCATTTACTTTGCACAGCTGATGTAGATCAATATCAATGACATAGGCCCAGAATCACAGACAGCAGGCGCACATTACGCCGCCGCAGCGCATCCCCCTGTGCGCTACGCCGACGCAGCGCAGAGAAACAAGCATGGAATTCACAAAGCCACTGCTCCCAAAACTGTGCTGGGTTTCGAAGGCGTAAGTCGGCGTAGGTGGAATTGGGCGTGAGCCATGCAAATGAGGTGTGACCCCATACAAATGATGGTCCGAGTGCCAGACAGATACATATCACGAATTGCACATGCGCCGGGACGTGGACGCATCCCTCTGCGCATGCTCACAACCACATCGGAACAACTGCCTAAGATACGCCGGATCACTGCGTACGCCATGAACGTAATCTTCGCCCAGCCAGACACACGTCCAACGTAAACAACGTAAAATATGCCGGCTTGAGTTCCCTGGTGCAGACCTTTGCATGTTTGCTGCTGGGTTACACCTGCTTTATGGGGCATAACTTTACGCCGTACGTAAAACTTACGCGCACATCGCGTAGCCTGCGTCGGGCGCACGTACATTCTTGAATCGCCGTATTTCCTTCATTTGCATATTAAAATGGATAAACAATGGGAGCGTCCAGCCTAAATGTGCGCCCACGCTACGCCGAGGTAGGCAAGTTACGTCGGCGGGTTGAAGCCTGTTTTTAGGCGTATCTTAGTTTGTGGATCCGGTGCACAGATACGACGGCACATATTTGCACTTACGTGGCGTATCTTGAGATACGTCGGCGCAAGGGCTTTGTGAATCCGGGCTATAGTATTGATAAGAGCTATTTTATCTAAGGGCAGTTCCCAAAACATGGCTCGTTGATGGTACTTGAGGACTGAGATTGGGAAACACTGCTTTACACAGATAGTGTATGGGACACCACCTGAAAATGTAATTTCCTGCTTGTGTGATTGGCTTACTGATTTTCCCAGAATTCTGCACTCAGATTCAAGTCAGATTTTTGCCATTCCATGCAACAAAATGCAACACAAATGTAATTTTTAGTGGGATGCTCCCAAAGAGAATTCATGTCTAAAGGGACACAGCCCCTGCCACTTTCCTTGTTAGAGCCCTGCAGTTGAGGCAGCTGATTGATAATTATAAAGTCTCTCCCATTAGATTCACTCTGCACTTGGACACAAACAGACATTTCTTCAGAATAACAAAAGGTAGGAATTTGTAACAACGTTTGTTAAAATCCCTGCAATGTACATAGAACACCCAGAGGGGAATGTTTTTTTCTCAACAAAAGTGGAGTTACTCTTTAAATTTAACAATGCATTGACGAAGTATGGGAGAAAAACATCCATTATATCATTATTGTTTTCATTTCAACTTTAAAGATGCGTTTCCTTTAAACCTTATACTGTGCATGATTATGATAAACCACTATCATTTCTATGGCGGGTTGTTGCCTTTTTCCTTTACCACTAATAGAATAGCAATTGCGGAATCTAATTCTAAAATATATCTCTTTATATAACAGGCTCATGCCCGTGTGTGGCATCTCTACAACAAAGAATTCCGCTCCACGCAAAAAGGTCTGGTGTCAATTGCGCTTTCTTCTCATTGGATAGACCCAGACAAAGACAACATAACAGAAGATAATGTCCGCCAATGTCGAAAATCCCTAGATTTTGTACTGGGATGGTTTGCAAAACCAATATTTCTCGATGGGGATTATCCTCTGTCAATGAAGAGCAACCTTTCCTCTTTACTGCCCGAGTTCACTGAGAAGGAGAAGAAGTTCAATAAAGGGACGGCCGATTTCTTCGCCCTTTCCTTTGGGCCAGCCTTAAGTTTCCAGCTTTTGGATGTGGACATAAAGTTCAGACAAGCAGAATCTCTCAACCTTCGGAGGCTCTTATATTGGATAAATATGGAATACAACAAACCGCCAATATTTATTGTGGAGAATGGCTGGCTCCTTGCTGAAATCACAAAGCGAGAGGATGCAAAGTTTATGTATTATCTCAAGATGTTTGTCATGGAAACGTTAAAGGGTAAAGTTAAATAAAGTCATACATTTTTTTTTTTACAAACAGATAATTTTAGTAGAGATTTTCTGGAGTTTTAACTTATTTAAGAGTTATTGGATGCCTATTACTTAATTTTTAAGGTGAGAAATAAAAAAAGAAAACAAACATTGACAATTAATCAACATAGAGTATACTGTTACTATTTCCCGTGCTTTCCAGGTAGCAACGCTGTGGCTGGTTGATGGGTTGCTGAGACAGTGGAAATTGTACTGTGGGATTCAGCCACAGAGTATACTTATTGTAGGGCGCTGGGATGCACTGCACTGACAGATCATAAAAAAGAAAGATATGCAATCACATTCTGGTGAAGGCATTTGGTGTGTCCTCTGTTAGATACCGCACCTCATCCCAATAATGGTAACAAAGTGAGGGGATTAAGGGGATTATTACAGTGCCTTACAAAGAGTATAAAAAAGACAGTTATTTAAAAGAAGACAATATTTTATTACAGTCGATAAATTAATTAACAGACAGTATTCATGTGGGATATACATTGATATATTATACAATGTAATCTAAAAAATAAATAACATAATTAATAATCAATATAGAGCTGGAAAATCAACAACGATGACCGAGAAATAAAGCTCCCAAAAAGATTGGCATCACAGATACTCCAGGCGCATAGATCAATCACAATAACTGTCTTTATTATACTCTTTGTAAGGCAGTGGTGGAATTATCATGGTCGCAGCAGTCGCGATTGCGACTAGGCCCCGCAGTTCCGCTACTTTAGGGGGGCCCGCAGACCCCCCATTCATCTGTCTGCCAGTGTGAGGTGCCGCGGAACCCCGCCCGTCCATCTGCCAGTGTGAACGGCCTGCCAGTTAGCTCCGCCGCGGGAGGAGGGGGGTTCGTCCGTTTATACTGTTGAGGATGAGGGGAGAGAAGGCAGAGCCAGTGGACGTGGACCGCCCTGCCCCGCCCCGCCCCTATCCAGAGAGAATGTGGGGAGTCAAGGGAGGTCACTGAAAAAGAAAGTCACCTGACCAGCTGACACCAATCACCTGAAGAGGGAGGAGCTGGCAATCCATGAGGAAAAGGCATCCCTAGGCTCACGTGTGACAAAGTTCTGAGTAGGAATCAATTGCCTGAACTAAGTAAGTGACAAATTGCCAGTGCAATCGATTCCAACCTCCACCACCTCTGCCTCTTACTGATCATCCCATCCCCCACCACCGCTGCCACCCCCCAAAACACCACCGCTGCCACCCCCATAACACCACTGCTGCCACCCCCCATAACACCACCGCTGCCACCCCCTATAACACCACCGCTGCCACCCCTCCTCAACACTATCACCTCTGACACCTCCCCTCAATACCACCACCACTGTCACCCCCTCTCAACACTACCACTGCCACCCCCTCTCAACACTACCACTGCCACCCCCTTTCAACACCACCACTGCCATCCCCTTTCAACACTATCACAACCACCCCCCATCAACACAGCCGCTGCCACACACCCCCAACACCACCGCTGCCACCCCCTTCAACACCACCACCACTGATGCCACCCCCCCCAACACCCCTCAAAAAAAGTATAAAAATTATGCTTTTTCATTACGCCTCTGTTGTAAGGCACCGTAAAAATCCCCTCACTTTATATGCAATCACACTTTATGCTGTCTGCTGTTAGCTGAGTGCTGCATATGATAGTTTGATACTTTATTGCTAAGGGAACACTCCAGCTCCCTATTAGAGGAGTGTATCATCACAAACACAAAGGCGTCCTATGGCCCAGAGTCAGCTGTGGGTTATATGGTAGCCTGAACTTTAATTTTTAGATGGTCTCCTCACCACAATAATAAGCAGATTTATTTTGGCAGAAAAGGCAGAAAAGGCCCATTCATGTGTAGCACTACCCCCGAAGGAGCGGTTGGTTTGTTTTGGGTCTAGGCTCTGGTCAGGCCCGGACTGGGACAAAAAATAGGCCCGGGCATTTTGGATTAAGCAGCCCATGACATGCTAACCGACACCTCCGGCAGAGAACATGGGGGAGGTGGAGAGCATGCAGGGAGGTGGAGAGCACAGGGAGGGTGGTGGAGAGCACTGGGGGGTGGCAGAGACCATGGGGAGAGGTGGAGAGCACTGGGGGGTGGCAGAGAGCACTGGGGGGTGGCAGAGAGCACTGGGGGGGGGGTGACGTGGCAGAGAGCACTGGGGGGAAGGTTGAGAGCACTGGGGGGATGGCGTGGCAGAGAGCACTGGGGGAGGTGGAGAGCACTGGTGAAAAGGTTGAGAGCACTGGGGGGTGGCAGAGAGCACTGGGGTGGTGGCAGAGAGCACTGGGGTGGTGGCAGAGAGCCCTGGGGGTGGCAGAGAGCCCTGGGGGTGGCAGAGAGCACTGCAGGGATTGGCAGAGAGCACTGCAGGGATTGGCAGAGAGCACTGCAGGGGTGGAGGAGAGCACTGCGGGGGTGGAGGAGAGCCCTGGTTGGAAGTTGAGAGCACTGAGGGGTGGCAGAGAGCATGGAGGGAGGTGGAGAGCACTGGGGGGTGACAGAGAACCCTGAGGGGAGGTTGAGAGCACTGGGGGGTGGTAAAGAGCACTGGGGGTGGCAGAGAGTACTGGGAGGTGGCGGAGAGCACTGGGAGGTGGCAGAGAGCACTGGAGGGGGTGGCAGAGAGCACTGGAGGGGGTGGCAGAGAGCACTGGAGGGGGTGGCAGAGAGAACTTGGGGGGTGGCAGAGAGAACTTGGGGGGTGGCAGAGAGAACTTGGGGGTGGCAGAGAGCACTGGGGGGAGGTTGAGAGCACTGGAGGGTGGCAGAGAGCACTGGAGGGTGGCAGAGAGTACTGGGAGGTGGCAGAGAGCACTGGGAGGTGGCGGAGAGCACTGGGAGGTGGCAGAGAGCACTGGGAGGGGGTGGCAGAAATCACTGAGGGGGGGGGGTGGCAGAGAGCACTGGGAGGGGGTGGCAAAAATCACTGGGAAGGGGTGGCAGAAATCACTGGGGGGGGTGGCAGAGAGCACTGGGAGGGGGTGGCAGAGAGCACTGGGATGGGGGTGGCAGAAATCACTGGGGGGGGGTGGCAGAGAGCACTGGGAGGGGGTGGCAGAGAGCACTGGGAGGGGGTGGCAGAAATCACTGGGGGGGTGGCAGAAATCACTGGGGGGGGGGTGGCAGAGAGCACTGGGAGGGGGTGGCAGAAATCACTGGGGGGGGTGGCAGAGAGCACTGGGAGGGGGTGGCAGAGAGCACTGGGAGGGGGTGGCAGAAATCACTGGGGGGGTGGCAGAGAGCACTGGGAGGGGGTGGCAGAGAGCACTGGGAAGGGGTGGCAGAAATCACTGGGGGGGGGGGGGTGGCAGAGAGCACTGGGAGGGGGTGGCAGAAATAACTGAGGGGGGGGGTGGCAGAGAGCACTGGGAGGGGGTGGCAGAAATCACTGGGGGGGGGGTGGCAGAGAGCACTGGGAGGGGGTGGCAGAGAGCACTGGGAGGGGGTGGCAGAAATCACGGGGGGGGGGGCATAAATCACTGGGGGGGGTGGCAGAGAGCACTGGGAGGGGGTGGCAGAGAGCACTGGGGGGGGGTGGCAGAAATCACTGGGGGGGGGGTGGCAGAGAGCACTGGGAGGGGGTGGCAGAAATCACTGGGGGGGGTGGCAGAGAGCACTGGGAGGGGGTGGCAGAAATCACTGGGGGGGTGGCAGAGAGCACTGGGAGGGGGTGGCAGAGAGCACTGGGAGGGGGTGGCAGAGAGCACTGGGAGGGGGTGGCAGAAATCACTGGGGGGGTGGCAGAGAGCACTGGGAGGGGGTGGCAGAAATCACTGGGGGGGGTGGCAGAGAGCACTGGGAGGGGGTGGCAGAGAGCACTGGGGGGTGGTGGCAGAGAGCACTGGGAGGGGCTGGCAGAAATCACTGGGGGGGTGGCAGAGAGCACTGGGAGGGGGTGGCAGAAATCACTGGGGGGGGGTGGCAGAGAGCACTGGGGGGTGGCAGAGAGCACTGGGAGGGGGTGGCAGAAATCACTGGGGGGTGGCATAAATCACTGGGGGGGGTGGCAGAGAGCACTGGGAGGGGGTGGCAGAGAGCACTGGGAGGGGGTGGCAGAAATCACTGGGGGGGGGGGTGGCAGAGAGCACTGGGAGGGGGTGGCAGAAATCACTGGGGGGGGGTGGCAGAGAGCACTGGGAGGGGGTGGCAGAGAGCACTGGGAGGGGGTGGCAGAAATCACTGGGGGGGTGGCAGAGAGCACTGGGAGGGGGTGGCAGAAATCACTGGGGGGGGGTGGCAGAGAGCACTGGGAGGGGGTGGCAGAGAGCACTGGGGGGGGGGGGTGGCAGAGAGCACTGGGAGGGGGTGGCAGAGAGCACTGGGAGGGGGTGGCAGAAATCACTGGGGGGGGTGGCAGAGAGCACTGGGAGGGGGTGGCAGAGAGCACTGGGGGGTGGTGGCAGAGAGCACTGGGAGGGGCTGGCAGAAATCACTGGGGGGGGGTGGCAGAGAGCACTGGGAGGGGGGTGGCAGAAATCACTGGGGGGGGTGGCAGAGAGCACTGGGGGGTGGCAGAGAGCACTGGGAGGGGGTGGCAGAAATCACTGGGGGGGGTGGCATAAATCACTGGGGGGGGTGGCAGAGAGCACTGGGAGGGGGTGGCAGAGAGCACTGGGAGGGGGTGGCAGAAATCACTGGGGGGGGGGTGGCAGAGAGCACTGGGAGGGGGTGGCAGAAATCACTGGGAGGGGGTGGCAGAAATCACTGGGGGGGGTGGCAGAGAGCACTGGGAGGGGGTGGCAGAGAGCACTGGGAGGGGGGTGGCAGAAATCACTGGGGGGGTGGCAGAGAGCACTGGGAGGGGGTGGCAGAAATCACTGGGGGGGTGGCAGAGAGCACTGGGAGGGGGTGGCAGAGAGCACTGGGGGGGGGGGGTGGCAGAGAGCACTGGGAGGGGGTGGCAGAGAGCACTGGGGGGGGGTGGCAGAGAGCACTGGGAGGGGGTGGCAGAAATCACTGGGGGGGGGGGTGGCAGAGAGCACTGGGAGGGGGTGGCAGAAATCACTGGGAGGGGGTGGCAGAGAGCACTGGGGGGGGTGGCAGAGAGCACTGGGAGGGGGTGGCAGAAATCACTGGGGGGGGGTGGCAGAGAGCACTGGGGGGGGGTGGCAGAGAGCACTGGGAGGGGGTGGCAGAAATCACTGGGGGGGGGGTGGCAGAGAGCACTGGGAGGGGGTGGCAGAGAGCACTGGGGGGGGGGGGGGGGAGAGAGCACTGGGAGGGGGTGGCAGAAATCACTGGGGGGGGTGGCAGAGAGCACTGGGGTGACGTGGCAGAGAGCACTGGGAGGGGGTGGTTGAGAGCACTGGGGGGGTGGCGTGGCAGAGAGCACTGGGGGAGGTGGAGAGCACTAAGGGAGGTGGAGAGCACTGGTGAAAAGGTTGAGAGCACTGGGGGGTGGCAGAGAGCACTGGGGTGGTGGCAGAGAGCACTGGGGTGGTGGCAGAGAGCCCTGGGGGTGGCAGAGAGCACTGGGGGTGGCAGAGAGCACTGCAGGGATTGGCAGAGAGCACTGCAGGGGTGGAGGAGAGCACTGCGGGGGTGGAGGAGAGCACTGCGGGGGTGGAGGAGAGCCCTGGTTGGAAGTTGAGAGCACTGGGGGTGGCAGAGAGCACTGCAGGGATTGGCAGAGAGCACTGCAGGGGTGGAGGAGAGCACTGCGGGGGTGGAGGAGAGCACTGCGGGGGTGGAGGAGAGCCCTGGTTGGAAGTTGAGAGCACTGAGGGGTGGCAGAGAGCATGGAGGGAGGTGGAGAGCACTGGGGGGTGACAGAGAACCCTGAGGGGAGGTTGAGAGCACTGGGGGGTGGTAAAGAGCACTGGGGGTGGCAGAGAGTACTGGGAGGTAGCGGAGAGCACTGGGAGGTGGCAGAGAGCACTGGAGGGGGTGGCAGAGAGCACTGGAGGGGGTGGCAGAGAGCACTGGAGGGGGTGGCAGAGAGAACTTGGGGGGTGGCAGAGAGAACTTGGGGGTGGCAGAGAGCACTGGGGGAGGTTGAGAGCACTGGAGGGTGGCAGAGAGCACTGGAGGGTGGCAGAGAGTACTGGGAGGTGGCGGAGAGCACTGGGAGGTGGCGGAGAGCACTGGGAGGTGGCAGAGAGCACTGGGAGGGGGTGGCAGAAATCACTGAGGGGGGGGTGGCAGAGAGCACTGGGAGGGGGTGGCAAAAATCACTGGGAAGGGGTGGCAGAAATCACTGGGGGGGGGGGGGTGGCAGAGAGCACTGGGAGGGGGTGGCAGAGAGCACTGGGAGGGGGTGGCAGAAATCACTGGGGGGGGGTGGCAGAGAGCACTGGGAGGGGGTGGCAGAGAGCACTGGGAGGGGGTGGCAGAAATCACTGGGGGGGTGGCAGAAATCACTGGGGGGGGGTGGCAGAGAGCACTGGGAGGGGGTGGCAGAAATCACTGGGGGGGGTGGCAGAGAGCACTGGGAGGGGGTGGCAGAGAGCACTGGGAGGGGGTGGCAGAAATCACTGGGGGGGGGTGGCAGAGAGCACTGGGAGGGGGTGGCAGAGAGCACTGGGAGGGGGTGGCAGAAATCACTGGGGGGGTGGCAGAGAGCACTGGGAGGGGGTGGCAGAGAGCACTGGGAAGGGGTGGCAGAAATCACTGGGGGGGGGGTGGCAGAGAGCACTGGGAGGGGGTGGCAGAAATCACTGAGGGGGGGTGGCAGAGAGCACTGGGAGGGGGTGGCAGAAATCACTGGGGGGGGGGGGGTGGCAGAGAGCACTGGGAGGGGGTGGCAGAGAGCACTGGGAGGGGGTGGCAGAAATCACTGGGGGGGGTGGCATAAATCACTGGGGGGGGGTGGCAGAGATCACTGGGAGGGGGTGGCAGAGAGCACTGGGAGGGGGTGGCAGAAATCACTGGGGGGGGGGGTGGCAGAGAGCACTGGGAGGGGGTGGCAGAAATCACTGGGGGGGGGTGGCAGAGAGCACTGGGAGGGGGTAGCAGAAATCACTGGGGGGGGTGGCAGAGAGCACTGGGAGGGGGTGGCAGAGAGCACTGGGAGGGGGTGGCAGAGAGCACTGGGAGGGGGTGGCAGAAATCACTGGGGGGGTGGCAGAGAGCACTGGGAGGGGGTGGCAGAAATCACTGGGGGGGTGGCAGAGAGCACTGGGAGGGGGTGGCAGAGAGCACTGGGGGGTGGTGGCAGAGAGCACTGGGAGGGGCTGGCAGAAATCACTGGGGGGGTGGCAGAGAGCACTGGGAGGGGGTGGCAGAAATCACTGGGGGGGGGTGGCAGAGAGCACTGGGGGGGTGGCAGAGAGCACTGGGAGGGGGTGGCAGAAATCACTGGGGGGGTGGCATAAATCACTGGGGGGGGGGGCAGAGAGCACTGGGAGGGGGGTGGCAGAGAGCACTGGGAGGGGGTGGCAGAAATCACTGGGGGGGTGGCAGAGAGCACTGGGAGGGGGTGGCAGAGAGCACTGGGAGGGGGTGGCAGAAATCACTGGGGGGGGTGGCAGAGAGCACTGGGAGGGGGTGGCAGAGAGCACTGGGAAGGGGTGGCAGAAATCACTGGGGGGGTGGCAGAGAGCACTGGGAGGGGGTGGCAGAAATCACTGAGGGGGGGTGGCAGAGAGCACTGGGAGGGGGTGGCAGAAATCACTGGGGGGGGGTGGCAGAGAGCACTGGGAGGGGGTGGCAGAGAGCACTGGGAGGGGGTGGCAGAAAATCACTGGGGGGGGGTGGCATAAATCACTGGGGGGGGTGGCAGAGAGCACTGGGAGGGGGTGGCAGAGAGCACTGGGAGGGGGTGGCAGAAATCACTGGGGGGGGGGTGGCAGAGAGCACTGGGAGGGGGTGGCAGAAATCACTGGGGGGGGGGTGGCAGAGAGCACTGGGAGGGGGTGGCAGAAATCACTGGGGGGGGTGGCAGAGAGCACTGGGAGGGGGTGGCAGAGAGCACTGGGAGGGGGTGGCAGAAATCACTGGGGGGGTGGCAGAGAGCACTGGGAGGGGGTGGCAGAAATCACTGGGGGGGGGGTGGCAGAGAGCACTGGGAGGGGGTGGCAGAGAGCACTGGGAGGGGGTGGCAGAAATCACTGGGGGGGTGGCAGAAATCACTGGGGGGGGTGGCAGAGAGCACTGGGAGGGGGTGGCAGAAATCACTGGGGGGGGTGGCAGAGAGCACTGGGAGGGGGTGGCAGAGAGCACTGGGAGGGGGTGGCAGAAATCACTGGGGGGGTGGCAGAGAGCACTGGGAGGGGGTGGCAGAGAGCACTGGGAGGGGGTGGCAGAAATCACTGGGGGGGTGGCAGAGAGCACTGGGAGGGGGTGGCAGAGAGCACTGGGAAGGGGTGGCAGAAATCACTGGGGGGGGGTGGCAGAGAGCACTGGGAGGGGGTGGCAGAAATCACTGAGGGGGGGGGGGGGTGGCAGAGAGCACTGGGAGGGGGTGGCAGAAATCACTGGGGGGGGGGGGTGGCAGAGAGCACTGGGAGGGGGGTGGCAGAGAGCACTGGGAGGGGGTGGCAGAAATCACTGGGGGGGTGGCATAAATCACTGGGGGGGGGGGTGGCAGAGAGCACTGGGAGGGGGTGGCAGAGAGCACTGGGAGGGGGTGGCAGAAATCACTGGGGGGGGGGTGGCAGAGAGCACTGGGAGGGGGTGGCAGAAATCACTGGGGGGGGTGGCAGAGAGCACTGGGAGGGGGTGGCAGAAATCACTGGGGGGGGGGTGGCAGAGAGCACTGGGAGGGGGTGGCAGAGAGCACTGGGAGGGGGTGGCAGAGAGCACTGGGAGGGGGTGGCAGAAATCACTGGGGGGGTGGCAGAGAGCACTGGGAGGGGCTGGCAGAAATCACTGGGGGGGGTGGCAGAGAGCACTGGGAGGGGGTGGCAGAGAGCACTGGGGGGTGGTGGCAGAGAGCACTGGGAGGGGCTGGCAGAAATCACTGGGGGGGGGGTGGCAGAGAGCACTGGGAGGGGGTGGCAGAAATCACTGGGGGGGGTGGCAGAGAGCACTGGGAGGGGGTGGCAGAAATCACTGGGGGGGGGGTGGCATAAATCACTGGGGGGGGTGGCAGAGAGCACTGGGAGGGGGTGGCAGAGAGCACTGGGAGGGGGTGGCAGAAATCACTGGGGGGGGGGTGGCAGAGAGCACTGGGAGGGGGTGGCAGAAATCACTGGGGGGGTGGCAGAGAGCACTGGGAGGGGGTGGCAGAGAGCACTGGGAGGGGGTGGCAGAAATCACTGGGGGGGTGGCAGAGAGCACTGGGAGGGGGGTGGCAGAAATCACTGGGGGGGTGGCAGAGAGCACTGGGAGGGGGTGGCAGAGAGCACTGGGGGGGGGTGGCAGAGAGCACTGGGAGGGGGTGGCAGAGAGCACTGGGGGGGGGGTGGCAGAGAGCACTGGGAGGGGGTGGCAGAAATCACTGGGGGGGTGGCAGAGAGCACTGGGAGGGGGTGGCAGAAATCACTGGGGGGGGGGGTGGCAGAGAGCACTGGGAGGGGGTGGCAGAGAGCACTGGGGGGGGTGGCAGAGAGCACTGGGAGGGGGTGGCAGAAATCACTGGGGGGGTGGCAGAGAGCACTGGGAGGGGGTGGCAGAGAGCACTGGGAGGGGGTGGCAGAAATCACTGGGCGGGGTGGCAGAGAGCACTGGGAGGGGGTGGCAGAGAGCACTGAGAGGGGGTGGCAGAAATCACTGGGGGGGGGGGGTGGCGGCAGAAATCACTGGGGGGGGTGGCAGAAATCACTGGGGGGGGGGGTGGCAGAGAGCACTGGGGAGATCACGAGGAGGCAAAGTGTATGAGAGGTGTAGAAGGAGCAGTGGGGGCGGCTGCATATAAAAATTCATTTTCTCAATCTCCCTTCTGCTGTATTGGAATGCCTGCTTCTCCTCTACCTCCCGCAGCCTCAGGCATTCCAATACAGCAGAAGGGAGACAGAGAAAAAGATTTTTTATATTCAGCCGCCCCCACTGCTCCTCCTATCCAGGTTACAGGAGGGGGGGGCTGCACTCACGTTTTCTGCTATATCCGGGCCGGTGTAAGGAGCAACAGGTGTCCGCTCTGGCTCCTCCCCCTCGCAGTCACGCCCCCCGGCCGTGGAGAGGCCGAAGGCTTCTCATCTAGCTCCTCCCCCCTGTGTTTACGTCCACCCGGGAGGCCGCGGAGAGGCTTGATGAGCGGCGCGGGTTTAAAGAGAATTGTGCCCCGCGACTTGCAGCCTGACGGCCTCTCGGTAGCCGCGGCCCACCGGGCGAATGCCCGGTTTGCCCGATGGCCAGTCCGGGCCTGGCTCTGGTTATCAACTCCCTTGGCACGACTGGTATAGTGGGAATCGTAGACCCCAATAACTTGTTGAAAGGCACAAAATCCTGGCACACCACAGTAAATTATGTAAATTAATGATTGCCTTGAGTTGTATGGATCCCGCAGGTTGACAGAGAGACTGTACACAAATCTCAGCTTAACCAATGTAACTCTTTACTTGATAGGATAAAGCAAAAGAAACAAAGGTAAAACAGTAAAGGACGGCCTGCAGAGCCCTGCAAGAGTCAGAAACAGTAATAACCAATAAATATACGTTAAGTTATAAAGGCTATGCAGACCTGTGTAAGCACTCAGAAAGGGGATTCCCTCAATAAGGCATCCACACTGAAGCACCTCTTTGCCAAGCCTCACCCAGCTCTCACTACTAACAATACTACACAGTATAATAGAACAGATTACTCAATCAAAGAGCATAACGATGAACATCAACAGTCTGCAATGACTAAATAGGCAGTCTTTAAATAGTATTCCTAACTAGTGTGGTTTGTTTGATCAGACCAAACCTCAGTTCAAATTATCCCAAAAGTCCGTGCACTGATGCGTTGGCATGCGGTGGTAGCGCGCAAGGGGTAATTTGTAATCCAATAGGGTAACAAATAAAACTTGTGGAGAAGGGCCCAAATAGTCAAACCACAATGGCTAATGTGGACGATCCACCCTCCAACAACACAGTCAGTAGGTTCTGGGCAGGTGCCCGTCTCACCCAGCCAGTTCAGGCCTTGTCCTTCCAAAACACTCCGTCTGTGATCTCAGATCACAGTCCTCTAAGATGACAGACTCGGGTCCTCAGACAAGTCACTGGGGTAATGGGAACCCGTCCGATCACTCCGTCAGGGGTTCTGTCTCTCTCTATCAGTGGCGCTCCGCCTGGGTGTAGGTAGGCCTCAACACCGGCCTAGACGTCCATTGGACCCTTCCACGGGCCATTTCCATAGGTGTCCTCCTGGGTTAAAGAGGCGGTGCAGAGAGAGCGTACCAAAAACGCCCCCTCCCTTAAATTACCTCCCCCAGCAGGCAGTGCAGGAAGCAAAGTAGTCTGGGATTGTACAGTTGCTCTCTGGGTAACGTAGTTCATTATAAGCCATTGTACTCAATTTCCCAACATCCTCTGCGGTACCAGGACAAGGAGTAAACAGCCGGTGGCTATATCACAACTCGGCCACAGGAGGGAGCTGAGTTCCTTCTTGATCAGCAGATGGTAGTCTTTTATACCACATAAAAGGGTGATATCCTGCTACACATGTTTAAGTGTTCCATTCCAGTATGATAATGCAGGTTGTTACTGCAGATTATAGCATGCATTATTATGTGTTGTGTCAAGGCAGCCCATTCATTATAAATGGGCTGCTGTTGTACCACAATGGATGAAAAAATCTACATGACGTTTTTTTGCTTTTGTTTAAATATACAGCATACCACATCACATGGTATATGCATTATAGTGTGGTATATGATGTGTTTAGGTGTATTTAGGATAGTTTAGTTTGTTTAACTACTTAAGGACCAGAAGAATTTTCCCCCGTAATGACCAGGCCATTTTTTGCGATACGGCACTGCGTCTCTTTAACTGACAATTACGCGGCCTCACAAATAGAGCTTTCTGTTAGTGGTATTTGTTCACCTCTACGGTTTTTATTTTTTGCGCTTTATACAAAAAAAGAGTGACAATTTTGAAAAAATATATACTTTTTACATATCCCCCAAAAAATGTCTTCATCAGTTTAGGCCAATATGTATTCATCTACATGTTTTTGGTAAAAAAATAAATCGCAATAAGCGTATACTGCGTAAAGGTTACAGTGTCTACAAAATAGGGGATATATTTATGGCATTTTTATTATTTTTTTATTTTTTTACTAGTAATGGTGGCGATCTACGATTTTTAGCGGGGCTGCAACATTGCGGCGGACAGATCGGACACTTTTGACACTTTTTTGGGACCAGTGACATTTATACAGTGATCAGAGCTAAAAATAGCCACTGATTACTGTGTAAATGTCACTGGAAGGGAAGGAGTTAACACTAGGGGGCGATCAAGGGGTTAAGCGTCCCTTAGGGAGGTGTTTCTAACTGTGGGGAGAGAGAGATCACTGTTCCTGATAATTAGGAACAGCAGATCTCTCTCTCCTACCCTGTCAGAACAGGGATCTGTGTGTTTGGACATCGAAGCCACCGGCCACACGCATCGGCTCCGCTGTCACGCCTGTACCCCCTATCGCTCTTAACCTCCCTGGCGGTATGATTCTGTCTGGAATTACGTACCAAAAGCGGTACAATTATTTTGCAAGGAAATTTGGCATTTTATACTGTAGGCCTGTAATTTTTAGAAATAACTCACTTAAATCTGACCAAGCAAGAGTCTTGTAGGCATCCCGGGTATGATTTTTTTTTTAAAACAAAATTATAAATTATAATATAATAAATAATTATAAATAATTATAACAAATAATAATATAATTATAATAAAAATTATTCAATAATGTAATCAACTCAAAATCACTGAAATGTGCTCAGTTGCAGAATTGTCGCTGTCATTATTTATTTATTTTTATGACGAATTTCCCCACAAATCGCTATCGCACAATTCTGCAAGTGATTATAATTTATTATCACTGTTTTCTAGCTGATCTAAAACCATTTTTGACATAAAGGGACACTTTTGGACAATCTACAGTTTTTAGGCAGAAATTACATTTTTTATTCTTATAAAAGTACATGTAGGGCACTGGGCAGACCACTAGGGACAAGGGGGGTGTGTATTTTTTACATACAGTACTGTAATCTATAAGATTACAGTATACTGTATGTAAAGTGTTTGTTTACTTTTTTGAATTTGGCGGCATTCTCCGCTCCCGTGCGTCGTAACGTCGCAGGGAACGGAGATCGGCGGCACACGGGGAGACTGTGAATCGAGCGAGGAGGTCCCGCTTGC
The DNA here is from genome assembly GCF_905171775.1 of Rana temporaria. Taxonomy (NCBI): domain Eukaryota; kingdom Metazoa; phylum Chordata; class Amphibia; order Anura; family Ranidae; genus Rana; species Rana temporaria. The sequence continues at coordinate 78,079,734 of NC_053490.1, read as the reverse complement.
TCACACAGCAGGGTGTCATCGCTGGATCCAGGGACAAGGTGAGTAACTTGCCTGTGGATCCAGCGAAAGGTAAGCCGCGCCGCTGCACGTCCACCCCGAGCGTGACTCGGGGATACCGATCTTAGCATTGAAAACCAACCCCGAGTCACGCTCGGGTTTACCGCCAAGGGGGGTAAAGGATCACTAAAGGAATTTTTTTTTTTTTTTAGCTAAATAGCTTCCTTTACCTTACTGCAGTACTGGTTTCATGTCCTCATTGTTCGTTTTTGCTTTGAAGTTGCTGTATTTCTGCTCTGATCTCCACACTTCCTGCTTGTCTGGCTCCTTTTGAAAAATCTCATGGCAGCTTTTCACTGTGGTCCAAACTGTGTGTTCAGATTCATTTTAAAAACAAAACACTGCCCTGGATTTGTTTGTTTTTGTTCTGTGGGTCTCTTTACTTCACAGAAACATGAAACCAGTTTAAAACCGAAAGTGAAACTAGAGGCACATTATATGATTGAATTGAATCTATTTTTAATCATTTTTTAAAAGGAATCAGTTAACTTTTATGTCTCTATACCCTGTAAACAGTCATTTCAGCAAAACATTTTTTTTCCTTTAGTGACCCTTTAAAGAGGCCAATGTACACCGACGGTGATTCAACCCAGGAGAGTCAACCTGCCGCAGTATAGTGACGGCGGCTGGTCCTTAAGCCGTTATTGTAGTTTGTTTTTGTTTTAGTCCTTTTTATATGTGTATTTGATAGGATTTGTGCACTGTCATTTTATCTTTTTTTAATTCTACTCATTTTCTCACTGTCTGTTTGTCCTTTCTGTGAAAAGTAAAATAAGGCTAATGAGGGATAATTTTTGTTACCAGAACCAGGGGCGGATCCAGAGTCTAGTCGCGGGAGGGGCACTGCCAGAAAATATGTTTTTTTTTGTCGGCAATTTATTTGGGAAATGACTGGTGTTAACGCTTCAATCATCACGGCAACATGGTTGTTATGATGTCAGGATGATTGTAGCGCATTATTTCTATTATTACATTTTTATAGAAAATTAAATAGTTCAACTCACCATAATGCAGAATCAGTGGGAGCCCCGAGTGTGTCACTTGCCACCGTCGCCTGCCACCAGATGCAGATTGTCACCTGCCACAAGTTGCGGATTGCCACTTGCCACGTCACCTGCCACACGTTGCGCATTGTCCACTTGCCACAAGTTGCAGATTGTCACTTGCCACGTCACCTGCCACAGATTGTGGATTGTCCACTTGCCACGTCACCTGCCACAGATTGCGGATTGTCCACTTGCCACGTCACCTGCCACAGATTGCGGATTGTCCACTTGCCATGTCACCTGCCACACGTTGCGCATTGTCCACTTGCCACAAGTTGCAGATTGTCACTTGCCACTTCACCTGCCACAGATTGCGGATTGTCCACTTGCCACGTCACCTGCCACAGATTGCGGATTGTCCACTTGCCATGTCACCTGCCACACGTTGCGCATTGTCCACTTGCCACAAGTTGCAGATTGTCACTTGCCACTTCACCTGCCACACATTGCGCATTGTCCACTTCCACGTCACCTGCCACACATTGTGGATTGTCCACTTGCCACGTCACCTGCCACAAGTTGCGGATTGTCCACTTGCCATGTCACCTGCCACAAGTTGCGGATTGTCCACTTGCCATGTCACCTGCCACACTTTGCGGATTGTCCACTTGCCACAAGTTTCAGATTGTCACTTGCCACGTCATCTGCCACACATTGCGGATTGTCCATTTGCCACGTCACCTGCCACAGATTGCGGATTGTCCACTTGCCACGTCACTTGCTACACCTTGCGGATTTTCACTTTCCTGCTTAGGTGGAGAATGGGGATTGTCACTTCCTGTGTCCCGTAGTCAGGCAGCAGAGAGATGATGTAATCTCTCTGCTGCCTGCACAGTGAGTGAGGGAGGAACTGCTGGGATGCAGGGCGGGCACTGGGCGGTGAGAGATGTCATCTCTCTGCTCCGCCACCCGCTGATTGGCCAGTCTACCCATCAAGCCTCCCAGCTTCATGTCTCTCACTCGCCCGCCAAGCCGCCTAGCTGCATCCACTCGCACAGTCAGTGTGAGCGCCAACCGGACAAGCAGCTCGATGGCTTATCCACCGCGCCGCCCACACAGTCACTTGCACACCGGCTCACCCGCCGGCACACTCACGGCGACCCACCGCAACAAATTTCTAGGGGGGGGCGGCGATTGCCCTGAGCCCGACGTGACTCACTGGCCGTCTGTGACGTCACTCGTTGCAAGACGCCATGCGGCCCAGGCGTTAGCAACGAGTGCAGGGAAGGGAAGAGGCTCCACCCACCTCCTCCTCCGCTCCTGGTATTTCCGTTCAAAAGCACACATCGGACCGTGTGTACGGGGCATTAGATGAGAATCTCCCTCACTTAAGGGTGATGTCTTGTAGTGAAAGGAAAAATCTCCAGTGGTACACAGATCACAAAATTTTTTACCTGATAGGGGGTTTAACCCTTTCCTTTGCTATCCAAAACAAAACAAAAAACTGTGGGCCAGATTCACAAAGACTTACGCTGACATATCTACTGATACGCCGCGTAAGTCCATGGATGCGCCGTCGTATCTATGCGCCGTATTCTTGTACTAAGATACGCCTGAATTTTGGCTTCCTATGACCGACGTAAGTCTCCTACGGCGTCGTATCTTGGGTGCATATTTACGCTGGGCGCTAGGGGCGCTTCCATTGATTTACGCGTTGAATATGTAAATGGGCGAGATACGCCGATTCACGAACGTACTTGCGCCCGTCGCAGTAAGCTACGCCGTTTACGTAAGGCGTACGTCCGGCGTAAAGATAAACCACCAAAAAGCTGGTCTAAGTCATGTTAGGGTATGGACGTCGGAAATGCTGTCGCATTTTACGTTGTCTACGTAAGTCGTACGTGAATGGGGCTGGGCGTAGGTTATGTTCACGTCGAACGCATTGAGCCGTCGCATCTTAGGGAGTATATGCGACGTGATTCTGAGCATGCGCGCACATGCGCCATTCATTCGGGAATTCATTTACATGGGGTCACTGCTAATTTTAATACAACATGCCCACTACCTTCCTAATTTAAATTAGGCGGGCTTACGCCGGCCCATTTACGCTACGCCGACGTGACTTAGGGAGCAAGTGCTTTGTGAATACTTTACTTGCCTCTCTATGTTACGTCGGTGTAGCGCATTTGAGCTGCGCTATGCCCGCTTAAACATACGCCGCTCTACGTGAATCTGGCCCTGTATGTTTATATATACACTTTGACAAGCTTTCATGTCTGGCAGGTAACTTTTATAGAACAGAGTTAAAGTGGTTGTAAACCTAGTTACACCACTTGTACCTACAGGTAAGCCTATAATAAGGCCTACCTGTAGTTACTGTAAATATCTCCTAAACCTACTGGAGATATTTACCATAAACGCTTGTGCCAACGTCATCGGCACATGCACTGTGAAGAAGCAGCCCTCCGCGCCGTTTCTTCACTAGTAAGTGCCTGACTGGCTCCCACGCACATGCACAGGAGTGATGTCTCTGTGACTGGCAGGAGGAAGAGGGGCGAAGATGGATGTGGCCACCAGCCGGCACATTGGGGGCTTTGTTTGAAGGTAAGTGGCACATGATGGGCTAGTATGCGATGCATACCAGCCAATAATGCTTTTACTTTGCCGGGGAAAGCAGGGGGAAAAAAGGAAATAAAACCCATCAGGGTTTACTTCCTCTTTAAAGAGAAATATTTTTCTGCATATATTGGGGTCGATTTACTAAATGCAACTAGACCATGCACTTTTCTCCAGAGCTTAGTAAATGGGGAAAGCTTTTTTGAAGTCCAACATCCAAAAATGCTGTTTCCTTGCATGTTATTAGTTATTCTGTGCAAAGTGAAGTTTCACCTCATTTTATAAGCTCTGGAGTCAATGCCCTCACAGGTTGCAACTGCACATGCAAAGTGCACAGTCTATTTGTCTTTAGTAAATGAACCCCACTGTATGCTATATTGAATATAACACAATGGGGTTGATTTACTAAAGGCAAAGAAACTTTGGGCCAAATCCACAGACATGCAGCCTAACTTAACTTTTCAAAGTTAAGTTACACTGCCGCAATTTTCCGAAGTTAAGTACCGATCCTCAAAGCACTTACCCGGAAAATTGCGGCATCGCAACTTAACTCCGTCCATCGTAAGGCGTTCCTAGTTTAAATGGGCGATTCCCATTTAAATTAGGCGCGCTCCCGCGCCGGACGTACTGCACATGCGTGTGACGTGATTTTTCCCGACGTGCAGCGCGCGAACATAATTTACGCCGGGCTTTGTGGATTGCGACGGGACAATAAAGTTGCGACGGGTGAAAAAAAATGTACGCGCCGGGAAAAAAAAATTCAAATTAAAAAAAAAATCGCGGCGATCGAAAAAAAGGTCTGGTTTTACATGGTGTACTAACTTTACACATTGTAAAACCAGCCCTAATTTTACGCGTGCAAATCGTAACTTACGCAGAAAACACAAAGCTTAAAAGCTTTGTGGATCTGCTTAAGTACTCATTTGCATACGCTAGGCGGCATTTCGACTCGAAATGCCCCCAGCGGCGGATGCGGTACTGCATCTTAAGATCTGACAGTGTAAGTGTCTTACAGATGTCAGATCTTCTGCCTAACTTTGGAAAAATCCTTTTAAGGATCGTTTCCAAAGTTAGGCACAGACTGAACAGCAGTTCCGCCTGCGTATCTCTTTTGTGGATTTGGCCCCTTGTATTTTTCAAAGTGCAGTTGCACTCTGCAGGAGCAGTTGCTCCAGAGGTTAGTAAATGATCGGGAGCTCTGCTGACTTTCATCATCCAAATGTGTGTCTTCTAAAAAATAAAATGGACAGTATTTATTATTATGGGAAGAGAAAGCTCTATTGTTGAAATTAATATGGATTGTTTTTCCTTTCTGTATTTTTTTTTCAGCCATCAGGACAGATGGAGTGAATGTCATTGGCTACACAGCCTGGGCTCTGATGGATGGATTTGAATGGTACAGAGGGTACATGATTCGACGTGGATTGTTCTATGTGGACTTTAGAAGTCATAACAAAAAGCTGCTACCTAAATCCTCTGCCTTGTTTTATCAGCAGCTGATTAGGAAAAATGGATTTCCTTCACAACCAGAATATCAGCCAATCCAAGGAACCTTTCCCTGCAATTTTGCATGGGGAATTACCGCATGCAGAATAAATGTAAGTCATTTCTTTTGACATCAAACAAAATAGTCACACGTGAATTATTAGAATTGCACAGATTTGTTATCAATTTATATTTGTCTTTTATTTTGCTTTGTTTAAATTACAGTGGAACCTTGGATTATGAGCATAATCCGTTCCAGGAGAAAACCGTGTTTCCCCATAGAAATCAATGGAAATGAAAATAATTTGTTCCGCATTGACTTCTATGGCACGCAATACTGCATGTGGCCAGAGGTGAGGGGCGCCAAAGAGCCTTGGAAATACTGGGAAAGGCTTAGAGACAGCTCGGCTGAACTTGAAAAACCTTGGAAAGGCTCAGGAACTGAGTATTTCCGAGTGGCTCTAAACGGCTCTGATCGCCCCCCCCAAACTCAGGCCAAATGCGATATTGCACACCGCCGTGGCTTTAATCTTCCCTGCTCATTTTGCGAAACAACTTTCGCAAACCGAACCAGGATTTAAAAAAAAAAAACAGTGCTTGTATTGTTAAACGCTCATTAACCACGTTACTCGCAATCCGAGGTTTCACTGTATAACAAAATCAAATTTTTTTTTATGTTTTTGTTTTGGATGGAGTGGAGATGGATTAGAACACCTGTCAGGTTTTTATTGTCGTCTGCATCCCGCTAGGGAGATTCACCCTCTCTGTTTGTCCTATTTACAGTTATCGAAAGTGAAAGAAAATCCCAAATTTCTGTCGCCAAAACAGTAATTGAGGAGAAATGGGGACACTAGTTCTGGTGACTCTGGTGACAACCTCACTTTGGAGGGATTTCCTCTCATTCTAGTTTTGGCTATTGGACAGGAAGTGAAGAGAAATCTCCCTGGAGGGACATTGATGACAAAAAGCCTGATATGGGTCATATCCCTCCCGTACTTTATACAAAATGAAACAAGTTTTGACTTTATTAGTTTGTGCGTGACTGGGGGGATCTGGGGTTGGAGGTCATCTGGTGTCTTGATACCTTGTCAAATGCCTGTTCTTTTAGACTGGTTCTCTTTATAATAATAATTAGTACTATTTTTTTTTTTATCAAAGTGCTCACACAGTTCAAAAAATGCCACTCTTTACGCTGGAATGCTGTTTGCTTAGCTACATACTGTATGTTGTATTTTGTATTATGGGAGACGACTAAACCATGGAAATGCTATAAATACATTTAACCACTTAAGACCCGGACCATTATGCAGGTAAAGAACCAGGCCCTTTTTTGCAATTCGGGACTGCGTCGTTTTAACTGACAATTGCGCGGTCCTGTGACGTGTCTTCCAAACAAAATTGGCGTCCTTTTTCCCCACAAATAGAGCTTTCTTTTGGTGGTATTTGATCACCTCTGCAGTTTTAATTTTTTTTGCGCTGTAAACAAAAAATTTTTTTCCCCATACCAGTTAATATATAAAAAAGCATTTTCAAATTAGTAAATAAATAAAATAGTAATTGTAAGGTATTAATATATTCGATTATTAAGACAAAAGATGTTTAAAAATGGTGGTGTAGCGGGTTTACATCTTCAAAAATGGTACTGATTAGGAATTGTAACATCATCAGGTCTGCTAATTGCACAGAGATACAGATTCTGCTTCTAAGTCAATTCAATCATTTTAAAAGATTTTAAGGTATATGCATAGAGCACTCAAATGGACAAAGGGAAATCCTGTTCTTAAAAGTAATGTATAGAGGTTTTAGGCCTAATTTCTTTATTTTTATTTAAAAAAAAATGTATTATATAAATGACATTGCAGTAGAGTGATGGAGCATATCTGCAATGGATGACTAATTTCTTTATTTAATATAGTTGGGGCCGAAATATAATGCTCAGTATAAAATATTTTCTATAATAAGTTTCTTTTTTTGAGTCAACAGGTGGAGCTTTAGGCTTATTTTGTGTATCTTACCGCACAGTTCAGTCCAAAGCTTCATTAACATAAAACCAAACTACTGATGTGCTGTCTCTTAAATTAATTCATTGTGTTCTGGGAAGCTTTGTCAGCCATTAAACTATGGACCAGTTTTTTCATTTCTGCTATGGGCCTGTTTATTTGGCAATAGCTTTGTCATTACTTAAGATAACAATGAAATAGATATATAATTTAAGGACAAATAAGGCTTTCATTTTAAAAAATAATTTATTTCTTTTAGCAACCCATAGTAAAAATTGTAACAAAATGAAAAAAAAAAAAAACTTTTTTCAACTTTAATCAGTGTTAAAGAAAATGTCTTATGGTGGATACAAAGTAAACATTTTATTTTATAATTTGTTTGTAAATTGACACTAAAATATGATCCTTGTATGAAGCATTGCAAATTTATTTACAAATAAAATAACATTTATTTTTACATTTTGTGCTTTTTTGAACTAAAAAAGTAACAAACAAAGCAATAAAAACATAAAAGGATATATATATATATATATATAAATATGTATTTATATTTTAAATTGAATACAGCCACCGCACAATACAGAATAATAACATAATAACAAAGATAATCAATGGTCCCATATAGCTAGGCCCCAAGAAGTGACCAGTGAAACCAAAATAAAACCCAAAGTACAAGTATACAATAAAAAAATAAGCCAATCAGAGGGTAATATAAAAAAAATTGTTAATATTATTAATAATAATAGGAATATAAAATTAAACAAAAAAATAATCATCATTAAAATAATAGCTTTGGGGAGAAGGAGAGGAAGGAGTTACTTTGAGCTCATTATTAGGGTAAGCTTAAAGATCAATACATGGTTAAATAGGAGCTAACCTTTTTTAGTTTGTCAATTTGTTTAACTGACATTATGCGCAGATCTATAAAATTCTTTCGCTGTTCAATCTCACTCTTACTACTTATGAGTACAGCCAAGTGTAGCAGGAAAAAAATTATGAATTTTGACAATGCTTTCCAACCTTTTCAGATATTTGCAGGCAATGCAGACACTCACCTTCCAACATTAGCAATAATGCCACGTACACACGATCGGAAATTCCGACTTTTTTCACATCGAACTTTTCTTGTCGGAAATTCCGATTGTGTGTACGTGGCATAAGGCATCAGACAGTGAAAGATACTGTATATTATATGTTTCAGTGTATCTAAACCTCTAATCTAAAGCAACTGTAGGCAGGATTTTGTAATGAGGATTCACTAAATTTTAACAATGCTTTTTATTTCTCTCCATTGCTAGATTGACACATTGCCATCCCAGTTTAATGACCCAAGTGTCTACATATGGGACATGTATAGGACAAAGGGTCTCACAAAAGTGGAAGGCCTCAAACTTCCTAAAAGGAAAATCCATTGTGCTGATTATGCATCTATTAGGCTTCAGATATCCATGCTACGCTCAACACACATCTCCCACTTCTATTTTGCCCTGGAATGGACCTCAGTAGTTTCTAAAGAGAATGTTTCTCAAGTTAACCACACCGTTCTACACTACTACCGCTGTTTCCTCAGTGAGCTTGTCCGGGTCAATATTACACCAGTAGTTGCTTTATGGCAGTCTATGGCTGAACACCAAGGAATTCCTTTTGCGCTATATAAAATAGGAGGGTGGGAGAATTTAACCACTATTCAGGCATTCCTTGAGTATGCCAGACTCTGTTTCAAAGAACTTGGAAAATTTGTAAACATGTGGATAACCATGCATGAGCCCCCCGTGAGAAATCTCACCTCAAGGGCTGGACACAACCTCCTGAAGGCCCATGCATTGGTGTGGCATTTATATGACCGAGAATTCAGAAAATCACAGAAAGGGATCATTTCAATCGCTCTTCACGCAGACTGGGTGGAACCAGCATCTCCATTTTCGAAGAATGATAACAACACCAGTGAGAGGTTTTTAGAGTTTGAGATTGGTCGACTAGCAGAGCCAATATTTCTCAGTGGGGATTACCCCAAAGTCATGCGTGAATGGTACAGCCGGAGGAACAATCATAATGTCTTCGATTTTCACTTGCCCACTTTTACAAAAGAAGAAAAACATATGATCCGAGGGACATATGACTTCTTTGCTTTGACTCATTATACAACGGAGCTCGTGCATTGGGAGGTGGAGGACCTAGCGAGATATGACCATGGTCTGGAAGTGCAATTTATTATGGATAGAACCTTCCTGCAGTCGGCACACAATAATGCTGTGGTTCCATGGGGATTGAGGAAAACCTTAAACTGGGTAAAATCCAAATATGGAGATGTTCCAATATATATTCTAGCAAATGGGATTGACGATGGTCACCTAGAAGATAAGTTACGAGTCTACTACATGCAGCACTATATTAATGAGGCCTTAAAAGGTAAAACCAAAATCTCAATTTTCTGTATTGTTTTGCTGTGTGCAAAGTAAAAGTAAATGTAAATGGTTTCCAAGTAAAGTTTGCATTCACACAGTTGCTGGAAATGGCAACTGCCTCGCTGTCATCTTGACCTTCCTGCCTAAAATGTTGAGCAAGTGTCTCAGAGCAATAATTCAGGTAATAATAAGTAACTTTTCTCTACCTTTCCTGATACTTGTTCTAGTCAGTGACTTACAATGCATTGAAAATGAAGGGTCAGCACAACAGTCACTCAACTAGAATTTTGAGAAGAAGGTCGACAGTGGCAGCCCCTGTAGTTCTTTCCTGTGACTAATGTAAGAGATATTCTCTTTGGAAAGTTCTAGAATTGGTTAGAAGCAGTAGAAGCAATTTTTATTAACCACTTTCTTACTGGGCACATATACCCCTTCCTGACCAGGTGAAATTTCAGCTTGTGGCACTACGTCACTTTAACTGACAATTGCGTGGTCGTGCGACGTGGCTCCCAAACAAAATTGACGTCCTTTTTTCCCCACAAATAGAGCTTTCTTTTGGTGGTATTTGATCGCCTCTGCAGTTTTTATTTTTTGCGCTATAAACAAAAATAGAGTGACAATTTTTTTTAAAAAAAACAATATTTTTTACTTGTTGCTGTAATAAATAGCCCAATTTTTTTAAAAAAAACATTTTTTTTCTCAGTCTAGGCGATACGTATTCTACATATTTTTGGTAAAAAATAAAAAAAAATCGCAAGAAGCGTCTGGTTTGCGCAAAAGTTATTGCGCTTACAAAATAGGGGACAGAATTATTATTATTTTTTATTATTTTTTTTACTACTAATGGCGGCGATCAGCATTTTTTTCGTGACTGCGGCATTATGGTGGAGACATCGGACACTTTTGACACATTTTTGGCGCCATTCACATTTATTCAGCGATCAGTGCTATAAATATGCACTAATTACTGTATAAATGTGACTGGCATTGAAGGGGTTAACACTAGGGGGTGAGGAAGGGGTTAAATGTGTTTCCCTGAATTGTGTTCTAACTGTGTGTGGAGGGGGGTGACTGGGGGAGGTGACCGATCTGTGTCCCTATGTACAAGGGACACAGATCGGTCTCCTCTCTCCCCTGACAGGACATGGATCTCTGTGTTTACACACAGAGCTCCACGTCTTGTCCCTGTAGCCGCCGATCCCGAGTGCCTGGCGGACATCACGACCGCCAGGCACGCGCATCGGCATCTCAGCGCACAGGCCGTAAAAACACGGCCAGTCAGAGAAGTAGAACCACCCTGCGGCCGTATAAAGTCGTACGGCCGTCGGGTAGTGGTTAAAGACAATGTGATCCAAACTGCACAAGACCGCTTCTCGCCCGACATTTCATCACGTCTTGGACAGTATCATTTTGTACTTACTAAAACATAAGTTATCTCCTCGTGGCTACTCATTCGATTTGGACTTTCAGGGAAGGTGTGATGCTAATTGGTGGCTGAGTAACTCCAGGTCTTGGTAAGAACACTCTGATACTCATAGGTGTGTACAGCCTATTGCATTAGGGTGTGCCCCCCAAAGCTCAAACACACATGACATTCTCTGCGGCCTCAGCTGCACGGAGCAGTAAATGAATGGGAAGTGCTCTGCGCTGAGTGGCTTCCTGTTCGTTCACAAACTGAAGCATAGTAAACCGAGTTTGCTGTGCTTCAGTTATGGATGTACACAGTGAGCGAGTGTGTTCACTGTGTTTTTTGAGAAAAGTATCTATTTACTAGCCTTTTCCCCCGCACTCAATGAAACATCCCCCCCGCAGCAACTATGGGTAGAGGACAGGAGAGGATTGAAGACAGCAGCACTGCAGGGCGGGAGGGGGGGGGGCAGCAAGGGGGGAGCCTGGAAAGTAGGGGAAATTGGCAAAGCACATAGTGATTAGGGTGTGCCCGGGCACACCTGGCACACCCCCTGCATACGCCTATTCTGGTACTTAAGACCTTTTGTCATTAACCTTTTAACCTCCCTGGAGGTACAATTATTTCAGAAAAAAGGTGCTGAAAGCGGTACCATTATTTGCAAGGAAATTTGGCGTTTTATACTGTAGGCCTGTAATTCTTAGGAATAACTCACTTAAATCTGACCAAACAAGAATCTAATCGGCATCCCGGGTATGAATTTTTTTTAAAAACAAAATTATAAATTATAATATAATAAATAATTATAAATAATTATAACAAATAATAATATAATTATAATAAAAATTATTGAATAATGTAATCAACTCAAAATAACTGAAATGTTCTCAGTTGCAGAATTGTCGCTGTCATTACTTTAATTTTTTTATGATGAATTTCCCCACAAATCGCTGTCGCACAATTCTGCAAGTGATTATAATTTATTATCGCTGTTTTCTAGCTGCTCTAAAACCATTTTTGACATAAAGGGACACTTTTGGTTGCTATGGACAATCTACAGTTTGCAGGCAGAAAGAAACGTTTTTATTATATAAAAGAACATGAACATGGTGTGTGTATTTTTTACATACAGTACTGTAATCTATAAGATTACAGTATACTGTATGTAAGGTGTTTGTTTACCTTTTTGAATTTGGCGCCGTTCTCTGCTCCCGTGCATCGTAACGTCACAGGGAACGGAGATCGGCGGCACACAGGGGCACTGTGTGAATCGAGTGAGGTCCCGCTCGCTCACACAGCGCGGTGGCATCGCTGGATCCAGGGACAAGGTAAGTAACTTTGTCTGTGGCTGCAGTGAGGCGAGCCCGAGTCTGACTCGGGGTTACCGATCGTAGCCAAAAAATCTCACCCCGAGTCAGACTCGGGAATACCGCTAGGAGGGTTAATACAGACTCATGGTCTCAACCACACTCTGAGTTCTCATTGCCCTCCATGACCTTGATACTGTTTCAAAAGACCCTAGACACTATTGCCGGGACTACACTTGTAAAGCTTTCTATATGTGTTACATACATCTGTACTATCCTGTATTTACTAAAAAACAAAAGGTGTATCCCTTATTTCTGGATAGTGGGAAAAGACAAAGGGGGTTATTTACGAAAGACAAATCCACTTTGCACTACAAGTGCACAATTGTACTGCAAGTACACTTGTAAGTGCAGTCACTGTAGATTGCTGTAGATCTGACGGGAAGCTCTGAAAATAGGGGAAGCGCTGCTGATTTTATCATCCAATCATGTGCAAGCAAAAATGCTGTTTTTTATTTTCTTTGTATGTTCCCCTCAGATCTACAGCTACTGCACTTGAAAGTGCGCTTTCAGTGCACTTTCAAGTGTAGTAGCTGTACTGCACCATAACTTTGGGTCAGATATGAGTAATCGTATAGTGGAGGATTTTCCCAATACTATGATGCCGGTGGTCTGCCAAGCTGGTTTCTCCTATCGATATGGTTCCCTCCGGAGTGCGCAGGAGCAATCCGAGCCGACGGAAAACTCTGAGCGGGAACAGCTGTTCGTCAGCTTTAGACGCGCTCGCTCCCGATGGCTGATTATACACTCTATAGTACACGCCGCTCTACACAACAAGGGAAAGCAAGGGGCGGAAGTGATATTGACCAGTGCTTTTTTGATTGGTTATCCACGTCGCTCTTTACAGCAAGGGGTGGATGTGATATTAAGCAGTCCTTTTTTGGGGGATGCTTTTTCTCAATAAAATAGACGTCTCACATCCGCCCCTTGCTGTATAGAACGGCGTGGATAACCAATCAAAAAAGCGCTGCTCAAGATCACATCCGCCCCTTGCTGTGTAGAGCGGCATGTACTATAGAGCGCCGTGTATAAGCAGGCATCGGGAGCGAGCTCGTCTAAGCTGACAATCAGCTGTTGAGGTTCGGAGACTTCCGTGGCCTCCTACTGCGCATGCGCCGTGCCTGGCCACGCCTGCGCAGTCGAGGCAGGAACCTATCCGATGGAGGAACTAGCTCGACAAGACACTGGTATTGGAACACTTCCCCACCAAATCCCACACACACACACACCACCACAACAGAGCAACAAATACAATGCAAATAGTCACATCAGGCATTAAAAGTTCATGTGGCTAAAGGGCTCCCTCTAGTGGACAGTTTGGCCTGATACGCCTCTCTATTTGGTAAACTTTGAAAATAGTAAAGTGATAGCTGTTCCTTTAGGCTCAATCCGTCTTCAGCTAGCTCTGTTGGTGCACTTATTTGTAATCCAAACAATAGGTAAAGAAAAAGTAATCACAGTGAAGATGTAATGTAGTTGCAAAATGACTGCTGTACACCTCTTAAGTGTAAGGCCTCGTACACACGATCAGTCCAAACCGATGAAAACGGACTGAAGTTCAGTTTCATCAGTTCACCAATGAAGCAGACTGATGGTCTGATGTGCTTACACACCATCAGTTTAAAAACCGATCCAACGTGGTGACGTAAAACACAACGACGTGCTGAAAAAAATGAAGTTCAATGCTTCCAAGCATGCGTCGACTTGATTCTGAGCATGCCCGGGTTTGGAACCGATGCTTTTGCGTACTAACCATCGGTTTTGACCTATCGGTCAGGCGTCCATCGGTCCAATTTTAAATCAAGTTCTCTGTTTCTGGATTGAAGGACTACAGACCGATGGGGCGTACACACGGTCGGTTTGGAACGATGAAACTGAACTTCAGTCCGTTTTCATCGGTTTGGACTGATCGTGTGTACGAGGCCTAATGGATTCCTATCTGTAGAACTGCAAGTATCAGCGAGCACAGTTTGGATTAGAGGAACCACTCATCAGCCACTCAGTTAAATACCTGGTAGGCAAGTGCCTTCTCACCCCTGAGAGTCCTCAGTTCCTGGTATGCTCAGTCCGGAACTCCTTTTCAGGAGATGTCGCCGGTGCACCGCTCACAAAGTGCAGGTGGGTGGGTGTCTTCCAGTACTGTGAAGCATGGGCTGGTCCCTCCCCCGCTCGATCAGCGAGGCTGTCCACAAGGATCCCTCCGCCATGTGATCTGCTCTTCACTCTAGGCCCAGGCTCTAGCAGTCCTAGGCACACTCACACATGCCTCTTGCTGATTGAAAGATGGCGTCCCGAGAGACCGAGACCCAGCCACGCTACCTCATTTACCTCCTTCCCCAGCAGGATGTGCGATTTGTCCATTGCATCCTGGTATCACAGTGGCATTGTGGGTTTTGTAGTCTCAAACCAACCCATCGCAATAAAGTCACTTCCTCCTTACTACAGTACCCACAATGCTTTGTTACATGGTTTAACAGAACCAAAGAATTTTTTTTATGGCATAACATAAAATGGACACCAGAGGGAGCCAACTCTTATTTAGGAACACAATGCAGTCTTTAAGGATACATTTGGTAGTGAACCCTTGCTACATAAAGAATAATGGATAATGCTATCTTATCTGCATTACATTGGACACAACTTTTATTTTGCTTTGTGTTCTGTCTTTTATTACTCCATAGTGGGCAATATTTGAAAATTATTAAGAGGTAAACATATTTCCAAAAAAACAAAAGAAGCAGTGTGAGCACACGGAGGGCATGGCAAACAAAGTGGTTGTGGCCAATAAAGTGAGAGTGGCTTTATGGCATTTGGTTTATTATTTTGCACACATCACCCTAGGTTGCCATGTTTAACATAAAATGCTCAGGGTACACTGAAGAGAAAGTGGGAAAAATTGTTAGCTCCAGTCAGAGCTGCTGTATTAACCATCCGAAGTGAGTTCAGCGATCTATCCCACTGTGCAGTTGTGTTCTGACAGGGGGGCACCCCCCTCCCCTGCCAGAACACTTCGGTCAGTGCTCTCTGCCATTGGCGGAGAGTGTTGATCGGGAGTTGGTCAGATGCTGGTTTCGGAGTCAGTCGGACAGACTGACATACAGACATGTGTACCCAGTTAAAGTGGAGTTTCCATCCCAAAATGTGTTTTTCATTATTGTGCTCATTAGACCTAAAAAAGTAAAAAAAATTAAAAAAATGTTTTTACTCATCTGGAAATGCCTGTTGCTATGCGGTCTCACAAAATCTGCCTTTGAAAGCACCTAGTATTCTGACATCATCATCATTTCCCAGGATGCAGTGCGCTGTCCAATTATCACTTCCAGGAAGTGCTTGTAGGCTTCACAATGCCCACAAGTAAAATGACAACGGTGTAGACATAGTTTTATAAACTATCTTTTTTGAATATCTATGCGGATCGGTGGCGGATTGTAAAATAGTAAGTGACCGGATTTATATGATAAAAACGCATGATGAAAGGACATACATTTAAAAAATGCTAATTGTGGTTGGAACTCCGCTTTAAATAATAGTACCATTGTTGGTGTCAGTGAGATAAAATAAACCCCATTATTCAAGACAACTTCATATGTCTGATACATTAGCGTTGAGATGCATCATGTTAGGCAGCCCATTTTTTTTGGAATGAACTAGTAAATGCACCTCAATGTACAGAGAATTTGCACCTGTCGAGTTCCATATCATTTGTTCTACTAATATACTGCAGATTTAAAAAACAATGTAGCTCCTGGTGTTTACTTCTCTGCCCGGCTTGTGTTTTGGGACTTCTATTCAGTGAGGACTGGCTGCTGTAGTGCCTCTCTGGATTATTTATGGCACTTAAAGTGGAAGTAAACCCTCCTATCGTTTTTAGCCAAGGAAGCGGCCATCTTGACCTCTGTTTAATCTGTAACTGCCATAATGCTGTACATGTGACCTGTTATGAAACCAGCCATTGGACAGTTTGACAGTTTGGTTGAGAGCACAAGCAAATATGACAGCTAGCATTTCCGGCATGCCGGGAATGTTAACTGTTTTTTGCAACTATCAAATTGAAGGGTTTACTTCCACTTTAAGGATACATATGTATATATGCATCTACTGCTCAATGTCCGGGATCACGCAAGACACAGACACTGAGGCACTGTGTCAAAAATACCACGAAATTTGGCAACTATGCTACTCAACCATAAAATGCACGACGCAATGTGAAACTTAAATTGCTCCATGGGATATTCTCTGCATTTCGCTGCAAAGAGCACTCTTTGATTGGAGGAGAGGCTGGCCTCATGAATTCGACAGATCATGTGGCTGGAGTCTCCGCCTCCTGAATTAATTGAAGCAAGTGAATTGGAGGGAAGATTGGAAAAGCACTCTGCTATGCTTTATAAGTGTGCCATTTGTTCTTTTAAATACAGCAGTATGTTTGCGGTAAGGCCATATTGCTGTTTTGCAAATTGGCACCTCAGAGATCTTCCTATTATGCCTTTGTGGTAATTCTGCCACCAAAAAACGGTTATTAGAAGAGAAAAAAAGTGTATTATGAATGTTAAAACAAAGGGTTTTAACATTCATCACATACTTTGTTTCTCTTCTAATAACCGGTTTTCTGGTGGCAGAATTATAGCTGCATGTTACTGTATATTTGTGGATTTGTGACCTTTTACCCACCCCATCATACATACCTCCCAACATTTGAGATGGGAATGAGGGACACCTACTAGCGAACGTATGTAGGAATAGGACACACCTCCTGCCACACCCCCTTAAAGGAGAATTAACAAAAAAAAAGTTAATTAAATCCACAAGGGCTTTTTATTTACCACTACTATTCCTTTTAAAATTTACAAATGCAGCAATTTAGAATGTGGATGAAAGGTTTAGCACTGGGAAACACCTTTTGAAGGATAAAAAGTGCATTTTATATACAACAATATAGATCAGATCAAAATGAGGGACAAATGAGGGGGAAAGAGGGACAGGCAGTCCCTCCAAATCAGGGATAGTTGGGAGCTATGCATCATATCCTGTACTATTGTAAATTCCCATTATTAGGACATGAATCTATTGTTATAAAGATATACAAATCTGTGAAAGTTATGACCCATAAATGCTGTCAGTCTACATTGTTATGAAACCCAAATTTTATGTATATTGTACTACTTGTACTCAATACAGAT
The DNA here is from genome assembly GCF_905171775.1 of Rana temporaria. Taxonomy (NCBI): domain Eukaryota; kingdom Metazoa; phylum Chordata; class Amphibia; order Anura; family Ranidae; genus Rana; species Rana temporaria. The sequence goes on along the minus strand of NC_053490.1, from coordinate 78,062,233 downwards.
GGACCAATTCTAATACATGGATATATTATTTTTTTCTCTTTCAGCAACTCTAATAGATGGAGTGAATCTCCGCGGATACTTTGCTTATGCTTTCACAGACAAGATGGACCCTCAGTTTGGCTTGTTCAAATATGTAGCAAATAAGTACGAGCCTAAAGATTCCAAGATCTTATACAGAAAAATCATAGACAATAATGGCTTTCCAGGAGTCGAAGCCACTCCTGTCCCCTGTATAGAAGAGATTTTTGAATGTTCAGACTGTCATTTTTTTCAGACCAGAAAATATTTGCTAGCTTTTGTGGCTTTTATATGTTTTATCTTCATAATCACAGTCTTCATGATCACTTATTATTCAAAAAAGGCGAAAAAACGATATAAATAAACAAGGAAATGCCTCAGATTAGAAACATGAAAGATGAATGAGGACTTTGTGGAAAGCAGCGTCACAGGGATTCTTTGTCATCTTTATCACCAATGGAGCCAACTGTCTTTGGCTCTGCTCTTTTCTTTATGAGTGCATCCTCGTGGGTGTGTACTTTATGGTTGCCAAAACGGATAGGAGGAACACTGATATAGAGGCTTTCCTACCACTAAAGCTGGAAATGATAATACCTGTAGATAGTACAGTGCTAAATTTCACTGTATATAACTGTGAAAATTTGTACGCACAGATTGGGACCCATCCTTGGTGCAGAGTTTGCTTTGTAGAGATCTATTTTCTGATATGCCTTTTAGATGTTTCTTAGATATTTTCTCAGAGTCACAATTAGAATAATTGATATCAAACACACACTCAGGTACTCAATATAAAGAATCTATTATTATTTATTGTATAGTAAATGTAATGCCGCGTACACACGATCAGTCCATCCGATGAGAACTGGCTCATGGATCGTTTTCATTGGTTAACCGATGAAGCTAACTGATGGTCCGTCGGGCCTACACACCATCGGTTAAAAAAACGATCGTGTCAGAACGCGGTGGCGTAAAACACAACGACGTGCTGAAAAAAACAAAGTTCAATGCTACCAAGCATGCATCGACTTGATTCTGAGCATGCGTGGATTTTTAACCGATGGTTGTGCCTACTAACGATCGGTTTTGACCTATTGGTTAGGAATCCATCGGTTACATTTAAAACAAGTTTGCTTTTTTTTAACCAATGGTTAAATATCCGATGGCGCCCACACACGATCGGTTTTGACCGATGAAAACGGTCCATCAGACCATTCTCATCGGTTTAACCCATCATGTGTATGCGGCATAAGTTAGATACTGTTTCTGGTTGCCGGCTGATTTTAGGCAGAATGACTTTGCATCTCTTGCAATACTCTTTATAATCATTTCATTACCAATATACACAAATGAGCATCTGTATATTATTGAAACTCTTGAATTCCCTCATGCTTGAAACCACTTGCCGTATTTATATGGAAAGTATTCAGATAAACAGCAGTCGTTATTGGCTTTGGTGGTTGGAATTATATGTTCTTCTTCAGATACCCACGAACATAAGTCGCCCATCCCATCTGCAGTTCTAGCAGGGCTGTGTAACATTAGCATGTCTATGGGGAAATGAAAACTGCCACCAAAATGATGATTATAATGTGCCTTCAGTGATGATTGCTGTGCCTGTTATATTTACTCTTCTGATTTTGAGAAGTAATGACAGGAAGGGAAGAGTTACAAATCTTTTTATACTGAGATTTCAGTTACAGAGAAATACAAAATGTCCGTGTAGTGCTTCTGTGCTGTTTTATGTCAGAGTTGATCTGATTAAGATATGTTGACAACAAATAAATCAAAAAAGTCATCTCAGGCAATGGCTGTAATTCAGCAGACCTGATTATGTATTATGTGACATGTCAGACCTTAGTAAACAATAGAATTACTGGTATTAATGATTGTGTGCTAAACTAAAGTTGACATATATTGAAGATTTAAATTACTAAGAGCCCTACTAAAAATATCAAAGGTTTACAATTGGAAGAATGATTGTATGCTATGCAGTACACATTTAAAGTAGAACTGAACATACAACTTAACAGTATATGAATGGGTACCTCATCCATAACTAGTACAGTGGAACCTTGGTTTAAGAGTAACTTGGTTTTAGAGCTTTTTTTTTAATTCTGACTTGGTTTGCGAGTGTTGACTCGCAAGACGAGCAGAATTCAAGCTAAATAGGCCTGCAGTACCTCATTTGGCCTGAGGTACGGGGGCGCAGAAGCCGAGCAGAGCCAAAAATAGGCCTGCAGTACCTCATTTGGCCTGAGGTACAGGGGTGCAGGAGCCGAGAAAAGCCAAACATTGGCCTGCAGTACCTTATTTGGCCTGGTACGGGGGGCAGAAAACGAGCCAAAGTGTCCTCAGGCCTTTTCGGACATTTTCAGCGCTCTCTGGCGCCCCCGCATTTGGTATTGCATCCCATTAAAGTCAATGCAGAACAAATTATTTTCGTTTCCATTGACTTCAATGGGAAAATTGGCTTTGATATGTGAGTACTTTGGATTACGAGCATACTCCTGGAACAGATTATGCTCGTAATCCGGGGTTCAACTGTATAGTCAAAAAATAGTGGTAGAACCTTGTGGACTTTACTGGTACCAAAAAAAGGATGGTAAAACAAAAATGTAGTAAAATTTATTTTTATTACAAACATGGTTTAGACTTTCATAACAACATGAAATGAGTGCCAAGTTGGATAATATATGCTATACACTCGGAGCTGCAGCAATATTGAATTACTATAAACTGCTAGAGGTCGACGCGTTTCACAAACACTGCTTCCTCGGGACCTAATTTTCTTGTCAGTAAAGAGCATTGGCCTATCCAAGAAAAAGAAGCACAACAATCAATAACATGTGGATAAAAGATATCATCAGCTATATAAACACAATGTACATATCAAGTCCACTTATATGCACTCTCTAGGACCCGATTGGAGATGTGCTGCATGGCGCAAGATATAAGGCAGCTATCAATTTTTTTTATTCAATTACCCTACATAAGAAGAGCAAAGATGATTAAACTGCTAACCTGCCACATGGCCAGCATTAAAAAGAAAAAACTAACAGTCTAGCACTTAGTAATTCTCAGGAAAAATCAACAAAAGAAAACAACAAATCCGGATATCCAATCCTCCCATAGATAGCACAACCTATAGTACCAAAAATATTCAGAGATTAGAACAATACAACATCTCAACATGACCAAGTAATATGGGGGTGGGGCATAATAATCAGTTGCCAATACCTGTACTTATTGTTTTATAGCACTAAAATATCCAGATAGATGATATCCATTTCTCTTGGATACTAATCTTTCAGATACAATAGGTTTAGATATCCACAATGGGGCTGACCAACATGGACAATTATCTGAAGAAGGTGACAAGATATTTGAGCATTGTACTACTCAATATAAAACAGCTTGTGTAAGACAATGATTTTAGATGAGGGAATTTATTATAAAAACCCGGCCAAACAACTTACCAGCAATTATTGTATGCCAGATAGTACATTAAAGCCTATCCATAGGTTAAACTGCAATAATAGGTACAGTATGTTGATATAGCTGATGATGCCTGTTATCTAAATGTTATTGATTGTTGTGGTTCTTTTTTTTAGTAAGCCAATGCTCTTTGCTGCCAAGACAATGAGGTCCTGCGCAGGGGCGGACTGACTATTCGGGCACTGCCCAAGGGCCCCATGCCACTAGGGTGCCCCATCAGGGTTGCCAGCCTCAATAAAACCAGTGACAGTATGTAAAAATCTGTGTTTTTTTAAAAATCCCAATATTATAGCTGCCCCGCCTCTCCAGTTCCTTTTCAGTGTGTGTATGGCCTCGTACACACGACCGAGTTTCTCGGCAAAAAACAGCAAGAAACTTGCTGGGAGATATTTTTTTGCAGAGGAAACCGGTCGTGTGTACATTTTCGTCTAGGAAACTGTCGAGAAACTCGACGAGCCAAAAAGAGAGCAAGTTCTCTATTTCCTCGACGGGAATGAAGAAACTTGCCTTGTCGAGTTCCTCGACAGCCTAACAAGGAACTCGACGAGGAAAACTATGTGTTTCGCCCGTCGAGTTCCTCGGTCGTATGTACGAGGCTTTAGTGTATTCTGTGTGTGTGTATACTGTGTGTGTATATTGTGTCTGTGTGTGTATACTGTGTATGTATACTGTATGTGTGTGTATACTGTGTGTGTGTATTGTGTATACTGTGTTTGTTTACTGTATGTGTGTGTGTATACTAGTCTGTGTGGCCCCATAATCTATTGCCTGGTGGCCCCATAATCTCCTATTGCCCGGGGGCCCCATGAGTTGTCAGTCTGCCCCTGGTCCAGAGGAAGCAGTGTTTGTGAAACACGTTGACCTCTAGAAGTATATTGTAACTTGATATTGCTGTAGCTCGGAGAGTATGGCCTGTATTATCCAACTTAGCACACATTTCATGTTTTATGGATGTCTTTTAAACCATTTTTGTAATAAAAATACTTTTTACTAGATTTTGTTTTACCGTCTTTTTCTGGTACCAGTAAAGTCCACAAGGCTCTAACTCTATTCTTTGACTAAAGTGGATCTGAACTCAATAAGGAATAGGAAACATCTAGAAATGTTAATTGTGCCTAAGCAGTACCTGAAAGGTTTGCATTTTGTCTTGAATTCCTTTTGAAAAATAATAATGACTTCCTGGTATGTAAGTGTGCCTAGGCACTTCTGTGCCAACAGACAGACATCTGTACATCTGCAGTATGAGATTTAAAGCAAAGTTCCAGCTTTTTATTTTTAAAACCGCATGTAATGGTCGCACCTAATCATATACATAGCGATATAATTATTTAATGTATATGTTATTATTCTTTTTCTTTTTAAAATACTTACTTAGCTCTCCCCAGGGAGCGTGCTCCCATGTTAATTGTTGGCATGTAGAGCCGACTTGTCTCTTCTTCCGGGATACAGCACTGCTGGCTACCCAGCATGCACCTTCCAATCTCGCGCATGCGCATATCTTCCAAATCGTGGCGCACGATCAAACAGAGGAGGCCCATTGACTCCTGGGATTAATGAAACTCTTATCCCAGGAGTCAATGAGCGGCTGGAAATTCCGTACCTCGCGGCGAGGTACAGCAGAAGTGCAGCATTCGCAATGCAAATAAGATCCTTAGACTACTTGAAAAATGACCAATGAGAGATTAGAAATCTGTCACGAAAATCTATCACGAGCAAAGTTTAACTTGTGGGTGGAACTTAGCTTTAAGGCACAGTTGCCTCCTACTGGTGTCAGCAGATCTGGAGGGAGAATTTTCTGAAGCCACTGCTGTGATGCTCACTGTTTTCATTTTTAGAGGCTCTGACATGAGGAAGAAAAGCCAAGTGCCTCTACCAAGATGGCGTCCTGTACACAAACACAGGCATGGTAATGGGGAAAGATTAGCTGTAGAGAGACCACAGGCAATACTGGCGACCAGTCCTTTTACCTCTGCAGGTTGGGATGAGAGAAAAGAAGCTGGGATAGCCGCACTCCAAAAAAACTCCTCCTTTAATTAAAAATCACAAAACACATCATGCCACAGCAAAATACAGCACAACAAAAGAAAACCTGACGTTTCGCACTATGCCTTAGTGCTTATTTATAAGCTATGTGAGATGTCATTCCCCCATCACCTCTCCATCCTTCTGGTGTAATACACAGGTGAGTCCATGCCATGTATATTACAATCCTAACCGTTGACATCTCACAGGATTGAGGCATGGTACCTGTGTATTACACCAGAAGGATGGAGAGGTGATGGGGAATGACATCTCACAGGAATTGTAATATACATGGCATGGTATCTGTGTATTACACCAGAAGGATGGAGAGGTGATGGGGAATGACATCTCACAGGATTGTAATATACATGGCATGGTATCTGTGTATTACACCAGAAGGATGGAGAGGTGATGGGGAATCACATCTCACAGGATTGTAATATACATGGCATGGTACCTGTGTATTACACCAGAAGGATGAAGAGGTGATGGGGAATGACATCTCACAGCGTCTCCTCCTATAGAGATTAGGAACTCTGCAATTTATCATGGCTCGTTTCAGACAGCCATGCAGACTTGCCCTGTTATTTTCTTTTTATGTTTATTTTCTCGGTTTTGTCTTGAAAAGTAGGAAGATGTTCATTGTATGATTATTGTTGCAAGCTTGCACATGGACTGCTCAGACTGATGAATAACATCCATTATTCTATCTATTTTCTGTGGTGTCTGTCCCTTGTCATGCTTTGTGCCCATTTTATCTTCTCTTTTTTTAGTTTCTGACATCATCAGCTGGTTTATGTAATTTTAGCAGAAAATGAACCAATATATTGCAAACCATAGCTGCTATGGTTTGCAATATATTGGTGCAGTTTCTGCTAAAATTACATAAACCAGCTGATGATGTCAGAAACTAAAAAAAGAGAAGATAAAATGGGCACTAAGCATGACAAGGGACAGACACCACAGAAAATAGATAGGAGAAGTATAGAATATACATATCAGTCTGTGAGCAGCCATAGCAAGAAAACATCACTCACCATTAGTACAGAATCTGTACTTCAGATCCAAAGCAAAGTCCGATGACTGATTTTTCACTTTGCTGCACCGTCCTAGGAGGGCCAGTCACCCACTTACATCCACCACGCCGCACTGATCGATCCTCACAGGCGCGCGGAAAGGAGTTGACGTCATCTAACATGAGGTCAACTCCCTGCCTGCGCCTGCACGTACGGCTCAATCCGTACTCTGCACACGGCACGCCCCTCTCCACTAGATGATGGCCGGCCCAGCCAATGACTATTATGGAGGAGACGGTGCGCGATGTAATTCGCCCAGCGGCCAGCCACTACAATGCTGTAGCTAGCTCTCCGCCCGGGGGCCGGATTAAAAGGTCCGTCGGGCCGTATCATCATATTCCTGGCCTGGGGCTGCGTTCCGGTAGGGAAACCCATGTACTGGACGCACGGAGAGGTGCTGGTACTCTCCAGGGCCATTTTTGGAAGTGGCGGTACTGAGTACCGCCGCGTTCCGGCCCAGTTAAAGCACTGTGTAAGACATTATCCAACATTTACCAAAAACTGGAATATCTGTTTTAGGTGGACAGAACCTTTAACCTAAATCAACCTTAAAAATTATACTAAAGTCTCTTTTTTTTTCTTTGAAAATAATAAAAATGTTATACTTACCTGCTCTGTGCAGTGGTTTTGCACAGGGCAGCCCAGATCCTCCTTTTCTCGGCTCCCTCGCCAGAGCTCCTGGCCCCTCCCTCCTGTCGGTGGCCCCCACAGCAAGCAGCTTGCTATGGGAACAGCCAAGCTGAGCCGCAGCTCCTTGTGTGCATTCAGACACAGAGTCCTGGTTTGGCCCCACCCCCTCTCTCTCCTCATTGGCTAACTGACTTTGGCTCCTGCTGCTGTGTCTCGGCCAATTAGGAGGGAGGGTCCTGGAGGGCCATGGCACTCATGGACGTGCTGAATCGAGATGGGGCTTAGGTAAGCATTAGGGGGGCCGAGGGGGGGCTGCTGACACAGAAGGCTTTTTATCTAATGGCAACAGCCCGAGTGGCTTTTATAGGGCCAATATCCTCTGTTCTAAACTTCTGCCTTTCTGCCCAGAAGAGGAGAGGAAGCTAGCAATACAAATGCTGGCTGGACCATTATAATTTTGGTACGTACTTTCTAGGGGTTTTTAAACACCACTACGCAAAAAGCTTATTCCTGAATGTTTCAGTTAGATTTATGTGCACAAAATATTACATATATTATAAAATATAGATGTATATTTATGAGATTTTTAAATGTGTGAAATTTTATTTATATGTATCAGATGCTAGAAGTAAAATAAAGGTTTATGAATGATGTGTGTACAGACTTTTTTTCATTATTTGATGCATGTTCTCCTTGTGCCTGCGTGGGTTTCCTCCAGGTGCTCCAGTTTTCTCCCACGCTCCAAAGACATACTGGTAGGTTAACTGGTCTAAATTGACCCTAGTAAGTGTATGTATGAATGTGAATTAGGGACCTTAGGGCCAGATTCACTTAGAACTGCGGCGGCGTAACGTATTGTAGATACGTTACACCGCCGCAAGTTTTCATCGCAAGTGCCTGATTCACAGAGCACTTGCGATGAAAACTACGCTGGCGGCCTCCGGCGCAAGGCGGGCCAATTCAAATGGGCGTGTGCCATTTAAATTAGGCGCGCTCCCGCGCCGGACCTACTGCGCATGCTCCGTTTCGCAAATCCCGTTGTGCTTTGCGCGCCGTGACGTAATTTTTCCGAACGGCGACGCGCGTAGCGTACTTCCGTATTCCCGGACGTGTTACGCAAACGACGTTCATTTTTAAATTTCGACACGGGAACGACGGCCATACTTTAGACAGCAATACGTTTGCTGACTAAAGTTAGGGCACCTAAAACGACGACTAACTTTGCGACGGGAAACTAGACTAGCGGCGACGTAGCGAACGCGAAAATCCGTCGTGGATCCGCCGTAACTCCTAATTTGCATACCCAACGCTGGTTTACGATGCAAACTCCCCCCAGCGGCGGCCGCGGTACTGCATCCTAAGATCCGACAGTGTAAAACAATTACACCTGTCGGATCTTAGGGATATCTATGCGTAACTGATTCTATGAATCAGTCGCATAGATAGAAACAGAGATACAACGGCGTATCAGGAGTTACGCCGTCGTATCCCCTTTGTGAATCTGGCCCTTAGATTGTAAGCTCCTAGAGGGCAGGGACTGATGTGAATGTACAATATACTGTATATATGGAGCCGCTAAGTAAATGCCTAGGGTTTTTTTTTCTCAGTAATTTCCCAGCAGCCAGGCACACAATTCCGATTATAGACAAAGGACACAAAAACTAATACAAATGAAATTATACACTCCCATGCAGAGTAACCTATCAAAAGGTATTCAATAAAAACATTAGATGATCAGCGCAGAGGCACCAGGCTAGCCCCCCTAAAACACTATACCACTACCCCACCCAACATATGACCTCCCCAAAACCAACCCTATAATTAACCACCCCCACACCAAGTGTGGGTGAGCAGGGTGGGGGATGCAACCCCACAAGGGAGCTGAGTCTACCCTTCCTAATGACAAACCCCCTATAGACAATGCCCTATCAACCACCTCAACGAGAGCAAGTCTTCCCCACTGTAGATGGTGTCACACCTTAAAGCCACAGTGGGCGAATGGGTCACCTCACTACAGTGCAGCAAGACCCACCACTGCCATACACCCACCCACAGTAACCGCTAGAAGCAAACAACACTGATTCAAGACCCGTTAACAATCAGAAGATAGAGCATGAATCGTATGGAGCTAATAAACAGGCAGATGTTGGGAGTAACTAGTCCATGTGTTGAAATCTCCAGCAATCGACAGAATATGCAGTACTGTATGGAAAGGCATATGGTAAATCCTAGTGATATGCAGCCGAGTGTACAGTGTCAGGTTTTGTTTTGGCAGCTGTACTTAAAGCCCTTTGTCCATGCTGTCATCCATGAGTGCTGATATAGATCTCACTGGCCGCCTCCCATCTCATGTATCTCGTCCGTAGCACTATCGCGGCAACTGCAATCTCCTTGCCTGGTTGAGTGGACATTGCGGCTCCAAACTCCATACACATGGACAGTTTGATAAACTGCAGGCTAGTGCGACATGGTAGATGTCAATATTCCTGAGATAGATGGTGTTTGGGCCATCTATAAGGGGAAGGTCCCTGTGTATACATCTACATGTTTCATTCCGCCCACCAGAACTTTGGCAGCACACATGGGATGATCAACTGTCACTGATTTAAATGTCAGAAAGGGTGCCACCCCCTATCCTCTTAAAGTGACCTAAATAATAAAACCCAATACATGTATAAAAAGTGATCAATCCACTACAAGTATGATTGTAGGCACAGCTGGTGTTAAACAGCTTATATTGCTTAACCAATAGTATATTGGGGAGGTAGACCCCCTCCTGTACATAAATAACAAAAAGCAGCATGATTATGTCTAGCCTATAGGTGTCAAACGTCCATGGGCTCATATGGAAACATGGTTCTATCTCCCCGGCCACACCCCATATCAATAGTCTATGGGTGGCTAGTAATAAGTATCGGGCCACTCGACCATACCATTCTATCCACACTATTCCCCTGACTCGTATTGCGGTGTCGACTAGGGGAAACACTGGCACCTTCTGTTGTTGGACAATAGGTTAAAACAGATATTAGGCCATCGACCCAATCTGATAGCAAAACGTGCATCAACACTTAAACTTTACATTAATAAATCACAGAGACCAGATGGGTTGCACCCGAGGGTACACAGGGAACTCAGTCAAGTAATTGCCAGACCATTTTCCCTAATTTTTACTGACAGTCTACTGACTGCAATGGTACCAGCTGATTGGAGGAAAGCCAATGTAGCACCAATATTTAAAAAGGGCCCAAAATACATCCCTGGGAATTACAGACCAGTTAGCCTAACATCAATAGTATGTAAGCTCTTGGAGGAGATGATAAGGGACTATATACAATATTTTAGTAATGAGAACGATATCATTAGCAGTAATCAGCATGGATTCATGAAGAATCGTTCTTGCCAGACCAATCTATTAACTTTCTATGAGGAGGTGAGTTGCCATCTAGATAAAGGAAGGCCCATAGACGTGGTGTATCTGGATTTTGCAAAAGTATTTGCTACAGTTCCCCATAAACATTTATTGTACAAAGTAAGGTCCATTGGCCTTGACCGTAGGGTGAGCACATGGATTGAAAACTGACTACAAGGGAGAGTTCAGAGGGTGGTGATAAATGGGGAGTACTCAGAATGGTCAGACTCAGGGGTATGTAGTTAATCCTGTTTAATTTGTTCATAAACAACCTGGAGGATGGGATAAGCAGTGCAATCTCTGTATTTGCGGACGATACAAAAAAAAATATGTAAAATAATGCATTTGGGTGGCAAAAATACAAATGCAATTTATACACTGGGGGAAGAACCTCTGGTGGAAAAGCACCTGGGTGTCGTAGTAGATGATAAGCTCAGAACTGGCATGCAATGCCAAGCAATGCAAAGCTGCTGCTAACAGAGCAAACAGAATATTGGCATGCATTAAAAAGGGGATTAACTCCAGAGATAGTTCTTCCTCTCCACAAGACTCTGGTCTAGCCGCACCTGGAGTATGCTGTCCAGTTTTGGGCACCAGTCCTCAGGAAGGATGTACTGGAAATGGAGAGAGTGCAAAGAAGGGCAACATAGCTAATAAAGGGTCTGGAGGATATTAGTTATGAGGAAAGGTTGTGAGCACTATACTTATTCTCTATTGGAGAAGAGACGCTTGAGAGTGAATATGATTTCAATTTACAAATACCATACTGGTGACCCCACAATAAGGATAAAACTTTTTCGTGGAAGGGAGTTTAACAAGACACGTGGCCACTCATTAAAATTTGAAGAAAAGAGGTTTAACCTTAAACTACGTAGAGGGTTCTTTACTGTAAAAGCGGCAAGGATGTTGAATTCCCTTCCACAGGTGGTGGTCTCAGCAAGGGGGCATCGGTGGTTTCAAGAAACTATTAGATAAGCACCTGAACGACCACAACATACAGGGATATACAAGGTAATACTGACATATGATCACACACATAGGTTCGACTTGATGGGTAATCAAATTTTTTCATCTCTTCTACCCCTGCTGGGTATGTACCCATTTGGGCACTGCAGTATCTGTAGGCATGTAATTAAGTCCAAAAATGTTAAGGACTCGGAAGAGAAATGCATGTATAAAATTAAATCATTTGTTAACTGCTCTACCTCCTTTGCCATCTATCAGATTATCTGCCCATGTGGAAAAATGGATGTGGGGAAAACAATTAAGCCCTGTACACACGATCGGTTTGTCTGATGAAAACGGACCGATGTGGGCCCCATCGGTTTGTTTTCCATCGGTGAAAAAAATAGAACATATTTTAAAATGTTCCTATGGATAAAAAACTGATAGAAAAAAACGATCGTCTGTGTGGAAGTCGAAAAACCATGCATGCTCAGAATCAAGTCGCCGCATGCTCGGAAGCATTGAACTTCATTTTTCTCAGCACGTCGTAGTGTTTTACATCACCGCGTTTGGACAAGATCGGATTTTTGACTGATGGTGTGTAGGCAAGACTGATGAAAGTCAGCTTCATCGGATATCCGATGAAAAAATCCATCGGATTAGATTCCATCAGATATCTGATCGTGTGTACAGGGCTTTAGGGAGTTTCGTAAAAGGATGGGGGAGCACCTTACTAGTATATCCACTAAGGATGATAAGTCTCCTGTGGTTACACATTTTAGAGACTACTATGCAGCATTGACTAGGGCTTTTAGATGTATGATTATCTACAAATTAGAGGGGCGATTGGGATAAAATACTGTTACACTTCAAAATCTATTTTTCTTTTGGATTCTTTAGCCCCGAAGACTATACACTGTCACTATACTAATGACACTGGCTGGGAAGGGGGTTAACATCTACGGGCAATGGAAGGGTTACCTGTGTGCCTAACAAGTGTAATGTGTGCAATATGTACTGCTTTTACTAGAAGATGTGGCTGATTTTTCTTTACAGCCATATCTCTGCTCCATGTACAAAGCCGTGTGTTGTTCGCAAGCACTGGGTTCTGTACTGTGGTATGCTAAGCCGATCAACAAGTCCCGGACATAAATAATTGGCTGGTACCTTCTAACCGACTTGTGCTATACGAAATAACAGCACAGATGGGGTGACAGGCTGCCCTGAAATGCCCGATCATTTACGTGCCTTTATAATATCCCTTGAGCCGCTCTCATCCAGCCGCCAGAGGATTTTCCCATTCTTCCCTCCATCTATTTGTACCGAAATGGGAAAGGAAAGGAAATAGATTCCATAGCATACAATCATTTGAGTTTATTAAAAACCACATAAAATAAAGGCACTTACAGATGTTTGTGTCAATCTGTCTATCTCGACACTAATGTAAAAATCACATTGCATGGATCTTTAAGCTACTTCAGCTTAATACACAGACTGCTAGTTCGGACATGGGCGTATGGAATGACTTAACATTCAATAGGCCCTGCCCTACATGTTTCGTCTGATTGATTTCCTCATAGAGTGGACTGGTTTAAAGATATATGCAATTGTGTATGCATACGCACAAATATGTGCAATACAGCCTATCCTTACTTTTTTTTCTGCCAGGAATATCAGATGCTCATACATGAGTACAGTGTGCAAGTACCCTTAACCTTCCTACCTGCTCCTTGTGTTGGTCTGTACACACAGCCTATAGTAGAGACACTCCAATGTCAGCAGTTATTCTTTGTGTTTAAACCTAATACATGTTGCATGGCACTACACATGTTGATGTATGGGCACTCTTTGTAGTCTAAGAACTGACACTTTCTGTGAAGAAACTACATATCTCACAATTCCTGGGTCTCTTAGTCTAGCACTGGTGCAGATTGAACTAAAAAGTAATCAGATTTGACACAGACACACGCAGGTAGAGCAATTAACAGACAGGTTACCATACTGGAAGAGATGTGTTTTCAGCAAATTCCTACCATTGTGATCCAACACAAAGTAAATGGCTAGGCATGCTGTGTGACTCAGGATTAGAAGTTGCCCATTCCCATGTTTAACAGGGGGACAGGCTACCTACAGAAATATTTGGAAATAGGGAAATCAATCAGCCATTACACCACAAACTGTGAGCCCATCATTGCAAGGTAATGCAAATAAACAACAAAGGAAATATAACTACACCAATACCTAGTAAAAAATAACAATATTTATATAATCGCGCACTTGTGGGCTAATAATCCCTGGTCAGATGAGTCCTAATCTACCGATAATTCTGCTGAGTGGTGGGCAGAAAGCTTGAGTAGGCAATAAATGTTATTCAGTTACATACAGATTGGGCAGGAATATATACAGTATACAGTATACAGGGCCGTCTTTAATATGGTTTGGACCCTGGGCAAACATTTTTTTGGGCCCCCCACCGCCAATGCAATTTTGCTTATGACCCCAACGTCTCAAAAAACAGACACACACATAGAATTATCTAAAAAAAAAAGGGTGAGCAGTGAGGGGTACAGTGTTCTATGGGGTTGGGGCAGGGTGAACAGTGAGTGAAAGTGTTCTATAAGGTGGGGGAAGGGTGTATAGTGAGGGGTGCAGTGATCTGTAGAGTAGAACAGTATGGGGTCAAGGGTTCTGTGGGGGGGCAGGGTGTATAGTGAGGGGTACAGTGTTGTAAAGGGTGATCATTATGGGTGGGGGTTCTATAGATTAGATCAGTATAGAGTGAGGAGTGCAGGGTAGATGGGAGATGCAGGAAGAGGAGAGGGCTCCCACAAAGGTTCAGGAGAGGAGTAGAGAGCAGAGGACAGTATCTGAGGGACCCAGCCCTCTGTACTAATCAGCATGGAGGGGCAGCTGGTACTCACGATTTGGGCAGCCAGCAGCGGAACCCGGTCTCTTCCTGCAGCACATAAGCTTGGCGGGTGGGTGAGTCGGCACCATGAGGGAGGGACACGCGGGAGGGATCGACACGGCCATCCACGCTTGAAACTTGCTCTCGCTGCTCCAGGTCAGTCACTGAGAGCCGGGCACCAACACCGAACTGAGCGCAGTCTCAGCAAGCTGCTGAGACAGCCTCTCCCCGCCCCTCCACAGCTCAGCGCTCCAATGAGCACTGAGAAGTAGAGCATAAGCGAAGCTGACTGACAGTCAGCATCACTCTGTTCAGGGAGGAGTGAGAACAAAGCCCAGAGCCCTTCCCATTGATCCCACCACCCTTAATGGCCCCACAGCGGATTCCCTTTCATATGTTGTGCAGTCCTGCAGTCTTGGGCCCTGCCATGGTGGCAGAAGGCCAGGGCCCAGTCGCAAGTGCAACCTTTGCTTGTAGTTCCGCCAGTGGTGTCAGTGTCGACTGTGAATGATGTCAGTCAGTAGGGAAGTGGACATGGTCAGTAAAGCAGTGGAAGTGGTCAATAGGGCAGTGGGCAGCATCAGTAGTTTAAAATTGTTGTTATTTTATTTTTTACCATTATAGTTTTTATTACAGTTTTTGATGGGAGTTGGTAGCAGTGGAGGGCAGTATGATGGGAGGGGTGGCAGTGGAGGGCAGTATGATGGGAGGGGAGGTAGTGGAGGGCAGTATGATGGGAGGGGTGGCAGTGGAAGGCAGTATGATGGGAGGGGTGGCAGTGGAGGGCAGTATGATGGGAGGGGAGGTAGTGGAGGGCAGTATGATGGGAGGGGAGGTAGTGAAGGGCAGTATGATGGGAGGGGTGGCAGTGGAAGGCAGTATGATGGGAGGGGTGGCAGTAGAAGGCAGTATGATGGGAGGGGAGGCAGTGGAGGGCAGTATGATGGGCTGGAGGGAAAGATGATGGCAGGGGAGGTATTGGAGGGCAGTATGATGGAAGGGGTGGCAGTGAAGGGGGGATAATGGGAGGGGAGTAGTGGAGGGCAGTATAATGTAAATGGGAGGGGTGGCAGTGGAGGGCAGTATAATGGGAGGGGGCAGTGGGTGGCAGTATAATGTAAATGGAAGGGGGCAGTATAATGGGAGGAGGGTTGGTGGAGGGCAGTATGATGGGAGAGGTGGTAGTGGAGGGCAGTATGATGGGAAGGGTGGTAGTGGAGGGCAGTATAATGGGAGGGGGATTAGTGGAGGGTAGTATGATGGGAGGGGGTTAGTGGAGGGCAGTATGATGGTAGGGGTTAGTGGAGGGCAGTATGATGGGAGGAGGGTTAGTGGAGGGCAGTATGATGGGAGGAGGGTTAGTGGAGGGCAGTATAATAGGAGGGGGGCTAGTGGAGGGCAGTATAATGGGAGGGGGGTTAGTGGAGGGCAGTCAGGGCCAATCCTAGACGGGGTGCGAGGGGTGCAGTGCACCTAGGCGCCACAGAGGTGGGGGCGCTCAAGTGCCAGAGTGCTCCCCTCCCTCCTCCTTCATGTCGGTGTTCAGTGGCGCTCTCTCCGCTGGTCACCACCTCCGCCGCTGTTTCCTGGCTACCTGCCTAAGTCTGTCCCCTTTCATCCTGTCAGAGATCGGAGCGGCTCACTGTATCTGTTTGGGGGGCGCAGCATTAAGAGCCAGTGGTGTAGATTCAGGTAGGGGCGCGCAATGATACGGCGGCACAGCGTATCGTATTTATGCTACGCCGCCGTAACTTACAGGAGCAAGTGCAGTATTCACAAAGCACTTGCTTAAGTTGCGGCGGCGTAGCGTAAATGGGGCCGGCATAAGCGCTCGTAATTCAAATGTGGAAGGGGGCGTGTTTTATGTAAATGTATGATGACCGTCCATGTACATATCCCAGTGTGCATTGCTTCCAAGTACGGCGCAACGACGTATTGGTTTCGACGTGAGCGTAAATTACGTCCAGCCCTATTCGCGAAGGACTTACGCAAACGACGTAAAAAATTAAAATTTCGAAGCGGGAACGACTTCCATACTTAACATTGGCTGCGCCTCCTAATAACAGGAACAACCTTACGCCGAAAAAGCCTAACGTAACCGACGTAAATACATTGCAACGGGCGTACGTACGTTTGTGAATCTGCGTATCTAGGTAATTAGCATATTCTACGCCGACAACAACGGAAGCGCCCCTAGCGGCCAACGTTATATTGTACACAATTCTACGCCGCCGCAATCAAGTTACGTCGGTGGAGGAAGCCTATTTTTTAAGCGTACCTGCCTTTGAGAATTGACGTAATGATATGCGTGCGCGGATTTCAAATTACGGCGGCGTATCTGGAGATACGCCGCCGTAAAAGGTACGTGAATCTACCCCAGTCTTGTTGCGGCTCAGGGATGAATCAAGCACTTGCCTGTAAAACTTGCGGCGGCGTAACGTAAATGAGATACGTTACGCTGCCGCAGAGATGCGGCGATCTACGAGAATCTGGCCCAATATTTTTTACTTTTTGCTATAATAAATATCCCCAAAAATGTATAAAAAAAAACATTTCTTTCTCAGTTTAGGTCGTATCGACCTAAACTGAGAAAGAAATGTTTTTTTTTATACATTTTTGGGGATATTTATTATAGCAAAAAGTAAAAAAGTATTATATTCTTCTACATATTTTTGGTAAAAAAAAAATCGCAATAGGCGTACATTGATTGGTTTGCGCAAAAGTTATAGCGTCTCAAAAATAGGGGATAGTTTTATGGCTTTTTTTATTAATATTTTTTTTTTTGCTAGTAATGGCGGCGATCAGCGATTTTTATCATGACTGCGACATTATGGCGGAGACATCGGACACTTTTGACACCATTTTGAGACTATTGTAATTTGTACAAAAATTCACTGATTACTGTGAAAATGACACTGGCAGTAAAGGGGTTAACCTGTAGGGGGCGCTGAAGGGGTTAAGCGTGACCTAGGGAATGATTCTAACTGTCAGGGGCGTGGCTTGCTGTGACACGTCACTGATGACAGGGAACAGACGATCAATGACATGTCACTAGGAAAAACGGGGAGATGTTGTGTTTACACTGACATCTGCCCGTTCTTCAGCTCTGTGACCCGATCGCGGGACACCGGTGGACATCGAGTCCGCGGGTCCCGTGGGCACGGTCACGGAGTGTGGGACCACAAGTGCGACCAAATTAAAGGGGACGTATATATAGGCCCATTTGCGCAGCCGTGCCATTCTGTCGACATAAAAACTCGGGCTGCGGTTAATAGTCACCAAGTGCAGAAGTTTTTTTACACAATCGACAAAGACAGTGAGGCTCCGGATGGAGCACACACAAGTGCCCCATAGCAGGCAAGGGGAGGAGCCAGGAGCGCCGCCGACGGGGGACCTGAGAAGAGGAGGATCAGGGCTGCTCCGTGAAAACCATTATGCAGAGCAGATAAGTATAACAAGTTTGTTATTTTAATGAAAACATTGTAAAGCTTTACAGTCACTTTAACCACTTGCCGACCTCCTCATGTAGATATACGTCAGCAGAATGGCACGGACAGGCACCTTAACGTACCTGTACATGCTCTGCTTGACGTGGGTGGGGGGTCGGGACCCCCCCCCGCTACATGCGGCGGTCGGTAAGCCTCGGGGAGCAATCCGGGACGATGGCGCGGCTATTCGTTTATAGCCGCCCCGTCGCGATCGCTCCCTGGAGCTGAAGAACGGGGAGAGCCGTGCTTCACTATGGCGGCACATCGATCGAGTGATCCCTTTTATAGGGGAGACTCGATCGATGATGTCAGTCCTACAGCCACACCCCCCTACAGTAGTAAACACACACTAAGTGAACACTAAATGTTACAGCGCCCCCTGTGTTTAACTCCCAAACTGCAACTGTCATTTTCACAATAAAGAATGCAATTTAAATGCATTTTTTGCTGTGAAAATGACAATGGTCCCAAAAATGTGTCAAAATTGTCTGAAGTGTCCGCCATAATGTCGCAGTCACGAAAAAAATCGCAGATCGCCGCCATTAGTAGTAAAAAAAATAAAAAAAATAAAAATGCAATAAAACTATCCCCTATTTTGTAAACGCTATAAATTTTGAGAAAACCAACAGATAAACGATTATTGCTTTTTTTTTTACCAAAAATAGGTAGAAGAATACGTATCGGCCTAAACTGAGGGAAAAAAAATTTGTATATATGTTTTTGGGGGATATTTATTATAGCAAAAAGTTAAAAATATTGCATTTTTTTCAAAATTGTCGCTCTATTTTTGTTTATTGCGCAAAAAAAAACAAAACGCAGAGGTCATCAAATACCACCAAAAGAAAGCTCTATTTGTGGGGAAAAAAGGACGCCAATTTTGTTTGGGAGCCACGTCGCACGACCGCGCAATTGTCTGTTAAAGCGACGCAGTCCCAAACTGTAAAAACCCCTTGGGTCTTTAGGCAGCATATTGGTCCGGGGCTTAAGTGGTTAAGAAGCAAGAGATTTTAGAATTCAGAATTGTACAATTTTATTGGAGACTAGAGAAAGGATTAATACTAAAGTATAGATTGTGAGGGCAGAAAAACACCTTTTCTGAATAAAGCAGATCCTCTACTCCTGGATAACAGGAAAGAATTCCCTATATATTTTGTGAGGAGAATGTGTAGGAATAGAACATTTATTAAAAATGTATATAAAATTCCCTGAGAACTTGATATATTTTCATAGTTAAGGGGAATGTTTCATTACAGGATTTAATCGTATATCCTGTTCTTGGGGTAAAGCTAGAAGACCCCTGATGTCTCCATTGAGAGGACTTTGTTGTCACTACTGTCACATAAGGGACTTGTCAGTACATACATATATACATGGTTAGGACACATGTAATACATAAACACCTATTACACATCCCTACACACACCACAAGTGGAAGAAGTAGCCATAGAGCCCCTTCCAGCCTTACAAATGTGGCCTGTGCATCCAAGTGGTAATGACCCCCGGTCATGAAAGGATTAAATAAAAGAGGAAGCAATTCAAATGTAAATATACCAATTTTTTATTGTGTGTTTTAAGAAAGTATAATTATGGATCTATACACATTTTTTCCTTTCCCAGCTATATATACTCTACTATGAATAAACCAAGAGTCTTTTGGTAAAATCAATTGGCCAGAAGTGAAGATCTA
Source organism: Rana temporaria (assembly GCF_905171775.1). Classification (NCBI taxonomy): domain Eukaryota; kingdom Metazoa; phylum Chordata; class Amphibia; order Anura; family Ranidae; genus Rana; species Rana temporaria. Next base: position 78,042,552 of record NC_053490.1, on the reverse strand, counting down.
GTGATCCTCTCGCCCATTCGCTGATACACTTTTGACCAAGAGGTTCCAAGCCTGCCCACCACGGCAAGGTAGACTCTTCTAGGGCAGGACCTACACTAACTACACTAAGCTACCCTACTGGATGCTAGTCATCCTTTCTCTAATGTTGGGTGTATGTTTGTAGTAGGCCTCATCCTATAATCTGTGTGTGCAATCTACTCTCTCCTAATTTGGTTGTGTGTGTGTGTACATCTATCTAAAGCATGGAGCGGTCAGTTTATGTACATCTGGATGTCCTCTGTTAGTGTAGGTCAGTGCGTGCCAGTCCAGTGTGTCAGTAAAAAAACAATCAGTGATCAATAGAAAAATAGAAAATTAAGTTTCCTTCATATGTACAACTGACACAAGCAAAGGATTGAAGGAGCGTTCTACTACCTACCTGCCAGGTATAGGTGACCATGTCAGTGTCCCTTGTGTCTGCACCATCTTACTGGCAGTAGTGCGGCCGCTTTATGGGGGCACCAGACCGATTTGTCTTTCGGCCCAGTCCACCTAATAAGACTGCATACCTCCCAACTTTTCAACTTCAGAATGAGGGACAAATGAGCATACCCCCCAAACGAAGTTGTTGAGCGGGGGGGGGGGTCCACGGATCAAAGTTGTTGAGCGGGGGGGGTGTGCGGATCAAAGTTGTTGAGCAGGGGGGGGGAACCGTGGATCGGAGTTGTTCAGTGGGGAGGGGGGTCCACGGATCAGAGTTGTTGAGCAGGAGGGGGTCCGCAGATCGAAGTTGTTGAGCGGGGGGGGGATTCCGTGGATCGGAGTTGTTGAGTGGGGGGGGATTGATTCCGTGGATCGGAGTTGATGAGTAGGGGGGGGGTGTCGCCAATCGCGGGACTTACCATGAATCGTGGGAACGCGGGACTTACCATGAATCGTGGGAACGCGGGATTTACCGCGAATCACGGTAATGGGGGGGTCTCGTGGGACAATAGCACTTCTCGTGGGATTTATCGCGATTTGCGGGACATTCTCGCGAAATCCGGGACAGTTGGGAGGTATGAGACTGGCGCTACACTGAATGTGTAGCGCAAGCCGACAGGGACGCTATTTATGCTGCCCCCCTGCCAAGTGCTGCCCAAGCCTGGGCCTTGTTGCCCTAGGCCAAGAAACAGCGTTGGACCTCTCTATGTGGCCAGACTGTGTAAAAGTGTGATATTGCCATACTCAGAAGGAGGAGCAGAATGTATTTTATGGTTTAATTGGAAATATGCATATGCTGTGTGTGAGAAATAACTTGTTGCTATGACACAAAACTTGCCATGCCTCTTACTAAAAACCTCGGACTGTTTACTTTCCAAAAAGTGGTCATTTGGGAGGTATTTGTATTTTCTTGACATTTCAGGGCCTCAAGAAGATAGGCTGTCAGTACATAAGTTGTGATCAATTGTCAATGATTGGCACCATAGCTTGTAGAATCTATAACTTTTGGTATTTTTAAGTTATGTTTGATGTTTTTATCAGCTTTAGCCAAAAATGTTTGCATTTGAGCAGATTTTTCTCTGTATTCTGATGTATTTTTGAATGTACTAAATTTTTATTTTAGTTCAGCTAGGTTTGTGGCTATTTTTTGGAGTTGGAGCAGTGTGACCGCATGCAAACGGAGGTGTGCCAGAGTCACAGGGTCTAAGGAGCCACCTGGTCTTCCCCAGAGCCACTGGAGGTGTGGATGTTGCGCTGCAAGGCAGCTGCCAGGTTGCGGCTCTCTAGCACACCCATGCATCTAAAATAGGCGTAATATTATCTAGGTTCAGGTATTATTGTGTCCACTGACACCAATGCTTGGGGGTTAATATTGCCTCTACTGACAACAATGCTGGGGAGTTTTGCACCCACTGACACCATTGTTGGTGGATATTATTGCATCCACTGACTTCTTATCCTTTACAAGCAAGGAAGCTTCCATCTTAATTTCTGTTTGATCTGTAGTTCTCATGGCGTGCTATAGGTGATCAGCCATGACACCAGCCATATGATGTTTTTATAGTTTGGTTGAAAGCAACCTGTTCTGCTTTAAAAGTGTCCTATAATATGATAAAAAGTACATTTGAAAATTGATAGTCCTTCAGTCTGTTAGATACCCTGCTGCCAGGTTTTGATAACTGGCTAGGTGCCCTGCGTGGCTGAGTGCCCTGCTGCTGGGGTCTGGAAGCTGGCTGAGTTCCCCGCAGATCAGATCCTTTAAGAAGTACAACACTTGGATGTTGCAGCTCCACAAGGCAGAAAATATCCCAATGCCGGGATCCCATGGACTATCTGCAGGATTACCATGTAGTCCTTAACTATATACTGCTTTTCATTTTAACAGTCACCCAGGTCTTACCAAGACATTGGTTCCCCAGCATAGGTCCCCTAACGCACTTGGAATCGCAGAGGCACACATTACAACTGGATCAGGACAAACATCATATGGAAATCTGCCCTCACCCAGAACACCTCTACTACTGAAGCTGTATGTGTAAGTGTATTTTAACAGTCACCCAGGTCTTACCAAGACATTGGTTCCCCAGCAAAGGTCCCCTAATGCCCTTGGAATCGCAGAGGCACACATTACAACTGGATTAGGCCAAACGTCATATGGAAATCTGCCCTCCCCCAGAACACCACTACTACTGGAGCTGTAAGTGTATTTGAACAGTCACTCAGGTCTTACCAAGACATTGGTTCCCCAGCAAAGGTCCCCTAATGCCCTTGGAATCGCAGAGGCACACATTACAACTGGATTAGGCCAAACGTCATATGGAAATCTGCCCTCACCCAGAACACCTCTACTACTGAAGCTGAATGTGTAAGTGTATTTTAACAGTCATTCAGGTCTTACCAAGACATTGGTTCCCCAGCAAAGGTCCCCTAATACCCTTGGAATCGCAGAGGCACACATTACAACTGGATTGGGCCAAACGTCATATGGAAATCTGCCCTCACCCAGAACACCTCTACTACTGGAGCTGTAAATAAAAAGCAGAAATCTGGACCACCAGGTTTTGGCACAACATAAGCAAATGGCTTATGAAATTTGTCTATAGGAATCTTGGACCAAACGGGTAACTCATGCCAGGCATGCAACAAGCATGGAGATGGAGATGTAATATCTTGACCCTAGAAACAGAGACTGGCTGGGCAGCAGGCACAAAACGATCAGAGGCAGGCTGGGCAGCAGGTGGTATATAAGCGACATCAGGCTTGTCAGCAGAAAAATTATCAGTGGCATATGGCTGGGCAACAGGTGAAATACCAATGGATTCAAGCTGGATAGCAGGTAAAGGATTAGTAGAGTCAGAGTGGACAGTAGGTAGAGGATCAGTGGCATCAGACAGGATAGCTGGTGGTGTATCAGCAAAATCAGGATTGTCAGCGGGTAAATGAATAGTAGTGTCAGCCTGAGCAGTAGGTAGAAGATCAGTGGCATCAGTATTGATAGCTTTTGGATTATCCATGAAGTCAGGCTGGTCAGTGGGTAAGGATCAGTGCCATATGGCTGGGCAGGTAAAGGATTAGTAGAGTACACAGCCTGGCCACATACAGAGGCCCAACATTGAAGTAGCAACTTCAGGCATTCTAGGAGCATAAATTACACATCTATAGCTTGGTTCAGGTAGGGGCGCGCATCTTTGCGGCGGCGTAGCGTATTTACACTACGCCGCCGTAAGTCAGAGAGGCAAGTTCTGTATTCACAAAGTACTTGCCTCCTAAGTTACGGCGGCGTAGCGTGAATAGGCCGGCGTAATCGCGCCTAATTCAAATGAGGATGTGGGGGGCGTGTTTTATGCATATTAACTGTGACCCGACCGTCCGTGTACATATCCCAGTGTGCATTGCGGCAAAGTACGCCGCAAGGACGTATTGGTTTCGACGTGGATGTAAATTACGTCCAGCCCTATTCACGGACGACTTACGCAAACGATGTAAAATTTTCTAATTTCGACACGGGAACGACGGCCATACTTAACATTACTAGTCCAGCTATTTGATGGAATAACTTTACGTCTGAAAACGCCTTACGTAAACGGCGTATCTTTACTGCGACGGGCAAGCGTACGTTTGTGAATAGGCGTATCTAGTTATTTACATATGTTACGCCAAACTCAATGGAAGCGCCAGCCTAAATATTGCACCCTAAGATACGACAGCCTGCACCGTCGTATCTTAGATAGGTTTAAGTGTATATCAGTTTGAGAATACACTTAAACTTAGGACGGTGCAGATTCCGAGTTAGGTCGGCGTATCTACTGATACGCCGGCCTAACTCTCTCTGAATCCACCTACTAATCTCTCAACCACCTATTACACTTTTGAAGGCCCTGGAGCAACAAACAGGACAATGGAAACACCCACAAAGTGACCCCATTTTGGAAAGCAAACAACATTGTAAGGAAATTAGATGCGTAATTTATCACATTTTTGAAGGCCCTTCATATTTCTAGCACATAGCATGTACATACCAAGAATAACACCCTAAAAATACATTCTGCTGAGTAAAGGGTAAACAAAAGATTACCTGTGGTTTAAGTAGTGCAATTGTCCACAGAAGGAGAGCCCTGATCCAGGCAGGGACATGGTCAGTGACAGGGAATGGAATTGTCCAGGCAGGAATATTGTCCATATTCAGTACAGGCAGGGATACTGTCCATATACAGTCCAGGGTCAGGTAGAGACATTGCCAGAAGTGCCAAAATATTGGTCCTGGTAGTAAGCAGGAACATGGTCCAAATAGCAGGCCAGGAAAGAATGGGGAAAGGGGTAGAGGCTTCTCCCACCCAAATCTCTTTGAAGCCTCTGAGTCTCCAGACCCTAATCGGGGAATGTGAAAACTAAAAAATTAGTTTTCATCATCCAGAAAAACAATTCTGGAGCCCCTCACATATGTGAGACCCCTGTGTTATGAATCCCACTTCTCCAGTAGCAGAGTAAAAGATCAGTCCAAGAGGCAGGCAAAAAGCATGGTCAAACAGTCCAGGGTCAGTTCCAGAGCAGGCAGAGGTAGGTACAGTTTAGCGTTAGTCAGAAGCGTGGTCATATAATAGGCCAGGGTCAGTTCCAGAGCAGGGCAGAGTTAAGTACAGTTTAGCGTTAGGCAGAAGCGTGGTCATATAACAGGCCAGGGTCAGTTCCAGAGCAGGCAGAGGTAGGTACAGTTTAGCGTTAGTCAGAAGCGTGGTCATATAATAGGCCAGGGTCAGTTCCAGAGCAGGCAGAGGTAGGTACAGTTTAGCGTTAGGCAGAAGCGTGGTTATATAACAGGCCAGGGTCAGTTCCGGAGAAGGATCTTCTGTGACATTTTGAATACTCAGAATTATCTGGAGTTTTGCCAGAAGGAATGTAAAGTCATCCCTGGGAGGACAGATCAAACAAGTGTGCCCGTTTTAGTCTGAACCTGGGACTTTTGATGGCAGCCGCCACTGGCGCAGGGATCTGACTCAAAGCCACACCTGGTCCCTGGGAGGACTGGCCAGACATGTCTACGACTGTTGTGGTGGAAGTCTGAGTGGCAGCCACCACTGGTGCAGGAAAGCAACTTACAGCTGCCACTGGTGTGGGAAAGCAACTTGCAGCCGCCACTGGCGTGGGGATCTGAATCGAAGCTGTACCTGGTCCCTGGGAGGACAGATCAAACAAGTGTGCCCGTTTTAGTCTGAACCTGGGACTTTTAGTGGCAGCCGCCACTGGCGCAGGGATCTGACTCGAAGCCGCAACTGGTTCCTGGGAGGACTGGCCAGACATGTCTACGATTGTTGTGGTGGAAGTCTGAGTGGCAGCCACCACTGGCGCAGGGATCTGACTTGAAACCACACCCTGGGAGGACTGGCCAGACATGTCTACGACTGTTGTGTTAGAAGTCTGAGTTGCAGCCGGCGTATCACCCCCCATCTGTCGAGGTGCAGCTAGACCTCTCTTCTGGAGGAGGAGTTGTGATCTAGCTCTTGATCGATAACCATATAGAGTGGTCCTCAATCTCATCTTGATACGCTTACTGCAAGTCACTTTTGAATTGATTGGCACTGGATGTGAAGTCCTTCCGGTCACTGGAGTGGTGTCGGGACCTGCAGTGGTATAGTATAGACCTCTCCTCTGGAAGAGGAGTTGTGATCTAGCTCTTGATTGATAACCATATAGAGTGGTCCTCGATCTCATCTTGATACGCTCACTGCAAGTCACTTTTGAATTGATTGACACTGGATGTGAAGTCCTTCCGGTCACTGGAGAGGTGTTGGGACCTGCGATGGTATGACAGGGTCCCGCAGAGGGCTGATGGAAAGTCCCTCTGGTTACTGAGGTGGTGACAGGACCTGCGATGGTATGGCAGGGTCCCTCAGAGGGCAGATGGAAAGTCCCTCCGATTACTGGAGTGGTGTCGGGACCTGCGATGGTATGGCAGGGTCCCTCGGAGGGCTGATGGAAAGCCCCTCCATCAGGGGTGGTGTCGGGACCTGCGGTGATATGGCAGGGTCCCTCAGAGGGCTGATGGAAAGTCCCTTGGATCACTGGAACAGTGTCAGGACCTGCGATGTTATGGCAGGGTCCCTCAGAGGGCTGATGGAAAGTCCCTCCGGTCACTGGAGCAGAGTCAGGACCTGCGGTGTTATGGCAGGGTCCCTCAGAGGGCTGATAGAAAGTCCCTCCGGTTACTGGAATGGTGTTGGGACCTGCGGTGTTATGGCAGGGTCCCTCAGAGGGCTGATGGAAAGTCCCTTGGATCACTGGAGCAGTGTCAGGACCTGCGATGGTATGGCAGGGTCCCTCAGAGGGCTGATGGAAAGTCCCTCCGGTCACTGGAGCAGTGTCAGGACCTGCGATGGTATAGCAGAGTCCCTCAGAGGGCTGATCGAAAGCCCCTCCGGTTACTAGAGTGGTGTTGGGACCTGCGATGGTATAGCAGAGTCCCTCAGAGGGCTGATCGAAAGTCCCTCCGGTTACTAGAGTGGTGTTGGGACCTGCAATGGTATAGCAGGGTCCCTCAGAGGGCTGATGGAAAGTCCCTCCAGTTATAGGAGTGCTGTAGGGATCTGCGATAGTATAGCAGGGTCCCTGGGAGGACTGATAGAAAGTCTCTCCATTTACAACACTGGTATAGGAACCTGCGGTGGTATAGCAGGGTCCCTGGGAGGGCTGGTGGAAAGTCCCTCCGGGTATGGAAGTGTTGTAGGGACCTGCGATGGTATAGCACGGCCCCTGGGAGGACTGATAGACAGTCTCTCCATTTACAACACTGGTATAGGGACCTGCGGTGGCATAGCAGGGTCCCTGGGAGGGCTGATGGAAAGTCCCTCCAGTTATGGGAATGGTGTAAAGACCATCGGAGGAATGATAGAAAGTCTCTCCGTTTACGATAGTGGTATAGGGACCTGCGGTGGTATAGCAAGGTCCCTGGGGGGGCTGATAAGAAGTCCCTCCAGTTACTGGAAAAGAGTAGGGACCTGTGGTGGTATAGCAGGGTCCCTGGGAGGGCTGATGGAAAGTCCCTCCAGTTACTGAAGTGGTGTAACTATTCATTTTGCAGTAACAACCAATCGTCGTGATTATCACCAAATCGCTAATATTGTTGTGATTGTAGCCAAATCCGTCACACAAAAGCTCAAGAATCTGCAGGAAAGAAAAAGAGAAAATTATGATTAATATGGAGGGAGATACAGGGAGGGAAACACAAATTCTTTATAAATCATATTGAAAATCCAACAGACAGACAACCCAACATATGTTATGTAATGAACATGTAATTTTATGTAATGGGTGCTTATGTTATGCAATGATGAGCGGTTGGTAAATAGGTGGATATCAGAATCATTTATAACGCACAGCCACGTCCTTGCTAATACCCATCGCCCTATGTAGTGTAATGACTTCTCTATGTACATATTCTCTATGGCTGCCTCCACTTCACTGGCTCATATTGTCTTTGTACTGCAGGACTCTAAATAATGGCTTTATCATTTAAAAAAATAATAATCAGCAGTTTTTTTTTTAAATGGCAGTTGAGATTTGAAAATAATGGTCACATGGTAACCAGCAGAGGGCAGCACTGCCTTATATGGACTCTGACAAGTGATGTCATAAAAAAACCTCATGCAGTGTATGTTCAGTAATAAACAACCTATAATGTTATGTAATGGGAGTTTATGTTATATATTAGTGGTAAAGTGGTAAAGGGGGGGATGTCCCCTTTCGCCGCCCGTAGGAACGATCAGCGATGGAACAGCCACTATGATCATTCCTATGGTGTAGGGAATCGCCGGCTGAAAATGGCGATATCTGAATGATGCCTGTAGCGTCAGGCATCATTCAGATATAGCCCCACAAAATCCCACAAAGCCCAGGACGTCATATGAAGTCCTCTGGGCATCAAGTGGTTAAAATATTCCAGCATGAGAAATGTTTTTTTTAATGGCAGTTATTTTTAGCCGACCTTTGAAAATAACTGTCAGATGTTTGAAAACTGACCAGTACATAACATACGCACCCATTACATAACATTGCTGACTGCTTCATGCTGCAGAATTCTGCTTGTTTTTATAAAAAATTATATATATTATATCCTTATATTTGTCTAGATTTGATAAATCTTATGTTAATGTGCAGAATTCTGTAATCTCAGATGGTGATGTGAATGCCGAGTGTAAATCTGTCCCCAGAATCCAGGAGAGAAGAAGAAATGAACTTACCGCTACGAGAGTCACCAACAAATGACACCGAGCCACAGGAGAGCTGCCTTATATTGAGTCTGACCTGCTGTGATGTCACAGCAGGAGAACAACAACTGCTTTTTTTTTCTTTTTCAAAAACTTTATGCAGTGTATGTTCAGTGACAAACATGTAAACAACCTATAATGTAATGTAATGGTTGCGTATGTTATATATTAGAGGTAAAATATAAAAATAAAAATAGTGAACATATAAAATATATATATTTTTTAAATCAGACAGATATGGGAACCATTTCTAACCCACAGCTGTGTCCTTGTCCTTATAACACAATGACTTGTCTATATACAAATTCTTTATGGCTGGCTGTACTGTCCTGACATATTTTCTGTACTGTCTGACTCTAAATGAAAAGATTTATAATTCACATTAAAAAAAATCTGCTGTTTTCTAAAATATGACAGTTCCTTTTTTTTTAAACTAAGATTTGAAAAAAACTGTCATATGACTGAAAGCGGACATCCTTGTTTTTATGTAACCAGCTTCATGAACTGAGCCCAAAGTCCTATATTCTGTAGTAGATCAATACAAGTTTAACCACTTACGTACCTTCTTGCCCAAGCCAATTTTCAGCTTTCAGCGCTGTCGTACTTTGAATGACAATTGCGCGGCCATGCTACACTGTACCCACATGAAATTTTTATCATTTTGTTCCCACAAATAGAGCTTTCTTTTGGTGGTATTTGATCACCTCTGCGATTTTATTTTTTTGCGCAACAACTAAAAAAAGACCGAAGTTTTTAAAAAAATGAAGATATTATTTTTTCGGTATTTTTTTTTGTAAACAAGTAAGTTTTCTTCTTCAAATATGGGCACTGATATGGCGACACTGATGGGCACCGATGAGGTGGCACTGATGGGCACTGATAGGCGGCACTGATAGGCGGCACTGGTATGCTGCACTGATGGGCATTCATAGGCGGCACTTATAGGCACTCATAGGAGGCACTGGGCACTCTTTGGCGGCACTGATGGGCACTCATGGGTGGCACTTATGGGTGGCACTTATGGGTGGCACAGATGGGCACTGGGCATAGATGGGCACTAAGAGGTGGCACTGATGGACACTGGGTGGCACTGATGGACACTGAGGGGTGGCACTGATGGCATTGCTGGGCATCATTTCAGCCAGTGCCCATGTTGCCAGTCAGTGCCCATTTGTGGGCACTGATTGGCATCGATTGCGTCTCTTCCTGTTTACATTGTGATCAGCCGTGGTTGGACACGGCTGATCACGTGGTAAAGAGCCCTTGCCGGAGGCTATTTACCGAGATTGGAGATGCAGGGTGTCAGACTGACACCCCGCATCACCAATCGCCACGCTGCACGCCGGCATGAAATCCTGCAGGACATCAATAGACGTCCAGTCAGGATTTCACAACCACTTCCCGGACGTCAATTGACTATTGACCGGGCGGGAAGTGGTTAAAATATGCCAGCATGAGAATCCTCTAGGGGGCACACGCACCACTTGGGTCCTATCAGAGAGAGGTGACCGATGGTGTGTTTCTTGAACATAGGGACACCAATCGGTCACCTCCCTCAGTCAGTCCCCTCCCCCACAGTTAGAATCACTCCCTAGAACACACATTTAACCCCTTGATCGCCCCCTAGTAGGGTTGAGCAAACCCGATATGTAAAGTTCGGGTTCGAGTTCGGGTTCGGCAATCTAATGGCGCGCTGCAGGGCAGCCAATCAACATTTGTTTAACTTGTGTGACCTAGAAGCCATCACAGCCATGCCTACTAATGGCATGGCTGTGATTGGCCAGTGCAGCATGTGACCCAGCCTCTATATAAGCTAGAGGCACATAGCACAGCACATCACTCTGCTTTAGATAGGGTAGGGAAAGGCTGCTGCTGCTGATCTGAGGGAGAGAATTAGATAGGAGTCAGACTGTCCTGCTTCAGAAATCAAATTACTCAGCGATCTACATAGCACAGCAAGTCACTCTGCATTAGATACTTTAGGGAAAGGTTCCTGGTTTTGCTTGTAGGGAGAGAAATATATAGGAGTCAGTCCTGCTTCAGAAATCAAATTACACCAGCACTGCATATGTTACTGTGAGATACACCCTTTAGATACTTTTCTTCTATTGTGCTATTCAAAAAAACATCCATTTAGGGAAAAAATATTTTTTTGCAGTGTTTCCTCCAGTGTTTGCAGTGTTTCCTCCATATCTGTACGTGTGAGATAAACACTTTAGCTAGTGTTCTTCTATTGTGCTATTCAAACAACACCCATTTAGGGCCAAAAAATATATTTTGCAGTGTTTCCTCCAGTGTTTGCATGGTTTCCTGCATATCTGTACGTGTGAGATACACACTTTAGATACTGTTTTTCTATTGTGCTATTCAAAAAAAAATTAGGGCAAATATTTTTATTTTTTGGTGGGTTTTAATTTATTTTATGTTATTTTAAGTTATTTCCCTATCCACATTTTTTTGCAGAGTACTTGCCATGCCCTTACCGACATTTTGCTGCCATTTGCAGCCCTCTAGCCCTTTCCATTTGTTTTTTAGAGACATTTTAGTACTGAAAAGTTTGGGTCCCCATTGACTTCAATGGGGTTCGGGGTCAAGTTCGGGTCCCGAACCCGGACTTTTTTTCAAAGTTCGGCCGAACCCGTCGAACCCGAACATCCAGGTGTCCGCTCAACTCTACCCCCCAGTGTAAACCCCTTCCCTGCCAGTCACATTTACACAGTAATCAATGCATTTTTTATAGCACTGATCGCTGTATAAATGTGAATGGTCCCAAAAATGTGTCAAAAGCGTCCAATATGTCAGTCTCAGTGTCGCAGTCACAATAAAAATCACAGCTCGCCTCCACTACTAGTAAAAAAAAATGCCATAATTCTATCCCCTATTTTGTAGACGCTATAACTTTTGCGTAAACCAATCAATATACTCTTATTGCGATTTTTTTTTTTACCAAAAATATGTAGAATACGTATCGGCCTAAACTGAGGGAAAAAAAATGTTTTAAAAAAAAAAATGGTGATATTTATTATAGCAAAAAGTAAAAGATACTATGCCAGATTCTCGTAGATCGGCGCATCTTTATGCCGGCGTAGCGCATCTGATGGGTTACGCCAACGTAACTTAGAGAGGCAAGCTCTGTATTCTCTAATCAAAGCGTGCAATTTTGCGCCGGCGTAACGTAAAATCGTCGGCGTAAGACGGCGTAATTCAAAGTAGGATGGAAGTGGGCGTGATACATTTAAATAAACCGTGACCCCATGCAAATGAAGGGCCGAAAGAACGGCGCATGCGCCGTGACGTGATCGTATGTCCCGCACCCCTCTGCGCATGCTCACAACTACGCCCGGCATAAATCCTAAGTTACGCCGGCCCACCGTTTACGTCCCAGGGCATAAATACGCCCAGACATGCGCCCGTCGAGTGCAAAAGTACACCCGTTTTGTTTGGTGTAGGTACTTTTGCGATCTTCTTCGGGACATGTCTGCCCGGCGTTCTGGGAACAGAAAAAATAACTTCTCCCCAGAGGAGAAGGCCATCATCCTTGAGGCCATGGAGAAGTATTACGATCGCCTCCATGGGGCACGGAGCAAGGAGACAAGCAAGGGCAGAAGGGATGAGATCCTTCTGAGGTTCACCAACCAGGTGAATGCCATGGGCAATGAGGTGAGGAGGCACCAGGACATATCAAAGAAGATGAACGATCTGCACAGCAGGGTGAAGGATAAGATGGCCATTATGACGAGGCATGCCAGGGGCACTGGTGGTGGACCAGCCTCTAGGATCTGTCTGACTCCCGACGAGCAGGTGGTTGCCCGCTGCCTTACTAGGGTGCAAGTGGAGGGAGTTGAGGGCTATGACTCAGTTGAGCCGCCCTTGAGGACAGGTACGTGTGTTTTTTCTACTATCTGGTGTGTAGCATGTGAGGGGGGGAAGGGAATATGTGACAAGTGTGTGGGGCATCCAACATGTGAATGTTTAGTGTCATCCGCAGATGTCCAGGAGGGAGCTGGGCCATCTGGTGCCTCTGCCCGTCCCACGCCATCATCCCCTGATGATCCTGCCCCTGACCCTCAGGGAAGCCAAGAGGCATTGGTGGAGGGGAGTGCTGACCAGACCTCCAGTGAAGAGGTGGTTGAGCAGGATGCTGAACATATGGGTGCAGAGGTGTCCCTATATGTTGAGGAGACATCCCAATCAGCTGGTCCATCCCAGACGTCCAGCCTCCTATCCTCAAGTCCCTCTGGATCCATCCCCAACCCAGCCACTCCCTCAAGTCCCTCCCCCTATGCCAGGCCTGAAGCCTCTCCTGGCCCCAGGAAGGCAACCCAGGAGACCAGGGGGGTTCTGGACTTCCTGCCATTGAATCTGACGAGTGCCCAGGACTCGCAGACCCGCCATATGGGTGAGATGGCCCAGGACATGAGGCGAGTGGCCGACAGCCTGGCCTCCACGGGCCAGCTAAACGATGGGCTGCAGGATGTGGCTGGCAACACAGCAGCTGTCATCACCTGCTTGGGTGAGCTGCAGGCCACAACGGCTACCCTTGGGGCAGAGGTGCGGTCCCTGTCGGAGGCTGTCCAGGGCCACACAGCTGCCATTGAGGCGGAGGGGAGACGTTCACAGCAGGTGCAGGCAGAAACCAACACCATTCTCACCCGCATTGCCGTGGCATTAGAGGGCAGGCCTCCAGCCATGGACAGGCCGGTGGATGCTCCTCCACCTGATGCACGCCCCCCCCACCTGAGCTGTCAACCAGGCAGTTGCGGAGCCGTGGCTGTGTCAGCAGCCAGGGCAACTAATGATTTTTTTTTTGGGCTCTGGTTAAGAGTATTATGATTTCTTTTGTGCTCTGGTTAAGAGTTTTTTTTTTTTTTTGGCTCTGGTTGAGAGTATTATGATTTTGTTTCTAATAATGCACACGGTGAGGCGTGCAGATTACAGTGAGACTGGTGTGTGAATGGGGGGGGAGGAGACACTCCTGCCAGCAAAGGGGTGTCACCCTCGGTCGTTTTATCCCCATAATTGGAGCCTTGCCGTGGCGTTGCTGCTCCCAAGTCCTGCATGTTGGACTTGGGCTAATCCAATGTGATGTGGATGTGGGGTGTGTGCTAGGGACCACAGTGGTGTGCATGCATGGATTCTCCTTGTGCCATGATGAATGTGTGTGTTTAACGTGCAAAGATACATTCCACGAGACAACTCCTGACTGCTGTTCCCTCAGCAGACGGGGTAGCCTCGGGCAAGGGGGGACTGTCTGGTTCGGGGGTCAGGTCATCACATATGTCAATCTCCAGGCCCTTTCTCTCGGCAAAGTTGTGCAGAATGCAACATGCCCAGATGATCTGGCACACGTAGTTTGGGGAATACAACAGGGTCCCCCCAGACTTATCCAGGCATCAGAAACGGGACTTCAGGATGACAAATGTGCGTTCCACCACTGCACGGGTACGTATGTGTGCAGCATTGTAGTTTTGCTCTCCTGTGGTTTGGGGATTCCGGTATGGAGTCATGAGATGGGGCCCAAGTGCATATGCAGAGTCACCTGGAAGGGAAAAGAAAGGAGGATGTTAGTCGTGCATGTGCCCCTCGTGATGTGTGCATCATGGGGGCGGACAGTCATGCCTGACACCCATGTCACTCACCAACCAGCCAGCTGTTCCCGTACACATTCTGTTTAAATTCTGTAGGGATGTTGCTTTGACGGAATATGTAGCTGTCGTGGCTGGACCCTGGGTGTTTGGCACGGACGTGCCATATGGGGCCTTGGGCATCGGCTATCACCTGTACGTTGATGGAATGCCAGTGCTTACGATTACGGTATATGTGCTCTGTGTCCCGGGGGGGGGGGGGGTAGTGCCACATGTGTGCAATCAATGGCCCCCACGGTACGTGGGAATCATGCAATACTGACAAAATCCGCCATTGCCTTATTCCGCAGGTGCTCCTGGGTGGGTCTGATGATGTGGTGGGACATGCATCTGAGGATTGCGGGGACAACCTGGTGCACACATCTGCTCATCCTGGTTTGTGACATGCCAGCCACTACTCCACTTGTACGCTGAAAATATCTACTGGCGAGCAAATGCAGTGTTGCCAGGACCTTGACTAGTGGCCAGGGGCGGACTGACAGCTCATGGGGCCCCCGGGCAAAAGGAGATCATGGGGCCCCCTGTGTCTCCGCCCATGTGTCCCCACTTACGTTCAAGCTGCATCCACACAAAGTCCTACCTACATATTGCACTGCCCATATTGCATGTGTTTGAAGAATTTCTCGACACTACAATCAAAATAAATGTTTATTATAGGAATTAAAGAAAAATAAAATGTACATTAAAGTGCAACAAATGGTACATTTTCAAAATTAACGTTTTCATAAATTAGCACAATATAACAGGTGCAACAAATGTATTCTTAGCTTAACAGTTTAATAAAAAAATATAAAAAAAATAAAAATCTCTGACAAGCATGTTACAAAAGCAGTAAAGAGCTAAGTTCAGGTGACGTCATGGCAAATCTGTTGATGATTTTATCTTTGTCACTCTTTATGTTTAGTGCAACTTGCTTTTCTACTGCAATAAGCATCAATGACTCCAGGTTTTGTTGCGACAATGATGATCTTAATCTTGACTTTAGGATTTTTAACTTGGAAAAGCATCTTTCACATGTACACTGTGTAGTGCTCAGTGTAATTTCATATTTATATGCCAAGAAGAGATTCTCAAAGGCCACTGAACATAGTCGGTACTGATACAGAAGTTTAAAAGCACAGGACACACAGTTCTTGCAGGAGTCCTTCTTTACAGCAGCTGTAGAAGTGGATGGCTCAGCACTAGAGCTGGTTTGTTGCTCTTCCAAATCAGAATCCAATTCTTCACTCTCTTCATCAGCACTGTCATTCAACAGGCCTTTACGAATACTTTTGTAGCTGGATGCAAAAGAGATTAGTTCCTCACGTAGAGCAATTGGGTCTATCTCTGGTATTGCTTCCGATATCAAATTGAAGTGAATTTTGTCTGAAGAGGCCAGTATTTCTTGAAACCTATTTGGATCCAAGCAAGAAATTTGCTTATAAAGTTCTTCATGAGTGGAAAATCTTGACCTCACACTCTCCGTAACAGTGTCGAGGATAACATTGTAACAAGAAATTTCAAAATGTTTCCTATTATCTGTACCTTCTGCAGTTCTTGTGGATCTTAGTACAGAAAAGCTATTTTTCAAACAGATGTTTTCACTTGCCAATTTCAGATTTATAAAATCTATAAATTTAGTTGCTGACTGCAAAACTCCAGCAAAGTCTCTGCATACTTTATTCAAACGCTTGACAGCATCATCCACCATTCTCCATGCCTGGATACAATCAAGGCCTGTTGATTGCAGATAATCGGATACTGGGGTAGTGATGTCAAAAATACGGACAAAGGTAAAAGCTACCAGGATGGTTTCAAATTTACAGATATTCTCAATTAATTTCAGAGCTTCGTGGCGAACAGAGGGTCGAAAATCAGGGGATTCACTCACTTGTTTTAGGATAATTATGAGATCAGAGCATAACTCTTTGGAATGATCATCAAAGCTTCCAAATAACTTCCGAAGTGCATTAGCTCTGCTTGACCACCTTGTTCTGCCAATATTTTCCAGCTTTTGAAATTTGGAACTGCCAGTCTTTTTATTCGTCTGAACAAAACAGATTATAGCGCACACATGCAAAAATGACATTTATCCTGCAAGGCTAGTTAAAAACACCTGAACATATTCAAAAATACGGGGGTTTGGTCACACTATATAGTCATATAGTGCTAAGCCCACTTACTGCGACAAAGTACCCCGAATTAGTGGGTCCTACCCTAGTAATAGAATGAAAGAACCTGGGTCTCAACCATGGGAGATATACTCCTCTATGTGGGAGAACTGAAGGGATTTTTATTCGTCTGGTCTTTCCAGAGTTTCATCCTTTTGTATGATTCTGTGAAAAATGTTGATAGATTGCTAAGGAGCCCAAATAGACTGATTGCTGGAACACACACATTACTTGCATCGCCAATAACTAAGTTGAGTACATGTGCATAACACCATGTGTGAATGTGCGTAGGGCGAACTTCCTTCATTAACGCTTGCAGGCCTGAGTAAGTTCCACTCATATTAGCTGCTCCATCAAAAGAATTACCTATGCAGTTTTCTAGATTGAGTCCTAAAGCAGACAGTGATTCAGTGAGTAAGGCATGCAGGCTTTTACTGCTGGAATCTTCAATAGTAACAAGACGTAATAATCTTTCCTTAACTTTATCACCAGCAGCATACCGAACAACAATAGCACACTGATCTTGAGTTGACACATCTTGTGTGGAGTCCATTTGAATTGAAAATAGTCCAGAATTCTCCACTTCTTTTACTATTGCCTCTTTGATCATGTCACCAAGAATCACAAATAACTTTGTAATGGTAGATTTACTTAGGAAAGTTACAAACTTCCCTCTTCCCTTTTTCGCTGGATCACGGCTCTTTGCTTTCTCTACAATATTAGTTAAGTGCTTCTTTAAGACTGGACTGTAGTCAGCAAGAAGTTTCACAATCTCCAAAAAATTACCTCGATTTTCAAGATGGTCCTCGTCAAACACACCTGCCACAGACTCTACATGACTGCTTCTGAAAGGCAATGCCTGAACACCAATTAAAAAAACGACATCGATTATTTGGCTTACAATAGCACGACGTTCTAGTACTTGCTGATTTCTTAGAGACATCTGACTACTTAACAATTTGTGCTTAATGGATTTGCCACACATATTGACAAAATAAGCATCACTTGCAAGTTTATGGCATTGAGAGTTTTCATGTTCCAATAATCTTGTTTTGATGTGTCTCCAGTCGTTACAACCTTGTATTAACTGAGTGTGCCTGTACTTTTCCTGGCCATAATATAAGCAGATGGAACAATGTACACTGTTTTTTTTCTCATTAAGAGTGACCCATTTTCTTTGAACGCTGGACTCTTGTATGCCTTTTCGGTAATAAACAATATTACCATTAAATGGTATGTTTTTTGTGGGCTGGTTAGGATGGAAGTCCCAAAACATTTCCATGGAAATTCCTGCTTTATGCAAGTCTTGGTAAAAAAAGAAAGTAGTCTTCTTTTAATGGTGATATCTGTGGCATTTTGGCAGGCAGAGGTTCCTGTGTATTTTCTCCAGTCGGTAGATCAATTTCAACATTTGACTCTGTTTCAAGATCTGCATCTTCTTCTGCAACTGATTCCATTGGTTCGTCACTGATCTCAACAGGAGCATCTTCATGAAGAACATCATCTTTTTTTTTACCAAAGAATGAATCAATTTTGCTAGTAGATGCCTCATTTTGTCTTCTTTGCCTATTTAGTTTTCTTTTTGTAGCACCGCTTTTATGTTAATAAGTTGCAGACATTGCCAATAAATTTTTTATACCTGAAAATAAAATAACAAGTATTCCTTGTCATGGACATTTGTGAAAAAACATTAACTACAACATGCTTTAACCACTTTCTGACCAGGCTTTTTTTGGTACTTTTTGTTTATATCAGTATTTTTAGTTAGAAAACTACTTAGAACCCACAAACGTTATACATTTTTTTAGCAGAGAGCCTAGGGAATAAAATGACGATCGTTGCAATTTTTTATGTCATGTTTTATGTTTATTATGCTATTTGCGCAGCAGTTTTTCAAACGCAATTTCTTGGGGAATTTTTTTTATTGAATTTTAGTGAATAAAAACAAAGCACAACATATACCCCATTTTTTTGTAAAATGTGAAAGATGTTACACCAAGTAAATAGATGTCATGCTTTAAAATTGTGCACGCTCGTGGATGGTGACAAACTACGGTACTTAAAAGTCTCCATAGATAACGTTTTAAATGCCTTTACAGGTTACCTGTTTAGAGATACAGAGAAGGTCTATAGCTAGAATTATTGCTCTCACTCTATGTTTGCAGTGATACCTCATTTGTGTGGTGAGAACACCTTTTACATATGTGAGCGTCCGTACGTACGTTCGCTTCTGTGTGAGAGCACGGAGGGATGGAGACGCTTTAAAAAAAAAAATTTTTACGCTGTCCCTATAATTATTTTTATAAGGATGACAGGTCCTCTTTATGGAGAGATCAAGGCCATAGAGTTGATCTAAAGTGGAACTCCAACTGATCGGAATCCTCCCCCCCTCCGGTGTCACATTTGACACCTTTTAGGGGGGAGGGGGTACAGATACCTGTCTAAAGACAGGTATTTACACCCACTTCCGAACACACAGTCGCGGGCATGACGTCACCTCCCGTCCCCCCCATTCGACTCCCATTACACAGCGGGAGCCATTAGGCAGGCGTAGCGGGACTCGCGCATGCGCCGTAGGGAATCGGGCGGTGAAGCCCGGCGCACTTCACTTCCTGGTTCCCTCACCGAGGATGGAGGGGGGGGGCAGCAGAGTGACGAGCGATCGCTTGTCCTCTGCTGTGGACGGCGCTGGACTCCAGGACAGGTAAGTGTGCCTAATATTAAAAGTCAGCAGCTGCAGTATTTGTAGCTGCTGGCTTTTAATATATTTTTTTCAGCTGACATCCGCTTTAACAGACTGTCTATTTGGAAGTTCAGGTGGTTTTCACCTTTCTCTGAATAGGTGGATTTGCACTGATGTTGAAAACGTAATAAGCCAGCAACAGGAACTATAAAACACTGGAGAGTACAAGAAACTACACATTACATGTTCCACCTGTTTTTACAAGGGAAAATGTAACATGTTTTCAGTGCTGCAGCAGCTCCCTGCTGACCCCCCTCCCTGTGACAGCATTACAGGGAGACGTTCGCTGTACTAGCTGTCACTTTTTGAAAACAGGGCGGATATGTGGGGCTCCGCCCACACGGCTGCATCATTGGTTTGCAGAGCTCTGTGTGTGAATGAACTACAAGTCCCAAATCTTTTGCAGCTTGTAGTTTTCAATAAACGATCATGATGCTGTTGGGCACTGTGGTAGTTCATTGAGTCTTCCTGTCAGTGTGAAACTGCCTGCTTGCATTGCACCAGCAATCTGCTGATCGCTGGTGCAATGCTTTACAGGCTCTGCAACAAAAAAATATATAAATGCACATTTTTTTACCTCCAAAAAAATTTATAAAAATGTATAATTTTTTTTCTTAAAAGGTGAATTTAGTTTTTAACAATTCACCTCATGGTGAAAAAAATCGATTACTGAATACACCTCATAAGTAATTATAACCCCACATAGTCAGTTAGTGTCCCTCCACACTATCACAGTTACAATACAAGTTGCTGATCACCACTATTACAGTATATCTGCATACATTCCAGTATATATCCCATAGTTTGTAGACACTATAACTTTCAAACAAATTATGCATTAAGGTGAAAAAACACCATGCACACTCCAGCCCCCCCGTGCCCCCGTTTTACTTACCTGGGCCCCAAACTTCATTTCCGCATCGCTTTTCAATCAGCTCTTCATTGGTTTGATTGATAGCAGCGCAGCCAATGGCTCCCGCTGCTTTTAATCAAATTAATGTCGTGGCATGCCGGGGAGCGGGGCTGAGTCATACACTTATCGGCTATGGCCGCCGTGTGTATCACACAGGAGTGCGCGCGCATGGTAACCAACTCGAGAGAACGCTTCCCAGAGGGGATTAGCCCTTGCAGGGAGGAACCACGAGAGCCGCCATGGGACCCCAGAAGAGGACGATAGGGGCCACTCTGTGCAAACTGCACAATATAACATGTTTTTTATTTAAAAAAAAAACTGAACCCATACAACCGCTTTAACTATGAATTATGGCCCTAGAACTGCTCTCACAAATGGGGCATCGCACCGATTCGGGTAGTGCCATTGCCATGCGATTTGACATGTCACCATTTGGTGTGCAGGGGCGGACTGACCATTCGGCACTGTGCGAGGGCCCCATGGTGGGTGGGCCGGGGCCGTCTCTGTCCGCTCCTGGAGGTGCCCGCAGCAGCGGCAGCTTATCATACACAATAAAAAAAACGGAGTCTGTAACCCCGAGAAAGCAGTGCCTTGAACCATTAAATCCCTCTAGCTAGGTTGATGTGCCTGTTGTATGAGAGGCTCGGGAGGTATGAGCTGGTCGAGATGGATGGCTCATCATGTGCACTAGTGAATAGCAACTGACCTGCTACCTGGTAAAAAAGCACAGACACAGCACAGGGCAAGAAGGTAAAGAAACAATCAATTCAACAGGGCTCTTATAACACAGATTAGACTGTCACAGTAACTGCAGCCACAATGATTTCATTATTTATGACACTAATACAGAGGAGTATATAGGGTCTTGTATACAGAGGTGAGGTGTGTGTGGTGCGGTGGGTAGCAGTGCGCATGCTCGGTACCTCGGAGGGGGGTGGCGGAGTATATAGATAGTATACAGAGGAGTATATAGGGTCTTGTATACAGAGTTGAGGTGTGTGTGGTGCGGTGGGTAGCAGTGCGCATGTTCGGTACCTCGGAGGGGGGGTGACGGAGTATATAGATAGTATACAGAGGAGTATATAGAGTCCTGTATACAGAGGTGAGGTGTGTGTGGTGCGGTGGGTAGCAGTGCGCATGTTCGGTACCTCGGAGGGGGGTGACGGAGTATATAGATAGTATACAGAGGAGTATATAGAGTCCTGTATACAGAGGTGAGGTGTGTGTGGTGCGGTGGGTAGCAGTGCGCATGCTCGGTACCTCGGAGGGGGGTGGCGGAGTATATAGATAGTATACAGAGGAGTATATAGGGTCCTGTATACAGAGGTGAGGTGTGTGTGGTGCGGTGGGTAGCAGTGCGCATGCTCAGCGTCGGTACCTCGGAGGGGGGTGACAAAGTATTTCCGGAGGCTATCACTGAGTCTCTCGTAGTCCACACGTTCCCAGGAGGTGAAGGGGGTGGAGATGGGCGGGAACTGTACAGCACAGGGCAAGAAGGTAAAGAAACATCAGCATGGCTCTTTTAACATTACACACAGATTAGACTGTCACAGCCACTGCAGCCACAATGATTTTATTATTTATGACACTGACTGTCTGACTCTGACTGACCTGCTTCTTCACACAAGGCAGGAGGTCAGTGTAGATGCTGCTCGTTCCAAATCCTGTGTCTGAGGTGCTGCAATTAGGTCTGCTCTGCCTGCCTCCGAGTCCAGCAGCTCCTTCAGACAGTCCTCAGGCTCCGCGGCAGTGATTATGGCCCCGCCCCCTCATCTATTCTATTCCACAGAGGGAGAGGTGGCCGGAGCGCCTGTCATAATACACTGCAGTGACTGCACTATACATCCCCGCACAGCTCTAAGCCATCCACCATCCGGGCCAGCTCATAACGGCTCTCGAGTGAGCCTCTTAGTCAATGACATCACCCAGCTACAGAGTACAGTCGGACTCACTCAGTTTTTTTTACTGGCTACTACTGACGCTGCTGCAGGCTCCTCCAGGGGCAGACTGAGCCAGCTCGGGCCCTCCCACCACCGGGGCCCTCGGGAAGTGCCCGAATGACCGAATGGTCAGTCCGCCCCTGCTAGTGGCTGCACTGCATGTGAGCGTTGTGTCTGGCTGGTGATGTCATCCTGCAGGGTTGTGGCTAAATCCAGGATGGCATCAGTGTTGAATCTGAAGATGCGATACACCTCCGAATCCCCCATGCCAAAGACGTTTATGCGCGTTCGGTATATCCTCTCCTGTGCCCTCCTCCTTCTACGCGCTTGGGCGCACACTAGTATAGCTATGACCATGCCTGCCCCTGGCATGTTGGCATACAGATGTGTTGTCCTGCAAGTGTGGTTGCTCAGCTCGTCCGTAACGGTGCTGCTGAAGCTGCTCTCCAGCTGACCTGCACACATCTGGTGCAAAGTTGCCCCTGCTTTATGAGGCAAGTTTAGGCCGGACGTACAGCTTACGCGCACCGCGTGTAGCCTGCGTCGGGCGGACGTACGTTCGGGAATCGGCGTATCTCCCTCATTTGCATATTTGAATAGGAAATCAATAGGAGCGCAAGATGCGCCCAGCGTAAATATGCGCCTACGCTACGCCGGCGTAGAAAAGTTACGTCGGTCGGAAGAAGCCTATTTTCAGGCGTATCTGGTTATGTGGGTATGGCGCATAGATACGCCGGTGTATATATACACTTACGCCGCGCATCTCGAGATACGCCGGCGTAACTTCTTTGAGAATCTGGCCAATTGTGTTTTTTTTTCAAAATTGTCGCTCTTCTTTTGTTTATAGCGTAACAAATTAAAACCGCAGAGGTGATCAAATACCACCAAAAGAAAGCTCTATTTGTGGGTAAAAAAACTCATTTGGGTACAGTTTTGTATGACCGCGGACTTGTCATTCAAAGTGCGACAGCGCTGAAAACTAAAAATTGGTCTGGGCAGGAAAGGGGGTGAAAATGCCCGGTATTGAAGTGGTTAAAGGATTTATAATGAATATATATACATATATATATATATATATATATATATGTATATAAATAAATATATGTGTTTGCGTGCATAAAATCTGCAGTTTAAAAAAAAAAAAAAAGTTTTTTTTTTTTGGGAGATCTGAAAATAAATACATTTTTAAGTAACAGCTTCATGAACTGAGCCCAAAGTCCTATACAGATCAATTGTCTCAAGTGTAGATAACAGGGAAGTGTGACACAGATGTAAAATGTTGCATACCTCCCAACTTTTTGAGATGGGAATGAGGGACACCTATCAGCAAAAGTATGCAGCCATAGGACACACCCCTTGCCACGCCCCCTTAAAGGAGAATTGTACAAAATAACAAGTTTGGTTAAACCCATAAGTGCTTTTTTTACCACTACTATTCCATTATATTGGCTTTTGGAATTTACAGATGCAGCAATTTAGAAATTGGATGAAAGGTTTAGTGCTGAAAAACACTTTTTGATAGATAAAAAGTACATTTTATATACATCTATATAGATCAGACCAAAATGAGGGACAAATGAGGAGGAATGAGGGACAGAGGGACATTGCTCCAAATCAGGGACAGTCCCTGGAAATCAGGGACAGTTGGGAGATGATGTTGCAAAGGAAACTCAACCTCCCCATAGCCCGGAGTGCATACCATCCAAATGTAATACATTCCCTGCACTGTGTGAGTACCTCCTCCTCAGGCTGGGTTCACTATGCGGGTTGCAGTTAATTTGTTTTCTTGGTGCATTCTGCCCTTTTGACAATTTTTTAAAATGTGTTTTTGATGCATTTTGCATCTTTTGGTAGTCGTCTGTTGTCATGCAGGAGAAACCAGCAAAAATGCAGCGAAAATGCATCAAAAACGCAAGCACTGCATTTTCTACACGTTTCTGCTGCATTTCCATTGAAGTCTATGGAACCAAAAATGCAACCTGCTGGGGGCATAAAAGTCCCCGACCCTTTCCAAAAAAAACGCACCGGTTGAAAACGCACAGATGTGAACGTGACTCATAGGAAATCGTGTGAAATGGACTGTAGTGCATTTCTGCAAAACTAGAAACAACACACTGATGTGAGGCAGGCCTCACTGATGACTTTTACTTCTTTCCATACATTAGAGTCACCTAACATTTCCAATGGTGGAAAATATCAGGAGTAGGGATGGGCGAACTGTTCGGGCCAAGCATTGGTTTGGCCCCAAACAGCGCCTATTTGGGTGTTCACGTGCAAACACCCGAATTTGCGGTGCTTTCTGCGGGATGTTCGCCCGCCGAGCACACAGCAGTGAATAGGTTATTAAGGCCACCGTGTCCTTACCAAACGATGATTCATAAGCTGCCAGCGGGTCTGCCCACTGACAGCTAAATGCAAACAAAAAAAAAGAAAGAAAGAAATAAAGAAAAATATATATAAAAAAAGGGGTGTAGCCATCCGGGGCCCTGGGGACCTCTGGGCCCTTTAATAAAAAGAAAAAAAGAAATAAAAAATATATATAAAATATATATTTTAAAAAGGGGGTTGCCATCTGGGGCCCTGGGGACCTCTGGGCCCTTTAATAATTTTTTTTTATAAAAATAAATTACAAAAAAAACCTCTGGGCCCTATAATAAAAAATAAAAAACATATATATATATATATATATATATATATATATATAATATATATAAAAAAGAAACATTTATAAAAAAAAAGGGGGGTTGCCATCCTCTGGGCCCTTTAATAAAAAAAATATAAATAAATATAAATAAAAATAAAAAAATAAACATTTATAAAAAAAATAAAAAAGGGTGTTTGCCACATGGGGCCCTGGGGCCCTGGGGACCTCTGAGCCCTTTAATAAAAAAAATATATATATATAAAAAAAAGAAATAAAAAGAAAAAAAAGAAATAAAATAATATAAAAAAAAATGTTTTTTATAAAAAAAAGGGGGGTTGCCATCCGGGGCCCTGGGGACCTCTGGGTCCTTTAATAATAATAATAATAATAATAATAATAATAATAATAATAATAACATTTATATTATTTAATATATATATATATATATATATATATATATATATATATATAAAATAAAAGAAATAAAGAAATATATAAAAAAAGGTTTTTTTTTATTAAAAAAGGGGGGTTGTCATCCGGGGCCCTGGGGAACTACGGGCCCCTGGGGACCCCCAGACCTCTAAAGAAAAAAATTGTCCCTTTAATAAAAAAAAAATATATATATATATTAACAAAATATATTTTTTTATTTAAAAATAAATAAACAAAGGGGGGTTGCCATCTGGGGCCCTGGGGGCCTCTGGGCCCCTGGGGACCCCTAAAAAAAAATTGTCCCTTTAATAAAAAAAAAAATATATAAAAAAAAAAAATGTATTTAAAAAAAATAAAAAAAAGGTCGGGTTGCCATCTGGGGCCCTGGGGGCCTCCGGACCCCTAAACAATAAAATAAAAAAATGTATTTTTTTTTTTCAAAGGGGTTTTTTTTGGGCCCCCAACAGTGACAGAGCCCTGGGCAGCTTCCCCGTTTGCCCTGTGGTAAAGCTGGCCCTGACAGTATACTGTATATATAGGGCCATAATACAGACACTTTTAATTTTTTAGATTAGTTTAGATTTAACACCCTATTATGTATGCATGGCTAAATCGAAGGTCTAACTACCTATTACTCACTCAGGTTAACATCTTAAATTGTAGGTTTTAACAGATTTGAACACATGGACACAGCTAAATACACATACTGGGCCATATTCTCGTAGATCGGCGCATATTTACTCAGGTGTAGCGCATGATAGTTGCGCTACGCTAGCTTAACTTGGAGAGAGCTCTCCCTTATTCCCGTACCACATGCGTCCTACGTTGCGCTCGCGGAGCTGAAATGTGTCGGCGTAAGTAGGCGCAAGTGACCGTAGGAGGGATGTGGGCGTGAAGAATGCTAATGAACCGTGACCCCATGCAAATGATGTCCAGACCGAACGGAGCATGCGCCGGACGTGCCCCGCCCTCTGCGCATGCGCAAAACAACAGTAGTCGTAAATCCCTGCTGAGTTGGGCCGGCCCAGTGCATAAAAGCGTCACCACATGCGCCCAACGAGTGCAAAGTGACTCCATTTATTCTGTTGGTGGTGTCCGTGAGATTTTGCTCTTTAGCTTTGCAATGCCTGGACCCAGGAAGGAAAGGAGAAAAAAAAATTTCAGCCAAGATGAGAGGGCCATCATAGTCTCTGCCATGGAGAGATACGATTCAAGACTCCATGGTGCTGACAGTGGCAGCACAAGTAAAACAAAAAAGGAGGAGATCCTTAGGAAAGTGACTGCCCAGGTCAATGCCTTAGGCCATGAGGCAAGGACCCCCCAGGACATTCTTAAAAAAATGAATGACCTGCGTGGTGTGGTCAGGAACAAGATGGCCATCATTGCAAAGCATGCCAGGGGCACAGGAGGGGGGCCACCCTGTTCTACCCGGCTCACTCAAGAGGAGGAAGTGATTGCCCACTGCCTTCGGAGGGAGCAGGTGGAGGGCCTGGAGGGCCATGACTCAAGTGAGCCACCCATGAGGACAGGTAAGTGTGTTTTATCTTCTATCTGGTGTGTTGCATGTGTGGTGGGGGTGGTGGGTTATGTGACAAATGTGTGGGTCCACCAACATGTGAATGTTTTGTGTCATCCACAGGTGAGCAGGATGAAGCGGGGCCATCCAATGCTGCCAGTGGCCGTCACAGACCATCATCCACTGAGCAGTCTGCTTCTGTGACTGACCTCCTGGGAAGCCAACAGGCCTTGGTGGAGGGGAGTGGTCAGTCCTCCGCGCAGGAGGTTGTTGAGGAGGAGGTCCAGGAAGAGGTGGTCCAGGAAGAGGTGGTCCAGGAAGAGGTGGTCCACAGCGAGCAGGAGGTCTTCCTTTTTTTGGAGGAGTTGCATGTGGTGGCAGGACCATCACAAAGCCCCCGCATCTCCAGCCCCTCAGGGTCCTCCAACACCCTCTCCAGTCCCTCCCGTCCCATCCCCCTCATCTCCAGCCCCTCAAGGTCCTCACTCTATGCAAGGGGCCCAGCCACTCCTGTCCCCAGGAGGGCTACCCACAGGACAAGGGGTGCGGCAGAAATGCTGCATGAGAATCTGGCCAGGCAGCAGGACCAGCAAAGCCGTCATATGGGGGAAATCTTGGTGGAGTTGAGGCGCCTGTCCGACAGCTTGGCCTCCTCGGGAGCAGTACCAGATGCTCTCCAAGATGTGGCTGGAAACAGCGCAGCCACAATCACCAGCCTGGGTGAGCTGCAGACTACAACTGCCGAACTTGTGGGGGAGGTCAGGTGCCTGCGAAGGGCTGTTCAGGCCCAGACAGCTACCCAGGAGTCATTGCTCACCCGCATAGCACTAGCTTTGGAGGGCAGACAGGCAGGCAGGGAGGCACCTGGGGATGTTCCTCCACCTGGAGATGTTCCTCCACCTGATGCCCCAGCTCCCCCCAGGCAAGTGAGGGCCAGGAACCTGGGCACCAGGCGTAGCCCGCGCCGGGGCAAGTGATTATTTATTCTTCATTTGCTCTGGTTAAGAGCTTTTTTAATTATTTGCTCTGTTTAAGAGCTTATTTTATTATTTGCTCTGGTTAAGAGCTTATTTTATTATTTGCTCTGGTTAAGAGCTTTTTTTTTAATTTTGGGTGCTGCACACAGGCAGTGTTGCAGAGTACAGTGTGAATGGTGTGTGAATGTGGGGTGGTGACATTCCTGCCAGTAAGGGGGGTCACCCTCGGGCGCTGGTGATAAGTTCTCCCCAGGTCCGTATGAATGACGTATGAATGGACAGCAACATCATTGGTGCCTTGACGCGGCGTTGCTGCTCCTTAGTACCGTGCGGTGTACTTCGGTCTAATCCAATGTTCTGTGCATGTGGGGTGTGTGTTAGGGACCACAGTGGTGTGCATGCGTGCATTTTCTGTGTGCCATGTTTAATGTTTGTGTTTAACGTTCAAAGATTCGCTCCACGAGACATCTCCTGACTGCTGTACCATCAGCAGACGGGGTAGCCTCGGTTAGGGGGGGACATGGTGGTTGGGGGGTCAGGTCATCACGTAGGTCAATCTGCAGGCCCTTTCTCACTGCGAAGTTGTGCAGCACGCAACATGCAGCGATGATTTGGCACACGAAGTTGGGGGAATACAGCAGGGTACCCCCAGTCTTATCCAGGCATCGAAAGCGTGACTTAAGGAGGCCAAATGTTCGCTCAACCACTGCACGGGTGTGTGCGTGTGCTTCGTTATATCTTCTCTCTCCTGGTGTTTGCGGATTGCAGAATGGAGTCATGAGATGAGGTCCCAGGGCATAGGCAGAGTCACCTGGAAGGGAAAAGACAGGAGGATGTTAGTCATGCATGTGCCCCTCGTGATGTCTGCATCATGGGGGGGGACAGTCATACCTGACACCCATGTCACTCACCAACCAGCCAACTGTCCCCATACACATTCTGCTCAAATTGTCTTGGGATGTCACTTTGCCTGAATATAAGGCTGTCATGGCTGGATCCGGGGTGTTTTGCACGGACGTGCCATATGAGGCCATGTACATCCACGATCACTTGGACATTGATAGAATGCCAATGTTTTCTGTTGCGGTATATGTGCTCGGTCTCGTGGGGGGGCTGTATTGCCACATGGGTACAATCAATTGCACCCACAGTGCGTGGGAAACCATCAATTAGGCAGAAATCTGTCATTGCCTTCAGCCGCATGTCCTCCTGGGTGGGTCTGATTATGTGGTGCGACATGCGTCGGAGTATTGCGGGGACAACTTGGTGCACGCATCTACTCATGCTGGTTTGGGATATCCCAACCACGTCTCCACTGGTTCTTTGAAAAGAGCCTGTGGCAAGAAAATGCAATGTTGCCAGGACCTTCACCAGTGGCTGCACTGCATGGGATCGTTGTGTTGGGCTGCTGATGTCATTCTTCAGGGCTCTGGTAATTTCAAGGATGGCATCAGGGCTGAATCTATAACGGTGAAACACATCCACATCAGCCATGCCAAAGAGGCTAATGCGCTGTGGGTAGATCCTCTCACGTGCCCTCCTCCGTGCCCTCCTCCTTCTAAGTGCCTCTTCCTCCTCACACACTAGCAGTGCTAAGACCACGCCTGCCCCTGGCATGTTGGCATACGAA